>NC_091664.1:7157000-7778000 GCF_042453785.1 Malus domestica
TTCAACAATCGGGCCATCGAAACGCTGAGCAAAGAGGGTAAAAAAGGAGGAAGTTCAAAAACTTTATAAGAACTTCCTTAATTACAACACCCTTTACCTCCACTTTGCCGGTCGAGAGGAGGAGAGCCTACATCAGGGAGAACACGAAGCCTTCCTCTTCTACTGGTATAACAAATTTATTTGTTGTACCAAGTCCAACAAATGCTTGGTTAAGAACATGTCGGTGGTCGAAGCCCTGGCTAGCGGTCACACTTTGGCGCTTATTCTAACCATTCTTGCCTATTTCCTACGCTGTTTGGCCAAGATGACCCTTCATAAGATCCACCCACACCAGAGTGGCCCCCTCTGGGTATTCCAACTCTGGCTGCAGGTTTATTTCATCACCATTCGGCCAGAGCTTGCCAGCTTCTCGCCTACTAAAGTGCTTGACCTTCAGGTGGCTTCCCGACCAGTACCTCATCACCAAGCCGAAGATGTGTTCAGATACTTCTTCAGCCTTGATGCCCTTTCCGACGATGAATTCTTGATCTGCCGTGGTCGAGAATATCCTTTATCGATCAAACTTCCTACATCAGCATGGAGTGCAGATGATGATGCTGATCTTCGTCAATCCTGGAGGTCGTTTGTGCTTACCCGCGACCTTCCTCTTGGGTGTGACGCACACCGAGCAAGTTGGGAAGTATATCACCCTCAATTCACTGCTCGGTAACTCGGCTATCTTCAGGGTTGCCCGGTGCCTCTTCTTACTTCTCGCTCCATGCTGAGTCGAGGACGCCTATCTGGCTTTTCAGAAAATGAGTGCAATGATGCCAAAAAGAAGTTTTAAGAACGATGCCAAAAATTTCACCTTCGACCAACTGTTCTAGAATCTCTTAGTACTGACACTTTCGGTGATTGGTGAGAGGAGTATACCCAAAACTTTTTTTATGCTCCGGTCGAAGACGTCCTGAACAAGATCTTTGACGATCGACCCAATAAGGCTTCCGCCCCCTAATCTCAAGGTAACAATCTATTTCTACCTTCTTCATTCGACTTTGAACTGTACTAATTTGCTTTGGCTTTCTCAGGTAGTCGGTCACTGAAAAAGGCCGAAGTAATAGCTCCGGCTGCGGCTGGGAAAAAATCGACCATCTTCAAAAGGGTTAAGACTACCACGCAGGCCCTTCTGAGCAAACAGCCTCGTCAAGAGGCCAAGAAGGCTCTTGAACCCCTTCAACCTGTAAAACGGGTTAAGAAGCTGGCGAGGAAAGGAGAACGGGAGATTCATGTTATCTCTAGTCAAACTACGGGAGCGAAGACTCCTAGTATTTCCCCTTCTACCCCTGTCGTCCAAGCTTTGACAGAGAAACGACCAATTTCGACCAAAGAAACAGCCCATGTACGGCCTGTTTTTCAAGTCGTTAGACCAGTTGTTGCTCCACTGGTTGAGGCGTCTGCAGCTTTAAGGCCAACTGTTACGTCTGTCTTGGAAGGGACGGCCCCCTTGGCCGAGAAAAATCTTCCCGAAAATCCAAAACCCACGGCAGGCGTTCTAGAAGAGAGCGACATGAGCAATGAGATTCCATTAACGAGTCACCTTCAACCACGCGATCCGCCTTCCCCTGTATCCAAGGCGGTTGTCCAAGTTGGCCCTTCTGCGGTTGATCTTGGCAAATGACCTGCCGTCAAACCAGAAGTGATGGCGGAAACACCCGTTCATCCGCAGGATCAGAACCTTAACATTCCTCCCCAAGAAGCCACTTCGGCCTTCGTAAGTACCCCTATCGCTTTTCTTTGGTTACTTTTCTACCTTTGATCTCTAAACTAAGAAGATATTGAATGTCAGGTGCCTACCCATTCTTTTCATCGAAAATTCTACGCGTCGAAGGGTGTTGTCTATATTTCGCCTCAATGGCCATTAAACGTAGATAACCTCTATCGGCCGCGTGAACTGAGAAGCAGTCTAAGGTACTAGGCTCGGCCATTAAGTTCTTTAGGTTCGAGCAACGAACCCGAAGATATGGTTGAAGTCTCCTCTTGGCAGGTTTAAAACAAAAACCTTCTTGCTATATTCTTTCATAATTTCCTTGTGCTTAAAATGATTTTTGTGTGCAGCCTTCATGGGAAGTCGAATTTAATGCTCTCTTGTCAAACACTTCTGGAGTGGCTGGTCATTCGGCCGCGACTACTGCACCTGCCGATTCAACAGCTCTTGAGTGCAAAAGGCTCGATTCGTTGGGCGCGTGCCTAAACGACCTCGGAGTAGATGGTCAAATGAATGTCGAGGCTGTCGTTCAGGCGTCGTCCGCCTTGGATCGAGTTTGGGAATCCTGCAATATTTTCTAGAACGCTCTTCAGGCTGATGATGACTTGAAAACTACGCTGGCCGCTCAAGACACTCTTTGTCCGAAGATCGATACCTTAAAGATGAAATGGAAAGCCTTGGCTGACCTCGATCGTCAAATGGCCGAACTGGCAAAACGAAGGTCGGCCCTTGCTTCTGAGCTTGCGAGGGACTTTAAGTCGGGCGGCAAATCTTGTCTAACCGAATTTACGGCGAACGCGAAGCAAGTCGAGTAGCTGAAGTTGGACAAGAAGAATAGGCAAGCCGAGGTCATAATGGGCGAAGTGAGGTGGCTGGAGCTGAAGGCACTTCTTGGAACTCTTCTTCCTTAATCGCCTTAGAATATTTGGATTGTAAACCATCTTATTAATGAAATGAAACAAGCTTTTACTCTTGTATCTCCCATGTGACTGGGTAGTATTTTTTTAAGAACTTTCCATTAATTGGTAATTTGTGAATAATACCGGTTTGATCTCTAAGATGGTATGCCCCTTTACCGAGAACTTTATGGACGACAAACGAGCCCTCCCAATTTGGCGACCATTTACCGAACCTGGGGTCTTTAATTCCCACGGGTAACACAGTTTGCCAAACTAACTCTCCTTCACCGAATGTTTTTTGTTTGACTATTTGATTATAAGCTTGCTGGGCAATTTTCTTTTGTGCCACTAGAAGATTGTAAGCGTCAAGCCGGTCTTCTTCCAAATCTTCTAACTTGTAACATGGCCTAGTTGTATTTGGCGTTGGACAAACTACTCTGCTCGATCAGGCGTAAAGAATTTACACTTAGCTCGACTGGTAACATCGCGTCATGTCCATAGTATGGTGTAGACTGCTCAAGCTGAATTTTTGAACTCGCCGTATACTCTTTGAACCTTTCGGCTGTGAAGACTGTGCCATTATCAGTTATGATTGTTTCTGGTACGCCGAACCTGGTCACAATATGTTCCTCCACAAAATTGCAAACCTCATTGGATGTTAATTCGGCGTATGATTTTGCTTCGACCCACTTAGTGAAATAATCCATTGCCACGAGTATCCATGCATGTTTCGCTGCTCCAAAGGATGGTGTGATTTTGCCGATCACGTCCATTGCCCATCCTTTGAACGGCCAAGGTTTGGTGACCAAATGAAGTAATTTGGCCGGGGCTCTTTGGATGGGTCCATGAATTTGATACAATCTGTCAATATGCTTGGCCAAAAGTAACCGTGCCAGTGAAGTAACCAATGCATGTTGCGTCCTGATTGATGGGCTCCACATATTCCTTCATGTACTTCTGTGATTGCTTGGGCAGCTTCTTGCGGGTTGAGGCATAACAGTAATAAACCGTCCTCGCCTTTTCAATACAACTCATTCTGGTATGAGACATAGTTTGTGGCATTGACCTTTGTCTTTCTGTTGTGTTTGCCTCTGGGATTATCAAGGTATTGCATAATTGGCCTTCTCCAGTCGTTTGGTAGCATCTCGACCACGCAAACATCTACAGGATCCTCCCGTTCCAACAACGAAGGTAAGGACATTACCCGTGTACGAATGACTTGGTCTCGCTGAAGGACTTGTTGATTAACCAAGGCTGGACACGATTGCCGTAAAACGGGTATCATTGGTTTACGCTTGCCCCTCAGGAGTTGTGCTCCGGAGGCTATCTGAGCGAGTTCGTCTGCAATGGTGTTCCGTCCACGGGAAATATGATTAAACATGATACCGTCGAATGACTAGGCCAAGTAACTGGCCACCATGTGATAGGGTGCCAGAGTACAACTCATGCATCGAAAAGTTTCATTAAGCTAGTTAATCACAAGCTTCGAATCACCGAAGATGAGAACGCGAGCAGCGTGCAAATCATGAAGTACACTAAAGCCGATAACAAGGGCTTCGTACTTGGCCTGGTGTGGCGACTGGATGATGATCCCTACACCGGCCGATGTTGACGTGCTGGAACCATCGAAATACATCGTCCAATAATTGTCACGTGCTTTCACCATGCTGATTTCAACATCGGTGCCCTCGAACCTATATGGAGAAGGGTGGTGGGCTAAGAAATTAGCAAGTGCTTGTCCTTTGACGACTTTTTATGGGACGTACTGCAAACTAAACTCCGATAGTGCCAGTGTCCATTTCCCGATTCGACCTTTGACTATTGGTCGAGTAAGCATATATCGAATAACATCTGTCTAGGCGATAACCTGTGTAACGGATGGGAGCATATAATGTCGGAGTTTTGATGCAACGAAAAACAAAGCCAAGCAAAGCTTCTCAACTGGTGAATAATTAATCTCTAGAGGATTGAGGTGTCGGCTGAGATAAAAAATAGCTTGTTCTCGCCCAGCGTCAGTATCTTGTGCGATAAAGCAACCGATGGATTCTTCGGCTGTGAAAATGTAAAGCTTAAGGGGTTTATCACGTCGAGGCAGTACGAGGACGAGTGGAGTTGCAAGGGCAACCTTGATTTGTGTGAAAGCCGCTCGATGTTCTTCATGCCAATCAAACTTATCTGAGTCCTTAAGTTTCAACAGTGTAGAGAATGTCGTCGTTTTGCCAACGGAAATAGCTATGAATCGGTGAAGGAAATTTATTTTCCCGAGCAAGGACTGGAGTTATTTTTTGGTTGTCGGTGGTGGAGTGTCAATAATTGCACAGGCTTTGTTCGCGTCGACCTCGATGCCGTGATGGTGGACAAGAAAACCTAAGAAATTTCCGATCGGCACGCCAAAGGCGCATTTGGTCGGGTTCATCTTAAGGTTATGTCGTCGCATGCGAAGGAAAGCTTGGCGAAGATCATTAATATGCGTTCAATGACTTTTTGATTTGACCACGACGTCATCAATATACACTTCTATGGTAGTGCCGATTAGGTCATGAAAAATGGTTTTCATCGCGTGTTGATATGTAGCACCAACATGTTTTAGACCGAATGACATGACTACCCACTCGTAGGTTCCAAGTGCCCCCGGGCAGCGGAAAGCAGTTTTATGAACATCGGCCTCGGTAATAAATATCTGGTTATAACCAGTATGTCCATCCATAAATGACAGCATGTCGTGATTAGTCGCGGCGTCTATTAGCAAATATGAAATTGGCATGGGATATGCATCTTTAGGTGTTGCCAGATTCAAATTTCGAAAATCAATGCAAATACGTAGAGCCCTATTTTTCTTGAGCACTGGTATGATATTCGCCAACCACTCGACGTATCGAGCGGTTCCGATAAACCCGACATTTGACAGTCGAATAATTTCATCTTTTATGCCAAGCTGTACTTTGGTCGAGAATCGGCGAGGAGGTTGTCGAACAGGCTTGCAACCAGGTTTGATACGTAATTCATGTTCGACAAGGGTCCGGTCGAGACCTGACATCTTATGATAACTCCAAGCAAAACAATCTTTAAATTCGTGAAGCAATTGATGGAGTTCCACTTTCATGGCATGGGGTAATAACACACTAATAAATAACGACCGAGGATCATCAGCCTTTCCAACATTTATTTCCTCTAGAGGATCCTTAACTTGGGGTCGGTTATTGTCGAGCTCGGCCGGTGCGGCCTAAACTTGATCTAATGAAAATACCGGGCCGTTATCCTCTTCGGCCAAAAATTTGATTAAGTTGATGCTCGAATGTGGGTGCTTGGAAATAGCATACTAATAGGCCAGCAGTCGTTCCATCGTGGATGAAACCACGGCCCGACGCCTCTCACTTTTGATATCAATCATCAGTAGTGGGGAGTAAATTGGCCAAATCGAGTCTCGTCGAATCCTGGTGGACAGTCTCGGCACCTACCTCGATGGCTTTCTTGACTGAGATCCGAGTCGGCCGTCCATCTTCATTAAAACCTTGTAGGGTAATATAACCGACGTGATCATCATAATAGCGGGCCTGAATCATGTTGGTTTCAAACGGTTGAGTATCAGCTGGGTGGACCACGACCGATTTACCATCCAAAAAAAATCAGGACTTGGTATAAAAAAGAAGGAATGCAATTCGTTTGATGAATCGAATCCTTACCGAGCAAAGCATTATATTCGGTCTTGGAGTCGACGATAAAAAATACGGTCATGTGATTGCGACCTGCGATGTTTACCTCTAGAGGGAGTACTCATTTGGTTTGAAACTTGTCACCGACAAAGCCACTCATGGTTATTCCTGAGGGAATAAGTTCGTCGGTGGATCGTCGTAATGCTTTCATGACAGATACATGCATGATATTGACTATTGCTCCGCAATCGATGAAAATCTTAGAGATTGGGTAGCCTTCAATATGGGCTGTGACATACAACAGTTTTAAATGTTGAAGATTAGTCGAGGAAGAACGGGGAAACAAGATGTCCAAGGCTGTTTTAAGTTTATCGTCGCCGTTAGTTGACTCGTCTTCAGTACGAGTGACGAAATCAACTTGTGTTGCCTCCTCAGCGACCACATCACCGTCCAAGGAACTTGGTTGGTGTGTAGTTAGCTGAAATTCGGCAGGAAGAACATGGACCATGCTAATTTCCATATTTTCAAGGACTGAAGGGCCTATTGGATCCTGGTCGTCATCTTCCGGAGTGGTGAGGATTATATTATCATGTGTTGGAGCATTCGCGGCCTGCTTGTTGTGTGTCTCGACATATTCAGGCGTCTGTGCCATACAATTCGACGCTATATCCTGTTAACTGTCATCCTCAGGCTGGCGTGCATCTGGTGTCGGACTCTGCTCCTCCCATATTTTGTGAGCTCGTTCCTTATTGGCGATCCGGGCATTCCTGGTGTCCAAGTAAGCGTCCAGACTTGCCACCCGCTCTGTCTCATCGACCGTTAAACCGAACAAGAAGACGGCTGATGCAAAAATTAACTTAACACACAAATTAAACCCTCTTGTTGTCAATTGTAGTAAAGAATGTAAGTAGGGATCGTTCTAGGCCAGGGATTATGAGGGATTGCTAAAACACCTGAAACTGACTTAAAAATGTAGAATTAAGTTTACAACACCAAACTAGACTTAAAAGATGCAATACAAACTAAAAAGACTTAAAACAGCTTAAAACAATGAATTAGACTCTAAACTGACTCTAGGGATGGGTTTGGACGAAATTAGGTTCTAACTTGACTCAAGACACTTAAAAACACAAATCAAAACAGATTTTGACTAATAAAACACTTTAAAGTAAATGGGGATTGGATTTTGACGAATTTGAAAACAAAACAAACAGATTGTAAACTAAAACAGATTTTGGACGAATTTAGGTAAACTATGGATGTTGGGCTAGCTAGAGGGTTCTTCTCCACACATGACACACTTGCACATAAACCAATTTTCAGTTGTTCTTTTGATGAATCATGAAACTCAACACCCTAGGTTAATTAAGTCCGCTTAAATTAACCTTCAAGTTCTCCTTAAGTTATTGAATTGGATGGGAAAATGCATACAACAATTCAAGCATTCTTCAAAAGTCCTTTACATGAACAGCACAATAAAGAAACAATCAAAGATCATTAAGCATTATGAAAACTATAAGTATTGACGAGGCATTTGTTACTATGATGAGCATGAAACTCCTGCCAAGAATTCATTTAACGCGATCATTTATAAGCGACCTCCACTACTTGTGAATATAAGTTTGTAACTATTAGGTGAAACTCCCTTATATTCTAGCATTATATTCATGCATGCAACTAAGTGTGCACTCTTAATAAACATACACAAATAAGTTAACAATCAAGCAGCTAAGCAAATTGAATTCACAACTTATGAAATCACAACCGAAGGTAATCAATTCATATTGCAAGTATGTTCATGGCTTTGAATTTCCCCCTAGCTAAGGGGGGGGTTTAGTTACTCATAATTGCAACAAAATAGGAAAATAACAAAGTAGATATTGAAAGCAATAACAAAGTACACCTAGAACGCTCCAAAGTTTCAAGCTTGCAACGCCAAGGACCTTCGTTTTCACCACCTTGTTGCAGCACAAGTATCTAAGGATGTGTATGGATTTATGGAAAGGTTATGAATGTATTTAGGTTGGATGGATGCCACGGCAAGGTTGAAGGGAATGTATGGATTTGAGTTTGATTTTTGGTTGGATGAGTGCCACGGTAAGGGAATGGATTTGTATGTGTTTGTGGGATGTGGGAATATATGGATGAATGTGAGGTGCTCACGGCTAGGGACTTGGAATTCTAGTTATGGTGAAGGGTGGATGTATTTATAGGCTAGGGAGAGGATGTAGTGGGTGGTGGTAATGAGTGGATGTGTTGGGTGAAATGAGTGGATGTAGTGGTAGGTGTATGGATGTGTTGGGTGAAATGAGTGGATGTAGTGGTAGGTGAATGTGTTGGGTGGTTGAAATGAGTGGATGTAGTGGTAGGTGAATGTGTTGGGTGGTTGTAATGAGTGGATGTGTTGGGTGAAATGAGTGGATGTAGTGGTAGGTGAATGTGTTGGGTGAAATGAGTGTGCTAAAATGGTTATTTATAGGGAGAGGATGATGCACAAACTTCAAATTTCGTCCATTCCTTTTGCTTCAAGCATATGCTATCCATTCCATGCCCAAAAATGCTCCAAAATGCACTTCTTTGCCACATTAACCCTTTGGACCTTCAAACACACGAAAATAGCTTAAAATACTAAAATAACTACGAACTAACAACATAAATGCCAAGAAACAAGCTAACTAAGTCGCATAAATATGCTCCTATCAAATTTCCCCACACTTAGCTTTTGCTAGTCCTCGAGCAAAACAAAACAAACAAAACAAAACAAAAAACAACAAAACAAAACCTAGACCTTCCAACAATTGCCTCAGGGATTTTTAATGAAACATGACATGCCAAAGATAAGCACTTACATAGATTTAATCAATCCTTACCCTCGAGCATACTTAATCATAATCACCATTCACTAGTTCACATTTAATCAATTAAAACAACATTTTGAACGTAGTAACATGCCTTAGAGAATTCCCTCAATTCCTTACTAGATACTCTCTATTTTCACACACATTTTCTGACTACACACCCTACACTAGTTATATGTGAGAAGATTGATGTAAACATGAAAGACTAGTACTCACATATGTTACAACAAAGAAAGCAATTTCTGGAGTTAATAAGCATGTTTAAATATGATCTCATGAATGGAATACTACTACTTAGATGCGAGAACTAGTGACACCATATGCTCATACCAAATTCAAACTTCACAAATCGAAACACATAACACACAAGATAGAAGTCAAGGGTCGTAACGGGGCTTGGGAGTAATGGCTAACAAAGGAAGGATAGGGGTAACAAACGTTCTTAAAGCGATAGCAAGCAAAGCAATGAAATCGACACTTGCAATTCACTTTAGAATGCAGAATCAACTTTTAAATACAAAGGGAAGATTCATGCAACACTTAGGGTCGAATTCAATGTTTTTGGACCATTTCTTCAACAAACAACACTTTAAAGCTCTTTTTCACAACTTTTCTTCTTTTCATTCTATTTTCCACGAATTTCTCTTTTTCTTTTTCTTTCCTACCCGTGCCTTATTAAGGACTTTGGCACACACACACAACAAGAATCACTTCCCCCACACTTGTTTTCTGCAATACATTAATCAAAAGGAATTCATTTTGAGTCATGCTTTACTATGCTTCAAGAACAAGGGTATGGATGGTTCTAATCTAGGCTAGGTGAGGACAGTGTGGGTTAACAAAGAACATAGGCTACACAAGGCTCAACGGGGTTAAACTTAAACATATAATGAAGTAGGATACACGACAATTTGGCTTTGGTGGTGGTCACTACACAACTTCATCTTGAATATGTGTTATGCAAATCAATAGCATGCTTTGAATGAAATGGGCATGAGTTCTAGCATTTGGAACTAAATGATGAAACGTCTTCTAAGTAGTAACCAAGCAAAGAATAATGAGATCATGCAACGACTTTAGAAAACAAGAATGCACAGATTATTACTCTCCAAATAAACGTTTTAGGCTCAAGTCTCACAAGGTTGCAGCGTTAATTTGAGTTCCTTCCTTTAAGCATGTTACAAAACTGATTTTTCTTTTATGATTGCATATGAATTCATAAATTTAAACCACAACCAAGCATACACCAAAGAGTAAATCAAATTTTCATCCATGTTTATAACTCTCTTTAACAGTCATGTAATTAAAAACTAAATATTCATCATTGTGTTGGAAGGTACCCTAAGACACAAATAAACACACAAAAACAACTCCTTTTGGGTTTTTCAAAATTTTATGAGATTTCCGGATTTTTAAGTCAAAACACACTAAAACACTCCAAAATAGCTTAAAACACTTAAAAACAGCAAGGAACAACACTTAGAAGTAATGGGTGATAAACTCCCACGAATTTCATGCAAAACAATTTGGTTACCCCCCCTCCGGCACTTAAATCGAACATTGTCCTCAATGTTTCAAGCATAAACTCACACAAACACAAGCAAACAATCAAATAAACAACGAATAAACATGACAAGTATGGCAAAGTAAAAACCAGACAGAGTAGAGTTTAAGACCGCAAATCTGGTTTTGGAGATAGATGATCTTGTTGTCTTTCCACAGCCTTGATCTCGAACTGGTTCGGAATTCTGAGCGAGAGTTCCTTGGTTTCAAATCAGACTCGTTTTGCTGGGTTGATTTGATTGTGCAGTCTGCATTCTTCTCTGCTTGTTTCTTCTACACAGCAGGCATGCACGAGGTAGAGGTGATGGTCTGTTTCTTTCTTCAATCTTTCCAAGTGCCCACCTCTTGCTTTCTTTCTCCTTGTCCCTAGCTGAGGATGAATTAGCACATTGTCTCCACATGCTTCGAGGTATCATTTTCACTTCCCTTATCTGTTCCCAGGCAGATGTGGTAGACAAAAGAGGAAGCATAAGATGTTGAAGATAAGTACTCGAAAGCAGGGCTAGGTAAGCAATCAGGAAGGGGTTCCAGGCAGTTGGTTCCAAATCGGAAGATTGATACCAAGTGCTGGCTGATTGCAATCTTTCTCCTTGTCCCGCAGATGAAAACAACGACAAGGAGAAGGACAGGGAGAAAACATGATATGAGATACTCTTGCTTTCAACCTTCATGATATGAAATACTTTTGCTTTGGATGAGTTGTTTGTAGAGGTACCCCAAGGAATAAGGAACACTGAGTGACTCGAGAGGCTTCGTTGGGAAGGCATTCTCGAAGATGATGGAAGGTTATGTATGTCTGCCTTGCTATGGAGGGTGAAGGTTGACATTTATAGGAAATAATAATCGCTACTATTCTTTCACTCTTGTCGGCAACCGTTGGATGATTGAACAGTAAACTTCACATGCTTTCTACTTCACCAGAAATCTTCGACAGATTACCGGTAATTTTCGCAAGGCTGAGTGTGTATGTGACAGATGCTGACACGTCTGGATAAAGCTGATGCCTCTTCAAAATCTGGAATCGGCGCTTCGACAAACTACCCGTGATTTCCGCAAAGCTGAGTGTGTATGTGACAGGCGCTGACACGTCTGGAAAAACAGATGCCTCTCCGATTTCTGAGCTTGCCTCTTTGAGTTCTGAGCTCGCCTCTTCGAGTTCTGAGCTCCATCAAGTGTAGAGGTTGCATGTGACAAGTGCGGACAAATCTGGAAAAGAAGATTGGCCTGTGGTTTCTGAGCAAGCCCATCTTTTGAGAAAGCTAGCGCCTTTTCGATTTTTGAATTGGCCTCTTCAATTTTTGAGCTCGCCTTTTCGATCTCTGAAATCCCGTCGAGTGCTGATTTTTATAGAAGCACGCAGTACATTTCAAAGCACACTAGAATTTCTGCCTGTAGAAACTCCCTTCTTGCATTTCTACGATCTTGACTTGTCCGACCTCTTCTTTCTTCAACACCCTTGAAAATGTCTGGCTGCTCCGACCGTCGTTTTGACTTAAACCTTGGTGAAGAGGCAGTCATGCCTTCTCCAGACAACATATGGCGCCCATCCTTCATATCCCCTACTAGTCCTCTTACCGTTGGGGATTCGGTGATGAAGAATGATATGACTGTTGCGGTGGTGGCTCAGAACCTTGTCACTGCCAAAGATAACAGACTGTTTTCTAAACGGTCTGATGACTTAGCTGTTAAGGATTCTCTGGCTCTCAGTGTGCAGTGTGCAGGTTCTGTGTGTAATATGGCCCAACCCCTATTTGCTCGAACCCGTCAAGTTGAATCATTGGCAGGTGAAGTGATGAGTCACAAACAGGAGATGATAGGGCTCAAGCATGAGAATAAACAGTTGCACAGACTCGCACATAACTATGCTACAAACATGAAGAGGAAGATTGACCAGATGCAAGAATCTGATGGTCAGATTTTACTTGATCATTAGAGGTTTGTGGGTTTGTTCCAACAACATTTGCCTTCATCTTCTGGGGATGTACCACATAGTGAAGCTCCAAATGATCAACCTTTGATACCTCATCCTTCTGTGGCTCTGCCGATTGCTGAGGCTCCGCCGACTACTGAGACTTCCCTTAAGCAGCCTTTGTGAAGGCTTCCTCTTGTATTTTCTGCTTAATGTTCCCTTTTTTTTCTTCATGAAAATGAATGTAAAAATACCTTGCATATCTATCAATGTTTCAAAAATAAACCCACACCAAAAACAATTAAACAAGCAACAAATAAAAATGACAATCATGGCAAAATAAAACTGCAGAAAAGGGAAGGTTTTTAGGAACGCAAAACCAATCGTGGAGCAATTCAAAAATCTTCCTTATGTGAATACATGGGCTGCCTCCCAAGAAGCGCTTGCTTTAACGTTTTCCAGCCGGATGATACCTCCATGTAAGCTTGAACAGGGCCCACGACATTGAGGGGTACATTCTCCACGACATGCTCCTCAAAGTGCTCACACATTGAATCCTTGAACGGAACGGGATAATAGTCCTTCCTGATTTTGGTGTGTTGCTTCCAACAATCGATGTAAACTTCCCTACTACCTTGCATTTGATTAGGTACCTGCACCATAGAAGGTAACAACCTATTAGTTGAAATGGGAATTGAAATTGGGTTAGGTGACGTACCAATGTGCTGCAATGAAGTGGCAGCACTATCCACAAATGCACAAGGATTTCTCTCGGCCAGATTTGGGGTTTTGAGAGGTGTGGTCATGCACTCCTTGTTGTTCACTCCAATTTCCTCCTCGATGGTGGTTCGAGGTACTTTCTTTTTTATTAATGTTGAACGTTTCTGCCATATATTTTCAATTACATCAATGGCACAACAAGAACGAACATCATTAGTATTCTCAACAGTTTTAGAAATATTAAAGCCAATCATATCACCACCAAATGCCATAGTTACTGATCCTTTGGCCACATCAATCTTGGTTTGAGCCGTTTTCATGAATGGCCGTCCAAGGAGGATGGGCAATGAAGAGGAATGGTCCGACTCGTCCATTTCAAGCTTGTAGAAATCCGCCGGAAAGATCAAGTGATTGACCTGCACTAAAACATCTTCCAAAACTCCCTTTGGATAGGCATTAAATCAATCAACCAATTGTATAATCACACCATCATTTTTCAATTCGCCTAAGTGCATAGATGCATAGATTGAACAAGGCATGATATTTATAGATGCACCTAAGTCTAACATGGCCGATTCAAAACGAGTATTACCAATTATACAAGAAATCGTAAAACTACCTGGATCCTTGCATTTAATGGGCAGTTTACGTTGTAAAACAGCTGAGACATTTTCACTTACCTTGACAATCTCCTTTCTCGAAATTCTCTTCCTAGTTGTGCCAAGTTCTTTTAAAAACTTGGCATACCTTGGAACTTGCTCAATTGCATCCAAAAGTGGTATATTGACTTGAACTTTTCTAAACGTTACCAAAATATCCTTTTCAGCCTCCTTCTTCTTTGATTGCATAAACCTACGAGGAAAGGGTACATTTGGAGGAACAACGTTAGAATTAATCAAAATTGGAACTTCATTACCTTTGTTGGCCGAATTGGATGGTTTAGGAGTTTTTGGGGCCTACGGCAAAGGTGTTTCCACTCTTGCCGTGGGGGTGCTTTGCTCCTCCTCTTCAATTATCAACTCTTCAACCTCATTGAAACGTGAATTGGACGATTGGGGATCAGATCCAACTTGTTTTCCTCTTCGCAAACTCATGGCTTTTGCAGATTCGAATCCTCCCTTCGGGTTGACTATGATTGAACTAGGCAACTTACCTTGCTCTCTGAATTGTCCTACAAACTCATGTCCTTGGATAGAACACACACCACATACACTTGGTTCTTCCATCCTCATTCATTCGGCCATCTGAGACACAATGGAGGTAAGATTAGCTAACTGCGATTGAATGTCGGATGTGGAACTTACCTCATTCACATGCTGCCGTGGGGTGTCCCTTTGACCAACGCCTTCATATTGTTGAGCATTCAATGCTCGGTTAGCAATTAAGGTCTTGGCAGCCATAGGTGTTTGGTCCACCAAAGCTCTTCTCGCTGAGGCGTCTAACATTTGGCGTTCAACTGGTAGAAGCCCTTCGTAGAAATATTGAAGAAGAAACTCCTCCTTCATCTGGTGCTGTGGACATAAAGCAACAAGAGTTTTAAAACGCTCATAGTAAGTGGGAAGGGATTCACCTTGGTTTTTCTGAATGCCACTAATCCTTTTGCGTAGTAGAATGACTCGAGAAGTTGGGAAAAACTTCTCCAAAAATGCCCATTTCATACTTTCCCATGATGTGACAGTTCCGGGGGCTAGCTCATACAACCAATCTTTAGCATTTTCTAAGAGAGAAAAGGGAAAAGCCTTCATTTTCAGAATGCTCCCATCAACATTCACAGGGGTCATGCTCAAACAAACAACCTTGAACTCCTTCAAGTGTTTATTAGGATCTTCCATGGACATCCCGTGGAACTTAGGAATGTGATGCAACAAACTTGATTTCAATTCGAAGTCGTTCGTCTTCCCTAGGGCAGCTAGGGGGTATTAGATGCATAGGGGAGTGGCATTGTCCAATCCCGAAGCGGAAAGCTCCTTGATTGTTCGATTGTCCGTTGCCATGTTGGGATCTTCCTCTTCTTCTTCAAGTGGATGTTCTTCAAAATTAGGTTCAGGAATAGGATGGTTACGATCTTGCTGATTCCTATTCCTTCTCAAAGTCCTTTCAAAATCGTCGTCAAAGTCCAAGATATGCTCACGAATCGGATGAGAACTCCGAGTCATAAACTAGTACCTTAAAACAAGAAAACAAACAAGGTCAGTGACTAACATAAAAAAAAAAAAAAAAAGAAATAACAAGGGATTAGCAATGTTGCTAATCCCGGGCAACGGTGCCAAAAATTTGATGCGAAAATTAACTTAACACACAAATTAAACCCTCTTGTTGTCAATTGTAGTAAAGAATGTAAGTAGGGATCGTTCTAGACTGGGGATTATGAGGGATTGCTAAAACACTTGAAACTGACTTAAAAATGTAGAATTAAGTTTAAAACACCAAACTAGACTCAAAAGATGCAATACAAACTAAAAAGACTCAAAACAAGTTTAAAAGACTAAAAACAGCTTAAAACAATGAATTAGACTCTAAACTGACTCTAGGGATGAGTTTGGACGAAATTAGGTTCTAACTTGACTCAAGACACTTAAAAACACAAATCTAAATAGATTTTGACTAATAAAACACTTTAAAGTAAAGGGGGATTGGATTTTGACGAATTTGAAAAGAAAACAAACAGATTGTAAGCTAAAACAGATTTTGGACGAATTTGGATAAACTATGGATGATGGGCTAGCTAGAGGGTTCTTCTCCACACATGACACACTTGCACATAAACCAATTTTCAATTATTCTTTCGATGAATCATGAAACTCCCTTATATTCTAGCATTATATTCATGCATGCAACTAAGTGTGCACTCTTAATAAACATACACGAATAAGTTAACAATCAAGCAACTAAACAAATTGAATTCACAACTTATGAAATCACAACATAAGGTAATCAATTCATATTGCAATTATGTTCATGGCTTTGAATTTCCCCCTAGCTAAGGGGGGTTTAAGTCGATCTTGAGTCGAGGCTGGGAGCTTTGCTTTCGGATGTGTTGTACTGGGGCAAATTGGACCTTTTCTTTTCCTTTGCACTTGGGCAAACGGGCGTCTACCATGCCGACTGTCGCTGATGGGAATGGATCCGTATCCACCGTCATGCAATTTTCAGGAAACTTTAACTTGCCTTTATCAATCCAGCTCTGGATATCATCACGACATATGACACAATTGTTTGTTGCATGCTTTGTCGAGTTATGGTATTTACAATATGTCTTTCCTTTAAAGTCTTCGGCCTTGGGAATATTATGCCCTGGCCGGAGTTTAATGATCTTCCCTGATAGCAATTGATCAAAAATTACTTCGACCTTTGTGATATCAAAGGTATATACTTTTGATGTTTTTGCTGTTTCTTCACTGGCCGAGCGGGGTTTGACCTTCTTGGAATTAATTTGAGTCAATGCCTTGCACACGTATGGTTTATCTATTACTATCTCGGCCGCGTCCACCTGACGTATTGAGATTCCTCGCCTTCGGTCAACGCGTAATTGACCGTAGGGTTTTTGTAAATCGTCCCTCGAGATGGGGGTTTCGATATCTTCTCTTCTCGGAGCAAATAGTCATATTGCTCGACATGCTGGGCTAATTCATACATATCCCGGAAGTTTGCCCCTAAAAATTTCTTTTTGTATTCTACGTTGAGTCCGTTCAAAGCAAGTCTAACAAACTCGACTTCAGGGAGAGGTACTTGGCACCAATTCCTGGCCGATTTGAATCTGGTAAGATAATCCATTGGTGACTCATCAGATGCTTGAGCCATCCTTACCAACGAAGAAACTGACATTTTCATCCCCGGCCGATAAAATTGCTCGTGAAATATCTCGACCAATTCCTCCCAGCTTTGGATGGAATTAGGTGGAAGATTGATATACCAGGCAAATGCTGAATCGGTCAATGAACAGTTGAACAACCGTAGCTTGTGAAAATCACTGTTGACATCTCCGCATTGCACGGTGAAACGAGCCACATGTTCTAACGAGGATAAAGACGATTCTCCAGCGAAAAGACTAAAATCTGGAATTTTGAAACCTTTAGGATATTCGAACCGTTCCACGTAAGCTAGATATGGATGGATGAATTTGGGAACTTCGGCCCATTTTTCATGGCCGAATCAATCATCCGCTGGACCTCGGTAATATCGACGGACGATACTTCCACTCTCTGATCGGGTTCATCTGTCCTGCTACTCGATCCTTTTTTTTTTCTAAATCAATTGGCTTAAGCCGAGTAGGAAATGGCTCGGCCTGTACTATTGGCAACATATTATTCTTTGGTGGCAATTACCGGGAAAGATCAAATGACCTGTCGTCGCAGACCTTGCTAACCAGTAATTCAAGCAATCTGTTTTATACCTCACTGTTACTGCGTATCACATCGTGTAGTTTATCGATTCCTCGACTAAACGTTTGTTCAAACACCCTAGACTATTCGTCTAGTCGTCTTCGAAGAAACGATCTTATTGGTGGATCAGAGCCTTCACCACCATCCTCATCACAGTCCTCCACTATTCCTTCATTGAGAACGCATGTGTTTTTGTTAGGGATTTCTAGACTGCAAAGCTAACCGTCGAGACCAACTTCCTTTCTCGGCGAGTCGCGCTTGTGGACTCAAGTGTCACGGCACTAAGGGGATTCTGTGCCTGTGATACACTTTGTCCTATGTTCTGAATTGGAAAATCGGTTGTTGATTTTCCCATAGCTGTTTTCTTTTTAACTGATTGTGTTTCAATTGGCATGAACTTCGTAGTTTAGCACTGGGTCCCACTACGCGTGTCAAAATGTTGACCCTAAAACTACCAAGCCTACGTGGCGCGCAGGCCAAGTAATCTATAAGCTAACTACGTCCTTCGGTTGAATGCGGGGCGTGCCAGCTCGTAGGTCGAGCTTGGTCGAGGAGTAAAATTTGTTAATGTTGCGTTGGGTGCGCATATGACTTCTGCGTCTCGCGATTGCGACAGAGCAAGGAACACGTCTCGACCTCTTGGGTTCTCGAACCTGAAGATAAGCTACTATTCTTACGAAGTTCACAAATCGTCATCGTCGGATTCGGTCACAGTGACGGTATTCGTCAGAGTAAACTCACGCCGAATCAACACCAAAGTGTAAAGGTACAAATACTCAAAGCGGATATATGTCTTAACAATAAATGTGGTTCGGCTGTCGGAATGCCGAACTCCAAATCCCACTTGAGAGTATCCAATCATAAACTAACTCGGCGTGCAATGTGTCGAGCCTAATAAAATGTAACACCTTACTTCGCCGAGAAGGCTAATGAGATGACCTCGACCAATAAGGATTCGGAAATCCTTTTCGACCGAGACTTGGATAGACAACCAGTCACCCTCGACGCAATGCTATCTATGCCGACTGAAGATGCTGCGAGACCGGCTGGTTCTATGGTGACAGTGCTATCTATGCCGATTGAAGATGCCACCGGTTGCCTTCACAGTGTTGTTTATCCAAACTGAAGGTGTGTCGGCGAAAGAAGAAAAGAAAAAAAAAAAATCTCAAAGTTGTTGAGAGAATTTGCACAAGGCAGTTGTATGTTGAATTGAAGGGGCTTTGAACGATGTACATCCTCCTCTATTTATAGCATCAGGTACTGTCTAGATCGAGTTAAAACCCTACTCGGATTAAGATTTCTTCTTCTAATCAAACACCATCCCGACCAATTCTATTTTCAATATGACTTTGAACCCAGTCCTTTATCAAGTCGGATTCACTTCTATCCATACTTGCTGAGACTCCTTATTGCGCCAGGATTCAATTACTCGTCTCATAGCATGACTTGACCGACCTAGGTTAGGAAGCCCATGAACTAAACGATCCACGGTAATCTTTTTGTAAGGCCTTCCGGGCCGATAATACATCTCGGCCCAAACCAATATTTTGGGCCCAAATAGATGTATATGAAGATATCGAGGCATAATTTTATGCGAATACTTTAAGTCCATTCGAGGTTTGTAGAGAAGATGAACATTGTAGTTCAAGTAAGTTAGAGACTTCGTAACCCAAACAAGTCAAATTCATTGCATTCCTTGCATCATATTGGTTTCTCGTCCTCAATGACAAATATTGTTTGTTGCTTTGTACATGATTCAATAGAATTAACTGAAGATATGGCAAAACCCCTTGGAATTCAATTTTCATTAACTAAAACACACAATTGTAAAATTTGCTAATAAAAACCAAATGACTAGGCTCCAACTAAGCAGTATCCATAATTAAGTATGACTTGGCAAAATTGGTATTTTTGGATGTCTAAATTACCCCTAATATCATTGACTTTGGGTCTATTACTTGTTATCTACATTTATTTTATATTATTTCATTCAATTAAACTTTTTGAATTGTTTATGCAGATTTGGAAAAGAAAAATTTTAGTGTCATGATTTCAATGCATATCAATAACAAAAATTACATGATATTAGAGTTTTGATTCCTTATATAGTTGTTTTCACATTTATGTAAAAATGAGCATTTTTTATCCTTTTCAAATAATTGTAACAGGTAAATTAGTATTTTTCACAAATATACAAATGTTGTTTTATTCAAAATTACCGATATTTTACATATATAAAATAACAATATAAGTTCCAGGTAAAATAATACATACAAAATAATTTACCTACAAAATAAATAAATAAATAAATATTGTTTCATTCAAAAGTTAAGTTATTTGCACACACACACACACACATAATAATAATAATAATAATAATAATAATAATAATAATAATAATTAACATATGTAATAATACATGCAAAATAATTTACCTACAATGATTGTCAAACAAATATATATGAAATGCAAGAGATGATGGTAAGACAAGTATAAAGTAGATACTTTTGTAATTTACCTACAGAATAAATGAATGTTGATTGATTGCAAACAACACATAATAATAACAAATGTGCCTAATATATGTAATAATACATGCAAAATTATTTACGTACAAAAGAAAAGGATGTTTTAAGCCAATTGATTCAAAGTTAATTAATTACCTATATTCTACTTAAAAATATAAGTAATTTATTTCACACAGATATAATTATAACAAAATGTGTCTAATGTATACATGCAAAATAAGTATAAAATAGATACTTTTGTAATAATAAAGCACTTATTTGCCATAATTATGGTGGATAATTAAATTCATCAACATAATTAGGGTGTTGTGGCACAATTGTAAATATTTTGAAAATAATAGGTATTTATTTGTTTACATGGCAGTTTATTTCAAATTTGGATTTTATTTGAATGTTTAAAACAAGATGGGTTTTTGTCTAGAAAATAAGTATTGCATAGAATTATATCTAAAGAACCCTAGAATTAATAATACAAGATTTAGAAAAACAATCTGTTCAACTGTATATTTAATTAATTTTGTCGTGTGCTTTCGGAATTTTAAGTATATTATATATGCTAATATAGACCGACTGATTGGGGTTTGAGCGACACAATATATATGCACAATCACATTCACATTCACATTCACATTAGCTAGAATGTGTATGCAGATAGATATAGGAGAGAATGTTGAATCAAACAATACAGAATATATATTAGGGGTGTGATATCTATACACCTCATTTTATTTCTTACACACCTTTTTAATTTTCGACCGTCGGATCAGATGAATTGAAGAAGATCAACGAACATAAATTATCAAAGGTGTGTGAGAAGTAAAATAAGATGTGTGGATAGCACATCCCTATATATTATTATATATTTAGCTATTATGTTATATAAGTTGATGAGGCCAGCCTCACAGGATAAGATTGCTTGTCAATTATTGAGAATTCAATTTGTCAAAAGAACACGTGAAATAAAGAGACTCAATACAAGATGAAGAGTCTAGTAAGAAAATATATAATAAAATACTGCTTTTCAAGGAGAAAGAGTACCTCTTATTCATGTATTAATTATAAGTTCGCATAATTAATATCTATTTGAATAGGAAAAATTATACATACAGTACATTTTTAATACTTAATTATATATTGAGATAATATTTTTTAAACATTTCAAGGAGAGACAAAAATTAATACATGTGAAATATGACATTATTGGCTATTTTTTAAGTTACAAAAATACCCTTTATTAACATAGATGTTAAAATTACAATCATTCATATTCTAACCTACATTTTCTACCTAAACCCAAAAGCCAACATCCACAAAATAATATAAACATTCATCAAACACCATGCCCACGCAACCATACTCCTTTCCATCTGTACATAAACATTCATCATAGGCGATTGGGGTCAATGAGATTTGGGGATTTTTTCTATTAATAATGGGTATATAAAAAGGAAGGGTCCTTTTGATTATTATTATTTTTTATTTTTTTATATGAACAATATTCAGATAATGCATTCCGGACTGTCCCTCGACATATAGTAATCAACATTTCAAAGTGTTTTTTTTTTCCATTGAAAAACACGACATATGATTTTCAAAAGCTTATATAAAGTCATCAATAAGACAGAACTTAGCTATTCTGTGAATGCCAAGTTAAATTATTATAGGATTGTGATTGCGTTCAAGATAGAAATGCTCAAACAAAATCAGAAGTAGATGAAATAATGGAATACAAAGGTACAAGAAGATAAAATGAATCGGTCATGCTTAAGTCTTTCTTTGTTTGGCTTGTTGCTGCAGCAGCTCTTCTCTAACCCTCTTCATCTCCATTTTCCTTCTGAGTATTTCTTGCTTTTAGTCTTGATATAACATTAATCATTTGTGCCTTAATGAGCCAATCTAGACAATTCTTGGTATGATAATATGAATAATTTTGTTTAATCATTAATCTGTGAAATAGCTTAATGAGCTAATCTAGGCAATTATTGGTGGCCGCCTCTACTCACCTGTTTCTCTTTTCTTGGCCCATGTAGCTGATTGACATGTCGCAATTATGAAAGTTGTTAGTTGTTGGTTGTTAATTGTGATTTTTTTTAATAAAATAATTTCACTATTGAAATTTGGCTTCAAAGTTCAGCCACCCTAGTTTTGGATCGTGGGTTCATGCTTGGGCATAGTAGACTTGTTGTTACTTAGAATGAGATGATCATGAAATCGTTGATCATCCGGCCTATGACTGCACACTTAGTTTGTGAAGATAGTTGAAGTAATCAGCTACAGTAATAGGGAATTGAATGTAAGTATATGCATTTACAAATTGGTTGTACTAAAAAGCATACCAAAATTGCTTTTGCATATATTTGAACTAATTCTTAAAAAATGGTCGAGGACGGGTTGAACTGATCCTGCAAAATGGTCAATGACTGATTAAACTGATTTTGCAAAAATGGTCGAGGACGGGTTGAATTGATTTTGTAAAAACGGTCGAGATAGGTTGAACTGATTCTGCAAAAATGGTTGAAGACGAATTGAACTGATTCTGCAAAAATGGTTGATGACTAATTGAACTGATTTTGCAAAAACAATTGAAGAAGAGTTGAAGTGATTCTGCAAAAATAGTCGATGATGAGTTGAGCTTATGACACATATTAATTTTGTTAGAGTTGTGCGGGCTGGGTTCTATTAACAACCCTAATGCCTTAGGGGTATAGCTGGTATTTTAAACATTGTTTCCATGTTTTTGGGTTGGGCTTTAGTTGCTTTTATGTTTTTGTCTCTCATTGACATGTTTTAAAACTAGGGGAGTTTTTTGAAATATAGTGAAAGTTTTTGTCTCTATATATAAAGCTCCCATTTGAATAACACTTCTTTTATAAAATAAAAAAAAAATATTTCGAATTAGAGATTGTTTAGTCATTTTAATATATGGAATAAATCGGCTATGTGGGCACCAAATAACATATTCGTGATAAACAAATAACATATTCGTGGTAAACAAATAACATATTTATTTATACATTTAGACGTCTAAACAGTATCTCATTTAAATGATTTTGATAAGAATGATCGTCCAAACTTATAAGCGGAGAAAATAATTTTATTAAAAAGGGGCAATATGGTAAAATACTAATTTTGAATTAAAAACATTTAAAATAAAACAATTCCTACATGAGGTAGTTACCTGTGTGGCAAGATGCTAGTTGTATTAAAACAAAACTTACCTTAAAGATGAAAAAATTTGAAATTCAATTATAAAACCAATTGGTAATGTGAAGAGTAACTCAACTACTTGTAACAACATGCAATGTTCCTTATTTTCCCCAATGTCAAATTCATACTCCCAACACTTTTCTTTATCTATGGTGAATTTTCAAATCCAACACATGAACAACACAAATTGGGTGATAGAGCTCGAGTGGCTGTTGTGCTTTACACATCATACAGCCTGCTCTGACACCACGTTGAAAGTTGAGTTTCCTTTTGGGTTTCCGGGTATATTAGTGTGATAAATTTAATTCGAAAAATTTACATAGAAAATTAATAAATAACATACAATATGTTATCCCAATTAGTTGGTTGTTTGATAAAACAACAAATAAAGAAGTAGAAGAGATTAACTTGCTTGAATCTCTAGCCACATGCATGCCGAATGATTGGATCATCCCTATGCCTTCAATCTTTCTCTTCGTGATTGATCACGAGAAGCTCCCCAAGTATTGAGCATCTAAGAATATCCACATTGATAAATATCAACGGGTGATGGAGTGATTGGTTTAATGTGCTAGCAATATTTCTCACTTTGATCAATATAAATGGGCGGTACTAAGGCCTTTTTTGCTTAGGTTTTTTTTTTTTCTCTCCCTTCTCTGAAGGACAAAACTGAATGATATTTGCATTAGGGGGATGAGAGAAACACTAGGGGGGTACATATAGACTCCTTGCCACACCCCTTAGATGCACCTCCTTAGGATTTGGTGGTTTGAGTTTCATCCCACATTCCAAGCCCACTCCCTTACTTACTTTGGATATGTGACGTGGACATCTTTTAATTAATAAAGATTAATGACTATTTAATTAAAACCATGTTTAATAGGCCCAAATAATTAATCCAATATAGTTAATATTTAATTATATCTTATCATCATCCATATAAAGTTTACTAGAACTTATCATATTCATATGTGTGTGACGTTTTAGGTTCTAACTAAGCCAGCAATGAAATTAAATTAATGAATGAATTTAATTCTACAAATCATGAGTAACACCTACAACATGCCATGACTAACCGGATTAGTAGAAATATACGTGAACTAATCATGATACCATTTCGAACATTGATTGTAGTTACAATGCAATTCGGTCCTTCTATCATTCATATCCGATCAAGATTTATGTGATATGAATTTATGTCAAATCACATGCTGCAATCTATGATCGCTATGATGTATCTCATGTTGAAGCAGTTCTTACAAACATAGTTTGATCAAGTCTAAGAAGTATTTGCATACTACAACAAGAAACTTAGTAACATTTGACATGTGGTAAGCATCCATACGTTTAATCTTCTCTTGGACAATCAGCGTTCAATGAACTTGTTCAACATATACAAGCACCTGTATAATCCACCGCATATCCAACACGCGTAGAACAATACCATGATAACCTTAATGAATATACACCGGTCTTTCTGGATAGTCAAGGCCAGTTGACTTTCTAAAAGGCTAGGAACTTAGTTGAAAGAATAAGTGACTATGAAAACTCATTTGAAACATTGCTCCCATACCTTAAGTCATATGAGCTCAGTCGTAATACATTATCTCCCTAATATAAAGCCAAAGTCATGGATGAATAATATTTGCCTTTTATTAATTAATTAATATGAAGTTATTACATACTATCCAATATTATATAAATTGGCTTTTAGATCATAACTCCAACATTTTCACCATAAAACCAATTATTAATAGGGAGAATAAGCTAGTTATAAAAACATACAAGCTCCCTTCTTCTCCGTAAGATATTTATACTTTTAACGTTGAATTTCTAAATATATAACACGAGCTTCAATTTGTTGTGTTGGACCAGGTTTTAATTGTTTGACTTTAAGAACCTGTCTATGATAAATTAGTGGCATGCAATTAACCAGTTCATTTTAATATTATATATTTGACTATTATGTTGTATAATTTGACCAGGCCAGCCTCAGAATAGAGGTTACCTGTCAACGTTTGTCAAAAGACCACGTGAAGTACATAGACTCAATGCAAGATGAAGACTCTAATAAGAAGATACATATAAAAGAAAATATTGCTTTTCACGGAGAGAGACAGCAAAGAAAGAAAGGAAGAAACACCTATTATTCATTTATTAATTAGGAATCCACATAACTAATATCCACTTCAATAATATTTTCAACTCCGTCTATGTAAGTTTATTTTACGCTATCAGTGGATGTAAATTTCCATCTTCTTCTTCTTGGACGAAAATGCACATGCAAAACACTTAACACCTTAGGTCAAGGCCAAGAGCCTCATGTGCCCAAGATGAATTTGGGGGGTGGGGGGGGTTTGGCCGAAGAATTTCTGATGCCAAAGTTAGAATTCGAGAGAAAGGTGTTTAGAGAAATTTGGAGAATTTTAGAAGAGAATTAGACTTAGGTTTTTGGGGAAAATGAGGGCTATTTATAGGGGTGGCCGGCCCCTATTTGAAGAAAAGGGGTCCGGCCACTTATGGTGGGTTTTGGCTCTAATTGCAAGATATTATGTCAAAATAATATCTTGCAACCAATTAGGAAATTAATTAGAAAATTAATCAATTAATTTTGGTAATTAATCCTAATTTGAAAAGAATAAATAGGGGTTACCTTGTGGGGAGGATTTGATGAGGATTGATGAAATAGGTTTTGAATAAATACCTATTTTGATCATCTTTGACCTTGATTGAGCCTTTATTGTCTACTTCTGGTGCGTGGGAGTTTCGGTGTGCCTCGAGGGTAATTTTATCTTTTTCACCCAAGAATTCACGTGTCGCCTCCATATTTTTCTTGATTATTTTTTGCTCCACAATATCGGTCCCATGTCCCGATAAAAGCTAAGGGGGAATGGGATAGGTAGTCGACAACCAACACTTTATTCTTCACGTCGAATCTCCATGATATGAATCCTAAACGAAATTGAGCTAAAGTTAAGCTGTCACCTCGAAGTGGCGTGTTGTGAGGCACGGGCACAGTAATAAGTGAGTAAAGGTCGCTATATCTTCATCGGTGCTCAGATATAGTGTTAAACGAGTAAGGGCGTTGTAGAAACTTATTTTTGAATGACTCCACCCAAAGTTGTTTGGAAGCATTTCCTGACATCAACTTTACCCAAGACACATAAAATAATTATTTTGATCTTACTGGACGATTGAGGTAAAAAAAGTTAGGACATGAAGGTTGGGTTCAAAAGAGTTGAATGCGTTTAGGAAGATGAAATATAGGAAGCTTAATTGGAAAATCTTTGGAAGTAGTATAAGTTATGGTGAGGAGAAGGATAAGTATTATATCTTCCAAGAAACTAAGTGGGTTGGTCTTAAGGCGAAGGATCTCGAAAACTTAGGTTTTAAGCTTTGATATTCGGGAGCAAACAGATCGAGAAACGGTGTTGGCATCATCGTGGATAAGCTCTAGCAAAAGCTGTTGTAGATGTTAAGAGCGATAGAACTATAACAATTGAGACTGTGGTAAGATAAGAATTCATCAATGTGAATATGCGTATGCACCTCAAGTAGGGTTGGATAGATGTCTGGAGGAGAGATTTTGGGAAAATCTTGGAGAATTGGTTCAAGGAATCTCTCAGACAGAGAAGCTATTCATATGAGGAGATTTAAATAGGCATGTGGGCAAGGAGACATGCAACTATAGAGCTTTCCATAGTGGCCATGGTTTTGGGGAAAGAAACAAGGAGGGCGAAGCCATTTTGGACTTTGCTATGGCATACGATATCTTCCTAGCTAATACCTTCTTTAAGAAGAAAGAAGAGCATGTGATCACTTACAAGAGTGGGTCATAAAAAACACATAGATTTCTTTTTAATAAGGAAGGGAACCGTATAAATTTTAAGGATTGCAAAGTTATACTAGGGGAGAGCTTGCCTAACTAACATCTATTGTTGGTGATGGATTACACATCAAAAGAGACAAAAGGAAGAACAAGATCTTGAAGTGTCCAAGAACTAGACGGTGGAATCTAAAAGGAGAAAAAATAAGTCACTTTCAAAGAAAGAGTATTTGCTCAAAGCGGTTGGGATGTAGGGGGACCGCTAGCCGAATGTTGGGTTCCATGGCTAGTTGTATCTAAAAAGTTGCAAAAGGGGTAGTAAGAGAGTCTAAGGGTTTTGCTCCACATCAAAATGAATTTTGGTGGCGGAATGAGGAGGTACAAGAAAAGATTAAGGCTAAGAAGGAATGTTGTAAGCCTTATAAAAGGATACAATTGATGAAAACTGTGAGGTATAAGATAGAGAAGAGGGAAGCAAAGAATGTCGTGAGAGAAGCAAAGCCATGGGTTTTTGATGATATATATATATATATATATATATATATATATATATATATATATATATATATATATATATAGAGCAAGGGAACAGAGGACAAAAGACCTGAACCAACTTGGAAGATTGTAGAAATTATTCTTTCTGCAGTCAAATCAAGAAAGAGGAAGTTGTGGTAGTTTTGAAAAAAATGAAGCAACGAAAAAGCAATGGGTCCTAACGATATACCGATTGAAGTGTGGTAGGTCTTGGGAGAGACCAGTATAGCATGGCTCACAAAACTTATCATAAGATTTTGAAAACAAAGAAGATGCCCAATGAGTGGTAAGAAAGCACTTTGGTACCTATCTACAAGAATAAGGGTGATGTACAAAGTTGCATGAACTATAGGGGTATCAAATTAATGAGTCATGCAATACAGCTCTGGAAAAAGGTAATTGAGCATAAACTGAGACAAGAGCACTAGTCTCAAGATATCAATTTGGGCTCATGCTAGGGTGTTCGACAATGGAGGAAATCTATCTCTTAGGAAGATTGATAGGTGCATATTTATGCAACTTAGTTAGCTTGTTTCTTGGCATTTACTTAGATTAATTCTAGTTATTTTAGTACTTTAAGCTATTTTCGTGTGTTTGTAGGTTCAAATAACAAAGTTAGCAACAAAGTGCTATTTGGAGCATTTTTGGGCCAAGATTGGATAGTGCAAGCATGGAGACATGAGGATGGACGTTTTTGAAGATTTGAAGGCTAGTAATCAGCATGTATGTGTGCAAGTGTGTTGACCTACAACTACAAACATCCATCCACTACACCCATTACATCCACTCATTACCAAACACTCACACACTACACCCATTACATCCACTCATTACCACAATACTCACCCACTACACCTATTACATCCACTCATTACCAAACAGTCACCCACTATACCCATTACATCCACTAATTACCAAACACTTACCCACTACACCCATTACATCCACTCATTACCACAACACTCACCCACTACACCCATTACATCCACTCATTACCAAACATTCACCCACTACACCTATTACATCCACTCATTACCAAACATTCACCCACTACACCCATTACATCCACTCATTACCAAACATCCATCTACTACACCCATTACATCCACTCATTACCAAACATTCACCCACTACACCCATTACATCCACTCATTACCACAACATATACCACTACCACCTTAATTAGATGGTGGTCCTCTCCCTAGCCTATAAATACATCCACCCTTCACCATAACAAGAAAGAAAAAAATCCATCCAAAACACACACACATCATCTATACAATTCTCCACTCTTTGCCGCATTCAATACAACCTTCATCCAAACACATCCATTAATCTTCACATCCATTCCTCCATACAAACAAACCTTCAAACACTTACCAACACCTTGTGCCATAGCAAAGGAAGGGAAGGAAAGTGCTTAGACGTGCTTGCTGTCCAACTTGGATCGTTGGAGCGTTTAAGTGTTTTCTTTCTTTTGTTTCCAATGTTTAAATTCATTTTCTTTTGTGTTGTTGTGAATATGAGTGGCTAAACCCCTCTTGGCTAGGGGTGATTTCAAAGCCATGATTATGTGTGCAATATAATTTGATAAATTCCAGTTATGCACTCTTGAATCGTGAATGCAGTTGGCTTAACTATTTGATTGATAACTTATTTGTATTTGTTAATTAAGGGTCGACACTTAATTGGCATGCATAAATCCGTTGCTAGAATATAAGGAAATTTCACATAATCGTTACAAACTTATATTCACATGTAGTGAAGGTCGCTTATAAACGATCACGTTAAGTTCAATTCCTAGCATGAGTGACATGATGTCATAGTTGCAAGTGCTTTGTCAATGCTTATGATTTTCATTAAATGTAATGATCTTTTATTGTATCTCTATTATGATGTCATGTAGGGAACTTGAGAAAAATGTTTTGGGTTGTCGAATGATGTCATCCAATCCAATAAAACAAGGAAAATCTTAGAGCTAACTAGTGATGTCACGGTTAATTTGGAGCATTGTTGTTCATAATTCAATGAAGTAGTAACTAGAAATTGAGTTATTTGCATACATGTCATGTGTGGAGAAAAAGCCTCTAGCTATCCCATCCATCATCTTATTTCTCAAATTTGTTTTACAATCTGTCTAGTTTTTCATACTTGTTTGTTTGTTTCAACTTCGTCCAAAACTCAATCCCCCTTTACTTTAGTGTGTCTAATTAGTTAGAATCTGTTTTAATTTGTGTTTTTAAATGTTTTGATTCAAGTAAAAGTCAATTTTTGTCCAAAGTCATTCCTAGTGTCTAGTTTAAGTTTATTTAGTTGTTCTAAGTTGGTTTGAGTATTTTACGTTTGCTTTGAGTCTTGTGAGTATTGTTAAGTGTTTTTAAGTTTAGTTTTATGTTTTTGAGTCAGTTTAGAGGTTATTAGCAAGCCCTCCTAATCCCCGGTCCAGAACGATCCCTACTTATACTTGTACTACAATTGTCAAAAGATGGTCAAATTTGTGTGTTAAGATAATTTCCGCATCAAGTTTTTGGCGCCGTTGCCGGGGATTAGCAACTTTGCTAATCCCTTGTTATTTCTTTTTGTTTATTTTCGTGTCTTTTGTTTTTAGTTACTGACTTTGTTTCTGTTTGTGTTTTTTTTTTTTTTTTTTTACTTTTGATATTTGATTTAATTTTGTTTCCTTGATTTCAGGTACTAAAGAAGTAAGACATGGATTTTGTTAACATTCAAGTTCAATTGGCAGAACTTACTTCTCAATTGTCACAATATGCCGAAAGGACCATAATGCAAAATGTCCCTACATGTGGTGTGTCCTATGGGCAAGGATATCCAACTCAACAATATTCTATATTCGCTACGAATGAAGATGCTTGGGGTTATCAAGGCCATAGCCAATCATGGGACAACATGTTTTCCAATGCTTACAATTCGGATTAGAGGGATTATTTAGATTACATAGAACCTCAACAATTCCAACAAGATGGATATTGGCAACAAGAAGAGGAGTTCCATTCAAGACCTATGCAGCCATCACAACCTCATATACAATATGCTCAATCAAACTCATGTTCGTGAATAGATTATGATCGAATTTTTGATGAAATAAATTATTTGGTGCAGGGCTCACAAAATCAAACCAAGGAGGCTCAACAAGATGGATATTGGCAGCAATCTGAGGAGTTTTATTTAACACCTATGCAGCCACCACAGCTTCCCCTACAACAATTCCAATCAAATTCAAGTATGTCCACAGATAGTGATCAAAATTTTCAATTACTAACCTCTTTGGTGCAGGGGCAACAAAATCAAAATGAAACAATGCTCAATCAAGCTAAGGAGATGAGCGAATTGAAAAATCAACTTGGAGAGATTATGGAGTTCACGGCACAAATTCAAGAGCAAAGTGAACTCTCCAACTCAACTATTGAAAATTTGAAGGAAGATTTTGAAATCCATGATGCTATCACTTTGGGAAATGCTATGAAGGTTGGAGGTGAACCCAAGACATCCAAACCAAGCCAAAACATGGATGAACAACTGTTGCTTGAAGAAGAGGAGAATAACAAGGCCACGACAAGGGAAGAACCACCCTTGCCGCAGCCCCATCTGCCCTCTATGTCGTCCACTACAACCAAGGTAAGCCTAAATTCAATTTGTCCTGGCCCCGTTTCACCAAATGTCCTTATTCCTTGTAGGATCATGCAATCCAAGGAAGAAGAGGGTGAGAAAGGCATCTTCGAAACCTTTCCAAAGAATCAAGAGCAAGAAGTGGATGGGGAATTTCTAGAATTCATCAAAACAGATACACTTGAGACGAAAATTCCCAAAGAAGTTGGATTTTATGACACGGGAAAAGTCATAACTCTCAAAACACCAAATCTAGCCAAGTCCCATATCCCTAATGTGGTGTTCATAATTGAGTTTGTGTTGGAACAAGCAAGTAAGCCATCTTCTCCAACTTCGATTTTATTATATACTAAACTTGCTGATTTTGATGATTCAGGCACCTACACTAGAATTTAAACCATTGCCGAATCATGTCAAGTATCACCTTCCATTCAAGGATCAATTCCATGCTATGGGCCATTTCCAAGCTTAGAAGGAAGTTTCGTCCGGCTGGAAGACGTTAAAGCAAGCACTTCTTGGGAGGCAACCCATGTATTAAAAAATGAGGAAGATTTTTGAATCGCTCCACAATCAATTTTGGGTTTCTAAAAACCTTCCCTTTTCTGCATTTTATTTTGCCATGATTGTCATTTTTATTTGTTGCTTGTTTAATTGTTTTTGGTGTGAGTTTATTTTTGAAACATTGACAGATATGCAAGGTATTTTTACATTCATTTTCATAAAAAAAAAAGGAACATTAAGCAGAAAATACAAGAGGAAGCCTTCACAAAGGCTGCTTAGGAGAAGTCTCAGTAGTCGGCTGAGCCTCAGTAATCGGCGGAGCCCTAGAAGGAGGAGGCATCGGAGGTTGATCATATAAAGCTTCATTACGTGGTATAACCCAAGAAGACGAAGGCAAATGCTATTGGAATAAACCCACAAACCTTTAATGATCAAGTAAAATCTGACCATCAGATTCCTGCATCTGGTCAATCTTTCTCTTCATGTTTGTAGCATAGTTATGTGCGAGCTTATGCAACTGTTTATTCTCATGCTTGAGCCCTCTAATCTCCTGTTTGAGACTCATCACTTCAGCCGCCAATGATTCAACTTGACGGGTTCGAGCAAATAAGCGTTGGGCCATATTAGACACAGAACCTGCACACTGCACACTAAGAGCCAGAGAATCCTTAACAGCCAACTCATTAGACCGTTTGGAAAGCAGTCTGTTATCTTTGGGAGTGACAAGGTTTCGGGCCACCACCGCAGCGGTCATATCATTCTTCATCACCGAATCCCCAACGGTAAGAGGACCAGTAGAGGATATGAATGATGGGCGCCATATGTTGTCTGGAGAAGGCATGGCTGCCTCTTCACCAAGGTTCAAGTCAAAACGACAGTCGGAAGGGCCAGACATTTTCAACGGTGTTGAAGAAAGAAGAGGTCGGACAAGTCAAGATCGTAGAAGTGCAAAAAGGGAGTTTCTATAGGCAGAAATTCAAGTGTGCTTTGAAACGTACTGCGCACCTCTATAAAACCCAGCACTCGACGGGATTTCAGAGATAAAAAAGGCGAGCTCAGAAATCGAAAAATCCAATTCAAAAATCGAAGAGGCGCTAGCTTTCTCAAAAGCTGGGCTTGCTTAGAAACCACGGGCCAATCTTCTTTTCCAGATTTGTCCGCACTTGTCACAAGCAACCTCTGCACTCGACGGAGCTCAGAACTCGAAGAGGCGAGCTTAGAACTCGAAGAGGCAAGCTCAGAAATCAGAGAGGCATCTGCTTTTCCAGACGTGTCAGCATCTGTCACATGCACACTCAGCTTTGCAGAAATCACAGGCAGTTTGTCGAAGCACCGATTCCAAATATCGAAGAGGCACTTGCTTTTCCAGATGTGTCAGCGCCTATCACATGCACACTCAGCCTTACAAAAACTACGGGCAATCTGTCGAAGATTTCTTGTGAAGTAGAAGGCACGTGAAGTTTACTATTAAATCATCCAACGGTTCCCGACAAGAGTGAAAGAATAGTACCGGTTATTAATTCCTATAAATGTCAACCTTCACTCTCCATTGCAAGGCAGACAAACATAACATTTCTTCATCTCCGAGAATGCCTTCCCAACGAAGCCTCTCGAGTCACTCAGTGTTCCTTATTCCTTGGGGTACCTCTGCAAACAACTCATCCAAAGCAAAAGTATTTCATATCATGAAGGTTGAAAGCAAGAGTATCTCATATCATGCTTTCTCCCTGTCATTCTCCTTGTCAATGTTTTCATCTGCGGGATAAGGAGAAAGAGAGCAATCAGCCAGCACTTGGTATCAATCTTCTGATCTGGAACCGACTGCCTGGAACCCCTTCCTGATTGCTTACCTAGCCTTGCTCTCGAGTACTCATCTTCAACATCTTATGCTTCCTCTTCGTCTACCACATCTGCTTGGGGAACATGTAAGGGAAGTGAAAATGATACCTTAAAGCATGTGGAGACAATGTGCTAATTCATCCTCAACTAGGGACAAGGAGAAAGAAAGCAAATGGTGGGCACTTGGAAAGATTGAAGAAAGAAACAGACCATCACCTCTACCTTGTGCCTGCCTGCCGTGCAAAAGAAACAAGCAGAGAACAATGCAGACTGCACAATCAAATCAACCCAACAGAAGGAGTCTGATTTAAAACCAAGGAACTCTCGCTCAAAATTCTGAACCAGATCGAGATCAAAGCTGTGGAAAGACAACAAGATCATCTATCTCTAAAACCAGATTTGCGTTCTTAAACTCTACTCTGTCTGGTTTTTACTTTGCCATACTTGTCATGTTTATTCATTGTTTGTTTGATTATTTGCTTGTGTTTGTGTGAGTTTATGCTTGAAACATTGAGGACAATGTTCGATTTAAGTGTGGGGGGGGTAACCAAGTTGTTTTGCATGAAATTCGTGGGAGTTTCTCACCCATTACTTCTAGTATTGTTCCTTGCTGTTTTTAAGTGTTTTTATGCTATTTTGGAGTGTTAGTGTGTTTTGACATAAAAATCCGAAAATCTCATAAAAATTTGAAAAATTGTTTTGAAAACCCTAAAAAGAGTTGTTTTTGTGTGTTTGTTTGTGTCTTAAGGTACCTTCCAACACAATGATGAGGATTTGGTTTTTAATTACATGACTGTTAAATAGTGTTATAAACATGGATGAAAATTTGATTTACTCTTTTGTGTATGCTTGGTTGTGGTTATAATTTATGAATTCACATGCAATCATAAAAGAAAAATCAGTTTTTGTAACATGCTTGAAAGAAGGAACTCAAATGAACGCTACAACCTTGTGAGACTTGAGCCTAAATGTTTATTTGGAGAGTTAATAATCTGTGCATCATTGTTTTCTAAAGTCGTTGCATGATCTCATTATTCTTTGCTTGGTTGCTACTTAGAAGTCGTTTCATCATTTAGTTCCAAATACTAGAACTCATGCCTATTTCATTCAAGGCATGCTATTGATTTGCATAACACATATTCCAGATGAAGTTGTGTAGTGACCACCAAAGCCAAATTGCCGTGCCCCAATTTCATTATGTGTTTAAGTTTAACCCCGTTGAGCCTTGTTAACCTATGTTCTTTGTTAACTCACACTATCCTTACCTAGCCTAGTGTTAGGACCATCCATACCCTTGTTCTTAAAGCATAGTAAAGCAGACTTAAAATGAACTCCTTTTTTATCAATGTATTGTAGAAAGCAAGTGTGGGGGAAGTGATTCTTGTGTGTGTGTGTGTACCAGAGTCCTTAATAAGGCACGGGTAGAGAAAAGAAAAAAGAAAGTATGAAAAAGAGCTCTAAAGTGTTGTTTGTTAAAAAAAGGTCCAAAACATTGAATTCGGCCCTAAGTGTTGCATGAATCTTCCCTTTGTATGTAAAAGTTGATTCTGCATTCTAAAGTGATTTCCAAGTGTCTATTTCATTGCTTTGCTTGTTATCGCTTTAAGAACGTTTGTTATCCCTATCCTTTCTTTGTTAGCCATTACCCCCAAGCCCTGTTACAACTGATAGGAGCATATTTATACGCCTTAGTTAGTTAGTTCTTATGCATTTATGTTATGTTTTCTTAGTTAAGTTAGTCTTTTAAGCTATTTTCATGTGTTTTCAGGTTTTAGAGACAAAGTGAGCAAAAGGATGCAATTTGGAGCATTTTGGAGCAAAATTGGGCTAGAATGAAGTTCATGCACATGAAGCACAAGGGATGGACGAATTTGAGGAATTGATGAAGCTAGGAAGGCGTTTCAAAGTTGAAGAATTGAAGATACAAAGTTTCCTAGTTGAAGAAGGAAAGGGCTTAAACGAAGAATTCCAAAATGAAGAAGGATTCCTAATCAATGTAGGAGTCCTAATTGAAGATGGATTCCTAGATGAATGAAGTTTCCTACTCAAGCAAGGTTTCCTACATGAAGAAGAAGAATTAAAGCCAATGAATCAGCTCAAGATAAGGTATCTTATCCAAAACCTCATCCATAACCTTATCTTAGCTTATCTTATCCAAATAAACCTTATCTTATCCTATCTTATCCTAATCCTAAACTATCCACATTCCAGCCATTTAGTAGGGTTTCTAATTAGATTAGGATGCTTAAATTGGGATTTCTAGAAGACCTTATCTTATCCTACAAAGATGACACCTAGGAACCTTTCTAGAAGCCTAAAAATCTGCCTTGCATTATCTTCTAGAACCCTAGATCCTTGCCACACCTAATACCTATTTCCCTTGGGATTTTTGGTTTCTAGAAGCCTTATCTTTTCACACTCTTTGTGCTGCACATTATCTCCCAATCCCTTTGGGTTTTTGACTTGTTTTCCTTATAGGATTGGATGTTATTATCCTATGCAATTTAGGCCTTTAAAACCTTGTCCTTTGCTACATAGGGGCTGCGAATTTCAGCCTATAAATACCATCCTTTGCTGCACCATTTAGTCAGCATCCTCTACCATATTTTCACTACACCATTCACCCAAATATACCTCTTGTGCCGTGAGTTTGCAAAGGAGAAGAAGGAAGAACTCTTGGAGCCGTGCATGCCATTCAAGGAGCTTGGATTGTGGAGCGTTTCTAGGTGTTTTCTATCTTTGTTTTAATGTTTAAATTTATTTATCTTTGTTTATTTGCGAGTATGAGGAACTAAACCCCCTTGGCTAGGGGGGGATTCGAAACCATGTTTATGCTTGCTATATGATTTGATTACTTCTAATTGCGTTTCATAAGTTGTGAGTTCAATTTGCTTATCTATGTGAATTAAAACTTATTCTTGTATGTTGATTGAGGGTCGACACTTAGTTTGCATGCATGAATTTGATGCTAGGATATAAGGGAATTTCACCTAATCGTTATGAACTTATATTCACAAGTAGTAAAGGTTGTTGATCACAATCGTGTTAAGTAAATTCTTGGCATAAGTTTCATGCAATCATAGTAACAAGTGCTTCATCAATGCTTATGGTTTTCATAGAACTTAATGATTCTTGCTTGTATCTCTATTATGCAATCATGTAGGGGACTTGTGGGGAATGCTTTGGGTTGTCGTATGCAATTCATCCAATTCAATAACTTAAGGAAAATCTGAGGGTTAATTTAAGCGGACCTAATTAACTTGGGGCGTTGAGAATTCATGGTTTATTGAAAAGCAATTGGAAATTGTTTTACATGCAAGTGTGACATGTGTGGAGATGAACCCCTTAGCTAGCCTTCCATCCATTCAAATCATCCAAATTCGTTTTAAAATCTGTTTTAGTTTACAAAGTTTTGTTTTGTTTTTAAATTCGTCCAAAATCAATCCCCCTTTTCTTTGTTGAGTCATACTAGTTAGAAATCAATTTAGTTTGTGTTTTTAAGTGTCTTGAGTCAAGTTATAATCAATTTTCGTCCAAATTCTTCCTGAGTGTCAGAAACTGCCCAGAAAGTGTTTTAAGGCAGTTTTGAGTGTTTGTTTGCTGTTTTGAGTCTTTTTGTTTGTTTTGGTGTTTTAAAGTTTAGTTTTGCATTCTTTGAGTCTAGTTTAGTGTTTTAAACTTGTTTTTACGTATTTGAGTCAGTTTTCAAGTGATTTAGCAATCCCTCCTAATCCCCGGCCTAGAACGATCCCTACTTACATACTTACTACAATCGATAAAAAGAGGGTTAATTTGTGTGTCAAATTCAAGTATGTCCATGGATAGTGATCAAATTCTTCAGTTACTAACCTCTTTGGCGCAGGACCAACAAAATCAAGACAAGAAGTTGGGTAAATTGAAGAATCAAATTGGAGAGATTATGGAGTTCATGGCACAAATTCAAGAGCAAAGTGAACCCTCCAACTCAACTATTGAAAATTTGAAGGAAGATTTTGAAATCCATGATGCTATCATTTTGGAAAGTAGCATGGAGGTTGGAATAAGTCCAAAAACGTCCAAATCAAGCCAAGAGGAGGACGAACAGCTGCTAATTGAGGAGGAGGAAGAAGACACACCCACGGCAAGGGTAGAACAACCATGGCCGCAGCCTCCTAGAGTCCCTATGCCATCCAACTCAGGTAAGGTGGTTCCAAATTCAATTAATTCTAACCCCATTCCACCCAATGTCCCTTTTCCTCGCAGGTTTTTGATTCCTAAGCAAGAAGATTGGGAAAAAGAAATTGTGGAAGCTCTTCCAAAGGTGCAAAATGATTTTCCAATTCTTGGTGCAACAAAGCAAGTTCTAGATTGTGTTGAATTGTTCAAGGGACTTTGTACACCAAGAAGAATGATTCAAGAGAAAGTAGGGGCTCGAGAATATCAAGAATTCATCAAAGAGGACGTATTTGAGACAACGAAGCCTAAAGACGTTGAATTTGATGACACGGGACAAATCACAACCATCGTAGTAAATCTAGCCAAATTCAAAGTCCCTAAAACTTTCAAAGAAGTGGTATTTGTCATTGAGTTCATGTCGGAGCACACAGGTAAGCCACTTCCCCGAATTTCAATTTTGGTTTATACTAATATGTTGTTAATGATTCAGGCACCCACTCTTGAATTTAAACCATTGCCGGATCATTTCAAGTATCATCTCCCATTTAAAGATCAATTCCATGCCGTGGGACCTAGGGGAGTTTGAATGGAATTGTTGTGGAGAATGTTGTGGTGGCTGCATAGGCGTGGTGTAGAACTCCTCATATGGCTGCCAATATGCATCTTGTTGAGCCTCCTTGGCTTGATTTTGTGAGTCCTGCACCAAAGAATTTAATTCATTAAGAATTTGATTATAATCTATTGACGAACCTGAGTTTGATTGAGCATATTGTATGTGAGGTTGTGGTGGCTGCATAGGTCTTGAATAGAACTCCTCATATGGATGCCAATATGCTTCGTGTTGAACTTGTTGAGCTTCCCACCACATAGAGTTTGAATGATCACTCCAATTCGAATTGTAAGTGTTGGGAAACATGTTGTTGCTCGGTTGATCATAGCCTTGATAACCCCAAGCATCTCCGTTTGCAGTGAATTGAGGACGTTGATGAGTTGGATATCCGTGCCCATAGGACACACCACATGTAGGGACACTTTTCATTGTGGTCCTTTCGATATATTGCGTTAACTGAGAAGTAAGATTTGTTATTTGAACTTGAAGATTAGCAGTTGCCATGTCTTACTTCTCTAGTACCTAAAATCAAAGAAAGAAAACTAAATCAAATATCAAAAGTAAAAGACACGAACAGAAACAAAGGGGGATTAGCAATTTTGCTAATCCCCGGCAACGGCGCCAAAATTTGATGTGAAAATTATGTTGACACACAAATTAACCCTCTTTTTATCGATTGTAGTAAGTATGTAAGTAGGGATCGTTCTAGGCCGGGGATTAGGAGGGATTGCTAAATCACTTGAAAACTGACTCAAATACGTAAAAACAAGTTTAAAACACTAAACTAGACTCAAAGAATGCAAAACTAAACTTTAAAACACCAAAACAAACAAAAAGACTCAAAACAGCAAACAAACACTCAAAACTGCCTTAAAACACTTTCTGGGCAGTTTCTGACACTCAGGAAGAATTTGGACGAAAATTGATTATAACTTGACTCAAGACACTTAAAAACACAAACTAAATTGATTTCTAACTAGTATGACTCAACAAAGAAAAGGGGGATTGATTTTGGACGAATTTAAAAACAAAACAAAACTTTGTAAACTAAAACAGATTTTAAAACGAATTTGGATGATTTGTATGGATGGAAGGCTAGCTAAGGGGTTCATCTCCACACATGTCACACTTGCATATAAAACAATTTCCAATTGCTTTTCAATAAACCATGAATTCTCAACGCCCCAAGTTAATTAGGTCCGCTTAAATTAACCCTCAGATTTTCCTTAAGTTATTGAATTGGATGAATTGCATACGACAATCCAAAGCATTCCCCACAAGTCCCCTACGTGATTGCATAATAGAGATACAAGCAAGAATCATTAAGTTCTATGAAAACCATAAGCATTGACGAAGCACTTGTTACTATGATTGCATGAAACTTATGCCAAGAATTTACTTAACACGATTGTGATCAACAACCTTTACTACTTGTGAATATAAGTTCATAACGATTAGGTGAAATTCCCTTATATCCTAGCATCAAATTCATGCATGCAAACTAAGTGTCGACCCTCAATCAACATACAAGAATAAGTTTTAATTCACATAGATAAGCAAATTGAACTCACAACTTATGAAACGCAATTAGAAGTAATCAAATCATATAGCAAGCATAAACATGGTTTCGAATCCCCCCCTAGCCAAGGGGGTTTAGTTCCTCATACTCGCAAATAAACAAAGATAAATAAATTTAAACATTAAAACAAAGATAGAAAACACCTAGAAACTCTCCACAATCCAAGCTCCTTGAATGGCATGCACGGCTCCAAGAGTTCTTCCTTCTTCTCCTTTGCAAACTCACGGCACAAGAGGTATATTTGGGTGAATGGTGTAGTGAAAATATGGTAGAGGATGCTGACTAAATGGTGCAGCAAAGGATGGTATTTATAGGCTGAAATTCGCAGCCCCTATGTAGCAAAGGACAAGGTTTTAAAGGCCTAAATTGCATAGGATAATAACATCCAATCCTATAAGGAAAACAAGTCAAAAACCCAAAGGGATTGGGAGATAATGTGCAGCACAAAGAGTGTGAAAAGATAAGGCTTCTAGAAACCAAAAATCCCAAGGGAAATAGGTATTAGGTGCGGCAAGGATCTAGGGTTCTAGAAGATAATGCAAGGCAGATTTTTAGGCTTCTAGAAAGGTTCCTAGGTGTCATCTTTGTAGGATAAGATAAGGTCTTCTAGAAATCCCAATTTAAGCATCCTAATCTAATTAGAAACCCTCCTAAATGGCTGGAATGTGGATAGTTTAGGATTAGGATAAGATAGGATAAGATAAGGTTTATTTGGATAAGATAAGCTAAGATAAGGTTATGGATGAGGTTTTGGATAAGATACCTTATCTTGAGCTGATTCATTGGCTTTAATTCTTCTTCTTCATGTAGGAAACCTTGCTTGAGTAGGAAACTTCATTCATCTAGGAATCCATCTTCAATTAGGACTCCTACATTGATTAGGAATCCTTCTTCATTTTGGAATTCTTCGTTTAAGCCCTTTCCTTCTTCAACTAGGAAACTTTGTATCTTCAATTCTTCAACTTTGAAACGCCTTCCTAGCTTCATCAATTCCTCAAATTCGTTCATCCCTTGTGCTTCATGTGCATGAACTTCATTCTAGCCCAATTTTGCTCCAAAATGCTCCAAATTGCATCCTTTTGCTCACTTTGTCTCTAAAACCTGAAAACACATGAAAATAGCTTAAAAGACTAACTTAACTAAGAAAACATAACATAAATGCATAAGAACTAACTAACTAAGGCGCATAAATATGCTCCTATCAAATTCCCCCACACTTAGCTTTTGCTAGTCCTCGAGCAAAACAATGAAACAAAACATAAACGAAACAAAATAATCAGAACATAACCTAAACCTTTCAACATTTGCCTCAGGGATTCCCAATGTACATGACATATTAAAAATCATCATTCCCATAGATTTTAGTCATCTTCACACTTAAGCACATACTTAATCATAGTCACTACGTACTAGTTCACATATAACCATTTAAAACATGATTTTGAATGTAGTAACATGCCTTAGAGAATTTGCTCAATTCCTTACTAGATATTCACTCAATTTCCACACAGATTTTCTAACTCCACACCCTATACTAGTTATATGTGAGAAGATTGATGTAAATATGAAAACAAACGCTCACATATGTATAACAAAGAAAACATTGTCGGGAGTTAATAAGCATTTTAGATATGATCTCATGAATGGAATGCTACTACTTAGATGCGAGAACCAGGGATATCATATGCTCATACCAATTCCAAACTCCACATATTGAAACACATAACAATCAAGATGGAAGCAAAGGGTTGTAACGGGGCTAAGGTATTGGCTAACAAAGAAAGGTAAGGATAAACAAACATTCTTAAAGAATAATAAGCAAAGTAATGAAATTGACACTTAGAATTCACTTTTGCATGCAAAAAAAACGATTTTGAAACACAAGGGGAAGACTCATGCAACACTTAGGGCCAAATTCAAGCTTTTTTGGACCCTTTCTTCAACAACCAACAACTTAGAGCTTATTTTCTCATCTTTTTCAACTCTTTTTCATACTTTTCACATTGTTTTCTTCATTTTTTCTTTTTCTACGAATTTTTCTCTTTTCTTTTTCTAACCCGTGCCCTCCTACTTATTTTGGCACACAAAATTTTCCTTCCCCCACACTTAGTTTTCTGCACAACATTGATCAAAAGGAATTCCCTCTAAGTCATGCTTTATTATCCTTTAAGAACAAGGGTATGGATAGTCCTAATCTAGGCTAGGTAAGGATAATGTGGCTAACAACAAAATAGGCTAAATAAGGCTCAAAGGAGCTAATCCTACAAAAACAAATGCATGGGTTGAAGGCTTTTTGGCTCTGGTGATAACTACTAAGCAACTTTATCTTGTTAGTTATGCTAATCAATTTTTATGCTTTGAGTGAAATAGGTATGAGTTCTAATATTTGGATCTATAATGATGACACGCCTTCTAAGTAGTAACCAAGCAAAGAATGATGAGATCATGCAACGACTTTAGAAAACAACAAATTCACAGATTTTAACTCTCCAAATAAACGTTTAGGCTCAAATCTCACAGGGTTGTAGCGTTAGTTTGAGTTCCTTCCTTCAAGCATGTTACAAAAACTGATTTTTTTCCTTTTTGATTACATGTGAATTCATAAGTTATAACCACAACCAAGCATAAACCAAAGAGTAAATCAAACGTCCATCCATGTTTATAACTCTCTTTAACAGTCATGCAATTAAAAACCGAATCCTCATCATTGTGTTGGAAGGTACTCTACGACACAAACAAACAAAAACAACTTTAAAACGACTCTTTTTTGGGTTTGTGCAAAACTTTTTCTATTTTTTTCTTGAATTTTCGGATTTTCTGGTAAAACCACATCAAAACACATCAAAACTTTCTAAAAACACTTAAAAACAATGAAAAACAATCTTTGAAATGTTAGGTGGTAAAACCCTACGAATTTTGACATAAAAACACTTTGTTTACCCCCCCCCACACTTGAACCAAACATTGTCCTCAATGTTTCAAACATAGACTCACACAAAAACAAGCAAATAACACAACTAGCAAACATGACAAATATGGCAAAGTAAAAGCAATAAAGAGTAGGGTTTAGAAAGGCAAATCTGATTATGATGCCGGAGCTTCCTAGGTCCTCTTTATTTGCATGGGTTGCCTCCCAAGAAGCGCTTGCTTTAACGTCTTCCAGCCGGACGATGCTTCCAATCAAGCTGGAATAGGGCCCACGGGTTGGAGATTGACTTCCTCCACGGTTTCCTCCTTAAAAGGTGTGAAATATGGCTTCAAACGATGTCCATTGACTTTGAACTCTTGTTGCGTCTTCAGACTTTGAATTTGAACTGCACCATGCGGAAAAACATTAGTAACAATAAAAGGTCCAATCCACTTAGAACGCAACTTACCTGGAAATAACCGAAGGCGAGAATTGAAAAGTAGCACTTTCTGCCCGATAGAGAACGTCTTGCTCCGAATCATCCGGTCATGGAATGCCTTCGTTTTCTCCTTGTAAATACGAGAGTTCTCGTAAGCTTCATTCCTAACTTCCTCAAGCTCGTTCAATTGAAGTTTCCTATGAAGACCTGCGGCATCAATGTCCATATTAAAGGTTTTGATGGCCCAATGTGCTTTGTGTTCCAATTCAACTGGAAGATGGCATGGTTTCCCATAAATGAGCCGAAATGGGGACATTCCAATTGGTGTTTTGTAGGCCGTACGATACGCCCATAATGCATCATTCAAGCGCAAGCTCCAATCTTTCCGGTTTGGCCCTACAGTCTTCTCCAAAATCTGCTTGATTTCTCTATTTGACACCTCCGCTTGCCCACTTGTTTGAGGATGATAAGGTGTTGCCACCTTATGCGTGACACCATATTTCTTGAGTAGCGCTTCAATGGTGCGATTGCAGAAATGAAAGCCCCCATCACTTATAAGTACCCGCGGCATTCCAAACCTTGCAAAAATGTTAGTCTTAACAAAATCTGCAACCACTTTAGAATCATTAGTACGGGTGGCTCTTGCTTCCATCGATTTCGAAACATAATCAACCGCAAGTAGAATATAAACAAAACCATGAGATGAAGGAAAGGGACCCATGAAATCTATGCCCTACACATAAAAAATTTCAACATTAAAGATGGGACTTTGCGGCATTTGGTCTTTTGGTCCTATATTTCCAGTTCGTTGACAACGATCACATGCAATGCAAAAAGTTCTAGCATCCTTAAAAAGAGTAGGCCAATAAAAACCACATTCAAGTACTTTACGTGCAGTCCTTTGAGTGCCAAAGTGACCTCCACATGCATAAGTGTGACAAAAGTTTAAAATAGACTGAATTTCAGAATTATGCACACACCTACGAATGATTTGATCAGAGCAATATTTCCATAAATAAGGATCATCCCACACATAATTTCGTGCATCATACTTAAGTTTATCACGTTGGTTTTTATTGAACTCACTTGGAATGACTTTAGATGCTAAATAATTAACTAAATCCGCATACCATGGCATACTAACCTCAATGAACATCAATTGCTCGTCTGGGAATGTCTCTGGGATCGGCACAACCTCTTCTTCATGCACCAAACGGCTCAAGTGGTCAGCCACAACGTTCTCACTTCCTTTCTTGTCTCGGATTTCGATATCGAACTCTTGGAGAAGAAGCATCCATCGAATAAGCCTTGGTTTAGCCACCTTCTTTGTGAACAAGTACTTCAACGCTGCATGATCAGTGTAAATTATGACTTTAGTACCAAGTAAATACGAACGAAACTTATCTAAAGCAAAAACAACGGCGAGAAGTTCTTTTTCCGTTGTGGAATAGTTCAACTGAGCATCGTTCAAGGTCTGAGAGGCATAATATATGACGTGTGGCTGTTTGTCCTTCCTTTGTCCCAAAACAGCGCCTAGAGCATAATCGGACGCATCGCACATAAGCTCGAAGGGAATGCTCCAATCTGGTGGCCGAATGATGGGGGCCGAAGTTAGCATCTCTTTGAGGTGCTTGAATGCCTTTTCACACTCCTCGTTGAAATCGAAGGTCACATCCTTTTGGAGAAGTCGGCATAGGGGTGTGGAAATCTTCGAAAAATCCTTGATGAATCGCCTATAGAATCCTGCATGGCCCAAAAAAGAACGAACCTCTCTAACCGAAGTTGGAGAGGGTAAGTAGCGTACAAGATCTATTTTCGATTTATCAACTTCAATTCCCCTTTCAGAAACGATATGCCCTAAAACGAGGCCTTGTTTTACCATAAAGTGACACTTTTCCCAATTTAAAACAAGGTTCGTTTCAACGCATCGTTTTAAGATTAATGTGAGATTTTCCAAGCACCCATCAAACGAATCGCCAAAGACACTAAAATCATCCATGAATACTTCAATAATCTTCTCAATGAAATCGGAAAAGATACTTACCATACATCGTTGGAACGTGGCCGGTGCATTGCATAATCCGAATGGCATGCGCCGGTAAGCAAAAGTACCAAATGGGCACGTGAAGGTGGTCTTTTCTTGGTCGTCCGGAGCTATGACAATTTGATTGTATCCCGAATAACCGTCAAGAAAACAATAAAAAGAATGACCGGCTAACCTTTCTAACATTTGATCGATGAATGGTAGTGGAAAGTGGTCATTCCTTGTGGTGTTGTTGAGCTTCCTATAGTCAATGCATACTCTCCAACCTGTTTGAATACGGGTTGGCACAAGCTCATCCTCAGCATTCTTCACCACATTGCATTCGATTAGGTACCTGCACCAACGGAGGTAACAACCTATTAGTTGAAATGGGAATCGAAATCGGAATAGGTGGCTTACCAATGTTCGGCAAGGAAGCGGCAGCACAATCAACAAATGCATGTGGGGTGCTCTCGGCCAGATTTGGGGGTTTGAGGGTTGTGGCCGTGTAATCCTTGTGTTTTACTCCAATTCCCTCTTTATTGATCGTTGGAAATGCAATCTTCTTGATTGGTGTTGAACGTTCATGCCTTTTACTTTTAATTACATCAATGGCACAACAAGAACGAACATCATTAGTATTCTCAGTAGATTCGGAAACTTTGAAATTAATCATATCACCACCAAACGCCATAGTGATTGCTCCCTTGGCCACGTCAATCTTGGTTTGAGCTGTTTTCATGAAAGGACGTCCAAGTAAGAGTGGTGATGATGGAGAGTGTACCGAATCTTCCATGTCAATCACATAGAAATCTGCAGGAAAAATCAAATGGTCTACCTGCACCAAAACATCCTCCAAAACTCCTTTCGGATATGCATTAGATCGATCGGCTAATTGAATAATAACACCATCATGTTTAAGCTCGCCTAGATTCATCGATGCATAAACAGAATATGGCATGACGTTGATTGATGCACCTAAATCTAGCATAGCATGATCAAACCTCGTATTACCAATAACACAAGGGATAGTGAAACTACCTGGATCTTTGCATTTAGGTGGTAACTTTCTTTGCAACAACACAGATACATTCTCACTTACGTGTACCACCTCTTTCTCCCGAATCCGATTCCTTGTTGTGCAAAGCTTCTTCAAGAACTTAGCATATTTCGGGATTTGCTTTATTGCATCGAGGAGTGGGATGTTGACATGCACCTTCCTAAACATCTCCAGAATGTCTTTTTCCTCCTCGTCGTTCTTGGCTTGCATCAACCTGCTAGGAAAGGGCACGTTTAGTGGAATAGAACTTGATTGAGTCGAATTATGACTTACCTTAGGTGTAGGACACGGCAAAGGTGCAATAGGAGGCTGCGACATTGTTTTCTCCTTCCTTGCCGTGGTTGAGGTTTGGGGTTCTTCCTCAAACAGTAGCTTTTCATCCTCTTTTTGACTTAAATTGGATGTTTGGGGTTCGGTTCCAACTTGTTTGCCACTCCTTAATGTAATTGCTTTGGCGGTTTCGAATCCCCCTTTTGGATTTGCAACGGTTGAACTAGGGAGTCTTCCTTGGTCTCGAAACTGTCCCATAAACTCGGCAATTTGCCCCACTTGCTTCTCCAATTCGTCCACCTTCTTGTCCCTAGTCTGCATGCCCTGCGCCATAGAAGTTAGTAAATTAAAATTTTGATCATTATCAATAGAAGAACCTGATTTTTGGGCAGGTTGTGCTTGGGTTTGATTTGGTGCAAACTGCTTTTGATAGAAACCCGGGGGTTGTTGCCTAAACGTGCTTTGTTGTTGGCCTTGTTGGGGTTCTCGCCATTTGAAATTTGGATGATCACGCCAACAGGGATTGTAGGTGTTAGAAAAGGGATCATTCATTTGTTGGTATTGTTGCCCAAAGCCCACGGCATTGAGGGTCTCCCACCCTCCGTTCTCGATCAATTGTGGGCATTTGTCTGTAGGGTGTCCTTGCATGGAGCATACGCCACACGCACTTACATTTTGAACTTTTGGCCCTTCCACAACCTGAGAAAGCAAAGTAGTAAGGTTAGCCATTTGATTTTGAAGTTCGGTTATGGCACTTACCTCATTCACTTGGTGTTGCCGTGGGGTGCCTCTTTGTCCAACACCTTCGTATTGTTGAGCGTTTAATGCTCGATTGGCAATCAATGTCTTTGCTGCCGTAGGGGTCTTGTCCACCAAGGCTCCTCCCGCCGAGGCATCTAGCATTTGTCGTTCGATTGGTAGAAGTCTCTCGTAGAAGCATTGTAGAAGAAGCTCCTCCTTCATTTGATGCTGTGGACAAGAAGCAACAAGTGATTTAAAACGTTCGTAATATGTAGGAAAAGACTCACCTTCTTCTTGTTGAATTCCACTTATCCTTTTTCATAGGAGGATGACTCGAGAAGTTGGGAAAATCTTCTCCAAGAAAGCTCTTTTCATGCTCTCCCAAGATGTGACCGTTCCGGGAGCTAATTCATATAACCAATCTTTCGCCTTTTCCAGGAGAGAAAAGGGAAAGGCCTTCATCTTCAATATACTCCCGTCGACATTGATTGGAGTCATGCTTGAACATACCATCTCGAATTCTTTCAAGTGCTTGTTAGGATCCTCCATGGACAACCCATGGTACTTCGGAATATGGTGTAACAAACTTGACTTTAGCTCGAATTCCTCGGTCTTTCCTTGAGCAGCCGCCGGATATTGAATACATAGAGGTGCGGCATTGTCCAATCCCGAAGCCGAGAGCTCCTTGATTGTACGATTGTCTTGTGCCATGGCTGTCTCAACTTCACCCACTTGTGCCGTGGGTTCCTCTTCCTCAATCTCAACTTCGGCTTCCGAATTTGAACTTGATTCACTAGGTTCTGGATTCTTCCTCTTTCGTCTCAACTCTCGTTCAAAATCGTCGTCAAAGTCCAAGATGTGTTCACGAACCGGATGAGAGCTCCGAGTCATAAACTAGTACCTAAAACACAAAATAAAAACAAAGTAAAAATCTGGACTCAAATCAACAAATTGAAATAAAACAATCCAAGGGATTAGCAACTTTGCTAATCCCCGGCAACGGCGCCAAAATTTGATGTGAAAATTATGTTGACACACAAATTAACCCTTTTTTTATCGATTGTAGTAAGTATGTAAGTAGGGATCGTTCTAGGCAGGGGACTTGTGGGGAATGCTTTGGGTTGTCGTATGCAATTCATCCAATTCAATAACTTAAGGAAAATCTGAGGGTTAATTTAAGCGGACCTAATTAACTTGGGGCGTTGAGAATTCATGGTTTATTGAAAAGCAATTGGAAATCGTTTTATATGCAAGTGTGACATGTGTGGAGATGAACCCCTTAGCTAGCCTTCCATCCATTCAAATCATCCAAATTCGTTTTAAAATCTATTTTAGTTTACAAAGTTTTGTTTTGTTTTTAAATTCGTCCAAAATCAATCCCCCTTTTCTTTGTTGAGTCATACTAGTTAGAAATCAATTTAGTTTGTGTTTTTAAGTGTCTTGAGTCAAGTTATAATCAATTTTCGTCCAAATTCTTCCTGAGTGTCAGAAACTGCCCAGAAAGTGTTTTAAGGCAGTTTTGAGTGTTTGTTTGCTGTTTTGAGTCTTTTTGTTTGTTTTGGTGTTTTAAAGTTTAGTTTTGCATTCTTTGAGTCTAGTTTAGTGTTTTAAACTTGTTTTTACGTATTTGAGTCAGTTTTCAAGTGATTTAGCAATCCCTCCTAATCCCCGGCCTAGAACGATCCCTACTTACATACTTACTACAATCGATAAAAAGAGGGTTAATTTGTGTGTCAACATAATTTTCACATCAACAACCCTTGACTTCAATCTTGAGTGTTGTGTGTTTCAATTTGTGGAGTTCGAAATTGGTATGAGCATATGGTGTCACTGGTTCTCGCATCTAAGTAGTAGCATTCCATTCATGAGATCATATCTAAACATGCTTAATAACTCCAGAAAATTGCTTTCTTTGTTATAACATATATGAGTCCTAATCTTTCGTATTTACATCAATCTTCTCACATATACTAGTGTAGGGTGTGTAGTCAGAAAATGTGTGTAAAAATAGAGAGTAACTTGTAAGGAATTGAGCGAACTCTCCAAGGCATGTTACTACATTCAAAACATCGTTTTAATTGGTTAATTGTAAACTAATAAGTGGTGACTGTGATTAAGTATGTGCTCAAGTGTAAGGATGATCAAAATCTGTGGGAATGATGATTTTTAACATGTCATGTTTAATTAAAAATCCCTGAGGCAAATGTTGGAAGGTTAGGTTGTGTTTTGTTTGTTTTGTTTCGTTTTGTTTCTTTTGTTTTGCTCGAGGACTAGCAAAAGCTAAGTGCGGGGGAATTTGATAGAAGCATATTTATGCAACTTAGTTAGCTTGTTTCTTGGCATTTACGTAGTTTAATTCTAGTTATTTTAGTACTTTAAGCTATTTTCGTGTGTTTGTAGGTTCAAATAACAAAGTTAGCAACAAAGTGCTATGTGGAGCATTTTGGAGCATTTTTGGGCCAAGATTGGATAGTGCAAGCATGGAGACATGAGGATGGACGTTTTTGAAGATTTGAAGGCTAGTAATCAGCATATATGTGTGCAAGTGTGTTGACCTACAACTATAAACATCCATCCACTACACCTATTACATCCACTCATTACCAAACATCCATCCACTACACCCATTACATCCACTCATTACCAAAAACTCACCCACTACACCCATTACATCCACTCATTACCACAACACTCACCCACTACACCCATTACATGCACTCATTACCAAACACTCACCCACTATACACATTACATCCACTCATTACCACAACACTCACCCACTACACCCATTACATCCACTCATTACCAAACATTCACCCACTACACCCATTGAAGGAAATTTTTTGTCCTAGCTAAGAACAAGTTAGAACATTTGAATACATAAGCAAACTATTAACACATTAAAGTAGGCATGCATTAAAAAACAATTCATAAAACCCATGACTTTCAAAGCCTAGTATATGGTGAACCAATAAACTCTTTAACAACATTTAAAGAGAAGGTAAGATTTAGAGTTTCTTTACCCTTGAAGCTCATCCTTGTTTACACAAGGGATTCACCCAAGTGGAGGGCCTTCAAGTCACCTCCTTGCTCCTTGGATCTTCCTTGTGATTTTCCTCCTTTTAGTGCTCATTTGCTTATTTGAGGATTTGAGGATTTGTTCTCCAAAAACACCAAAAGTTTGATGTCTCTAAGTCTCTTCACCAAGGATGTGATTGTGAAGATGAAATGGATAACTTAGAGAAGAATAGATTGCTAGCTAAAACTCCTCTGAGTGGCCGGCCTCTTAAGAGAAAATGAGAGAAAGTGTTTCACCTCATTTCACCAAGAAAAACCCTTAATGAAAATAAAGCTATAAAGTTGAATTTATACTTCATCACATGTGAGTGGCAAACTTGTAATTAATCCAAATTTGCAACCCCTCACCCTATGGCCGGCCTTACCTTGTTATTGGGCTAATTTGCCCATTTTGTTTTAGTTGTCATACAACTTAAACATAATGGGCCTTGTGGACCAAAACGCTTTTGGGCCCCGAAACCCAAAACCAACATATAAGCCCAATAAGAACATTTCGTATAATTAATTAACTAATTAATTAATCTTGACCATTCTTCAATTAAACCATTTAATTGCTTTTCCATTTCATTTAATTTCTTCACCAACATCCTTATTCGGTGTACGATCCATTACGTTCCATTTAGCAAGGTAGTGGGCGATTGTTACTCTTAACGATCGATTGCGAATTGAAACCACATTTCAATTCTCCCTTAAAATTAGTGTTTGCTAATCTTTAGGGCTTCCACTAACCATGAGTGACACCTAGCAGTATATCATGGTTACCCAAGCTAAGTAGAAGTGGTTGGAGAACCTATCTAGTTACAACTACAATGCAATACGGTCCTTCTCTAATACAATACTCTTAATCACATTGTTTGAGTGATAGTTTGTTTCATGTCTACTATCCAATGTGATACTTATCTATATGATTCAATTGAATATGATTTGGAACAAACTTCCTAAGTCATATTCATATGCTTTGGCCAAAGACTTTCGAATCATATCTTAGAGTATTCTCCTTCCACCATGGAAGGTTAGAGATCCCTTGTTGTGCATTCATATGCCTACACGACTAGATAGCTTGACCCCAACAATGCCGTCGACATTCCAATGGAATGCCTTTAACATGATCAAAGATCAAGGACCTAACCATTAGACATCTATGATGCCTCAGGTCAAATGACTACTTTGCATATTGCAACTCTCGAGTTCTTACATGACATGTATGTTCGAACTCTCTTTTGATCATTGTTCAGTGTACTCGATCACTCTTTCGAGCACCTATGTGTTTGCCTTAGTGTCCAACACTAAATGATTTGAGACTTGTCATACTTACGCTTGAGTCGACATAACACATACTAACCTTAGCGGATTGTCAATGCCCAATTGGCAATCCTATGGCTAGGAACGTTTTAGGAATGAACATAAGAGAAAGGTCTCGTTAATCTAACTTACTTAAATCACTTATCTCTTAGATCAAATACATTCATTGGGTTCCCTTATTGCTTAAACACAAGATACAATAAATAGTGATTAACAATAAGCTTTGCCCTTCATTAAACATATAAAAGTTTAATACAATAAGTATTCCAAAAGCTATTACATCAAATGAGTGGCTTTGTGGGCATACTTCCAACAATCTCCCACTTGCACTCAAAGCCACCTTCCCATGTATCTAATACCCATCTTTTCCATATGACGGTCAAGTTTGATTTGAGACATTGGCTTTGTCAGTGGATCTGCTACGTTATCGGCTGAGGCAGCTTTGAGGATGTTGACTTTCCCCTCGGCAGCATATCTTCTAATGATATTAAAGCGCCTGTCAAAATGCTTGTTCTTTTGATGAGCCCTGGGTTCCTTGGCTTGAGCTATCGCCCCACTATTATCACAGTACAAAGTTACTGGTGATGTAATGGTTGGAACCACCCCAAGTTCAGTAATGACCTTCTTCATCCATAACGCTTATTTGCCGGCTTCAGCTGCAGCGACATATTCTGCCTCTGTCGTGGAATCAGCAATTACACTTTGTTTCTTGCTTTTCCAGCTAACAGCCCCACAATTCAGAGTGAATACATATCTGGAGTTGGAACTTCTATCATCGACATCAGATTGGAAATCTGCGTCTGTATAGGCTTCCACTCGCAACTCTGTTGCTCCTCCATAAACGAGGAACATGTCCTTAGTTCTTCTTAAGTACTTAAGGATGGTCTTGACAGCTATCCAGTGTTCTGATCCTGGGTTAGATTGATATCGACTAGTAATGCTCACAGCATATGCGATATCAGGCCTTGTGCATATCATGGCATACATGAGACTTCCTATGGCGGAGGCATAAGGAATAGCACTCATCTGCCGTATCTCTTCAGGAGTTTTAGGTCCCATGGACTTAGAAAGGTGAATTCTATGTCTTACAGGAAGAAGACCTTTCTTAGATTGTTCCATTTTGAACCTACTTAGCACCTTATCTATGTACATAGATTGGGATAATCCAATTAATTTATTGGATCTATCACGATAGAGCTTTATCCCAAATACATAAGATGCATCTCCCAAATCTTTCATGTGGAAGGTTTTGGACAACCACACTTTTACAGAAGAAAGTACTGCAGTGTCATTCCCGAATAGTAATATGTCATCTACATATAACACTAGGAATACAACTGCATCCCCAACGACCTTTTGATAAACACAATTATCGTCTTCATTTTGAGTAAAACCAAACGTTTTGATTTCAGTGTCGAAACGAATGTTCCAGCTCCTGGAGGCTTGCTTAAGTCCATAAATGGACCTTTGAAGCTTGCATACCTTAGTCTTTTCAGACTTGGACACGAAACCTTCGGGTTGAGTCATATAGAGCTCTTCCTCTAGGTAGTCGTTCAGAAAGGCCGTCTTCACGTCCATTTGCCATATCTCATAATCATGGTACGTAGCTATAGCAAGCAAAATCCGAATGGACTTAATCATGGCTACAAGAGAAAAGGTTTCTTCATAGTCAATCCCTTCTCTTTGCCTGTAACCCTTGGTTACGAGTCTAGCCTTATAAGTCTCCACGTTCCCATCAACGCCTATTTTCCTCTTGAAGACCCATTTTTTTCCAACAGGTACTATACCTTCTAGAGGGTCTACGAGAGTCCATACCTGATTTTGATACATGGAATCCATCTCGAATTTCATGGCTTCTTGCCATCTCTTTGAATCAATGTCAGACATTGCTTCAGTGTAGTCCCTAGGGTCCTCTTTTGTGTCATTGTCACCTAGAAGGTGCAATTCTGCAAAGTTATTGTCTAAGCCATACCTCTTAGGTGGCTTACTAACCCGTTCAGATCTACGTGGAGCTAGGGGTTCAGGAACAGGGTTGTCAACTTGTCGAGTGCTTATTTGTGGTTCATCATTAATCTCATTAATTTCCATCTCTTTGCTTATAGTTCATTTGAGAACAAATTCGTCCTCTAGAAACTTAGCAGTTCTGGCGACAAAGACTTTCTGGTCGTCAGGATGGTAGAACTCATATCCCATAGTTTCTCTAGGATATCCCACAAAATAGCACCTTACTGATCTCGCTTCAAGCTTAGTAGCTTCAAGCTTCTTGACATATGCTTCACAACCCCAAATCTTAATGTGATTAAGACTTGGCTTTCTTCCATGCCGTATCTCATAGGGCGTTTGTGAAACTGATTTGGAAGGTACCCTATTAAGCAAGTAAGCTGCTGTATATAGAGCGTATCCCCAGAATGTTACTAGTAGATCGACGGAACTCATCATAGAACGAACCATGTTCATCAAGGTTTAATTTCTCCTTTCAGAGACTCCATTAAGTTGTGGAGTTCCCGGTGGAGTCCACTGTGATATTATTCCACACTCTTTGAGATAATCTAGGAACTCATTACTCAGATATTCATCCTTTCGATCCGATCTTAGGATCTTTATCTGTTTCTCAGTTTGCTTCTCAACTTCATTCTTGAATTCCTTGAACCTTTCGAAGGATTCTGACTTGTACTTCATAAGATACACATAGCCAAACCGAGAGTGATCGTCGGTGAATGTGATATAGTAGGAGAAGCCTCCTCTCGACGTAGTAGACATAGGTCCACATACGTCAGTGTGGATTAACCCTAGAATTTCAATGGCACGCTCTCCTTTTCCAGTAAATGGAGATTTGGTCATCTTCCCTTTCAAGCAACATTCACAAGTACCCATCTGGTCATTACCTAATGGGCGGATATATCCGTCTTTCGACATCTTGTGAATCTTATCAAGGTTCACATGTCCAAGTTTAAGATGCCACATCTTTTCTTGGTTAACTTCTTCTCTAGCCCTTTTGGGTTTTAAGGTATTCCTGCCTGCAATACAGTGCATCCCACTATTCGTCTCTAGGTGAAAAAGTCCCTCTATCATATTACCATGAGAGATAATACGACCGTTCAAGTATAAAGTGCAACTCATTTTGTCAAACAATACTGAGTGCCCATCTCGAAAAAGCTTAGAGATGGAAATCAAATTCTTTATACATGAAGGAAAATATAAACAATTTTTAAGTTCCAGGACTTCCCCAGAGGGTAGGTTAAGCATGTAGGTGCCTATTGCTTTTGCAGAGATTTTAGTGCCGTTCCCAACTCGCACAACCATCTCCCCATTGCGCAGTGACTTGCTCCCCGCTAGTCCCTGCATCGTATTACAGATATGTTGACTAGCGCCTGAATCAAATATCCAGGAATTGGAGCTCACTGTAAAAGAACTCTCTATGACATAAATAGTCTCTTCAAAAGTTCGTGTCATAATGCTCGCAATGCGCACCCTGTATTTCTTCTTCCAACGTTCATCCTTTCCACAATGAAAGCATGTTCCTTTGGATTTCTTTGCCTTCTTCTTATGCAACATTTTCCTTGTGTTTGCATTCTCACTCCCACTGTCCATTTTGAAACCTTTTTCAAATTTACAGCACATGTCAATCATCTCGTTTAAAGAATGATCAAATCTATTCACTTTATAGTTTACAATAAACTTAGTGAAATCATCCGAGAGAGAAGCAAGGAAAAAGTCTTGGGCCATTTTCCCATCGATGGAAGTTCCTAAACTTTGAAGATCTAGAAAGATCATTTCCATCTTTTGTCCATGTTTATGGACCGATGTCCCCTTTGCCATTTTGGCATTCATTAGACTATAAACATTTGAGAATCGTACATTACTAGTCTCATTGTCATGCATCTTATGCAAACTTTCAACCATGGCACAAGAAGTGTCCATGTGCTTATGTAGCTTCATAAGCTCCTCACCAAGTGAAGTGAGGATTAAGCATTTGGCTTGTAAGCCCACCTCACGATGATACGATGTTGGCTATCCTCGTTGCCTACACTCACCTCATCATATGTTTATGGACTCCTCCTGGATGTAAGCACAAACTTTGAACTCCCCCATGATAGGGTGAAGCCGGTGCATGAGTCGCAAACGATTGGAGCCCACCACGGTGGAAGGCCTACGAAGAGATGTTCAAAACATCTCTCGCTTATCAACTTAATATTCGTTTGTTGAGGGAGTGGTTTTGGGCTACATCAAAATCATTTTAATCTTATTAAAAGAACTTGGGCCTATCACAACTATTGGTCCAAGTTAATATGAATTAGTAGCATATAATACTCCCACTGTTTCGTTGAAACAAGCGAGACTATATGGAACTACTAACGAACGCATTGCATCCTCATATGGACTATATAGTCATATTAGGTTTTAGGATGATTATGAACTGTTTGATTTGATCCAACACGAGCCTTGTGTTGGACCTTGGGTTTAAGGTAGATAGTTGTTGATTTTAGTTACGCGTTTAATCCAATTAAACCGTTATTTCCTATTGGGCGTTGGACCCAACTATTCCAATTTGCATACAATTAAACAAATAGGAATACATGAAATAATAAGAAGGGCTTTTGCCCTTTTACAACACAAATGATGGACTTATGTCCATTTACAACAAATTGAATTAATCAAATTACATTCAATTCTACACTACTTAACCCAAACATTCATAATGTAAAGCGGCCAATCACATAGCTCAATTATCAAGGCCTTTGGTTCATAATCACCCTTTTCTTAATCAATCACATTAACTAAGAAAACAACTTTAAACAATTGGTTTTTGGATCCATAGAATTGATTTAAATGGAACTAAATGAAATGAAAATCCAATTCTCATTAAAGAGACAAAACCATTTTGTTCTCATTTTATTTGGGCCAAAAGGAAACTATGACCACAACAATTGGGCCACAATGCAAAAACACAAACTTTTGGGGTCACTTTGAAAAAACACAAAAGTCCACAACTTCATGTAATTTCAACTAGAACCCAAAATTTTAATAATGTAAAAACATCATTAAAGGATCAAAACAATTTATCCTTTAGAGTTTTTGGGCCTTAACGTAAAAACGTAAACTTTTGGGCCAAAGTGCAAATACACAAAAGTATCAAAACTTTATGTAATTGCATAAAAGGCCCCAAAAGTACCCCACTTGTTATGGTGGCCGGCCAAGGAGTGAACAATTGAAATTTTTGAAAAAAATTTTGCAAGTTGATTTTGGTGGGTGAGGTAAAGGTGATTTGGATGGGTAGATAAGAAAACTTAAAGTCTATGACAAACATTAAAGCCATTTAATCACTTCTCACCAATAACCATCACCCATCAAATAATAAACCAAAACTTTATGAAAAACATAAATATTTTGAATCAAAACTTCAAAACTTTTTGTTCTTGGCAAGAACTTCAAGAACATTGAAGAACACTCATGAAAACTCAGAATAGCTCCATGAATGTTTTCACTAACCAAAACTCAATTTTTTCACCACTCAAAAGAGGGATAATATCCTAGGGTACTTAGAGGTTCCAAAAGTCACTTTAAAACCATTTTAACAAGACAAACATGAACCCAAAAATCACCCTTTGGATTTGGCCGAATTTCCCAACATACATGGCACCAAATTTTAGTTCCAATATTCATGCTTAAATGAAATACATCTACAACATTTGAGATGCTAAATTTTCTAGCAAAATTTATATTCAAAAGCAAGAACAAAGCTTGTAACATTTACAACATTTAAATCACAAAACATGAAAATCACAAAACCTAAAAGGATTCACCATAAATTTGTCCTAGCTAAGAACAAGTAAGAACATTTGAATACATAAGCAAACTATTAACACATTAAAGTAGGCATGCATTAAAAAACAATTCATAAAACCCATGACTTTCAAAGCCTAGTATATGGTGAACCAATAAACTCTTTAACAACATTTAAAGAGAAGGTAAGATTTAGAGTTTCTTTACCCTTGAAGCTCATCCTTGTTTACACAAGGGATTCACCCAAGTGGAGGGCCTTCAAGTCACCTCCTTGCTCCTTGGATCTTCCTTGTGATTTTCCTCCTTTTAGTGCTCATTTGCTTATTTGAGGATTTGAGGATTTGTTCTCCAAAAACACCAAAAGTTTGATGTCTCTAAGTCTCTTCACCAAGGATGTGATTGTGAAGATGAAATGGATGACTTAGAGAAGAATAGATTGCTAGCTAAAACTCCTCTAAGTGGCTGGCCTCTTAAGAGAAAATGAGAGAAAGTGTTTCACCTCATTTCACCAAGAAAAACCCTTAATGAAAATAAAGCTATAAAGTTGAATTTATACTTCATCACATGTGAGTGGCAAACTTGTAATTAATCCAAATTTGCAACCCCTCACCCTATGGCCGGCCTTACCTTGTTATTGGGCTAATTTGCCCATTTTGTTTTAGTTGTCATACAACTTAAACATAATGGGCCTTGTGGACCAAAATGCTTTTGGGCCCCAAAACCCAAAACCAACATATAAGCCCAATACGAACATTTCGTATAATTAATTAACTAATTAATTAATCTTGACCATTCTTCAATTAAACCATTTAATTGCTTATCCATTTCATTTAATTTCTTCACCAACATCCTTATTTGGTGTACGATCCATTAGGTTCCATTTAGCAAGGTAGTGGGCGATTGTTACTCTTAACGATCGATTGCGAATTGAAACCACATTTCAATTCTCCCTTAAAATTAGTGTTTGCTAATCTTTAGGGCTTCCACAAACCATGAGTGACACCTAGCAGCATATCATGGTTACCCAAGCTAAGTAGAAGTGGTTGGAGAACCTATCCAGTTACAACTACAATGCAATACGGTCCTTCTCTAACACAATACTCTTAATCACATTGTTTGAGTGATTGTTTGTTTCATGTCTACTATCCAATGTGATACTTATCTATATGATTCAATTGAATATGATTTGGAACAAACTTCCTAAGTCATATTCATATGCTTTGGCCAAAGACTTTCGAATCATATCTTAGAGTATTCTCCTTCCACCATGGAAGGTTAGAGATCCTTTGTTGTGCATTCATATGCCTACACGACTAGATAGCTTGACCCCAACAATGCCGTGGACATTCCAATGGAATGCCTTTAACATGATCAAAGATCAAGGACCTAACCATTAGACATCTATGATGCCTCAGGTCAAAGGACTACTTTGCATATTGCAACTCTCGAGTTCTTACATGACATGTATGTTCGAACTCTCTTTTGATTGTTTTTCATTGTACTTGATCACTCTTTCGAGCAACTATGTTTTTGCCTTAGTGTCCAACACTAAATGACTTGAGACTTGTCATACTCGCGCTTGAGTCGACCTAACACATACTAACCTTAGCGGATTGTCAATGCCCAATTGGCAATCCTATGGCTAGGAACGTTTTAGGAATGAACATAAGAGAAAGGTCTCGTTAATCTAACTTACTTAAATCACTTATCTCTTAGATCAAATACATTCCTTGGGTTCCCTTATTGCTTAAACACAAGATACAATAAATAGTGATTAACAATATGCTTTGCCGTTCATTAAACATGTAAAAGTTTAATACAATAAGTATTCCAAAAGCTATTACATCAAATGAGTGGCTTTGTGGGCATACTTCCAACACCCATTACATCCACTCATTACCAAACATCTATCCACTACACCAATTACATCCACTCATTACCAAACATTCACCCACTACACCCATTACATCCACTCATTACCACAACATACACCACTACCACCTTAATTAGACGGTGGTCGTCTCCCTAGCCTATAAATACATCCACCCTTCACCATAACAAGAAAGAAAAAAATCCATCCAAAACACACACATATCATCTACACAATTCTCCACTCTTTGCCGCATTCAATACAACCTTCATCCAAACACATCCATTAATCTTCACATCCATTCCTCCATACAAACAAACCTTCAAACACTTACCAACACCTTGTGCCGTAGCAAAGGAAGGGAAGGAAAGGAAAGTGCTTGGACGTGCTTGCTGTCCAACTTGGATCGTTGGAGCGTTTAGGTGTTTTCTTTCTTTTGTTTCCAATGTTTAAATTCATTTTCTTTTGTTTTGTTGTGAATATGAGTGGCTAAACCCCTCTTAGCTAGGGGTGATTTCAAAGCCATGATTATGTGTGCAATATAATTTGATAAATTCCAGTTATGAACTCTTGAATCGTGAATGCAGTTGGCTTAACTATTTGATTGATAACTTATTTGTATTTGTTAATTAAGGGTCGACACTTAATTGGCATGCATAAATCCGTTGCTAAAATATAAGGAAGTTTCACATAATCGTTACAAACTTATATTCACATGTAGTGAAGGTCGCTTATAAACGATCACGTTAAGTTCAATTCCTAGCATGAGTGACATGATGTCATAGTTGCAAGTGCTTTGTCAATGCTTATGATTTTCATTAAACGTAATGATCTTTTATTGTATCTCTATTATGATGTCATGTAGGGAACTTTAGAAGAATGTTTTGGGTTGTCGAATGATGTCATCCAATCCAATAAAATAAGGAAAATCTGAGTGTTAACTAGTGATGGCACGGTTAATTTGGAGCATTGTCGTTCATAATTCAATGAAGTAGTAACTGGAAATCGAGTTATTTGCATACATGTCATGTGTGGAGAAAAAGCTTCTAGCTATCCCATCCATCATCTTATTTCTCAAATTTGTTTTACAATCTGTATAGTTTTTCATACTTGTTTGTTTGTTTCAACTTCGTCCAAAACTCAATCCCCCTTTACTTTAGTGTGTCTAATTAGTTAGAATCTGTTTTAATTTGTGTTTTTAAATGTTTTGATTCAAGTAAAGTCAATTTTCGTCCAAAGTCATTCCTAGTGTCTAGTTTAAGTTTATTTAGTTGTTCTAAGCTGGTTTGAGTATTTTACGTTTGCTTTGAGTCTTGTGAGTATTGTTAAGTGTTTTTAAGTTTAATTTTATGTTTTTAAGTCAGTTTAGAGGTTATTAGCAAGCCCTCATAATCCCCGGTCCAGAACAATCCCTACTTATACTTGTACTACAATTGTCAAATGAGGGTTAAATTTGTGTGTTAAGATAATTTTCGCATCAAAGATCAATGGAACGATATAGAGATATGAAAAAGGATTTGAACATGGTCTTCATAGATTTCAAAAAAGCGTATGATAGGTCCCAAGAGAAATTCGTTGGAGGATTTTAGAGAAGAAATGAGTACGAGTAGCATATATCCAAATAATAAGGGATATGTATGATGGAGCAAGGATTGTAGTAAAAACTCATGAATGACAAATTGAAGGCATTCCCATAAGTAATAAGGTCACACCAAGGCCAACTTTAAGTCTTTACCTTTTTGTATTGGTAATGAATGAGTTAACAAAACATATTCAAGATGATATCATTTGGTGTGCTTTTCGCAGATGATATAATGTTGATATAAGAAACGCATGACAGAGTAAACGCAAAGCTTAACCTTTGGCAAGAAGTATTAGAATCTAAAGGTCTTCGTAGGTCAAAGACAAAGTATATGAAGTGCAAGTTCGGTGCAAATATGGGATTAAATGAGATAGGGGTTAGGAATGGAGATCATGAAATACCAAAAGGTGAACATTTTCGTTATCTTGGATCTATCTTGCAAAATAGCGAAGAATTAGATGGAGACCTCAACCATAGAATACAAGTTGAATGAATGAAGTGGAAGAATGCATCGAGTGCATCGAATGTGTTGTGCGATCGCCTATGCCATTAAAGCTCAAGGAAAATTTTTACAGGACAACAATAAGGATATCGATGCTTTATGGCACGAATATTTGGGCGGTTAAAAAGCAACACGTTCAAAAATTGAGTGTATTGGTGATGAGAATGCTTCGTTAGATCTATGTCACATGAGAAATGATATAATTAAGAAGTGGATATTTGAGGTAAAGTAGGAGTGACCACAATTGAAAATAAGATGAGAGAAAATCAGTTAAGATGGTTTGGACACATGAACTGAAGACCCACAGCGCAATGATATGGAGTACTTGGTAAAGGAAGACTTTGAAAGACTTTGAAAGAGACTATAAGAAAAGATATGGAGTACTTGGTGCAAAGCTCAGCGCAGTGATGTCATATAATTCATACAGCCGGCCTCACTTAGTGGAATATGGCTTGGTTATTGTATTTGAATAATATTTTATAGAAAACATCATTCAAATTAGAGATTGTTTGGTCCTTCAAATGATTGAATAAATAGGTGGTGTGGGCACCAAGTAACATATTCATAATAAACAAGTAACATATTTATTTAATACATTTAGATGCCCAAACATTCTCTTATTTAAATGATTTTTTAAGAACGATCTTCCGTACTTATAATTTTCAGGGAAAATAATTTCATTAAGAAAGGAAAAAATGGTAAAATACTAATTTTGAATTAAAAACATTTAAAATAAAAATAAAAACTCCAACATGAGGTAGTTACGTGTGTGGGTAGATGCTAGTTTTATTAAAACAAAAAAGGTACCTTAAAGGTGAACAAAATGATATTCAATCATAAAATCAATTGATAATACGAAGAGTAGCTCAACTACTTATAACCACATGCAATGTTACTTATTTCCCTGATGTGAGATTCATACTCCCAACACTCCTCTTTAACTATGGTGAACTTTCAAGTCTAACACGTGAACAACACAAATTGGGTGACATAGAGTGTGTGTGGTTGTTGGGTTTCACATGTCGAACAACTTACTTTGATACCAAGTTGGAAGTTGAGTTTCCAAACATATTACTGGGATAAATTTAATTTGAATAATTAAATACATAGTGGACAATTAATAAATATTATACAACGTGTTATCTTAATTATATATCTAGTTTGATGTATTTGTTAAAGCAACAAATAAAGAAGTAGAAGAGATTAATTTGAATCTCTAGTCACGTGCATGCCGCATGATTGGTATCAGGAAATGAGCGCCTTTATGGTAAAGTTGTTCAGCCATCTGAATGCCGAATCCTGAATGATACTTTTGAGTAACCAATCATAAAACGCTGCACTTCGTCGGGAAAGTTGGTTAACCTCTTTCGGCGAAAGAATCGAAAACACTTCGCTGACTGAGACTTGAGATGGATAACCAGTCGAAAGAGGAGTAAGTACTGTTTACTAAAATGAAAAAACTCCTAGACTGAGCTGATTCTATGAATCCAATGATGTTTAGCCAAACTGAATTCGTGCCAGTTTGTCAACCCAGTGATGTTTAAGAAAACTTAATTCGTGTTAACAGGTTAGCCAAGTAAATAGTGTTTTCCATAAGGGTGTGAAAGGGTTTCACGTAAAGCGTTTGTTTGTGTATTGAGTTGAAGCTCTATTCAACGTTGTGATACCCCTTGTATTTATAGAGGTGAATTTCATGATGGTCAAGTCTGCCAAAGTAAAGTTCTAATAAGTCTGTGACCCCTCGACATGCTCATGGATATCCTTGATATTATCTTATCAAACCCCTCTTTTACGGAAACTTTATCTTTGTCAAATTTCGGTCTCTTTGACTTGGACTAGGATTCTGAACCTAGTCCCATTTTGCTGTCAATCCATTTCTTATCTGATCTGCCAAAAATTTGGATCCTTAGAATAATTTGAATCTTATCAAAACCCCATATGATTCTTAACAATCCTAATTCCTCCAGAGATTGTTGAATAAGCAAATGATTTATAACCACCTCCACTGACTTGCATTTATTGCCTCGATTTATACTTGTACGCTATTCACTCGACTGACAAAAATCCCATCTAACCTGCTATACGTTGAGTTCTTATAGAGGCTTCCTAGATTTGACCGTCAAAACACCATGTCTTGATGGGCTTGCTCAAAACCCAAATCGTTAGTCATCATGTTAGGTTGGACAATGCTAAAAACCCAAACCTTCAATGTAGGTAGGCAAATAAAAAGGCTTCAAATGTTTAAGATGGTGGCCGAAGTGTGAGGAAAAACCTCAAACATAACGGCTTTTATCTTTTTTTTCTCAATTGACCATCTCAACGAAATCCACATGTTCCATGTTTTCCATCACCATCCAGAAAATTTAGCTGATTGGCCACCAATTGGAACTCAGGGGAAACAACGTGTACAATTGTTTAGGCCTAAATATTTGTTTGGGCCAAGATTTATTCTCGGCCCGGAAGGCCTTACGAAAAGGTTACCGTAGATCGTTTAGTTCATGGGCTTCCTAACCTAGGTTGGTTAAGTCATTCTGCGAGACGAGTAACTGAATCCTGGAGCAATAAGGAGTCTTGGCAAGATATGGATATTGATAACCCGGAAGTGAATCCGGCTTGATAAAGGACTAGGTTCAAAGTCATAGTGAAAATAGGACTGGTCGAGATGGTGTTTGATTAGAAGAAGAAATCCTAATCCGACTAGGGGTTTTAACTCGATCTAGAAAGTACCTGATGCTATAAATAGAGGAGGCTGTGCATCGTTCAAAACCCCCTTCATATCAACACACAACTGCCCTGCGCAAATTTTCTCAACAACCTTGAGACTTTTCCTTTTCTTTTTTCGCTGACACACCTTCAGCTTGGATAAACAGCACTGTGAAGACAACTGGTGATATCTTCAGTCGGCATAGATAGCACTGTCACCGTAGAACTAGCCAGTCTCGCGGCATCTTCAGTCGGCATAGATAGCACTATGTCGAGGGTGACTGGTTATCTATCTAAGTCTCGGTCAAAAAGGATTCCCGAATCCTTATTGGTCGAGGTCATCTCATTAGCCTTCTCGACGAAGTGAGGTGTTACAGTTTATTAGGCTCAGCATATTGCACGCCAAGCTAGTTTATGATTGGATACTCTCAAGTAGGATTTAGAGTTCGGCATTCCGACAGTCGAATCACGTTTATTGTTAAGACATATATCCGCTTTGAGTATTTGTGCCCTTATACTTTGATGTCGATTCAGCGTGAATTTACTCTTACGAATACCATCACTGTGACCAAATTCGACGATGACGATTTGTGAACTTCGTAAGAATAGTAGCCTTGTCTTCAGGTTCGAGAACCCAAGAGGCCGAGATATGTTCCTTCCTCGGTCGCAATCGCAAGACGCAGAAGTCGGCCACGCACTCAACACAACATCGACATATTTATACTCCTTGACCGACGAGTTGGCATGCCCTGCATTCAACCGAAGAACGTAGTTAGCTCATAGATTACTCGGCCTGCGCGCCACGTAGGCTTGGTAGTTTTTAAGGTCAACATTTTGGCACGCCTAGTGGGACCTAGTGCTAAACTACGAAGTTCATGCCAATTGAAACGCGATCGGTTAAAAAGAAAACAACTATGGGAAAATCAACAACCGATTTGCCAATTCAGAACATAGGACAAAGTGTATCACAGGCACAAAATCCCCTTAGTGCCGTGACACCTGAGTCCACAAGCGCGACTCACCGAGAAAAGAAAGTTGGTCTTGGCGGTCAGCTTTGCAGTCTAGAAATCCCTAACAAAAACACATGTGCTCTCAATGAAGGGATAGTGGAGGACTGTGATGAGGATGGTGGTGAAGGCTCTGATCCACCAAAAAGATCGTTTCTTCGAAAATGACTTGACGAACAGTCTAGGGCGGTTGAACAGACGTTTAGTCGAGGAATCGATAAACTGCACGACGTGATACGCAGTAACAATGAGGTACAAAACAGATTGCTTGAAATACTGGTTAGCAAAGTTTGCGACGACAGGTTATTCGATCTTTCTCGACAATTGCCACCAAGGAATAATCTATTGCCAATAGTACAGGCCGAGCAAATTCCTACTCGGCTCAAGCCAATTGACTTAGAAAAAAAAAAGGATTGAGTAGCAGGACAGATGGACCCGACCAGAGAGTGGAAGTAACTTTTGTCGATATAACCGAGGTCTAGCGGATGATTGATTCGGCCATGAAAAAGGGGCCAAAGTTCCCTAAATTCATCCATCCATATCCAGCTTACGTGGAACGGTTCTAATATCCTAAAGGTTTCAAAATTCCAGATTTTAGTCTTTTCGCTGGAGAATCATTTTTATCCTCGTTTGAACATGTGGCTCGTTTCACATCGCAATGCGGAGATGTCAACAGTGATTTTCACAAGTTGCGGCTGTTTAACTTTTCATTAATAGGTTCAGGATTTGCTTGGTACATCAACCTTCCACCTAATTCCATCCAAAGCTGGGAGGAATTGGTCGAGAGATTTCACGAGCAATTTTATCGGCCAAGGATAGAAACGTCAGTTTCTTCGTTGGCAAGAATGGCTCAAGCATCTAATGAGTCACCAATGGATTATCTTACCAAATTTAAATCAGCCAGAAATTGGTGTCGAGTACCTCTCCCTAAAGTCGAGTTTGTTAGACTTGCTTTGAACGGACTCGATGTAGAATACAAAAAGAAATTTGGGGGCAAACTTTTGGGATATGTATGAATTAGCCCAGCATGTCAGCAATATGACTATTTGCTCCGAAAAGAGAAGATGTCGAAATCCCCATCTCGAGGGACGATTTACAAACACCCTACGATCAATTACGCGTCGATCGAAGGTGAGGAATCTCCGTACGTCAGCGTGGACGCGGCCAAGATAGTAATAGATAAACCATACGTGTGCAAGGCATTGACTCAAATTAATTTCAAAGAGATCAAAACCCGCTCGACCACTGAAGAAACAGCAAAAACATCAAAAGTTTATACCTTTGATATCACAAAGGCCGAAGCAATTTTTAATCAATTGCTGTTAGCGAAGATCATTAAACTTCGGCCAGGGCATAATATTCCCAAGGCCGAAGAACTTAAAGGAAGGACATATTGCAAATACCATAACTCGACAAAGCATGCAACAAACAATTGTGTCATATTTCGTGATGATATCCAAAGCTGGATTGACAAAGGCAAGTTAAAGTTTCCTGAAAAACGCATGACGGTTGATACGAATCCATTCCCTTCAGCAACAGTCGGCATGATAGACGCCTGTTTGCCCAAGAGCAAAGGAAAAGAGAAGGTCGAATTTGCCCCAATACAACACATCTGAAAGCAAAGCTCCCAGCCTCGACTCAAGATGGACCTATTTTCCAACGTGCCACCTACCAAGCTCTCAGGACCGGCCATAGTTGAACCAATGTCAAACTACAATGACGAAGAAAATGGCGGGCCAATAGTACCACATATCCTAAAGAAAGGTTCCCAACCTCGACTCAAGATCGACTTGTTTTCTAATGCACCACCTACCAAACTCTCATGACCTGCCATAGTCGAGTCCATGTCAGACTCCAACGAAGATGGAAATAGCGGGCCGATAGTTCTATCTAGCAATTGTAAGGAACACGTTGTATTAACCGAGCCTAAGAGGAAACTGCCTTTGATGCAGATGCCGACATCACAACACCAATCAGCGATTAAGAAAGAGGCCGAAAGCCAACTGCCCACATTACCTTTGAAAGAACCACTAATCAAAGTTTGGAGGAATCTGCACCCTCCATTCCTCGGAGAATCATTAGAATATATGAAAGAATTTCACAAGAAATATTCCACCAACGACTTGTATGGGTTGCCCAATGCCTGCCAAGATACTCTTGACTTGGCATTAACTTACCTCGATGTTGAGCAGATCATCCAAAAAACCACTGATCCAGCAATAAAAGCTAGCTTCCAGCATATTTGAGAGGCTAGGGTTCTCGACTTCGAGGTTGACCCATACACGGATATTGACACAGCCGAACTCATTTTTTCTCTTGAAGATCTTCAACAATTTCGATATCACTTCGGTTTAACGGCCGAAGATCTTTAACACCATCTCCTTGTTCGGTTTAACGGTCGATGAGATAGAGCGGGTGGCACGTTTGGACACCAAGAATGCCCCGATCACCTATGAGGAACGAGCTCGCAAAATACGGTAGGAGCAAAGTCTGACACCAGATGCATGCAAGCCCGAAGACGACAGTCAACAGGATAGCGTCAAATTGTGTGGCACAAGCGCCTAAATATATTGAGACACATAGCGAGCCGATCGCGAATGCTCCAACACACGATGATATAGTCCTCACCACTCCGGAAGATGATGACCAAGATCCAATGGGCCCTCAAGTCCTTGAAAATATGGAAATCAACATGGTCCATGTTCTTCCTGCCGAATTTCAGCTGACTACACACCAACCAAGTCCCTTGGACGGTGATGTGGTCGCCGAGGAGGCAACACAAGTTGATTTCGTCACTACTACTGAAGATGAGTCAACTAACGTCGACGATAAACTTAAAACAGCTTTGGACATTTTGTTTCCCCATTCTTCCTTGACTAATCTTCAACATTTAAAACTGTTGTATGTCACGCCCCATATTGAAGGCTACCTAATCTCCAAGATTTTCGTCGATTGCAGAGCAACAGTCAATATCATGCCTGTATCCATCATGAAAGTAATACGACGATCCACCGACGAACTCATTCCTTTAGGAATAACCATGAGTAGCTTTGTCGATGACAAGTCTCAGACCAAAGAAGTACTCCCTCTAGGGGTAAACATCATAGGTCGCAATCACATTACCGCATTTTTTATCGTCGACTCCATGATCGAATATAATGCTTTGCTCGGTAGGGATTTGATTCATCAAATGAATTGCATTCCTTCTTCTTTATACCAAGTCCTTATTTTTTAGGATGGTAAATTGGTCGTGGTCCACTCAGCTGATTCAGGCCCGCTATTATGATTATCACGTCGGCTATATTACCTTACAAGGTTTTAATGAAGATGGACGGCTGACTCGGATCTCAGTCCAGAAAGCCATCGAGGTAGGCGTCCAGATTGTCCACCAGGATTCGGCGAGACTCGGTTTGGCCAATTTACTCCCCACTACTGATGATTAACATCAAAAGCAAGAGGCGTTGGGCCGCGGTTTCATCCACGATGGAACGCCTGCTGTCACATTGGGATGCTATTTCCAAGCACCCGCATTCGGGCATCAACTTAATTGAATTTTTGGCCGAAGAGGATAACGGCCCGGTACTATCGTTGGATAAAGTTCAGGCCGTACCGACCGAGCTCGACAACAGCTGACCCCAAGTTAAGGATCCTCTAGAGGAAATAAGCGTTGGAATGGTCGATGATCCTCCGTCGCTATTTATTAGTGCGTTATTACCCCATGCCATAAAAGTTGAACTCCATTAATTGCTTCATGAGTTTAAAGACTGTTTTGCTTGGAGTTATCATGAGATGCCGGGTCTCGACCGGACCCTTGTCGAACATGAATTACGTATCAAACCTGGTTGCAAGCCCGTTCAACAACCTCCTCACCGATTCTCAATCGAAGTACAACTCGGCATAAAGGATGAAATTGTTCGACTGTTAAATGCCGGGTTTATCCGAACCACTCGATACGTCGAATGGTTGGCAAATATCGTACTAGTGCTAAAAAAAAATGGGGCCCTACGCATTTGCATTGAATTTTGTAATTTGAATATGGTAACACCAAAGGATGCATATCCCATGCCAATTTCAGATTTGCTAATCGACGTCGCGGCTAATGATGACATGCTGTCATTCATGGATGGACATGCCGGTTATAACCAGATATTTATTATCGAGGCCGATGTTCATAAAACTGCTTTCCGCTGCTCGGGGGCACTTGGAACCTACGAGTGGGTAGTCATGCCATTCGGTCTAAAAAACACTCGTGCTACATATCAACACGTGATGAATACCATTTTTCATGACCTGATCGGCACTACCATAGAAGTACATATTGATGACGTCGTGGTCAAATCAAAACGTCACCGAACGCATATTGATGATCTTCGGCAAGCTTTCCTTCTCATGCGACAACACAACCTTAAGATGAACCCAGCCAAATGCGCCTTTAACGTGTCGGCCGGTAATTTCTTAGGTTTTCTTGTCCACCATCGCGGCATCGAGGTCGACACATACAAAGCTCATGCCATTATTGATGCCCCACCACCAACGACCAAAAAATAACTCCAGTTCTTGCTCGGGAAAATAAATTTTCTTCGTCGATTCATAGCTAATTCCGCTGGCAAAATGACGGCATTCTCTACGTTTTTGAAACTTAAGGGCTCAAACAAGTTTGAATGGTGTGAAGACCATCGAGCGGCTTTTACCCAAATCAAGGTTGCTCTTGTGACTCCGCATGTCCTCGTACTTCCTCGACGCGATAAACCCCTTAAGCTTTACATTTCAGCGGCCGAAAAATCCATCAGTTGCCTTCTCGCATAAGATACTGATGCTGGGTGAGAACAAGCTATTTTCTATCTCAGCCAACACCTCAATCCTCCAGAGATCAATTATTCACCAGTTGAGAAGCTTTGCTTGGCTTTGTTCTTCACTGCATCAAAACTCCGACATTATATGCTCACATCCGTTACACAGGTCATCGCCCAGACAAATGTTATTCGATATATGCTTACTCGGCCAATAGTCAAAGGCTAAATCAGAAAATGGACACTGGCATTATCGGAGTTTAGTTTGCAGTACGTCCCATAAAAAGCCGTCAAAGGACAAGCGCTTGTTGATTTCTTAGCCCACCATCATTCTCTATATGGGTTCGGGGGCAACGATGTTGAAATCGAAATGATGGAAGCACGTGACAATTATTGGATGATGTATTTCGATGGTTCCAGCACGTCAACATTGGTCGGTGTAGGGATCGTACTCCAGTCTCCACACCAACACCGTTGGTTCTTTTCCCTCAAGTTGGATTTCGATTGTACCAACAATCAGGCCGAGTATGAAACCCTTGTTATCGACCTTAGCATACTTCATGATTTGCATGCTGCTCGTGTCCTCGTCTTCGGTGATTCGGAGCTTGTGATTAACCAACTTAATGGAACTTTTCGGTGCATGAGTTGCACTCTGGCGCCCTATCACATGGTGGCCAGTTACTTGGCAGAGTCATTCGATGGTATCACGTTCAACCATATTTCCTGTGGACGGAACATCGTCGCAGACGAACTCGCTCGGATAGCCTTTGGAGCACAACTAATGGAGGGTAGGAGTGGACCAATGATACCCATTTTACGGCACTCGTATCCGTCTTTGGTTAATTAACAAATCCTTCAGCGAGACCAAGTCATCCGTACACGGGTAATGTCCTTACTTTCGTTGTTGGAACGGGAGGATCCTGTAGATGTTTGCGTGGTCGAGACGCTACCAAATGATTGAAGAAGGCCAATTATGCAATACCTTGATAATCCCGGAGGTAAACATGACAAAAAGACAAAGGTCCATGCCCCAAACTATATCTCATACCAAAATGAGTTGTATTGAAAAGGCGATGACGGTTTATTACTGTTATGCCTCAGCCCGTAAGAAGCCGCCCAAGCAATCACAGAGGTACATGAAGGAATTTGTGGAGCCCATCAATCAGGACGCAAGATGCGTTGGCTACTTCGCCGACACAATTACTTTTTGCCAAGCATATTGAAAGATTGTATCGAGTATGCACGAAGATGCGTCCAGTGTCAAATTCATGGACCCATCCAAAGGCCCCGGTCGAATTATTTCATTCGGTCACCAAACCTTGGTCGTTCAAAGGATGGGTAATGGACGTGATCGGTAAAATCACACCATCCTCTGGAGCAACGAAACATGCATGGATACTCGTGGCAACGGATTATTTCACTAAGTCGATCGAAGCAAAATCATACTCCGAATTAACATCCAAAGAGATTTACGATTTTATGGAGGAACATATTGTGACCAGGTTCGGTGTTCCAGAAACGATCATAACTGATAATGGCACAGTCTTCACAGCTGAAAGGTTCAAAGAATATACGGCGAGCTTAAAAGTTTGGCATTAAAAACCCCAGGTTTGGCAAATGGTCACTGAATTAGGAAGGACCGTTCGTCCATAAAGTTCTCGGTAAGGGGGCATACCATCTTAGAAATCGAACCGGTGTTATTCACAGGTTGCCAATTAATGGAAAGTTCTTAAAGAAATATTACCCAGTCATATGGGAGATGCAACAATAAAAACTCGTTTCATTAATAAGCTGGTTTACAGTCAAATCATTTTAGGGTGATGAAGGAAGAAGAGTTCCAAGAAGGGCCTTCAGCTCCAGCCACCGCACCTCGCCCATTATGACCTCGGCCTGCCGGTTCTTCTTGTCCATCTTTAGCTGCTCGACTCGCTTCGCGTTCACCGCATACTCGGTTAAACAATCTTTGCCGCCCAACTCGAAGTTCTTCGCAAGCTCAGAAGTAATAACTGACCTTCGTTTTGCCAATTCGGCCATTTGACAGTCGAGGTCGGCCAAGGCTTCCCCTTTCGCCTTTAAAGCATCGATCTTCAGACAAAGAGTGTCTTGGACGGCCATGGCAGCTTTCAAATCATTATCAGCCCGAAGAGCGTTCTTGAGGACACTAAAGGATTCCCGAACTCGCTCCAAGATGGACGACGCCTGAATGATAGCCTCGGTGCTCATTTGACCATCTACTCCGAGGTCGTTTAGGCATGCACCCAACAAATCAAGACCTTTACGCTCAAGGACTTGTGACGCTGAGAGAGACAAAACTTTTTACGGCCGAACCAGAGCAGCTGAATCGACAGGTTCAGTTGTAGTAGCCGAAAGGCCAGCCGCTCTAGAAGTGCTTGACAAGAGAGCTTTAAACTCGACTTCCCATAAAGGCTGCACACACAAAAATCAGTTTAAGCACAAGGAAATCACGAAAGAATATAGCAATAAGGTTTTTGTTTTAAACCTGCCGAGAGGAGACTTCAGCCATGTATTCTGGTTTGTTGCTCGAACCTAAAGAACTTAATGGCCGAGCCCAGTGTCTTAGACTGGTTCTCAATTCACACAGCCGATGGAGGTTATCTAAGTTCGATGGCCACTGCGGCGGCCAAGAAATATAGATAACACCTTTCGGCGCGTAGAAATTTCGATGAAAAGAATGGGTAGGCACTTGACATTTGGTATCTTCCTAGTTTAGAGTTCTAAGGTAGAAAAGTAACCAAAGAAAAGCGGTAGGGGTACTTACGAAGGTCGAAATGGCTTCTTGGGGAGGAATGTTGAGGTCATGATCCTGCAGATGAACGGGTGTTTCAGCCGTCGCTTCTGGCTCTACAGCAGGTCGTTTGCCACGATCGACCGCAGAAAGGCCGACTTCGACAACCGCCTCAAGCATAGGGGGATGTGGATTACGTGGTTAAAGGCGACTCGTCAGGGGAATCTCATCACTCCCGTCGCTCTCTTCTAGAACGACTGTCGTGTGTTTTGGATTTTCAGGGAGATTTTCTCGACCAAAGGAGTCGTCCCTTCCAAGACAAGCGCATCAGCTGGCCCCGAAGCTGTAGACGCCTTGACCAGTGGAGCAACAACTGGTCCAAAGACTTGAGAAACAGGCCGTACATGGGTGGTTTCTTTGGTCAGAATTGGCCGTTTCTCTCTCAAAGCTTGGACGACAGGGGTAGAAGGGGAAACACTAGGAGTCGTCGCTCCCGTAGTTTGACTAGAGATAACATGAATCTCTCTTTCTCCTTTCCTCGCCAGCTTCTTGACCCGTTTTACTGGTTGAAGGGGTTCGACGATCGTCTCGGCCTCTTGATGAGGCCGTTTGCTCAGCAAGGCCTACGCGGTAGTCTTAGCCTTTTTGGAGATGGTTGATTTTTTCCAAGCTGCAGCCGCAGCGACCATTTTTGCCTTTTTCAGTGACCGACTACCTGAGAAAGAAAAAACAAATTAGTAGAGTTCAAAGTCGAAGGAAGAATGTAGAAATAGACTGTTACCTTGAGATTGGGGGGCAAAAGCCTTATTGGGTCGACCGCCGAACATCTTGTTCAGGAAGTCTTCGACCGAAGCACCAAAAAAAAAATTTGGGTATACTCTTCCCACCAATCACCGAAAGTGTCAGTGCTAAGGGATTCTGGAACGGTTGGTCGAAGGTGGAATTTTGGCACCGTTCTTGAAACTCCTTTTTGGCATCCTTACACTCTTTCTCTGAAGAGCCAGATAGGGGTCCTCGGATCAGCAAGGAGCGAAAGGTAAGAAGAGGCACCGGGCAACCCTGAAGATAGCCGAGTTACCGAGCAGTGAATTGGGGGTGATATACTTCCCAACTTGTTTGGTGCGCGTCACACCCAAGAGGAAGGTCGCGAGTAAGCACAAACGACCCCCAGGATTGACGAAGATCAGCATCATCATCTACAATCCATGCTGATGTGGGAAGTTTGATCGACAAAGGATATTCTCGATAACGGCAAATCAAGAATTCGTCGTCGAAAAGGGCATCAAGGCCGAAGAAGTATCTGAACAAGTCTTTAGCTTGGTGAGGAAGTACTGGTCGAGAAGCCACCTGAAGGCCGAACGCTTCAGTAGTCGAGAAGCTAGCAAGCTTTGGCCGAAGGGTGACGAAATAAACCTACAGCCAGAGTTGGAATACCTAGAGGGGGCCATTCTAATGTGGCTCGATCTTCTGAAGGGTCATCTCGGCCAAACAGCGCAGGAGATTGGCAAGAATGGCTGGACTAAGTGCCAGGGTGTGACCGCTAACCAGGGCTTCGGCCACCGGCATGTTCTCGACCAAGCATTTGTTGGATTTGGTACAGCAAATAAATTTGTTATATCAGTAGAAAATGAAGGCTTCGTGTTCTCCCGGCCGTAGGTTCTCCTCACCTCGGCCAGCAAAGTGGAAGTAAAGAGTGTTGTAGTTGAGGAGTTCTTGTAAAGTTTCTGAACTTCCTCCTTTGAGGGTTCTTGACCCTCTACGCTCAGCGTTTCGATGGCTCGATCGTTGAAAAGTGCCTTCAGGTCCATGGTCGATGGGTACCCGGAGAGGGTAACGTCAACTGGGATGCCAAAAGGGGAAGTCCCTAGGATCGTGGTAATGTCGAGGATAGTATGACCCATGGGGCCAAGGGGAAGGACCATAGTGTTGGTGGCTGAGCAACAAAAGCTTAAGGCTGCCATAAGAAGCTCTTTGTCCACGACGAGCTCCATAGACGAAAGACGAATGGCATCATAATTGCCAAAAGCTTTCCATTGCTCGCCAAAGTTCTTTTCCATTCGTGCAACCCAGGCTGCCCAGGTCGCAGTGGTCGAGGGCCATGAGCCTTGGGGCTTTGCTGAATCCCACTGCGACCATTCAAACCCTTGCAGTAAGGGTGTTGGACACTGCTCCTTGAAGAGTTCAGTCATAGTTCGTGGCACTACATCTTTAAAAAGTGGACCAAGGATCTGGTGGGGGTGCTTATGTCGCTCTCAAAGTGCAGAGTCTTGATTGAGCATTGGTCAATGATTGCCCCGCATTTGTCGCATTCCTTAGAAAGCTTGGAGATGAAGGAGGCCATTGGAATGGTTTGGAAGGCTTTCTGGGAGAAAGTGATAGGATTTTCTTTTAATCTTTTGAACAAGAGAAAGTTTGGAAAATTTGAAAACGTAAAGAATGAATAATAGAAGACCGAGTATTTATAGACTCGTGGAATGAAAGACCAAATGGGGAGAGTGATCAGGAAGATCGCTAATAATTATGGAGTGATGGAGAATATTAACAGACCCAGGAGAAAGAACTAAAAAACTCGCTAATTAAGGGGTCATGATGATATCGTGACGGTGTCCTTTTATGAAGAAATGACGTTTTGGTATCTGCATGATCTCGAGGGTACCAAAAGATTCGCAAATCGAGATTGCATGATGGCATGCGGCGACAGGTATAATGATTTGAGGATGTTTGGACATCTGCACGTCTTGAGATATTCAAAAATCTCGCGGATCAAGGGGGTAATGATGAAAGGACACTTCAGGTCATGCTGAGAAGATGACACTTGGCGAGATATTTGACGAGAGCAAGATCGTAAAATCGTGCTTCATAAGTGCACCTCGAGAGATGGAGCCTGGTGTCGTTTCTTCAAGGTCAGGGTTCGACCAGAGACTTCAGGCCGAAAAAGTCCTCAGAAGCTAGGGGGAAATGTTTAGGCCCAAATATTGGTTTGGGCCGAGATTTATTCTCAGTTTGGAAGGCTTACGAAAAGGTTACCGTGGATCGTTTAGTTCATAGGCTTCCTAACCTAGGTCGGTCAAGTCATGCTGCGAGACGAGTAACTGAATCCTGGCGCAATAAGGAGTCTCGGCAAGATATGGATATTGATAACCCGGAAGTGAATCTGGCTTGATAAAGGACTGGGTTCAAAGTCATAGTGAAAATAGGACTGGTCGAGATGATGTTTGATTAGAAGAAGAAATCCTAATTCGAATAGGGTTTTAACTCGATCTAGAAAGTACCTGATACTATAAATAGATGAGCCTGTGCATCGTTCAAAACCCCGTTCAATTCAACACACAACTACCCTACGCAAATTTTCTCAACAACCTTGAGACTTTTTCCTTTTCTTTTTTCGCTGACACACCTTCAGTTTGGATAAACAGCACTGTGAAGGCAACTGGTGATATCTTCAGTCGGCATAGATAGCACTGTCACCGTAGAACTAGGCGGTCTCGCAGCATCTTCAGTCAGCATAGATAACACTGCGTCGAGAGTGACTAGTTATCTATCCAAGTCTCGGTAGAAAAGGATTCCCGAATCCTTATTGGTCGAGGTCATCTCATTAGCCTTCTCGACGAAGTGAGGTGTTACAATTTATTAGGATCGGCACATTGCACGCCGAGTTAGTTTTTGATTGGATACTCTCAGGTAGGATTTAGAGTTCAGCATTCCAACGGCTGAACCACATTTATTGTTAAGACATATATCCACTTTGAGTATTTGTGCCCTTATACTTTGGTGTCGATTCGGTGTGAGTTTACTCTGACGAATACCATCACTGTGACCGAATCTGACGACGGCGATTTGTGAACTTCATAAGAATAGTAGCCTTGTCTTCAGGTTCGAGAACCCAAGAGGCCGAGACATGTTCCTTCCTCAGTCACAATAGCAAGACGCAGAAGTCGGCCACGCACTCAACATAACATCAGCATATTTTTACTCATCGGCCGAGCTAGCCGAAGAGTTGGCACGCCCTGCATTCAATCGAAGGATGTAGTTAGGTTATAGATTACTCGGCCTGCGCGCCACGTAGGCTTGGTAGTTTTTAGGGTCAACAACAATACGAATCTCCATGATTTCCAAAACTAAAGGCTCCATGGTGCCATTTTAATCTTTCTCGGCCACGTTTTCTTCATTACTAGATTCAACGTCCTTGCTAATGTTTGGGTCGTTGGACTCCTTATCGGGGATAGGAACGATCATGTCATCTTGATTGAGATGAAGTATAGATTCAATACTTGTATTATCGGTGGTCGAATCTAGCATGGCTTGTTTGTCTCACTCACTAATTGTTGGCTCGGTGATCTTCGACTGAGCCTTCTTGGAAGATTGTCGTTGGAAAGCATTCATTGTGTCACGAGTTTCTAAGTATAAGTAAGTCACTCAATTTGTCAACCTCTTTCTTAGTCAAACTGAATAATCTGACAGTCAAGAAAACTAAAAGTAGCCACGTGGTCATCTAAGGAGAAGGGAAGGTCTTTATCACCATGAGTATTTTTGCTCACCACCCTATTTATCACCGTTAGATGAGTTTGAATTTCGAGATTCGTGTAGTAGATAGGCACAAATCTCAAAATTCAAACTCATCTAATAGTGATAAATAGGGTGGTGAGCATACACCACACTAAATGGTGGTGAGCAAAAATGCACTCCTTTATCACCTATGACAATAACCCAGTTTACTTCAAATCTAACACTCTGGATTCATGAAATATCCTAGAATCTAGATCAGGATCCTCTCCTAAGCAAATGGAGAGGATCCTTCTGACCGGGTAGCTAATAAGATAACTGGATCTGATTTTTTTTTTTTTTTCATAATGGCCTCTTCAGCTGCAAGGTTACTGAAAGCCAAGTCAACACATTCTTTGCATTCTTTAGGTAAACCATACAAATCATTGGCCGAATGAATCTTATGAAACTCCTTCATCTACTCCAAAGCATCGGTTGTAAAAGACTGATGCTTATGATGCATAACCTTAATCAAAGGTTGCTGTTGTGGAACTGGAGGAAGAGCTTATTTGCCTATTTAACAAAATGCTCAATCCACGCCTTGAGTTCCCTTAGGCCAAAGTAAAATCTTAATTCGCTTTTCTGATTCCTCAATCTCAGTCTCGACTGCTGAAACCTCAACCTTTTCCCTTGAGCTATCTAGGGATTTGTTCCACCGAATCAGCTTCCATGTCTTCCTCTTTGGACTTCCAATTCTAGATTACATTCCTTTAAGCATTGGCAGCCTCGTTGCGAAGTCGAGCCCTAAGCCCACTTCACTACTGTCAGGTTATGTGATTTGGACATTGCAATGTATGAGCTGACCGGTAGGTTGTAATCATACCACCGATTATCCTTCGTCTCCGGTGACTTGAAAGTTTTTGGTGTGCCGAAGTACTTGAATTGCCCATATTGTTGTTGAAATAGTCTTCACCATAAAATGGCTTGTCGAAATCAAGACGTCGCCGAACAAAGGACTATTGAACTTCTGATCATGGACCCAGTCTATTTAATATTCTTGTTAGTTTATAAGTGTATATGCTGAAATGTAATAAGAGTTGAGCTTTAAATGTCAGCCTTTAGATCATAGTCCAAGTGTGCAGCTAAGATGTAATCTTAGATTAAGTGATGGTTTATGCCATGTGTCATTACCTTATAGGGTAAATGAATGAAGGGCTAGATTTAAGTGATGTAATGAAGGAATATTCTTTATTCCTAATTTGCTACATGTGCCAAGAGTGCGTGGGAAATGAAACATCATCAATCTCAGTTTTGTTTCTTATTCAAACTTGATCTCTCTCTCTCTCTCTTTAAAATTCTCACTTCCTCTCTCTTAAAACTCTAAATCTCCAGTATTCATAGTTTGTTGATTGAAAGAAGCTTACATACAAGATCATAGTCTGTATGCTAACATGGCCTCAGAGCCAGGTTTGATCAATTGATACTGGGCGTTTGGATCTGTGAAGAGTGCTACCCAGAAATCAAGTCGATTGTGATCTGAGTCTAACATGGCAGGATCGAGTAGTAGTGAGGTGAGAGCACCAATTTTCAAATGTGATAATTATGAGTTCTGGAGTATTAAGATGAAAACAATTTTCAAATCTCACGAGCTGTGGGATCTAGTTAAGAAAGGCTTTGAAAGTTCAGATTCGAAGGATGATGGTGAATCTGATGGAAAGAAGAAAGAAAATGAGGAATCGAGTAGTATTGAGGAGATACCTCTAGCCGAGAGACTGATGAAAGATGCTAAAGCTCTAGGTCTGATTCAATGAGCCTTTTCAGACGAGATATTTCCCAGAATCTCTCATGAAGAAACCTCAAAAGGCGCATGGGATATTCTGCAACAAGAGTATCATGGTTATAAACAGGTTAGAAGTGTTAAATTGCAAGGTCTTCGTAGGGAATTTGAATATACAAGAATGCAAGGTGATGAATCACTTTCTGTTTATCTTACAAAATTATTTGATCTGACAAATCAAATGCGGAGTTATGGAGAAGAGTTATCTCGAGAGAGGGTTGTTCAAAAGTTATTGATTAGTCTGCCACCATCTTATGATTCTATATGCTCTATTATTGAACATTCGAATGATTTGGATGTGATTGAGGTACAAGAAGTAGTAGCCTCCTTGAAGAGTTTTGAGTTACGACTAGATAGACATTCTGAACACAAACTGAGAAGGCATTTGCTAGTCTCAATGTGAATCCCAAACCAACAAAATTCACTGGAAATCAAAATGCAAGGTACCATAAGAATTGGAAAGAAAAAGGGAAGAAGTGGGATAACAAACCCACTGATGGTGCTAGAAATCCTTGTAAACATTGTGACAAGTTACATTTTGGTGAGTGCCGATTCAAAGGTAAACCAAAGTGTTATAACTGTGATAAGTTTGGTCATCTTGCAAGGGATTGTAATAGCAAGAAACTACTGCAACAGCTCAATTATGCAAATAAGGTAGAATCTACACCCACCATGTTTTATGCTAGTAATCAAACTAATACTAGTGTAAAGAGTTGTGATGATGTATGGTATATAGATAGTGGGTGTAGTAATCATATGACTGGAAGGGAGGATTTACTTGTGGATATTGATAAGAATGTAACTGCAAAAGTTGAAATGGGTACTGGACAGCTTGTTGATGTAACTGGTAAAGGAGTCTTGTAGTTAAAACTAAACTAGGCAAGAGATATATCAATGAGGTTATACTTGTGCCTGGACTGAAAGAAAATTTGCTCAGTGTGGGTCAAATGATGGAGCACGGTTATTATTTGGTGTTTGGAGGTCACAAGGTGGAAATCTATGATGACAGTTCATACTCCAACATGGTTGCTAGAGTTCCAATGAAGGGAAATCGAAGTTTTCCAATGAAATTACAGTCTGGAATACATATTGCTTTCAAGGCAAACATATGTTTCTCTACTGATATGTGGCATAGAAGATTGGGACACTTAAACATGAGCAGTTTGAAATTGATGCAGGAACAAGAAATGGTAGTAGGGTTACCAGAAATCAAAGTAGTCAAAGGAGTATATGAAGGTTGTGTTCTCGGTAAATAATGTAGAGAAGCATTTCCAAGGGAAGCTACTATTAGAGCATCAATTCCTCCAGAGCTTGTGCATAGTGACATTTGTGGCCCGATGCAGACAACTACAAAAGCTGGAAATAGATATTTTCTCACCCTCATAGATGACTGCACCAGGATGTGTTGGGTTTATTTTTTAAGGCATAAATCTGAAGTTCTCAGTATGTTTAAAAAGTTCAAAACTACTGTGGAGTTGCAGAGTGGATATAAGCTAAAACAGCTTAAGAGTGATCGAGGAGGTGAATACACTTCAATGGAGTTTAACAGGTTTGTTGAAGATGTAGGCATGGAAAGACAACTTACCACTCCATACACACCACAGCAAAATGGTGTGGCAGAGCGAAAGAACAGAACCATTGTGGAAATGGCTAAGTGTCTCATGTTGGAGAAGGACATCCCACTTGAATTTTGGGCTGAGGCAGTTAATACCTCAGTGTATATTCTGAATAGATGTCCAACCAAAGCTTTACATAAGAAGACACCTTTTGAAGCTTACAGTGGGAGAAAACCAGGAATTAAGCATTTAAAGGTGTTTGGTTCTTTGTGTTATGCTCATGTGCCAAGTCAACAGAGACAAAAATTCGATTTGGCAAGCAAGACGTATATTTTCTTGGGGTATGGTAGTTGTGAGAAGGGATATAGACTCTATAACATTGAATCTGGAAAGGTGACTATTTCCAGAGATGTTGTGTTTAATGAAGAGGCATGTTAGGATTGGAATACACAGAAGGAAAGAAGGGTGAGTATCCAGATTATTAAGATGTCTGAAGGAGAACACAGCTATGAAGGAAGTGCTTGTGATTCTGAAACACAATGTGAAGCTAGTGAAGAGAATGTTGTGCCAAGCTCAGTTACTGAAATCTCTTATCAAGAAAGAATGACAGGTCCACAAGATATTGATCACACTCCTCTCAAGTACAGAAATATTGCAGAAATATATAATAAGTGTAATATGTGCATTATAGAACCAGAATGTTTTGAAGAAGCTGCTAAGGATGAATCATGGCAGAAGGCTATGGAAGATGAAATTTCTATGATTAAGAAGAACCATACTTGGGATCTTGTTGATAGACCATTTGATAAACCAATCATTGGAGTCAAATGGGTTTATAAAACAAAATTAAATATGGATGGTTCAATATAGAAAAACAAAGCAGGGTTGGTTGCAAAGGGTTATTCTCAGAAGCCTGGAATCGATTTTAATGAAACTTTTGCACCAGTGGCAAGACTTGACACTGTGAGAACTTTGGTAGCTCTTGCTGCATAGAAAGGATGGAAGTTATTTCAGTTAGATGTAAAGTCTGCATTTCTAAATGGAGTGTTGAATGAAGAGGTGTATGTGGATCAACCATCTGGTTTTGTTATACAAGGAAAGGAAGACAAAGTGTACAGGCTCAGGAAAGCTTTATATGGCTTGAAACAAGCTCTAAGAGCTTGGTATGAAGAAATAAATTCCTATTTTGCAAAAGCGGGATTCCACAGAAGTCTGAGTGAAGCTACACTTTATATCAAGACATCTCACAGTGGCATTCTCATTGTGTCACTATATGTAGATGATATTATCTACACAGGAAGTTCAAAGGAGATGATGGCTGAATTTAAAAGTGAGATGATGAGACAATATGAGATGACTGATCTAGGATTACTTCATCATTTCCTTGGTCTTGGAGTACTGCAGACAGATAGTTACATTTTCTTGCATCAAAAGAAATATGCAAAGACTTTGCTTAAGAAATTCGGACTTAGGGATTGCAAGCCTGTTGCAACACCATTAGCTATGAATGAAAAACTTACAAAAGTAGATGGAAATGATCTGGCAGATGAGACTTTGTATAGGCAAATGGTGGGAAGTTTGCTATATTTGACAGCAACAAGGCCAGATATCATGTTTGCAGCAAGCCTATTGGCTAGGTTTATGCACAATCCTACCAAGAAGCATATGGGGACATCTAAGAGAGTTTTGAGATACATACAAGGCACTGTGAACTAAGGAGTTGTTTATGAGAAGGGAAAATGAGCAGTGTTGGTTGGTTACTGTGATAGTGATTGGAGTGGAAGTGAAGATGATATGAGGAGTACATCTGGCTATGCATTTAATCTTGGTTCTGGTGTGTTCTCTTGGGCCTCAATCAAACAAAGCAGTGTTGCTCTTTCAACCGCAGAGGCAGAATACATCAGCGCAGCAGAAGCTACTGCACAGGCCATTTGGCTAAGTTTGTACTCTCTGATTTCAGGGAAGAACAAGCAGAACCAACTAAGTTGTTGTGTGATAATACTTCAGCAATTGCCATATCAAAGAATCTAGTTCATCATCACAAAACCAGGCACATTAATCGAAAATTTCATTTCATCCGAGATGCACTTCAAGATGGTGAGATTGATCTGGTATATTGCAAGACTGAAGAACAGGTTGCAAATATATTCACTAAAGCTTTGGCAAGGGATCGATTTGAATTACTGAGGACAGCTTTGGGAGTGATTTCAGCACATCACTTAGAAGGGAGTGTTAGTTTATAAGTGTATATGCTGAAATGTAATAAGAGTTGAGCTTTAAATGTCAGCCTTTGGATCATAGTCCAAGTGTGCAGCTAAGATGTAATCTTAGATTAAGTGATGGTTTATGTCATGTGTCATTACCTTATAGGGTAAATGAATGAAGGGCTAGATTTAAGTGATGTAATGAAGGAATATTCTTTATTCCTAATTTGCTACATGTGCCAAGAGTGCGTGGGAAATGAAACATCATCAATCTCAGTTTTGTTTCTTATTCAAGCTTGATCTCTCTCTCTCTCTAAAATTCTCACTTCCTCCCTCTTAAAACTCTAAATCTCCAATATTCATAGTTTGTTGATTGAAAGAAGCTTACATACAAGATCATAGTCTGTATGCTAACAATTCTCGTCTAGCTCTGCTCTGAACTTCAGTTTGATGATTCAAAGGATTTAAAGTCCTTAGATGACCCAAAGGACCAAAGTTGCTTGGCCGAGTGATTAACCTTTGACCCTATAATCTTGACTTCAGTTTTGTAGCCGCTGCACAATACAATTGGTTCGTCAGATTCACTTGAACCTTAGCTGATGGATTCTCGATCAACATGTTGTGCCATAGTATTATGGTGAGCATGAGCATTTTGATGAACAAGATTGATATCAGTAGGCATGTATGATATCTATTGATGTGAAAATTAACTTGACACACAAATTAAACCCTATGGATGACAATTGTAGTATATGAGCAAATAGGGATCGTTCTAAACCGGGGATTAACTAGGGCTGCTAATCTACTCAAATTAAACTTTAAAACACTAAACTAGACTTAAAAACACAAGAATAGACTCTATAGACTCTAATCTAACCTAAGACACTCAAATCTGCAAAACTTAGTGAAATTGACTCAATTCTAAACCTAACAAGTGATTTAGACGAAATTAACTCTTACTTTGACTCAAAAGATTAAAAGAAAACAGATTGTAACTTAACTAACTCAGAAAACACTTAAAAGACTCAAAACAGCACACTACTAACAATTAGACTCAAAACAGATTCTAGAGATGAAATTGAACGAATTTAAGACTAAACTAAGACTCAAACAATGTTTATGGACTAAACCTAACCTATTTTGACTCAAAACACTCTAAAGAACCTAATTAGGACAGATTCTGACCTAATAACATAAAACAGAAAAGGGTGTTTGATTTGTTGACGAAATTGAATTAAAACTAAACAAATTGCAAATCAAGCAAACTAAAACGAAATTGAGATGAATTCAAGGGTGAAAAACTAGTTAGAGGATCCTTATCCACACATGAACATATGCATATAATTTGATTCCCAGTTATGACTTCAACAAACGATGAATGACAATGCTCCACGTTAATTAGGTCCGCTTAAATTAACTTTCCGATTTCCCTAGATTCATTGGATTGAATGGAATACGCATTACAACCAAATTATTCCTCATCAAAGTCCCCAACTATGGAATACGCATGATAGAGACATTCAACAAAGATCATTAAGTTCAACGGAAATCATAAACATCGACTAGGCATTCATAACTATGGAATACGCATGTTAATCCAGCCTAGGGTTTACTTAACACAATCGTGACTAACGACTTTTACTACTTATGAATATAAGTTAATAACGATTAGGTGAAATTCCCTTATATCCTAGCATCAAGTTTAGGCATGCAAATTAAGTGTCGACCCTCAACCCACATACATAAGCATGTTATCAATCAAAACAGAAAAGTAAACCACATCTAAAGTTCATGAATTCATAACTAGAGTAAATCAAATCATAACCAACATATGTCCATGGCTTCAAATTCGCCTCTAACTAAAAAGAAATTAGTTCCACATGTTTAACATAATTGAACAGCAAGTTAAATTAAACATGAAAACAGAAACAAGAGAAGAAAGAACTCCAAACACTCCACTAGTTGCAGATTGCATGTGCAAGGTCTCTTCCTTCCTTTGGTTTGCACGGCACTACTCCTCTCCTCTTCAATGGTGGCTGCACAAGGTGGTTATGGTGATGGAAAGGTGCGGCTATGGTTGAATTTTTGGCAGAAAGTTGGGAGTTTGGGGGTGGAAGCTGCGGCAAGAATTAGAACTAGGGTTTTTTGGGCGTGTAGAATGAATATGGGGGGGGTCCTTCGGCCTAGATGTTATAATGTGTATATATAGGCATCCAAAACCCTAGGGCAATCAGAGTAGGGCCTCTAAAACCCAAATCCATCAGAAATTAGGTTAAAACAATCAGATTTTTAGTGGGGAAAAGGCCTAGGGTGCGGCTGGTTTGCTAGGGTTAGAGATGGGCCTTCTAGAATGCCTTGCAAGGCAAGGAAATTAGGTATTCTAGAAGGCTAGGTGCGGCAAAGGGTTAAGGTGATCAGATTTGGCAATGGGCTAGGGTTTAGGTGCGGCAAAGGGTGAAGATCCACAATGAATTAGGGTTTAGGTCCAATTAGTTGTAGAAAGGGATGTGTATAACCCAAATCCACAAGGAAAGGGCCTAACAAGTCAGAATTCAAGAGAGATTGGGCTAGGAAGGTGCGGCTCTAATCTAAGAGGGTAAGGATGGGTCATCTAAAAGCCCAAAGCCACGAATAGAAACTCTCGAAAATGGAAACCTCCAAGAATAGAAACTTCCAACTTTAGAAACTTTGGTTTCCAATTCTGAATTCTTTGTTCTTCACTTTCATTTCTTCATTTCTTAAGCTCCTTTGACCTTCAACCTCGTCCATTCCTTGTGCTCCAAGCATGTACTTTCCAATCTAAGCTCCATTTTGCTCCAAAAGGCTCCAATTTGCATCCTTTTATGTAATATGCCCTTTAAACCTGAAAACACATGAAAGTAGCTTAAAAGACTACTTTAATGAAGAAAACATAACGAAAATGCATAAGAACTAGCTAACTAAGGCGCATAAATATGCTCCTATCAAATTCCCCCACACTTAGCTTTTGCTAGTCCTCGAGCAACACAAAGAAACAAAAGAAAAACAAAACGAAACAAAACAAACAAAACACAACCTAAACCCTCCAACATTTGCCTCAGGGATCTCCAATGCACATAACATGTTAAGAATCGTCATTCCCACAGATTTTAGTCATCTTTACACTTAAGCACACACTTAAGCATAGTCACCACGTACTAGTTCACCTTTAACCAATTAAAACATGATTTTGAACGTAGTAACATGCCTTAGAGAATTTGCTCAATTCCTTACTAGATATGCACTCAATTTTCACACAGATTTTCTGACTACACACCCTATACTAGTCATATGTGAGAAGATTGATGTAGATATGAACACGAACGCTCACATATGTTATAACAAGGAAAGCTTTTTCTGAATTTAATAAGCATGTATATGATCTCATGAAAGGAATGCTACTACTTAGACGCGAGAACCAGTGACACCATATGCTCATACCAATCCCAAACTCTACAAATTGAAATACACAACACTCACGATAGAAGTTAAGGGTTGTAACGGGGCTTGCGGTATTGGCTAACAAAGAAAGGTGAAGGATAAACAAACGTTCTTAAAACAATAGTAAGCAAAGCAATGAAATTGACACTTAGAATTCACTTTTGAATGCAAAAATCAACTTTTAAACTCAAAGGGGAAATTCATGCAACACTTAGGGTCAAATTCAATGTTTTGGACCCTTTCTTCAACAACCAACACCTTAGAGCTCATTTTCATGCTCTTTCAACTCTTTTCCACACTTTTCACAACATTTTTCTTTTTTCTTCTTTTTTCTACGGATTTTTTTTTCCTTTTCTTTTTCTTTTCTACCCCATGCCTCATTTAAGACTTTGGCACACAATACACAAGGCTCACTTTCCCCCACACTTGTTTTCTGCACACCCTCGATCAAAAGGAATTCATTTTAAGTCATGCTTACTATGCTTCAAGAACAAGGGTATGGATGGTCCTAATCTAGGCTAGGTAAGGATAATGTGGGTTAACAAACAATATAGGCTAAATAAGGCTCAACAGGGTTAAACCTACAAAAACAAATGTATGGAATGAAGGCTTTTTGGATATGGTGGCAACTACTAAACAACTTCTTCTTGAATATGTGTTATGCAATTCAATAACATGTTTTGAATGAAATTGGCATGAGTTCTAGCATTTGGAACTAAAGTGATAAAACGCATTCTAAGTAGCAACCAAGCAAAGAATAATGAGATCATGCAACGACTTTAGAAAACAAGAATGCACAGATTAATAACTCTCCAAATAAAGTTTAGGCTCAAGTCTCTCAGGGATGTAGCGTTAGTTTGAGTTTCTTCCTTCAAGCATGTTACAAAAACTGATTTTTTTTTCTTTTTGATTACATGTGAATTCATAAGTTATAACCACAACCAAGCATAAACCAAAGAGTAAATCAAACTTTCATCCATGTTTATAACTTTCTTTAACAGTCATGCAATTAAAAACCGAATCCTCATCATTGTGTTGGAAGGTACCCTAAGACACAAACAAACACACAAAAACAACTTAAAAACGACTCTTTTTGGGTTTTTTTTAAAAACAATTTTTCAAATTTTTTATGGAATTTTCGGATTTTTGAATCAAAACACATTAAAACACACCAAAACAGCCTAAAAACATCTAAAAACAACAAGAAACAACATTGGAAGTTATGAGTGAGAAAACCCTACGAATTTGCATCAAAACACTTTGGTTACCCCTCCACACTTAAATCAAACATTGTCCTCAATGTTTCAAGCATTAACTAACACAAATAACAAACGACACACAAACAGCAACAAAGAGAAGGGTTTAGGAACGCAAATCTGGAATTGGAGTGCTCTCTAGGTCTTCTTTTGTCGAATGCATGGGTTGCCTCCCACGAAGCGCTTGCTTTAACGTCTTCCAGCCGAACGGTACCTCCGTTTAAGCTTGACTAGGTTCCACGGCATGGAGGGGTACCTCCTCCACGACATGCTCCTCAAACGTCTCGTAATAGGGCTTCAATCGATGCCCATTCACTTTGAATTCTTGCTGCGTCCTTGAACTTTTGATTTGCATTGCACCATGAGGGAAAACATTAGTGACAATAAAAGGACCAACCCATTTGGAACGCAACTTACCCGGAAACAACCGAAGGCGAGAATTGAACAACAACACTTTCTGCCCAATAGAGAACGTCTTGGCACGAATCATCTTGTCATGGAATGCCTTCGTTTTCTCCTTGTAAATCCGGGCATTCTCATATGCTTCATTTCGGATTTCATCAAGCTCACACAATTGAAGCTTCCTATGTAGACCTACGGCATCAAGGTCCATATTGAACGTTTTGATGGCCCAATGTGCACGATGCTCTAACTCGACGAGAAGATGGCATGGCTTCCCATAGATGAGCCGAAAAGGTGACATCCCAATGGGGGTTTTGTAGGCAGTGCGATACGCCAACAATGCATCGTTTAAGCGCAAACTTCAATCCTTCCTTGTAGGCCCCACGGTCTTCTCAAGAATCTGCTTGATTTCCCTATTCGAAACCTCAGCTTGCCCGCTCGTTTGAGGATGATAAGGTGTGGCCACCTTATGCGTGACATTGTATTTCTTGAGCAACGCCTCGATGGTTCGATTACAAAAATGGGAACCTCCATCACTGATTAGCACTCGTGGCATTCTAAACCTTGCAAAAATGTTAGTTTTCACAAAATCTGCAACCACTCGAGAATCATTAGTTCGGGTGGCTTTTGCTTCCACCCATTTCGACACATAGTCCACAGCAAGCAATATATAAAGAAACCCATGTGACGAAGGAAAGGGACCCATAAAATCAATACCCCAAACATCAAAGATTTCAACACTAAAAATGGGGGTTTGCGGCATTTGTTGTTTAGGACCAATAGTGCCCGTTCTTTGGCATCTATCACAAGACATGCAAAATGTTCTAGCATCCCTAAAGATGGTAGGCCAATAGAAACCACATTCTAACACCTTAAGTGCTGTTCTTTGAGTGCCAAAGTGTCCCCCACAATCATAAGTGTGACAAAAGGTTAGAATAGCATTAAACTCAGAATCGTGCACACACCTACGTATAACTTGGTCAGGGCAATATTTCCATAAATACAGGTCATCCCACACATAAAACCGTGCCTCTTTCTTCAATTTATCACATTGGTGTTTAAGTAATTCACTAGGAACATGTTTAGACACCAAATAATTCACCAAATCAGCATACCACGGTTCACTTACCTTGACGGACATCAGTTGCTCATCTGGGAATGTCTCTATGATAGGCACGGCATCCTCCTCATGCACCATACGGCTCAAGTGGTCAGCCACCACGTTTTCACTTCCCTTCTTGTCCCGGATTTCGATATCGAACTCTTGGAGAAGAAGCATCCAACGAATGAGTCGTGGTTTGGCCTCCTTCTTGGTGAATAAATACTTCAATGCTGCATGGTCCGTATAAATAATAACTTTAGTACCAAGCAAATAAGAACGGAATTTATATAAAGCAAATACAACAGCAAGAAGTTCTTTTTCAGTGGTAGAATAATTCAATTGTGCTTCATTCAAAGTCCGAGAGGCATAATAGATAACATGCGGCCTCTTTTCCTTCCTTTGCCCCAAAACAGCTCCTAATGCATAATCGGAAGCATCGTACATAAGCTCAAAAGGAAGGCTCCAATCCGGTGGAACTATGATAGGGGCCGAAGTTAGCATTTCTTTGAGGTGATTGAACGCCTTCTCACACTCCTCGTTGAAGTCAAACGCCACATCTTTCTGGAGGAGACGGCAAAGAGGGTTTGAGATCTTGGAGAAGTCCTTGATAAATCGCCTATAAAACCCTGCATGACCAAGAAACGAACGAACCTCTCGAACCGAAGTAGGAGAGGGTAAGTAGCGTACAAGATCTATTTTCGATTTATCCACTTCAATTCCTCTTTCTGAAACAATATGCCCTAGATATATGCCTTGTCTAACCATAAAGTGACATTTTTCCCAATTAAGCACAAGGTTAGTTTCTACACATCGTTTCAAAATTATTGTGAGATTTTCCAAACAATCATCAAATGAATCACCAAACACACTGAAATCATCCATAAATACCTCAATAATCTTTTCCACAAAATCTGAAAAGATACTTACCATACACCTTTGAAATGTGGCCGGAGCATTGCATAAACCAAAAGGCATGCGACGATAAGCAAAAGTACCAAAAGGGCATGTGAAAGTTGTCTTTTCTTGGTCATCCGGCGCTATGACAATCTGATTATATCCAGAATAACCATCAAGGAAACAATAAAAAGAATGACCGGCTAACCTTTCAAGCATTTGATCAATGAACGGCAAAGGGAAGTGGTCCTTCCTTGTGGTGGCGTTGAGCTTCCTATAATCAATGCACACGCGCCAACCTGTTTGGATACGGGTTGGCACAAGCTCATTCTCGGCATTCTTCACCACTGTCACTCCGGACTTCTTTGGAACACATTGCACCGGTGACACCCAACGACTATCAGAGATCAGATAAATCACTCCACAATCAAGAAGTTTGATAATCTCCTTTTTCACAACTTCCATCATTGGAGGGTTGAGATGGCGCTGAGCCTCTCGAGTTGGTTTAGCCCCCTCCTCTAGAAGTATGCGATGCATGCACGTAGTCGGGCTAATTCCCCTAATATCGGCCAAAGTCCACCCAATGGCCGTCTTGTGCTCTTTCAACACTCGGATCAACTTCTCCTCTTCTATGGCCGTGAGTGATGAGGAGACAATAATGGGCAATGTCTCGTTGTCTCCCAGAAAGACGTACTTTAAATGATCGGGCAACGGTTTAAGCTCAAGTACGGGTGCCTGAATCACTGAGGGTAACAACTTATTAGTGGAAACTGAAATTGAAATTGGGTTAGAAGGCTTACCATGGTGTTGAGGTAGTGACTCAAGGGCAGCCACTATCTCGGCCTCCTCCACACTTCTAGGCACGGCAAAACCAGATTTTTGCCCAATTCCTTGTGCAATTGTCGTTTCAAGGGTATCCATCTCCAAACAATCGAGAAAATCCTGCGCCAAATCATCAATTATATCAATAGAAAAGCAAGAATGATCGTCCTTAGGGAATTTAATACTTTCAGAAAGATTGAAATCAATGACTTCCCCATCAAATTCCATCGTTAAAGTTCCTTTAAACACATCTATCTTGGTGCGGGCTGTTTTCATGAAGGGCCTCCCTAATAGAATCGGCAATGGGGTGGAATAGGGTGAATCCTCCATGTCAAGCATGTAGAAATCCGCTGGAAAAATCAAGTTACCAACCTGCACCAAAACATCTTCCAAAACACCCTTTGGATATGCATTAGAACGATCGGCTAATTGAATTATAACACCATCATTTTTAAGCTCACCTAAGTTCATAGATGCATAAATAGAGTATGGCATAACATTAATCGAAGCCCCTAAGTCTAACATGCATTGTTCAAACTTAGTATTACCAATAACGCACGGAATTGTAAAACTACCCGGATCTTTGCATTTAGGGGGTAATTTCCTTTGTAACACAGCAGAGACATTTTCACTTACTTGAACCACCTCTTTGTTCGAAATCCTTCTCCTTGTTGTACAAAGTTCTTTTAAAAACTTAGCATACCTCGGGACTTGCTTAATCGCATCAAGGAGCGGGATATTGACTTGAACTTTCCGAAAGGTCTCTAGAATGTCCTTCTCGGCTTCTTCCTTCTTTGATTGCCTAAACCTGCCAGGAAAGGGCACATTTAGTGGAATAGAACTAGAAAAAGTCGAATTGGGACTTACCTTGGTGGTTTGGGACGGTTTAGGAGGACTAGATGAATTCGGCAAGGTTTGGTCATCCTTGGCCGTGGGCTTTGCTCCCTGTGCTTCTTCTTGCAGCAACTTGTCCTCCTCGTCTTGACTCGATTTGGATGTATTTGAGTCCGTTCCAACCTGTTTACCACTTCTTAACATGATGGCCTTAGCGGTTTCAAATCCTCCCTTCGGGTTCACAACGGTTGAACTAGGCAATCTGCCTTGTTCTCTAATTTGCCCCATAAACTCGGCAATTTGACCCATTTGCTTCTCCAAATTATCCACCCGTTTGTCTTGGATTTGTCTCTCCTTATTTTGAGTTTGTACTTCCTGCGTCAAAGTAGTAAGTAACTTAACAACTTGATCATTATCCAAAGACGTACCTGAGGTTGTTGGGGCAGATTGCACTTGGTTTTGATTGGGGACGAATGGCTTTGTATAAAAGCCCGGTGGTTGCTGCCTAAATCCTCCTTGTTGTTGGGGTTGTTGAGGATCCCGCCATTTGAAATTTAGATGGTCCCTCCACCCCGGATTGTAGGTATTAGAGTATGGATCATGGCGTGGTTGATTTTGGTTCCCAAAACCCACGGCATTGGCAGATTCCCAACCTCCATTCTCAATCAATTGAGGGCATTGATCGTTGGCATGTCCTTGCATAGAGCACACGCCACACACACTTGGTCCATGAATCTTCATTCCCTCGGCCAACTGAGAAACAATAGAAGTAAGGTTAGCTAATTGGGATTGAATTTCGGGCATAGAACTTACCTCATTCACTTGTGGCCGTAGGGGGTCTCTTTGTCCAACACCTTCGTATTGTTGTGCATTATGTGCTCGGTTGGCAATTAGAACTTTTGCAGCCCCCGGAGTTTTATCCACCAACGCACCTCCCGCCGAGGCATCAAGCATTTGGCGTTCCATGGGAAAGAGTCCTTCATAGAAGTATTGAATGAGCAGCTCCTCCTTCATTTGATGTTGTGGACAAAAAGCAACAAATGATTTAAAACGTTCATAATAAGAAGGAAACGATTCACCTTGATTTTGTTGGATGCCACTAATCCGTTTCCTCAAGAGAATGACTCTTGAAGTTGGGAAAAACTTCTCCAAGAAAGCTCTTTTCATACTATCCCAAGATGTAACCGTTCCGGGTGCTAACTCGTAAAGCCAATCCTTCGCCTTTTCCAAAAGTGAGAATGGAAAAGCCTTCATCATCAGAATGTTCCCGTCGACATTTATGGGTGTCATGCTCGAACAAACAACCTCGAACTCCTTGAGATGCTTGTTGGGATCTTCCATGGAAAGCCCATGGTATTTCGGAATGTGGTGCAACAAGCTTGACTTCAACTCGAATTCATCGGTCTTGCCTTGGGCAGCCGCAGGGTATTGAATGCATAATGGTGTGGCATTGGTCAACCCCGAGGCCAAAAGCTCTTTAATGGTCCGATTGTCCGCTGCCATAACTTCTTCTTCCACTTCTTCAAACTCAGATTCGGCCTCTGAACTTGAACTAGGTTCACTAGGTTCGGGATGCCTCCTCTGTCTTCTCAAATCACGTTCAAAATTGTCGTTAAAGTCCAAGATATTTGGATGCACAGTTTGAGAACTCCGCGTCATGCACTAGTACCTAAACCAAGAAAACAAAACAAACTAAGAAAACTAGGTAAATTATACTAAAAACACACGGCAAAAACACAAGGGATTAGCAATTTTGCTAATCCCCGGCAACGGCGCCAAAATTTGATGTGAAAATTAACTTGACACACAAATTAAACCCTATGGATGACAATTGTAGTATATGAGCAAATAGGGATCGTTCTAAACCGGGGATTAACTAGGGCTGCTAATCTACTCAAATTAAACATTAAAACACTAAACTAGACTTAAAAACACAAGAATAGACTCTATAGACTCTAATCTAACCTAAGACACTCAAATCTGCAAAACTTAGTGAAATTGACTCAATTCTAAACCTAACAAGTGATTTAGACGAAATTAACTCTTACTTTGACTCAAAAGATTAAAAGAAAACAGATTGTAACTTAACTAACTCAGAAAACACTTAAAAGACTCAAAACAGCACACTACTAACAATTAGACTCAAAACAGATTCTAGAGATGAAATTTGACGAATTTAAGACTAAACTAAGACTCAAACAATGTTTATGGACTAAACCTAACCTATTTTGACTCAAAACACTCTAAAGAACCTAATTAGGACAGATTCTGACCTAATAACATAAAACAGAAAAGGGTGTTTGATTTGTTGACGAAATTGAATTAAAACTAAACAAATTGCAAATCAAGCAAACTAAAACGAAATTGAGATGAATTCAAGGGTGAAAAACTAGTTAAAGGATCCTTATCCACACATGAACATATGCATATAATTTGATTCCCAGTTATGACTTCAACAAACGATGAATGACAATGGTCCAAGTTAATTAGGTCTGCTTAAATTAACTTTCCGATTTCCCTAGATGCATTGGATTGAATGGAATACGCATTACAACCAAATTATTCCTCATCAAAGTCCCCAACTATGGAATACGCATGATAGAGACATTCAACAAAGATCAATAAGTTCAACGGAAATCATAAACATCGACTAGGCATTCATAACTATGGAATACGCATGTTAATCCAGCCTAGGGTTTACTTAACACAATCGTGACTAACGACTTTTACTACTTATGAATATAAGTTAATAACGATTAGGTGAAATTCCCTTATATCCTAGCATCAAGTTTAGGCATGCAAACTAAGTGTCGACCCTCAACCCACATACATAAGCATGTTATCAATCAAAACAGAAAAGTAAACCACATCTAAAGTTCATGAATTCATAACTAGAGTAAATCAAATCATAACCAACATATGTCCATGGCTTCAAATTCGCCTCTAACTAAAAAGAAATTAGTTCCACATGTTTAACATAATTGAACAGCAAGTTAAATTAAACATGAAAACAGAAACAAGAGAAGAAAGAACTCCAAACACTCCACTAGTTGCAGATTGCATGTGCAAGGTCTCTTCCTTCCTTTGGTTTGCACGGCACTACTCCTCTCCTCTTCAATAGTGGCTGCACAAGGTGGTTATGGTGATGGAAAGGTGCGGCTATGGTTGAATTTTTGGCAGAAAGTTGGGAGTTTGGGGGTGGAAGCTGCGGCAAGAATTAGAACTAGGGTTTTTTGGGCGTGTAGAATGAATATGGGGGGGGTCCTTCGGCCTAGATGTTATAATGTGTATATATAGGCATCCAAAACCCTAGGGCAATCAGAGTAGGGCCTCTAAAACCCAAATCCATCAGAAATTAGGTTAAAACAATCAGATTTTTTGTGGGGAAAAGGCCTAGGGTGCGGCTGGTTTGCTAGGGTTAGAGATGGGCCTTCTAGAATGCCTTGCAAGGCATGGAAATTAGGTATTCTAGAAGGCTAGGTGCGGCAAAGGGTTAAGGTGATCAGATTAGGCAATGGGCTAGGGTTTAGGTGCGGCAAAGGGTGAAGATCCACAATGAATTAGGGTTTAGGTCCAATTAGTTGTAGAAAGGGATGTGTATAACCCAAATCCACAAGGAAAGGGCCTAACAAGTCAGAATTCAAGAGAGATTGGGCTAGGAAGGTGCGGCTCTAATCTAAGAGGGTAAGGATGGGTCATCTAAAAGCCCAAAGCCACGAATAGAAACTCTCGAAAATGGAAACCTCCAAGAATAGAAACTTCCAACTTTAGAAACTTTGGTTTCCAATTCTGAATTCTTTGTTCTTCACTTTCATTTCTTCATTTCTTAAGCTCCTTTGACCTTCAACCTCGTCCATTCCTTGTGCTCCAAGCATGTACTTTCCAATCTAAGCTCCATTTTGCTCCAAAAGGCTCCAATTTGCATCCTTTTATGTAATATGCCCTTTAAACCTGAAAACACATGAAAGTAGCTTAAAAGACTACTTTAACGAAGAAAACATAACGAAAATGCATAAGAACTAGCTAACTAAGGCGCATAAATATGCTCCTATCATCTATGCATGAACTTGAAGAGGAGTGTTGATGTGAGTATTTTATTGTAAATATTCTAAGAGTTCTATGTTTGGTAGGATTAAGATCTGTAATTGATTGTAATATTTTGTAATTAATTTCCTTATGGAATAAGGCATGTGTGTCTATGTAATCTAAACCCTAGAGGATTAATAATATTCATTCAAATATTCAGCCAAACTGTGTTATATTTTCCCTTGATATTTTCCTATCAGACCCCTCTCCTTTATCTCTATCAAATTTCAGCCTCTTCGACTTGAACTAGGATTCTGAATCTAGTCCCCTTTTGAGTTCGATCCATTCCTTATCTGATCACAAATTTTGATCTTAGAATAATTCAAACCTCATCAAAACCCTATCTAATCCTTAACAATCCTAATTTCTCCAGGACTCAACCGAACCACTGGCATTTCACTGCTGGGTTGAACATTCACTACTAGGCCAAGCCTTTCTTAGGGCTGAGATTTTACAATTTTCTGGACTTCGTGTCTTTTCAGCCTCATACATAACTTTAACGTAAGTACGTTTGTAAAAAAATAAAGGAAACAAATTCCTTTCTTTGAAATGCACAATAAGTAAACAAAATGTGTTAACTCTCAAAAACTGAAACTACAAATATTAAAGTGGAACTTCGATGAAACTACTAGAACAAAATCATCGTTGATCTTATATAATTGTTTACATGAACAAAAGAGTAAAATTAAATCCCCTTGACAGGAAAGAAAAAGGAAGAAAAAGACTCCAAAGTCCTTATCCAAATTTCTAAGGAAAGTGTTATTGGCACTCCAAATATAAAAAGTTAGGAGTATAGAATGAGAATTTTGAAATACTAATAACAATTCTCATTTCTAAAAGAAGAAAAAAAGGTCCTCCAGAGAGGCGTGTGAATAATTTGCCCATGGAATATGATGGCGCTTAGCTATGACTTGTATATCTTCTTGTGCCATAATTTGTATAGTGATATGTGTGCATCTTATAATCTATTTATTTCTCTCAATTATATATATATATTTTTTTTTTGGTTGCTATTTTGTTGGTTGATCTCAAATGTCTAACACTATATAATTGCTATTTTATATCATCAGAAGTCAATTGTATTTTGGCTGTTGTCGTTTTCGCTGTTTTATGCCAATTTCCGGCAATTACAATGTTTTCACATACTATACATTACTCAAATGGAATAATGTTAGGTAGATTATATTTTTAGATCAAATTTGTAAGTCATGTGATTTGTCACCAATAGAAAATAACTACGTTAATTAACACTTAAATAATAATTCAATCGTCAATGACCACGTCATATTATTACATAATTAAATAGACGGTGTCCCTATTGTTAGCCAGTTTGGATGATATAGAAAATGTTTAAAACTTTAGATATTATGTTCTTGTTTCAATTACAATAAGCTTTAACAGCCAATCATCCAATGCGCCTTTGCATGACCTTTTTTTTTTTTAACAAATGATATTATTTACACTAAAATGATGGGAGAGTGGGCTAAAAGAGTAGCAATAATGTAATTCAAATTTGTCTTTGACGAGAATTAAACGAACCTAAGACTTCTCACTTACAAATGAAAAGTAATACCAGTAGACCGTAATACTAAGTGGCCCATGACCTATTTATTTATCTTTTCTCATTTTCAAACATAAATTTCATCACGTCCCAAGTTGTTTTTCATTTTTTTATTGTGTAATTTAATGTAGAAATATTTCTTTTATCCAAATACATAAAACTTAAAAACAAATTTTAAAATCTTAGTTCTAATGAATCACGACTTTATTTCATGCACGTTGGACTTATCACATCTTGTTTTCGGTTGACCATTATAATTTGTCCACACAAGAAATCCTTGAAACTTATGTATGCGAATTTGATTTTTACAATGTCAATTTGGCACCACTATCCATTGTTTACTTTTTTATATATTGGAAAAAGATGCTTACAGAACGAGTTCAATAATTCCAACCGTACAAAACATGTACACAGATAGTCCTCTGGTAAGGTATGGAAATTTGACCCTTAGGATTGTCCGCACAATACAAAGAACGAAGAAAGACGTACTTTCGTGATTCAATTTTCCTCTGTTTTTTTTTTTTTTTTTTAATTACTAACGATGAGCATGTTTATTTATTTTGTTTGGGATGGTAAGAACCAAATACCTATTGTAATTAGCCACTAACAATATGGTCTAGTTTTATTTATTCATGTTATAAGTAAGAGGTTTAGATTCAAATCACATTAATGACGAGTTTAATATTTAATTATTATGACAAACTCACTAATATTGTCATGAAGTGCTTAACATCCTTTATCTCAGCATTAGAGGTATGTGTTCGAATCTTGTTTTTATAACTTGTATAAAAATGACGTATTGTAATCGCAAGCATAATAAAAGCACAAAAACCCAAGTAGAGAATCTGAATCCGTTTGATACCCAATAAAGAACAAAAGAAAGTTTCTTCTCCAAAATATAAAACTAACATAACTTGAATAAGGTGATTAGTTTACAATTCTTCAAATAAAAAAATAAAACAAAAAGGAATAACATTCTGTTGGATACTTTCTATGTAACATTTCTAACTTACGTTTTTGTGCCATTGTTGTGCTTATGACCGAAACAAGAATGCCTAGAGGTATGCGGTGCAGCCTAAAATGAGTGCAAAATATGAAGGTTTTTAAACTGAGCTCACATAATAGTATCTGTGCTCAAGCTTGAAAAAAGCTCGAACACGTATGCTCAAGCTCGGCTCAAATGAATTTTTCAAGCTTGAACTTAGCTTTGGCTTGGCTTGGTTGTAAATCAAAGTCGAGTTTTTAATTGAAAGGAATACATCCCAAAATAACTCCAAATAATAAGTTAAATTTTTATGAAATGGTTATCCGTTCAACATCAAATGATAGGAGTTGCTCACGAGTTTTATGAGCCCAACGTATCAATACTTGACCTCTGCTCACTTTTTTAGCAAGCTCAATATTTTGTTCAAATTAAACTTGTTTTGCTGATTACCTACCCCAGCCTGAACGAGGCCAAAACAAGATAATGCAAGTCGAACTCGAACCGTTGTGGCCTGATTTACATAATTAATTTGTATTTAGAAAGTCAATCATCAATCGGATACGGTTTTGGATTATAAACTTAAACGGCAAAAAGGAATTTGGTACGTAAGCATTTGAAAGAATAAGTACTGCCGTAGAGTCCGACGTTTTGTGAGCAAAGAAACGAAAGAAGTACTTGATTGATCATTGATGGACTTTTCAGGACTGCGACCTTTGAATTTTCAATTAATTTTGTTTTACTTATGTCATGGGAAGCCCTCCTGCTGCTATGCAACAATGACCAATCCCTTCACTTTCAGACGTCAGTTTCTCGTATCTTTGGAGAGTACAGTTTTTGCTAAGCTGGATATGCTGCGGCGTTGTTTCAGAAGCTCGCCGTTTTGTCTTCTCCTTCCCAACTCTCTCTCATCTGTCAAAGACTGGCATATAATTCTTACGTCAATGTCGTTTGCATGGCATTGGTAGCTCAGTACATATATTCCAACTTCTTGTAAGTTTTTCAATCGCTCTCTCCAACGGCACAAAAGGTCATCTTCTTCTGGTTTTTGAGGGGTCTTGGTGTTTGGTGATCGCCTTCGAGTATGTTCCCGTGAAACAATTAAGCTGGCTGTTTTAAGTTCTTTCTGAAAGATTTGGTAAATTAATTGGCACTTCAAGATTAAAGCCCTTTATTTGTTTCTTTAACTCGAGAAATGTTCTAATCCAATCTAAATTGCGGGGAGGTGCACACTACTTTAGCCAACTTGTGTTGCCTATTACTTGTTTGAACTATGTTTTCTGTGGGGTTTTAAATTTTTGTTTCTAGTCCGGATCGACTATACTGAACAATTGAATGCCATCACATACTATATCGTTTAATTTCCTTGCCATGCGATATCCAACGGTCTTTGATGACTGATGAGAGTCTGCATGATTTGATATGCAAAAACTACTGGGATTAGTTGCTAATCATTGAAATTTGAAATTTTTCTGTTTATTTGTTTAGATATATATTACTGTTTCTGATACTTAGAAACTCAATAAACAAGAAAATCCACTCAACTAAGCTGGAATTTTCATATTTCCAAACCACAAAGCAGGAATTATAAGATGATTTGAGGAATAAAAATTTGTATCAGATGTGTGTTTTATTTGTTAAATACTTTTTGCATCCTTAAACTTTATTCTTATGACAAACTTCTGAATCCACAGATTGTCTATCTTTGCGTTCTCGGTGGGGGACAAGACAATTGAGCAGCAATGGATGCCCTTGAGACTATTTTGAAGGAAGCTGTTGATCTGGTACATGTTCTTGATGTATTTACTTTTCGGTGTTAAACCAGGAAAACCTAAATTTTTATGATAATTATAAAGTTCTTATAAAACTTGTCTGCAAGAGGATTTTACCTGTTATATTAGAGGGTTTTGAGTATTTTGGCAGTTTTATAAATCTTTAATATTCTGGCAGGAGAACATACCCGTTGAGGAAGTCTTCGAAAATTTGAAATGTACAGCTGAGGGTCTCAGTACTGACGAGGTACAAAAGCGGTTGGAGATGTTTGGCTACAACAAACTTGAAGAGAAAAAGGTTTCAAATAATTTGTTTAGGCTTGTGCTTTTTCTTGTATTGTAATTAATTTTCTATAGATAGTTTCTTAAGAAGAATTTATTTTAGTAAGCTTTCACCTTCTTGCATTGTAACTCTGTCTTTCAAATTGCAGGAGAGCAAACTACTCAAATTTCTGGGATTTATGTGGAACCCTTTGTCTTGGGTTATGGAAGCAGCTGCGTTAATGTCCATATGTCTTGCGCACGGAGGCGTAAGTTCCTAGTAGTTCATTTTACCATTGAGACTGGAGACTAGATTTCTGAACTGATTTTTGTAAACTTTATTCTTTCAGGGACTGGGTATGGATTATCACGATTTCGTGGGTATCATTATATTACTCATAGTTAATTCAACTATAAGTTTTATAGAGGAAAACAATGCTGGTAATGCAGCTCAAGCCCTTATGGCAAGACTGGCTCCAAAGGCGAAGGTTACCCTCATTTTTATATACCAGTTACTTTTTCTTTCTGCGCTGAACGTTTCATTTGTTATGTTGCTTTCTATCATGTTGGTAGTTAACAAAATCTGAACAGGTTTTACGAGATGGAAAATGGAGTGAGGAAGATGCTTCTGTGCTGGTTCCTGGAGACATTATCAGTATCAAATTGGGTGATATTATTCCTGCTGATGCTCGTTTGCTCGAAGGAGATGCTTTAAAAATTGATCAGGTAGCTAAGTCATATTGCTGTGTAATAAATCATTTCCAGACAATTTCGGACTTTCTGTTAACCGGTTTCCTTGTTTTCAGTCCGCTCTTACAGGAGAGTCACTTCCAGTAACTAAGAATGCCGGTGATGGTGTATACTCTGGTTCAACATGTAAACAAGGTGAACTTGAAGCGGTTGTCATTGCAACTGGAGTACATACCTTCTTCGGAAAAGCTGCCCATCTTGTTGAAAACACAACTCATGTTGGGCACTTTCAGCAGGTAGTATTTTTGGATAGTGCTATGCACACACCAATATTTACGTCCCACACACCTTCGTCAATTTTTCGGTATTGATTTTCAAGTCATTCAATCCGACGGCCGAAAATTGAGAGGGGTGTGTGAGAAGTAAAAATGGGTGTGTGGATAGCACTACCAATATGTTTTACGGCCCTTTTCACGTTAATAGAGTGAGTTCACGTTCATGTTGCTAAAATGTCAAGCCAATAGACATGTTTCGTATGAGATGAGACACTCATGAACATAAAACTGAGCAGCATTAAAACTATGAATTTGTTGCTTGAATGTAAGAGACAGTGAAATCTACCTATGCTAGAGTGTTTTGTCTTGAGCACAAGAACTTTTTACTTGTTGCACATCTCTAAAGTACCATTTGGACTGATTGTTTCAGGTCTTAACATCTATTGGAAACTTTTGCATTTGTTCAATAGCCACTGGACTTGTGATTGAGCTCATTGTCTTCATTTGTCAAAAAAGAGGTTATCGTCCTTCGGTAGACAACCTTCTTGTTCTACTTATCGGTGGCATCCCAATTGCTATGCCAACAGTTCTGTCTGTCACCATGGCCATCGGTTCTCATCGGTTAGCTCAGCAGGTTCAACGAAAACCATGAAATTTTCCGTACTTAATTAGACCATCTATCTCTTCAGTTTGGAAATCAAATTAACTTGTTTGAGTTCATTTCAGGGTGCAATTACCAAGAGAATGACAGCTATTGAAGAAATGGCTGGGATGGATGTGCTCTGCAGTGATAAAACTGGAACTTTAACTCTCAACAAACTAACAGTGGACAAGAATTTGATAGAGGTGATAATCTTGATCCTGTCGTAAGGTTAAAAAGCAACTTCTTGGTTACAGAGAAAATCTGAACCCTAGTACTCGATTATACTGACATTGATTTGATGAGCACCTCCATTTGCAGGTCTTCGCCAAAGGTGTTGAAAAGGACACGGTTGTATTGATGGCTGCAAGGGCTTCAAGATTGGAAAATCAAGATGCTATTGATGCAGCAATTGTTGCCATGCTAGCTGATCCTAAGGAGGTAGTAGACTATATGAGACAAAACATTTATGCAGCTGTTGGGGTCCTAAATTGAAACTTTTCGAGAAAAATAGGACCTGATTAAGCTTTTCAAATTTCAATTTAGTATACCACACAATTCCAATATCAGTGCTAATGTTGTACATAAGAAGTGCATAATTACAGTATCATATTACCCCAGGAAAAGAATGATGTTTCTCTGTAAAAATAGATATAGCACATCGCCTAATTTGGAAAGCTGTTAAATTTGAAATTTTTCGAGAAATTGGACATTTTTGTTCTCTACAGTTTTCAAACATTGCATATGCATTAATTTGTTTTGTTAACTAAAGCTTCCATGAGCTGAGTTTCTCTTTTATCCATTTGTAAGGCTCGAGCGGGGATTACAGAAGTTCACTTCCTTCCATTCAATCCAACTGATAAGAGGACAGCACTTACATACATAGACACAACCGGTAACATGCACAGAGTGAGCAAAGGTGCACCAGAGCAGGTACTTAATCTAACAATTTTAAATCTATGTTTCGTAGTCCTTCACATTTAAAAATGGCCTGAGTTTCAAAAACATTTTTTTTTCTGTGAAATTTGTAGATACTCAATTTGGCAAGCAACAAATCAGAAATTGAAAAAAGGGTACATACAGTAATTGAAAAATTCGCAGAGCGTGGACTTCGATCCCTTGCTGTTGCACGGCAGGTAATTAACGAGATTTTAACAACCACTCCTAGATGTATGCTTTTCTGAAGCATTATGGCTCACAAGAGATATAATTTACAGGAAGTTCCTGCTGGTACGAAAGACAGTCCCGGTGGACCTTGGGAGTTTGTCGGTCTTCTCCCCCTGTTTGATCCACCACGTCATGACAGCGCTGAAACTATTAGAAGAGCTCTAGATTTGGGTGTGAGTGTTAAAATGATCACGGGTGATCAACTGGCAATTGGAAAAGAAACTGGGAGACGACTTGGGATGGGCACAAACATGTATCCATCATCGGCGTTGCTTGGTGAAAATAAGAATAGCATAGATGGAACTCTAGTAATTGATGAACTCATTGAGAATGCTGATGGTTTTGCTGGTGTATTTCCTGGTAATCCTGTTTGTTACAGCTTGCAACTTTTGCTAGTCAATTTTGCACTGCTTCTGTCTGATTTGATTCTTCATTGCAGAACATAAATATGAGATCGTTCAGCGATTACAAGGTAAGAAGCACATAGTCGGAATGACAGGTGATGGAGTCAATGATGCACCAGCATTGAAGAAAGCAGACATAGGAATTGCTGTCGCCGATGCCACAGATGCAGCCCGTGGTGCATCTGATATAGTACTGACAGAACCTGGTTTGAGTGTGATTATCAGTGCTGTTTTGACAAGCCGTGCAATCTTTCAAAGAATGAAGAATTACACAGTAAGGCGATCCTCTCCTCTTAATTCCTTTTGGAACTGAACCTGTAAGTGCGCCTGCTGCTAAATTTTGGGGGTTGTTTTCCGTAACTGTGTTGGTTTTGTTTTCCTTTTTCAGATATACGCAGTATCTATAACAATACGTATTGTGGTAAGTAGCCCTCAATCTCTTTGATAAATAGATTACTTGACATCTAAGGATGCTGTAATGTGAGTTCTCATTTCTTACTGGGTTTGTTTTACAGCTCGGTTTCTTGTTGCTTGCGGTATTCTGGAAATTTGATTTCCCTCCTTTTATGGTCCTAATCATTGCCATTCTTAATGATGGTAAGCATTACTAACCTTTTACGTTCTACCATGTGTTGCGCTAGTCTGTAATATGGTTTCTTGAGTGTGAATTCTCAGTTTCCTACTCATTTTTCATTTATTTTCCTTCTTGTTTCCGAAAATATTTCTGAAATTTGAGCCATTTACCAGGTACTATTATGACGATATCCAAGGACAGGGTTAAGCCATCTCCAGTTCCTGACAGTTGGAAGCTGAGTGAAATCTTTGCAACCGGGATTGTGTTAGGCAGTTATCTTGCCGTTACCACAGTTATATTCTTCTCGATCATTTACGATACTAAATTTTTTCCGGTAATTGTTTCTTATCTTAATTATGTGTTACTTCGTTCTGTTCTTCTTTTGGCATAGATGAAATTGTTCTCACATTTTGTACTCGATTACAATGATCAAGTTTTCACCTTCTCTCGTTCTCTCTCGCAGAAAAAATTCGGTGTAGAAGATATCTTCAATGAGAATCTCTATTATACCAACGGGACCCTCATTCCGGGAATGAATGCCAAGCTATCATCTGCTCTGTACCTTCAAGTTAGCACCATCAGCCAGGCTCTAATTTTTGTCACTCGCTCCCGAGGATGGTCATTCCTGGAAGTACCTGGTCTGCTTCTGCTTAGTGCTTTCGTAATTGCTCAACTGGTAAGTGGTTTCATGCTGTTTCAATCAAATAGCATTCAATTTTGTTTTCATATTCATCAAAATCAGCACATAGGAAGACGTTTATATACATAGTTATGCTCAGAAACTTTAGTCTTTAATTAAACTAACATGTAATTCATATTTGACAATTAAAAATTTTGCATCCTTGCAGATTGCTACATTAATATCTGCTTTAGTAACATGGAAAATTGCTAGAATTCAAGCAATCGGCTGGAAATGGTGTGGTGTCGTATGGATATACAACATTCTAATCTACATGCTACTTGATCCTGTCAAGATTTTCGTTCGATATGCACTCAGCGGGAGGGCTTGGAGTTTGGTATTGAACAAAAGAGTGAGTGAATATGAACCTTCCTTCTCTTAACAATTTTGAACTTCAAAACATTTTTTATTACACATTCTAACAGCATTGCAATGTACATGTGTATAATTTTGTAGACGGCTTTCAACACCCAAAAGGACTTCGGTAAAGAGTTCCGTGAGGCTGCATGGGCGGCAGAACAGCGGACGGTCCATGGCCTCCCATCTATGGAGGCAAAGAACATTCCTGAGAGGCACACATTCAGGGATGTTAGCATCATGGCTGAAGAAGCCAGGAGACGTGCAGAGATTGCAAGGTTGGTTTTCTTTCTTAAGTTGGACATTGATCACAAAGCAATTGTATTCAAGTTTCCGAAGAAAACGATAACATAAGTACTATTCTCTTGCCAGACATATACTTACAGACCGTGATTATGTACAATATATTACTAGCGATCCAGATTCTCAATTTGACAAGATAAGATTGTTTGGCAAGAGAGCATTTCTGAAATAATTCTTTACGATGTGTTTTGGCAGTGTTGTGTGTTGCCTAACTTTAATTTTTGGTGTTTCCTATCGATGCAGACTAAGGGAGCTTCACACTCTGAAGGGGAAGGTCGAGTCCTTTGCAAAGCTAAGGGGTTTAGACATCGAAACGAACCCAAATTACACTATCTAAGTCATTTTCTAGTGTAATTCTGGCTACCCTATTTTCCTTCAAACTGTTACTACCTTGATATTTTGTCCCCTTTTGTTTTGTTTCCTTTCCTGTATTCTTAATTATCTTTTTACTTGTGTTGTATGGATTTGATGGACAGAAAGCTCTTACATGAAAAGAACATACATCAATAAAAGTTTTTAAGTCATGGCTCTTAAATCAGCTCAATTCCATACTCTTGGTTTCCGGAAACACTTGTATGTATGTACTGACTGTATTGTTAACCGCCTCTTTAATATATGTAGTCAGTAAATGTGAAACAAATAGAAAAACTCATAAAATTGATTATAGTGTGCATGAGGGAGTTGAATATGGAAAAATTATTGAGTAAATATATACATATATATATATATATATATAAATTTAACAAATGACAAACAATTTACATTAATAATTTATGCGGTTTCTCTTCGAAATTCCATACAACAACAACAACAAAGCCTTTTCCCACTAAGTGGGGTCGGCTATATGAATCCTAGAACGCCATTGCGCTCGGTTTTGTGTCATGTCCTCCGTTAGATTCAAGTACTCTAAGTCTTTTCTTAGGGTCTCTTCCAAAGTTTTCCTAGGTCTTCCTCTACCCCTTCGGCCCTGAACCTCTGTCCCGTGGTCACATTTTCGAACCGGAGCGTCAGTAGGCCTTCTTTGCACATGTCCAAACCACCGTAACCGATTTTCTCTCCTCTTTCCTTCAATTTCGGCTACTCCTACTTTACCTCGGATATCCTCATTCCTAATCTTATCCTTTCTCGTGTGCCCACACATCTAACGAAGCATCCTCATCTCCACTACATATACGTGTTGATGCTTCACCGCCCAACATTCTATGTCATACAGCATTGCCGGCCTTATTGCCATCCTATAAAATTTTCCCTTGAGCTTCAGTGGCCTACGACGGTCACACAACACGCCGGATGCACTCTTCCACTTCATCCATCCAGCTTGTATTGTATTCTATGGGTGAGATCTCCATCAAATTCTCCGTTCTTTTGCAAGATAGATCCTAGGTAGCGAAAACGGTTGCTCTTTGGTATTTCCTGATCTCCGATCCTCACCCCTAACTTATTTTGGCCTCCGTTTGCACTGAACTTGCACTCCATATATTCTGTCTTTGATCGGCTTAGGCGAGGACCTTTAGATTCCAACACTTCTCTCCAAAGGTTAAGCTTCGCGTTTACCCCTTCCTGCGTTTCATCTATCAACACTATATCGTTTGCGAAAAGCATACACCAAAGAATATCATCTTAAATATTAAGTTTGTGATCTTCGCTAGATTGCTCCGGTCATTAGTGTGGATAAGTATGTAAATGGATAGAGACAGGAAGCAAACACCAAATGTACGTGGTTCACCCAGATTAGCTACGTCCACGGAGTAAAGGAGTTCTCATTAATTGTGAAGGGTTTACACAGTATATAGGTTCAAGCTCTCCTTTAGTGAGTACAAATGAATGATTTAGTACAAATGACATTAGGAAATATTGTGGAAGAATGATCTTGTAATCACAAAACTTTTAAGTACCGAAGTGTGGTATCGTCTTCACTTGCCTTATCTGTCTCATAGGTAGATGTGGCATCTTCTTTGGAAGTACTCTTCCTCCCTCCAGGGGTGGTATCTTTAACTAGTGGAGATGCACAAGGTAATGTATCAATTTCACTTGACGCTTACTTGTAGTTTCAGGCTTGGTCAAGTGCGATACAAACCATGTAGTAAGAGTCCCCCAAGTCGCCAAGCTAGGGGATCTGCTGAAAGAGGTGACAGACAAGATAAGCAATCAGAGTTCCAAGCAATCAGTCCCAGATCAGAAGTTTGATTTCGAGTTCCGGCTGATTGTTATCCTTCTCCTTATCTTGCAGGTAGCATGAAGGATAAAGAGAAGAAAAGGAGAAAATGTGATATGAGATACTTTTGCTTTTGAAGAAGTAACTTTCCACAGGCTTATTCTTGAACTGGGCTGAAGGGTTTTCTTGTTTCCGCCAGAGTATAAGGCCGACTGAAGAATTTGAGGGTCAAAACAAGTCCATCAAATCTAGAGTACGTTCGACCCTGCTGATATGGGATACTTTTGCTGTTGACAAAGTAGTGGATGTATCGGCACGTGTTCTGTTGCGCTTGTCTCCACATACCTCCTTGTATCCTTCTCACTTGCCCTATTTGTTCCTCAGGCAGATGTGGTATCTTCTCGGGAAGCATAAAATGTTGAAGATGAGTACTCGAGAGCAATGGGGTTCCAGGCAGTCAGTTCCGGACTGGAAGCTTGATTCCAAGTGCTGACTGATTGCTCTCTTTCTCCTTGTCTTGCAGGTAAGAACAAGGTCAAAGGAAAAGACAGGGAAAAAGCATGATATGGGATACTCTTGCTTTTAACCCTGATGATATGAGATATTCTTGCTCTAGTGTAGCTTGTTTGTAGAGGTATTCTCGGGGGGAAAGAAAGCTGAGTATTTCGAGAGGCTTCGTTGGGAGTGCCCTCTCAGATATGAGGAAGGGTTGAGCATTTTTGCAGGTCTGCCTGTCCGTTGAGGATGAAGGTCGACATCTATAGGAGTCTCCCTAACAAGGAGTAATACTATTCTTTTACCCTGCTTGGTCATAGCACGATAGTGGGAGCTGCCAGCTTCACGTGTTTTAACTCTGTCAGAGCACTTTGAAAAAGTGGTCTGTGGTATTTGGAAAGCTGATGTTACGTGTGAAGATTACAGACAAGCTTTATCCAAGGAGATCTGGCTCTCAAAGTTGAGAAAGTGGTGTGAGGATTACATACAAGCTTTATCTAAGGGGCTCTCGAAGTTGAGAAAGCGGTGCCTCTTCGGTTTTCGAACAAGCAATCCTGTCGGGGATCTGTCTCTCGAGATTTGGAGAACGGTGCCTCTTCGATTTTTTAGAAAGCGATCATGCTAGGAGTCTGGCTCTCGAGATTCAGAGAGCGGTGTCTCGTCGCTTTTTGAGAAAGTAATCATGTTGGGAGTCTGGCTCTCGAGATTCGGAGGACGGTGCCTCTTCGATCTTGAAGCAAGCAATCTTGTTGGGAGTGTGTTCTCGAATGTGAGTAAAGGTTAGGCCTGTTTGCTAGTCTACCTTGCCACGGAGCACAGAGGTTGACCCACAGGGACTTTCCAATTATCCAGCAATGGTCATGTTCCTTTACCCTTGTGGGTAATAATATGGTAGCTAGACCTTCAAAATTTATGTGTCTAAACTTTGTTAGTGTTGTTTCTTTGCTATTCTTTTACCCTTCTTAGTCATAGCGATGTAATGGCAGCTGCAAGTTTCACGTGTCTAAACTTTGTCAGAGATTTTTGGCAAAGTTATCCGTGGTACCCGTGAGCTGATGTTGCGTGTGGAAAGTGAATGATTGAACAGTAACATTCACGTGCTTTCTACTTCACTAGAAATCTTCGACAGAATGCCCGTAATTTCCGCAAAGTTGAGTGTGCATGTGACAAATGCTGACAAGGCTGAAAAAGCAGGTGCCTCTTTGATTTCTGAGATCGGACCTCGTGATCTCTGAGCAGCCCAGCTTTTGAGAAAGCAAGCGCCTCTTCGATTTCTGCAATCGACCTTCGTGGTCTTTGAGCAGCCCAGCTTTTGAGAAAGCAAACGCCTCTTCGATTCCTGAGATCGGCCCTCGTGGTTTCTGAGCAGCCCAGCTTTTGAGAAAGCAAACGCCTTTTCGATTTTTGAGCAGGCGCCTCTTCGATTTCTGAAGCTCCATCGAGTGCGGATTTTAATAGAGGCTGGTATTAAGTTCCAAAGCACACTTGAATCTCCACCAGTAAAAGCTCCCTTCGTGCATTTCTAAGATCTTGAAAATGTCTGGCCCCTCCGACCGTCGTTTTGACTTGAACCTTGTTGAAGAGGCAGCCACGCCTTCTCCAGACAACATATGGCACCCATCCTTCTTATCCCCTACTGGTCCTCTTACCGTTGGGGATTCCGTGATGAAGAATGATATGACCACTGCAGTGGTGGCCAGGAACCTTCTCACTCCCAAAGATAACAGAATACTTTCCAAACGGTCTGATGAGTTGGCTGTTAAGGATTCTCTGGCTCTCAGTGTTCAGTGTGCAGGTTCTGTGTCTAATATGGCCCAACGCCTATTTGCTCGAACCCGCTGGTAGGAATTATAACGCACCACAAAGTAGCACACAAATATCCTATTAATTTTCCTTATTAACACTAAAATTTGTCGATTGTAGCATATGAAAATAAGGGTCTTTCCCGCAGAAGATTGCTTTATCCAAATACTTAAAATGTCACAAAAACAGGGTGGCTGTCTCCACTGACCAGCCACCGAACAATAATTATTAAACTAACTTACACTTATCCAAATGCAACGAAATTTTATACACAAAAACTAGACACACCAAGCTATGCTCACACAAATTTTTGGGATTTTCGGAGTTGATTAGCTATTTAAATTAAATCGGACAAAACAGGACCTCAACAAGTTTTAAATAATACCAATAGATTTTAATTCACAAGTTAAGAAAATGAGTTAGGGGAAATGCTATCCACCACCAAATAATCATGCAAACATGTTATGTTTCATTCAAATTCCTTTTATTTCCGGATGAAGATGCTCAAGTTGGCTCAATGTTAGAACACAACCTATTACTCTTTCTTACGTAGTATGTTAAGAGAATGGCGTTTTCAACTTAACTTAGTCCCTAACATGCAATCTAGAATGGCGTGTTCATAGATTTAACAAGTAGAAATCATTAAGAATAAAAAGAGTTTGAGTCATCACAAGGCATCGTAAGTACTGGCGTTGTCTTACTTATCCTAGAAATCGGTTCACATGTTAACCATAATTAACAAGTGCTACTCTAGAACATATGTAGGCCCTCATTCAACAAGGGCAGGTAAACATAAATTCATAGCATTAAAATCCTAGATATGCTCACTATGTATGCATCCATAGAAACACATAAAGAATTTATCAATGACATAAGTAGTGAAACAATTTTCATCTTTTCATAAAAGTCATTCAAACAAAATATCACAACAAACTTACAATCATATTCGGGACTTCAAAACAGCCCCTAAATACTAAAAATTAGTTACACATTATTCTCAAATTAAACCAAAAGTAAAACATGGGTTTGAGAAGATAAAACCAAGAAATATAGAGTGAAGCCTCTGCTCTCTGCCGTGTTTTTTTTTGCACAGTTTTCTGTGTTTCTCTGTGCTCTGCTGCCAGCCGTCAGTCTCTCTTTGCGCACCCTGCGCCTGCTGTCCTCTCTTCTCTGCGTCTGCTGCGTGTCTGCTTGTTTCTGCTTCTGTGTCGTGTGCTTCTTGCGCACTGGCTCTTTCCTCCTTTCCTTTTCGCCTCGCCCCTCTGTCCCCGTGTCTATATCCTTTTCTGCTCCTGTCCTCCCTCTTTTATTTTCTGTTACTCTTTCCTCTCTCTCTTCTTTCCCCCCGCGTCAGTCCTCCACTTCTTTTTTTTATTTCCTTTCTTTATTCTTCCCTTTAGTCTTTCTTTATTCTTTTCTGTTTTTCATCTCGTCAGTCTCCCACTATTTTATTTTCTTTTCTTATTTTATTTCTTTTTTTTATTATTTTCTTTTCTTTCTTTCTTTTTCTCCACCAGTCCGTGTCTCTCCCTGCTCTCATTCTTTTATTCTGTCAGTGTCTCCCCCACTCACTTTGTTTTCTGCTCAGTGTTTCCTTTCCGTCCCATTTATTTTCTGTTGCTCTTATTTTTTCTTGAAATTGATCCTAAAACAAATTTAACTGCACATTAACACAAGGTAAGGTAAAATGCCACAATTTTAACACAAAAACATCACAAAGACTTTAGAAATGGATGGTATAAATGCATGAAATATATGATTGATCAAATACCCCCAAACTTACATTTTTGCTAGTCCTCTAGCAAAACAAAACACAAAACAAAACCACTCAACTAAGACTAGATTCAACAACTTAGTAGACAACTTCTCAATTTTGATTTCAGAGATAAGTGCTAATCATGAAACAAACAACCAAGAAGTAAGTAACAAGAGCTCAAAACATCATCCAATAGTTAACCAAATTTCCTTCAAACAAAACGTTGAAAAGCCATGTGTGAGCTAGCCATGTCAATGCAATTCCAAGCTCCTTTAAATCATCATATGCAAACACGTGAGTTTCTCACACGACATACGCTCATTCACTCATAAGTTTTGGTTAATGTGTTTCACTCAAGTGATCTCATTGTACATGCCGCCATATGCTTGCTTGTCCACCTAACTCGCTTATCAATATTTAAGTAATACCTTGGATCAATAGGACTTTATTACGGTTGTAATGGGGCTAAAGGTGGTAGGCTAATGAAAGAAAGGATATGGAAATCAAAAATTTTGAGAAAGTACACTTTGGTAGTTTTCCAACACCTCAATATCACACCACCTCAAATTGAAAGCAAAATAATAAACTTCGAACACCTGTTACTCCCCAAATTCAACTTCAAAAGGAAATTTATACTATGCAGACACAATTTCAACAAATCAACACTCTCCAATTTTCTTATATTTCGTTTTTTTTTTTTTTTTTAATTGAAAGAATTTTCTACAAAAGCTACATCACCCATCAAATTCACATTTCATTGTAATACACATGCTCCATCCATCTTTCTACATAAATGAAACCCCCAAAAGCACAACCCATGTAATACTTTCTCAAAACAATAAGGAATCGATTTTTGTGTATGGGTTCAACTCCAATATTGAAGCAAGGTAAAGAGATGTGGCTAACAAAGAAATGGCTTAGTTAAAGGCTCAATGGGCTACTACAGATAAACATAGCATATAAGGTAGGCATGAAAGGCTCAAACGATCCAAAGATGGCCTATATCACTTCCAAGTTATTACATGAATTGATTAATGAATCGAGTAGTATAAAGCAAGTTCTAGAGATACATGTACAGTGAGATCACACGCACAAGAAGGAATGAGATTGATGCATAATGGTTCAATCATGTATAGGCTCAAAAACTCACAAGGTTTACATAATCTCACATGATTCACATATGAAACGCTAAATCATGCTCAAGTTTCACATTGACAAGACTAGGCACATTTATTTTTCAACTTGACTTCTGGAAATCACAGTTAACACAAAGACAACGAAAAGAACTTAGACTTCTTGAAAGTAAGAAGGAAATTAAGATCAAATCTCATCATTGAATTGAGAAGTAGCTACAAACAACAATAAAAATGCAAAAAAAATAAAAATTTATTTATTTTTTAATAGAGAAATAAACTAACGAAATATATTTCCACCCCCAAACTTAATTATAGCATTGTCCCCAATGATAATGAAAGGAATTTTTGAACAATAAGACATAAAAATGGAAGGAAAGAAATATAAAATGAAATAAAGACATAAAGAAAAGGAAAGAACACACCAATTTGTGTAGGCGAATCTCGGAGTCTGATTTGAAACCAAGGAACTTTGAATTGTGCAGTCTGCATTCTTCTCTTCTTGTTTCTTCTGCAAGGCGGGCAGGCACGAGGTAGAGGTATTGGTCTGTTTCTTTCTTCAATCTTTCCAAGTGCCCACCTCTTGCTTTCTTTCTCCTTGTCCCTAGCTGAATTGTCTCCACATGCTTCGAGGTATCATTTTCACTTCCCTTATCTGTCCCCCAGGCAGATGTGGTAGACGAAGAGAAAGCACAAGATGATGAAGATGAGTACTCGAGAGTAAGGCTAGGTAAGCAATCAGGAAGAGGTTCCAGGCAGTTGGCTCCAGATCGGAAGATTAATACCAAGTGCTGGCTGATTGCTCTCTTTCTCCTTGTCGTAAAACAAAGACAAGGAGAAGGACAGGGAGAAAGCATGATATGAGATACTCTTGCTTTCAACCTTCATGATATGAAATACTTTTGCTTTGGATGGGTTGATTGCAGAGGTACCCCAAGGAATAAGGAACACGGAGTGACTCGAGAGGGTTTGTTGGAAAGGCATTCTCGAAGATGATGGAATGTTATGTATGTCTTCCTTGCCATGGAGGGTGAAGGTCGACATTTATAGGAAATAATAACCAGTACTGTTCTTTTACTCTTGTCGGCAACCATTAGATGATGGAACAGTAAACTTCACGTGTTTTCTACTTTACCAGAGATCATCGACAGATTGTCCGTAATTTCCGCAAAGCAGACTCTGCATGTGACAGATGTTGACACGTCTGGATAAAGCAGATTCCTCTCCGATTTCTGAGCTTGCCTCTTCGAAATCTGAGCTCCATCGAGTGCAGAGGGTGCATGTGACGAGTGCAGACAAATCTGGAAAAGAAGATTTGCCGTGGTTTCTGAGCAAGCTCAGCTTTTGAGAAAGCTAGCGCCTCTTTGATTTTTTTAGTTGGCCTCTTCAATAACTGGAATTGCCTCTTCGATCTCCGAAATCCCATCGCGCGCTGATTTTTATAGAGGTATGCAGGACGTTCAAAGCACACTTGAATTTCTGCCTTCAAAAACTCCCTCTTTGCATTTCTACTATCTTGACTTGTTCGACCTCTTCTTTCTTTACCACCTCTGAAAAATGTCTGGCCCTTCTGATCGTCGTTTTGACTTGAACCTTGGTGAAGAGGCAGCTCGACAACATATGGCGCTCATCCTTCATATCCCTTACTGGTCCCCTTACCGTTGGGGATTCGGTGATGAAGAATGATATGACAGCTGCGGTGGTGGCCAGGAACCTTGTCACTTCCAAAGATAACAGACTACTCGCCAAACGGTCTGATGAGTTGGCTGTTAAGGAATCTTTGGCTCTCAGTGTGTAGTGTGCAGGTTCCGTGTCCAACATGGCCCAACGCCTATTTGCCCGAACCCGTCAAGTTGAATCGTTGGCGGCGGAAGTGATGAGTCTCAAGCAAGAGATTAGAGGGCTCAAGCATGAGAATAAACAGTTGCACAAGCTCGCACACAACTATGCCACAAACATGAAGAGGAAGATTGACCAGATGCAGGAATCTGATGGTCAGATTTTACTTGATCATCAACGGTTTGTGGGCTTGTTCCAACAGCATTTGCCTTCGTCTTCTGGGGCTGTACCGCGTAGTGAAGCTCCAAATGATCAACCTCTGATGCCTCCTCCTTCTGGGACTCCGCCGACTGCTGAAGCTCCACCGACTGCTGAAACTTCTCCTAAGCAGCGTTTGTGAAGGCTCCCTCTTGTATTTATATGCTTAATGTTCCTTTCGTTTTTATGAATGTAAAACTACCTTGCAAGAAGTTGTGGCAGAGATTGCAAAATCATTACCTGCATAAAGGAACACAAGTAGGACTTAAACACAAAAACCAGAAAACAAGAGAAAAACAGAACAAGAAAATTTAAAATTATTCAAAATAAAGATAAAGATAGAAAGCTTGGGTTGCCTCCCAAGAAGCGCTTTCTTTAACGTCTTGCAGCCGGACGATGCCTCCAGTCACACTCCCCTAGGTTCCATGGCATGGAAGTGAACTTCGAATGGAAGGTGATACTTGAAATGATCCGGCATTTGGACTAAAAACTTCCCCAATTTGCAGTAAAATCAAATGATGACCCCCAAACTATAATTCTGCAATCAACTCAAGGGTGGACATAACCCAAATACAAAGAAAAGAAATAATTCAGTTTAGCACGCAAGAAAATTGAAAATGACAGAAAAAGGCAATGAATAGAAATATTGGGTTGCCTCCCAATAAGCGCTTGCTTTTACGTCCGCAACCAGACGGTATCAAGAGTAATCATCCAAAGGGAACTGGTTCTTGGAGAGGTACAACCTCCACATCATGCTCCGCAAAAGACTCGTAATATGGCTTGAGTCTATGCCCATTCACTTTGAACATGTATCCGGTCTTTGCACTTTGGATTTCCACTGCACCATGAGGAAAAATATTTGTTATAACAAATGGACCAACCCATCGAGAACGAAGCTTACCTGGAAATAACCGAAGGCGAGAATTAAATAGAAGAACTTTCTGTCCAATGACAAAGCTCTTCCTTAAGATCATCTTGTCATGAAATGCCTTTGATTTCTCCTTGTATATTCGACTAGACTCGTATGCATCATTCCGGATTTCGTCTAACTCATTTAATTGAAGCTTCCTTTGCTTTCCGGCAACACCCATGTCCATGTTGTAGGCTTTGATCGCCCAATAAGCTTTGTGCTCTAACTCCACTGGAAGACAGCATGGTTTCCCATAGATTAACCGAAATGGGGACATTCCAATAGGGGTCTTATAGGCAGTCCTATAAGCCCACAATGCATCGTTCAAGCGCATGCTCCAATCCTTCCTACTAGGACTCACAGTTTTCTCCAAAATTTGCTTCACCTCACGATTTGATACTTCTGCTTGACCGCTAGTTTGCGGATGATAAGGTGTAGACACCTTATGTGTGACATTGTACTTCCTAAGCAACGCTTCAAATGTTCGATTGCAAAAATGACTCCCTCTATCGCTAATGATCGCTCTAGGTATTCCAAATCTTGCAAAGATGTTACTCTTAATAAAATCTGAAACAACTTTTGAATCATTAGTTTTGGTGGCTTTTGCTTCCACCCATTTAGAAACATAATCCACAGCCAATAAAATGTAAAGAAAACCATTTGAAGATGGAAAAGCTCCCATGAAATCAATGCCCCACACATCAAAGATCTCAACAACCAAAATAGGGGTTTGTGGCATTTGATTTCTTGGGCCCAAGTTACCTGTTCGTTGACAACGATCACATGTTGGACAAAACTCGTACGCATCTTTAAACAAACTAGGCCAATAAAAACCACTCTCTAACACCTTCAGGGCTGTCCTCTTTGCTCCAAAATGGCCACCACATGCATAAGAATGACAAAAAGTTAGAATAGATTTAAACTCAGATTCGAGGACACACCTTCTAATCAATTGATCAGTGCAATATTTCCACAAATAAGGATCATCCCACTCGTAGTATTTGGCGGTTTTGACAAGCTTATCTTTTTGAGCACGTGTAAAATCATCCGGAATCTTTTTGATGACCTTATAATTGATAATATCTGCATACCAAGGGTCAGTAATCTTTAATGAAAATAGTTGCTCATCTGGAAAACTTTCACGTAAAAGGATGAGATCTTTCTCTGTGTTTGAATGCACAAGTCGGCTAAGATGATCGGCTACAACATTCTCACTCCCTTTCTTATCCTTGATCTCCAAGTCAAACTCTTAAAGAAGAAGTATCCATCGAATGAGTCGTGGTTTTGCATCTTTTTTTGTGAGTAGATACTTCAAAGCTGCATGATCAGAAAACACAATAACTTTAGTCCCAATCAGATAAGATCTAAATTTTTCTAAAGCAAATACAATAGCTAGAAGCTCCTTCTCTGTTGTTGAATAATTCAACTATGCATCATTGAGTGTTCGAGATGCATAATAGATGACATGTGGCAATTTGTTGACACGCTGCCCTAGAACTGCACCAACAGCATAGTCTGAAGCATCGCACATTAACTCAAAAGGTAAACTCCAATCTGGTGGCATGATTACAGGAGCCGTGGATAACAACTCCTTAAGCTTATTGAATGCTACCACACACTCTTCATTCATATCAAATGTTACATCCTTTTGAAGTAAACGACACAAGGGTCTAGAAATCATTGAGAAGTCCTTCATAAACCTACGGTAAAAACCTGCATGTCCAAGAAAATAACGAATCTCCCTGACAGTAGTAGGGATGGGTAAAGAACTAACAAGTTTTACTTTAGATTTATCAACTTCAATTCCCTTTTCAGATATGATATGCCCTAGAACTAATCCATGCGAAACCATGAAATGGCATTTTTCCCAATTTAACACTAGATTAGTTTCTTGACAACGTTTTAAAACTAGGGACAGATTATGTAGACATGTATCAAAAGAATCACCATAAACTAAAAAATCATCCATGAACACTTCAATTATTTTCTCAATCATATCAGAAAAGATACTTACCATACACCTCTGAAATGTGGCAGGGGCGTTGCACAGTCCAAACGGCATCCTCCGGTATGCAAATGTGCCAAATGGACATGTGAAAGTCATATTTTCTTGATCCTCCGGAGCAACTGCAATTTGATTATACCCAGAATAGCCATCAAGAAAACAATAATGAGAATGACCAGTTAGCCTTTCTAACATTTGATCAATGAATGGGAGTGGAAAGTGATCCTTGCGTGTGGTACTATTTATCTTTTGATAGTCTGTACAGACTCTCCAACTATTTTGCACACGTATAGGCATTAGCTCATTAGCTTCATACTTAACAACTGTGACTCCAGATCATTTAGGGACTACTTGAATAGGGCTTACCCACTTGCTATCTGAAATAGGATATATGATGCCAACATCAAGAAGTTTGATAACCTCTTTTTTAATGACTTCCATCATGAGTGGGTTTAAACGGCGTTGAGCTTCCCTTGTTGGTTTTGCACCTTCCTCCAACAGAATCCTGTGCATGCATGTAGCTGGATTTATACCTTTGATATCTGCAATGCTCCATGCTATGGCAGTCTTGTGATCCTTCAGTACCCGGATCAGTTTTTCCCCCTCTTCTGTTAAAAGTTGTGACGATATGATGACCGGTAATGTTTCATCCTCTCCCAAAAATGCATACTTCAAATGTTCAGGAATTGGTTTAAGCTCCAATTTGGGTGCCTGAATCACAGAAGAAAGAGTTTTTTCGTTAGAAGTAGGAAGAGAAATAAAATAGGAAGAACACTTACCAGGAATTGGTGAAAGAGACTCAAGAGAGGCCACTATTTAGATTAATTCTTCTTCAATGTGCTCTGAATAATTAAAATTTCCATGTGTAATGCTATGCACTAATTCCTTCTCTAAATTATCTTGTCCCACACCTTCATTAAAACAATCCTACACAAAATAGTCAAACACATCAATAGACAAACAAGATTCTAATTCACTAGGATACCTCATAGCATCGAAGATTCTGAACTTGACGCTTTCCCCCTCAATTTCCATGGTTAAGGTACCATCGTAGACATCAATCTTCGTCCATGCTGTTCTAAGGAATGATCTTCCCAATATAAGAGGAAGTGCAGTAGGCATAGGATCATGTTTCATCTCAAGAACAAAAAAGTCAGCGGGAAAAATGAGCTCATTCACTTGCACAAGTACATCCTCCAATAGGCCTTTGGGATATCTATTTAAACGATCTGCCAACTGGATTACTACCTTTGTTTCCTTCAAGTCTCCAAGGTTCAATGACTCATACACTGAATATGGCATCAGATTGATGGATGCCCCCAAATCACACAATGCTCTCCTAAACTCTTTGCCTCCAATTACACATGGAATGGTAAAGCTACCGGCATCTTTCAACTTCGGTGGCAGCTTTCTCTGCAAAACAGCTGATACTTCCTCGCCTAATGCCATAGTTTCTTGATCATGGAATCTCCTCTTGTTTGTACAAAGCTCTTTAAGGAACTTTGCATACTTGGGCACTTGTTTTATGGCATCTAAAAGAGGTAAGTTCACTTGGACTTTCCGGAAAGTATCCAAGATTTCCTTATCAGTTTGCTCTTTCTTAGACTTCATAAACCTACGAGGAAAAGGAATAGGGACACATGAGTTAAATGAATTTTGAACTTCTTTACTTACCTTATCAGAATCTTTTTTGTTCAATTCTGTATCTTTAGGAGACGTTTCAGCTTTTGTTGAAGCCTCATCTTGCTCAAAAACTTCTTTTCCACTCCTTAAAGTCACAACATTCATCTGCTCCGCATTTGGATTCACCACGGTTTGGCTAGGCAACCTTCCTGGTTGGTGTTGTTGCCCCATCAAATTTGCTAACTGACTCATTTGGCGCTCAAGGTTTTCAATTGCTTTGTCTGTTTTCTGTTGATGAGATTGAGTAGAGTTAGCTAAAGAAGAAATTAAATCCTCAAGAGACTTACTTGGAGCTTCTTGTTGTTGAGGCTGAAATGGTGCCTGCGGTCTTGCTTGAAAGAAGCCAGGCGGACGATTATAGTTGTTGGGAACAGATTGTTGTCCATGTCTTGATTGTTCCACTTTAAGTGTGGATGATCGCGCCATCCTGTATTATAGTTGTTGGAATAGGGATCATACTTTTGCCTTTGTTGCCCTTGAAATCCTCCTAATGCATTAGCTTGCTCAAGACCACCTTGATCCATCGATGAAGGGCACATGTCTGTGGCATGTCCCATCATTGAACATACACCACACACCTGTTTTGGAGCCACAATAACCTGTTGCACAAGATTAGTCAAGTTAGCTAATTGTAATTCAATACTAGAATTAGCACTTACCTCATTCACTTTCTTAAAAGGTAGCTCATCTCTCCCTCCAAATTGTCGTGTATTGCCAGCAATGTTCTTTAATAATGCCTTAGCATTAGTAGGCGTCTTGTCCATGAATGCTCCGCCACTTGCTGCATCAAGCATTACACGATCAGTACCATACAATCCCTCATAAAAGTATTGTATTAGTAAATGCTCTGAAATTTGATGATTAGGACAAGATGCAACCAAATGTGTGAACCGCTCATAGTAATCTCCAAAGGGCTCTCCATGTTGTTGTCGGATTGCACATATGTCCTTCCTTATGCTTGCAGCTTTTGTGGCTGGAAAATATTGCTCCAAAAATGCGTGCTTCACCTGGTTCCATGTGTTCATTGATCCCGGAGGTAAATTGTAAAGCCACTCCTTTGCCTTGGCTTCTAATGTAAATGGGAATGCCCTCAACTTGACTTGCTCTTCATCCACATTTGCTGGTCTCATTCCTGAGCATACCACGTGAAACTCCATGAGATGCTTGTTGGCATCCTCTGTTGAGAAGCCATGGAACTTAGGCAAGTAGTGAATCATGCCGGACTTAAGCTCAAATCCTCCTCCTGCATTTGGATATGTGAGGCACAATGGTTGTTGATCCGTATTTGGCATTGCCAACTCCCTCAATGTAAAGTTATCAGCCATGCCTTCTTGTGGTTCCTCCTCCTCTTCCGAACTTAAATGTGGTGGGGAAGATGGTGGTAAAGACACCGATGCACACTTTTGCTTGATTTTTCTCTGAAGCTTTCGAAATGTTCGTTCAATCTCTGGATCGTAGGAAGCTAGATCAATGCTCTTAAACTTTCGAGTATGCATGTACTACAAAGAGGACCTGAAATAAAAACAAAAACACTAATTGGACAAGAAAAGAAAACAATAGAAAAATAAGTAATTTAGAAATAACAATCCCCGGCGACACGGCGCCAAAATTTGGTAGGAATTATAACGCACCACAAAGTAGCACACAAATATCCTATTAATTTTCCTTATTAACACTAAAATTTGTCAATTGTAGCATATGAAAATAAGGGTCTTTCCCGCAGAAGATTGTTTTATCCAAATACTTAAAATGTCACAAAAACAGGGTGGCTGTCTCCACTGACCAGCCACCGAACAATAATTATTAAACTAACGTACACTTATCCAAATGCAACGAAAGTTTATACACAACAACTAGACATACCAACCTATGCTCACACAAAATTTTGGGATTTTTGGAGTTGATTAGCTATTTAAATTAAATCGGACAAAACAGGACCTCAACAAGTTTTAAATAATACCAATAGATTTTAATTCACAAGTTAAGAAAACGAGTTAGGGGAAATGCTATCCACCACCAAATAATCATGCAAACATGTTATGTTTCATTCAAATTCCTTTTATTTCCGGATGAAGATGCTCAAGTTGGCTCAATGTTAGAACACAACCTATTACTTTTTCTTACGTAGTATGTTAAGAGAATGGCGTTTTCAACTTAACTCAGTCCCTAACATGCAATCTAGAATGGCGTGTTCATAGATTTAACAAGTAGAAATCATTAAGAATAAAAAGAGTTTGAGTCATCACAAGGCATCGTAAGTACCGGCGTTGTCTTACTTATCCTAGAAATCGGTTCACATGTTAACCACAATTAACAAGTGCTACTCTAGAACATATGTAGGCCCTCATTCAACAAGGGCAGGTAAACATATATTCATAGCATTAAAATCCTAGATATGCTCACTATGTATGCATCCATAGAAACACATAAAGAATTTATCAATGACATAAGTAGTGAAACAATTTTCATCCTTTCATAAAAGTCATTCAAACAAAATATCACAACAAACTTACAATCATATTCGGGACTTCAAAACAGCCCCTAAATACTAAAAATTAGTTACACATTATTCTCAAATTAAACCAAAAGTAAAACATGGGTTTGAGAAGATAAAACCAAGAAATATAGAGTGAAGCCTCTGCTCTCTGCCGTGTTTTTTTTCTGCACAGTTTTCTGTGCTTCTCTGTGCTCTGCTGCCAGCCGTCAGTCTCTCCTTGCGCACCCTGCGCCTGCTGTCCTCTCTTCTCTGCGTCTGCTGCGTGTCTGCTTGTTTCTGCTTCTGTGCCGTGTGCTTCTTGCGCACTGGCTCTTTCCTCCTCTCCTTTTCGCCTCGCCCCTCTGTCCCCGTGTCTATATCCTTTTCTGCTCCTGTCCTCCCTCTTTTATTTTCTGTTACTCTTTCCTATCTCTCTTCTTTCCCCCCGCGTCAGTCCTCCACTTCTTTTTTTTATTTCATTTCTTTATTCTTCCCTTTAGTCTTTCTTTATTCTTTTCTGTTTTTCATCCCGTCAGTCTCCCACTATTTTATTTTCTTTTCTTATTTTATTTCTTTTTTTTATTATTTTCTTTTCTTTCTTTTTCTCCACCAGTCCGTGTCTCTCCCTGCTCTCATTCTTTTATTCTGTCAATGTCTCCCTCACTCACTTTGTTTTCGGCTCAGTGTTTCCTTTCCGTCCCATTTATTTTCTGTTGCTCTTATTTTTTCTTGAAATTGATCCTAAAACAAATTTGACTGCACATTAACACAAGGTAAGGTAAAATGCCACAATTTTAACACAAAAACATCACAAAGACTTTAGAAATGGATGGTATAAATGCATGAAATATATGATTGATCACCCGCCAAGTTGAATCATTGGCGGCTGAAGTGATGAGTCTCAAACAGGAGATTAGAGGGCTCAAGCATGAGAATAAACAGTTGCACCGGCTCGCTCATGACTATGCTTCAAACATGAAGAGGAAGCTTGACCAGATGAAGAAATCTGATGGTCAGATTTTACATGATCATCAGATGTTTGTAGGTTTGTTCCAAAGGCATTTATTGCCTTCGTCTTCTGGGGCTGTACCGCGTAATGAAGCTCCAAATGATCAACCTCCGATGCCTCCTTCTTCTAGGGTGCTGTCCAATACTAAGGCTCCGAATGATCCCCCTCCGGTGCCTTCTCTTTCTGGGGCTCTGCCGACTGCTGAGACTTCTCCTAAGCAACCTTTGTGAAGGCTCCTTCTTGTTTGTTTATTTTGACTCATGTATATGTACATATTTGTAACTTCTTAGAGATATCAATAAATAAGCTTTGTTTCATTTCAACGTATTGTGTTAAATACACCAAAGCCTTCTTCACTAAGTTCTTTGAATTTTTCTTTTGTTGAAGCTTGTATGTTGAAGCTTTGTGAGTGGAGCATGTAGGTTGAGGTAGTGTTCCCTTAATTTCTCGAGTGGGGAAAACTTCTCGATTGGAGACTTGAAAAATCCAAGTCACTGAGTCGGGTCGGCTATATGAATCTTAGAACGCCATTGTGCTCGATCATATGTCATGTCCTCCGTTAGATCCAAGTACTCTAAGTCTTTTCTTAGAGTCTCTTCCAAAGTTTTCCTAGGTCTTCCTCTACCCCTTCGGCCCTGAACCTCTGTCCCGTAGTCGTATCTTCTAACCGGAGTGTCAGTAGGCCTTCTTTGCACATGTCCAAACCACCGTAACCGATTTTCTCTCAGTTTTCCTTCAATTTCGGCTACTCCTACTTTATCTCGGATATCCTCATTCCTAATCTTATCCTTTCTCGTGTGCCCACACATCCAACGAAGCATCCTCATCTCCGCTACACCCATTTTGTGTACGTGTTGGTGCTTCACCGCCCAACATTCTGTGCCATACAGCATCGCCAGCCTTATTGCCGTCCTATAAAATTTTCCCTTAAGCTTCAGTGGCATACGACGATCACACAACACACCGGATGCACTCTTCCACTTCATCCATCCAGCTTGTATTCTATGGTTGAGATCTCCATCTAATTCTCCGTTCTTTTGCAAGATAGATCCTAGGTAGCGAAAACGGTCTTTCTTTGTTATTTCCTGATCTCCGATCCTCACCCCTAACTCATTTTGGCCTCCATTTGCACTGAACTTGCACTCCATATATTCTGTCTTTGATCGGCTTAGGCGAAGACCTTTAGATTCCAACACTTCTCTCCAAAGGTTAAGCTTCGCATTTACCCCTTCTTGAGTTTCATCTATCAACACTATATCGTCTGCGAAAAGTAAACACCAAGGAATATCATCTTGAATATGTCCTGTTAACTCATCCATTACCAACGCAAAAAGGTAAGGACTTAAGGATGAGCCTTGATGTAATCCTACAGTTATGGGGAAGCTTTCGGTTTGTCCTTCATGAGTTCTTACGGCAGTCTTTGCTCCTTCATACATATCCTTTATAGCTTGGATATATGCTACTCGTACTCCTTTCTTCTCTAAAATCCTCCAAAGAATGTCTCTTGGGACCCTATCATACGCTTTTTCCAAATCTATAAAGACCATGTGTAAATCCTTTTTCCCATCTCTATATCTTTCCATCAATCTTCGTAAGAGATAGATTGCCTCCAGGTTGAGCGCCCTGGCATGAACCCGAATTGGTTGTCCGAAACCCGTGTCTCTTGCCTCAATCTATGCTCAATGACTCTCTCCCAGAGCTTCATTATATGACTCATTAGCTTAATACCCCTATAGTTCATGCAATTTTGTACGTCGCCCTTATTCTTGTAAATAGGCACCAAGGTGCTCTTTCGCCACTCGTTTGGCATCTTCTTCGTTTTCAAAATCCTATTGAAAAGGTCAGTGAGCCATGCTATACCTGTCTCTCCCAAGGCTTTCCACACTTCAATCGGTATATCGTCTGGGCCCACTGCTTTTCTATGCTTCATCTTCTTCAAGGCTACAACCACTTCTTCCTTCCTGATTCGACGATAAAAGGAGTAGTTTCTACACTCTTTTGAGTTACTCAACTCCCCTAAAGGAGTACTCCTTTCATGTCCTTCGTTGAAAAGATTATGAAAATAACCTCTCCATCTGTCTTTGACCGCGTTCTCTGTAGCAAGAACCTTTCCATCCTCATCCTTGATGCACCTCACTTGGTTTAGGTCCCTTGTCTTCTTTTCCCTTGCTCTAGCTAGTTTATAGATATCCAACTCTCCTTCTTTGGTATCTAGTCGCTTATACATATCATCATAAGCCGCTAACTTAGCTTCTCTCACAGCTTTCTTCGCCTCTTGCTTCGTTCTTCTATACCTTTCACCATTTTCATCGGTCCTATCCTTGTATAAGGCTTTACAACATTCCTTCTTAGCCTTCACCTTTGTTTGTACCTCCTCATTCCACCACCAAGATTCCTTTTGGTGTGGAGCAAAGCCCTTGGACTCTCCTAATACCTCTTTTGCTACTTTTCGGATACAGCTAGCCATGGAATCCCACATTTGGCTAGCTTCCCCCTCTCTATCCCACACACACTGGGTGCTTACTTGCTCTTTGAAAATGACTTGTTTTTCTCCTTTTAGATTCCACCATCTAGTCTTTGGGCACTTCCAAGTCTTGTTCTTTTTTCTCACTCTTTTGATATGTACATCCATCACCAACAAGCGATGTTGATTAGCCAAGCTCTCCCCCGATATAACTTTGCAATCCTTACAAGTTATATGATCCCCTTTCCTCATTAGAAGAAAATCTATTTGTGTTTTTGACGACCCACTCTTGTAGGTGATCACATGTTCTTCTCTCTTCTTAAAGAAGGTGTTGGCTAAGAAGAGATCATATGCCATTGCAAAATCCAAGATAGCTTCCCCATCCTCATTTCTCTCCCCAAAACCATGGCCACCATGAAAACCTCCATAGTTGCCTGTCTCCCTACCCACGTGTCCATTTAAATCTCCTCCTATAAATAATTTCTCCGTCTGAGCAATTCCTTGCACCAAGTCTCCAAGGTCTTCCCAAAATTTCTCATTCGAACTCGTATCCAACCCTACTTGAGGTGCGTACACACTAATCACATTGATGAGTTCTTGTCCTATTACAATCTTGATTGCCATGATTCTATTTCCTACCCTCTTGACATCTACAACATCTTGTGTCAAGGTCTTGTCCACAATGATGCCAACACCGTTTCTCGTTCTATTTGTGCCCGAATACCAAAGCTTAAACCCTGAGTTTTCTAGATCCTTTGCCTTAAGACCAACCCACTTAGTTTCTTGTAGGCACATAATATTTATCCTTCTCCTCACCATAACTTCCACTACTTCCATAGATTTTCCCGTTAAGGTTCCTATATTCCACGTTCCTAAACGCATTCTACTCTCTTGAACTCTACCCTTCTGTCCTAGCTTCTTCACCATCCCCCGTCTAATAGGATCAAAGTACTTCTTTTGTGTGTCCTGTGTAAAGTTGATAGGAGCATATGCTCCCAAACAACTTTGAGTGGAGTCGTTCGAAAAGAAGTTTCTATGGCCCCCTTGCTCATTTAACACTGCATCCGAGTGCCGATGGAGATACAGCGACCCTTGCTCACTTATCACTGTACTCGGGCCACACAGCACGCCACTTACGGGTGACGTCCTAGCTTTAACGCGATTTCGTTCTGGATTCATTGTCATAAGGATTCGACGTAACTATGGAATGCCGGCTGTCGACTACCTGACGTCCTCCCCCTCCTCCTTTATCCGGGCTTGGGACCGGCAATGCAAGATAAACTTACATAGGCGGAATTCCATACATTATAAAAATATCTAACAAGCTAACAGACTCTTTAATGTACTTAAAGATCATTGTATTCATTGAGTAATTAATGGAAAATAGGTAAGATTGGTTTCAGACCTGCTATCTATTGGAAATGTGTCTTAAAGGTCAATCATGAGATGATATTCTAAGGAGTAAACACAAAAATCCTGTGACAAATGATAAGAGAACACGTGTACAAAGTAAATGTATTGTATTAATGAGTTTAGTGTTACAATCTCTGTTAAAAAGTTTCCTCTGATTCGATCTCCAAAGTGTAAGGTGTGTAGTGTTGTTGAGTCAAGGGTCACGATGATGATAAGCTCATATATATATATATATATATATATATATATTACATCAAATTCACTTGCCTTTTCTTAGTTAGTTCCTTATATTTTTGAGCTATTTACTTTGCTTTTGTGTTTTGTAGGATTTGTCAAGCAAAGAAAAGAAAAATAGCACAAATGGGATTTTAAGTAACAAATTCGTCAAAACTGCCTGTGCAGATCAGCTGACTTTGGAAGCAAGTTGCGAACAACTCAGAATGAATTAGAGAATGAGCCTTATATGCTTGGAAAGCTACGGATATCTATTTTCCGGACTGTTTCACGGATTGTTAATATCATTTTTCTAGAAGAAGTTATGGCCGTTTTAACACTAAAAGGTTCGTAAGAGGCTGAGCAGTTTGTAACTGCAAAGAAAGCAATAAACCCAATAAATCTAACAGCCAAAACTGATGCAGCCAAGAACAAGCCAGCTGACACCTATTCAAATATCAGAGGAAATGGAATTAAAGATGAGGATTAAATGGGAGTAATTGGCATAAAGGCTACCCAAAGAGTTACAATTGTTTTACCATTTTCTCTCACTTATTGTCATCACTAAATTGCTATTAGTGGGGAAAGTTATGGAGAAGAAGATGATGCAGCAAGAATTGGTTACAAGGAATGTTGGGAGAGGGAATAAGGGAGAGTTTTACAGAAATAATTTTGAAAAAGGAAATAAAAATTAAAAATAAAAAAGAAGGTTGCAGGTTGTAGCGAAAAGGAAGAAAAAAGGTAAGGCAGCAGTGTTGAGGAAGTAATAGAGAAAGAATGAGGAAATCTTGGCATTCTCTTCTTTCGGTTTTATCTTCTCAAACTTATGTCCTTCATTTGGTTTAATTTGAGAATTATGATTAACTAAATTTTTAGTAGTTAGGGGTTGTTTTGAAGCCCCGAATATGATTGCAAGTTTGTTATGACATTTCGTTGAATTGCTTTTATGAATGGATAAAAATTGGTTCACTACTTATGTCAGTGATGAATTCTTTATGTGTTTTCTACGGATGCATGTCGAATGAGGACCTACATATGTTCTAGAGTTGTACTTGTTAATTGCGATTAACATGTGAACCAATTTCTAGGATAAGTAAGACAACGCTAGTACTTACGATGCCTTGTGATGACTCAAACTGTTTTCATTATTAATGATTTCTACTTGTTAAATCTATGAACACGCCATTCTAGATTGCATGCTAGGGACTACGTAAGAAAGAATAATAGGTTGAGTTCTAACATTAAGCCAACTTGAGCATCTTTATCCGGAAGTAAAAAGAATTTGAATGAAACATAACATGTTTGTATGATTATTTGGTGGTGGATAGCAATTCCCCTAACTCATTTTTCTTAATTTGTGAACTACATAAAATATGTTTCTGTCATGTTTTTGTTCAATTTAATTTAAATAGAAAATCAACACCAAAAATCCCAAAAATTTGTGTGAGTCCCTTTTTACAAAGGCCCAAGGTACCTCATTCATTGCAGTCCTTACCTATGTAGATGACATACTTCTTACAAGAAATCATCTTAAAGAGATGGAACGTCTCAAAACATTCCTTCTCACACGCTTCCGCATCAAAGATCTTGGTGATTTAAAATATTTTTTGGGCATTGAATTTTTTCGTTCCAAGAAAGGCATTTTCATGTCTCAGAGGAAATATGCACTACATATTTTGCAGGATTCTGGTCTTACAGGGGCATGCCCAGACAAGTTTCCAATGGAACAAAATTTGAAACTCACTCCCACATAGGGAGCATTGCTAGATGATCCCACCAAGTACAGAAGACTAGTCGGACGATTGATTTATCTTACTGTCACCAGGCCTAACATAGTCTTTTCGGTTCGCACATTGAGTCAATTCATGCACGAGCTTCACAAACCTCACTAGGATGTAGCTTTGCGAATTCTCAAGTACGTCAAAGGTACTCCTGGTCAAGGTTTGTTATTTCCTGTCTCTGACAATCTTGAATTAAAGGTTTTTTGTGATTCCGATTGGGGAGGTTGTCGTGCCACAAGAAGGTCAGTTACTGGGTATTGTCTCTTTCTTGGAAATTCCATCATCTCATGGAAATCCAAGAAACAAGACAATGTTTCTCGATCATCTGCAGAAGCTGAATATCGAGTTATGGCCAACACATGCTTAGAGTTAACATGGTTGCGCTATATATTGCAAGATTTAAAGGTTCCGCAAAAGGGTCCCACACCATTATTTTGTGACAATGAAGCCGCTCTATATATTGCAGCTAATCTCCTTTTTCATGAGCGAACGAAGCATATTGAAATTGATTGTCACATTGTTCGAGAAAAACTGCAAGTTGGAATGATTAGTCCTTCACATGTACCTACACGTTTCCAGTTAGCAGATTTATTCACAAAGGCTTTAGGGAAAGATCAATTCGTGAAATTGTGAGACAAGTTGGAACTTCATGATATTCACTCTCCAACTTGAGGGGGAGTATTATGAAAAGATCGTGTAATTTACCGTATAATATGTTTACCTAAAATAGTTGATGTGAAATCTCATTAAAAGAGGGATGCGATTTCCTAGGCTTTATTGTAGATTAGTTGACTTAGTTGTGTATATATATTGTACTCTTACTTGAGCAACAAAAAAATGAAAACTATTCAGCTAATCACTTTCCATAGCCCTACAATATACTATTCATTCTTTTAATAGTATGGGATCCCGATGCTCCCAGGGATTCTCTCTAACTTATAAAATTTATTTCATATCAAACATTTGGTACTAGATGCATTATCAATGTTTTCATTCTCTCAAATTATTCTCGAACTAAACTACCAGTCGCATTCTCAAATCATAACAATGCAAAATTCTATTTGTCCTTTTTGTTTTACAAAACAATTTTTCAAAAATTGTTCTGTAAAACGTTACCAAATGACCGTTAAATTTGTCAAAATAAAACCCTATGTGGCCCCTCTACGAAGATATGACATGTAGTGAAAACATCATTTTTACCCAATCTTCTTCAACTTTAACCCTAGTCCTCACATGTTTGATTGCTTTAGCTAGGTGCGCATGTAGAATTTAAAGGTTAGGTTTTCTAGTCTGACATTGAGTAGTCGTTATAATTTTGGGTTTCCACATGTGCTAAATTGGAACCTTCAAATGATCATTTTATACATTTTTAACCAAAATTATTATTATTATTATTATTATTATTATTATTATTATTATTATTATTATTATTATTATTATTATTATTATTATTCAAGAGAAGGGGAGAATTCGAAATACATTAAACATAGAGGATGGAGTTTCAAACTCGGGACACATGTATTGTGATCGAATCTTGATTCTATATCTTGTATAAAAAAACATGACGTATTTTAACCGCAAGCATAATAAAAGTACAAAAAACCCAAATAGAAGCTCGGCTCAAATGAATTTTTCAATCTTGAACTTTTTTTTGTCAAATGATAGATTTGTTAGATTAAATGTTAGATTAGGAAATCGATGGGATTCGAACCCACATGCCATGGTGCAAGGGCAACATCTTGAACTTAGCTTTGGCTTGTCTTGGTTGTAAATCAAAGTCGAGTTTTTAATTGATTTGGCTTAGAGCGTAATTTAAACAAACATATGCTCGGCAGGACTTAATGAAAATTACTAATAAGAAAATTATACATCCCAAAATAACTCAAAATAATAAGTTAAATTTTTGTGAAAGGATTATCCGTTCAACATAAAATGATACGAGTTGCTCACAAGTTTTATGAGCCCAACGTACCAATACTTAACCTCTGCTCACTTTTCTAGCAAGCTCAATATTTTGTTCAAACTAAACTTGTTTTGCTGATTACCCCAGCTTGAACGAGGCCAAAACAAGATAATGCACGTCAAACTCGAACCGCTGTGGCTCGATTTACATAATTATACGTGTATTTAGAAATTCAATCATCAATCGGATACAGTTACGGATTATAAACTTAAACGGCAAAGAGGAGTTTTGTATATTAGCATTTGAAATAGTAAGTGCTGCCTTAGAGTCCAACGTCTTGTAACCAAAGAAACCAAAGAAGTACTTGATTGATCATTGATGGACTTTTCAGGACTGCGACCTTTGAGTTTTCAATTCATTTTGTTTTACGTATGTCATTCCCATATCAGGAAGCCCTCCTGCTGCTATGCAACAATGACCAATCCCTTCACTTACAGCCGTCAGTTTCTCGTATCTTTGGAAAATTTTTGCTAAGCTGGATATGCTGCGGCGTTGTTTCAGAAGCTCGCCATTTTGTCTTCTTCTTCCCAACTCTCTCTCATCTGTCAAAGACTGGCATATAATTCTTACGTCCGTGTCGTTTGCATGGCATTGGTAGCTCAGTATATATATATTCCAACTTCTTGTATGTTTTTCAATCGCCCTCTCCAACGGCACAAAAGGTCATCTTCTCTGGATTCTGGTTTTTGAGCGGTCTTGGTGTTTGGTGATCGCCTTCGAGTATGTTCGCGTGAAACAATTAAGCTGGCTGTTTTAAGTTCTCTCTGAAAGATTTGGTAAATTAATTGGCATTTCAAGATTAAAGCCCTTTAGTTGTTTCTTTAACTCAAGAAATGTTCTAATCCAATCTAAATTGCGGGGAGGTGCACACTACTGTAGCCAACTTGTGTTGCCTATTCCTTGTTTGAACTATGTTTTCTGTGGGCTTTGAAATTTTTGTTTCTAGTCCTGATCGACTTTACTGAACAATTGAATGCCATCACATACTGTATCGTTTAATTTCCTTGCCATGCGATATCCAACGCTCTTTAATGACTGATGAGAGTCTTGATGATTTGATGAGGCAAAAACTACTGGGATTAGTTGCTAATCATTGAAATTTGAAATTTTCCGTTTATTTGTTTAGATATATATTACTGTTTCTGATACTTAGAAACTCAATAAACAAGAAAATCCGCTCAAATAAGCTGGATTTTCATATTTCCAAACCACAAAGCAGGAATTATAAGATGATTTGAGGAATAAAAACTTGTATCAGATGTTTGTTTTATTTGTTAAATGCTTTTTGCATCCTTAAACTTTATTCTTATGACAAACTTCTGAATCCACAGATTGTCTATCTTTGCGTTCTCGGTGGGGGACAAGACAATCGAGCTGCGATGGATGCCCTTGAGACTATTTTGAAGGAAGCTGTTGATATGGTACACGTTCTTGATCTATTTACATTTTGGTGTTAAACTAGGCAAACCTAAAATCTTATGCTAATTATTGAGTTGATATAAAACTTGTCTGCAAGAGGATTTTACCTGTTATATTAGAGGGTTTTGAGTATTTTGGCAGTTTTATAAATCTTTAATATTCTGGCAGGAGAACATACCCGTTGAGGAAGTCTTCGAAAATTTGAAATGTACAGCTGAGGGTCTCAGTACTGACGAGGTACAAAAGCGGTTGGAGATGTTTGGCTACAACAAACTTGAAGAGAAAAAGGTTTCAAATAATTTGTTTAGGCTTGTGCTTTTTCTTGTATTGTAATTAATTTTCTATAGATAGTTTCTTAAGAAGAATTTATTTTAGTAAGCTTTCACCTTCTTGCATTGTAACTCTGTCTTTCAAATTGCAGGAGAGCAAACTACTCAAATTTCTGGGATTTATGTGGAAGGAACCCTTTGTCTTGGGTTATGGAAGCAGCTGCGTTAATGTCCATATGTCTTGCGCACGGAGGCGTAAGTTCCTAGTAGTTCATTTTACCATTGAGACTGGAGACTAGATTTCTGAACTGATTTTTGTAAACTTTATTCTTTCAGGGACTGGGTATGGATTATCACGATTTCGTGGGTATCATTATATTACTCATAGTTAATTCAACTATAAGTTTTATAGAGGAAAACAATGCTGGTAATGCAGCTCAAGCCCTTATGGCAAGACTGGCTCCAAAGGCGAAGGTTACCCTCATTTTTATATACCAGTTACTTTTTCTTTCTGCGCTGAACGTTTCATTTGTTATGTTGCTTTCTATCATGTTGGTAGTTAACAAAATCTGAACAGGTTTTACGAGATGGAAAATGGAGTGAGGAAGATGCTTCTGTGCTGGTTCCTGGAGACATTATCAGTATCAAATTGGGTGATATTATTCCTGCTGATGCTCGTTTGCTCGAAGGAGATGCTTTAAAAATTGATCAGGTAGCTAAGTCATATTGCTGTGTAATAAATCATTTCCAGACAATTTCGGACTTTCTGTTAACCGGTTTCCTTGTTTTCAGTCCGCTCTTACAGGAGAGTCACTTCCAGTAACTAAGAATGCCGGTGATGGTGTATACTCTGGTTCAACATGTAAACAAGGTGAACTTGAAGCGGTTGTCATTGCAACTGGAGTACATACCTTCTTCGGAAAAGCTGCCCATCTTGTTGAAAACACAACTCATGTTGGGCACTTTCAGCAGGTAGTATTTTTGGATAGTGCTATGCACACACCAATATTTACGTCCCACACACCTTCGTCAATTTTTCGGTATTGATTTTCAAGTCATTCAATCCGACGGCCGAAAATTGAGAGGGGTGTGTGAGAAGTAAAAATGGGTGTGTGGATAGCACTACCAATATGTTTTACGGCCCTTTTCACGTTAATAGAGTGAGTTCACGTTCATGTTGCTAAAATGTCAAGCCAATAGACATGTTTCGTATGAGATGAGACACTCATGAACATAAAACTGAGCAGCATTAAAACTATGAATTTGTTGCTTGAATGTAAGAGACAGTGAAATCTACCTATGCTAGAGTGTTTTGTCTTGAGCACAAGAACTTTTTACTTGTTGCACATCTCTAAAGTACCATTTGGACTGATTGTTTCAGGTCTTAACATCTATTGGAAACTTTTGCATTTGTTCAATAGCCACTGGACTTGTGATTGAGCTCATTGTCTTCATTTGTCAAAAAAGAGGTTATCGTCCTTCGGTAGACAACCTTCTTGTTCTACTTATCGGTGGCATCCCAATTGCTATGCCAACAGTTCTGTCTGTCACCATGGCCATCGGTTCTCATCGGTTAGCTCAGCAGGTTCAACGAAAACCATGAAATTTTCCGTACTTAATTAGACCATCTATCTCTTCAGTTTGGAAATCAAATTAACTTGTTTGAGTTCATTTCAGGGTGCAATTACCAAGAGAATGACAGCTATTGAAGAAATGGCTGGGATGGATGTGCTCTGCAGTGATAAAACTGGAACTTTAACTCTCAACAAACTAACAGTGGACAAGAATTTGATAGAGGTGATAATCTTGATCCTGTCGTAAGGTTAAAAAGCAACTTCTTGGTTACAGAGAAAATCTGAACCCTAGTACTCGATTATACTGACATTGATTTGATGAGCACCTCCATTTGCAGGTCTTCGCCAAAGGTGTTGAAAAGGACACGGTTGTATTGATGGCTGCAAGGGCTTCAAGATTGGAAAATCAAGATGCTATTGATGCAGCAATTGTTGCCATGCTAGCTGATCCTAAGGAGGTAGTAGACTATATGAGACAAAACATTTATGCAGCTGTTGGGGTCCTAAATTGAAACTTTTCGAGAAAAATAGGACCTGATTAAGCTTTTCAAATTTCAATTTAGTATACCACACAATTCCAATATCAGTGCTAATGTTGTACATAAGAAGTGCATAATTACAGTATCATATTACCCCAGGAAAAGAATGATGTTTCTCTGTAAAAATAGATATAGCACATCGCCTAATTTGGAAAGCTGTTAAATTTGAAATTTTTCGAGAAATTGGACATTTTTGTTCTCTACAGTTTTCAAACATTGCATATGCATTAATTTGTTTTGTTAACTAAAGCTTCCATGAGCTGAGTTTCTCTTTTATCCATTTGTAAGGCTCGAGCGGGGATTACAGAAGTTCACTTCCTTCCATTCAATCCAACTGATAAGAGGACAGCACTTACATACATAGACACAACCGGTAACATGCACAGAGTGAGCAAAGGTGCACCAGAGCAGGTACTTAATCTAACAATTTTAAATCTATGTTTCGTAGTCCTTCACATTTAAAAATGGCCTGAGTTTCAAAAACATTTTTTTTTCTGTGAAATTTGTAGATACTCAATTTGGCAAGCAACAAATCAGAAATTGAAAAAAGGGTACATACAGTAATTGAAAAATTCGCAGAGCGTGGACTTCGATCCCTTGCTGTTGCACGGCAGGTAATTAACGAGATTTTAACAACCACTCCTAGATGTATGCTTTTCTGAAGCATTATGGCTCACAAGAGATATAATTTACAGGAAGTTCCTGCTGGTACGAAAGACAGTCCCGGTGGACCTTGGGAGTTTGTCGGTCTTCTCCCCCTATTTGATCCACCACGTCATGACAGCGCTGAAACTATTAGAAGAGCTCTAGATTTGGGTGTGAGTGTTAAAATGATCACGGGTGATCAACTGGCAATTGGAAAAGAAACTGGGAGACGACTTGGGATGGGCACAAACATGTATCCATCATCGGCGTTGCTTGGTGAAAATAAGAATAGCATAGATGGAACTCTAGTAATTGATGAACTCATTGAGAATGCTGATGGTTTTGCTGGTGTATTTCCTGGTAATCCTGTTTGTTACAGCTTGCAACTTTTGCTAGTCAATTTTGCACTGCTTCTGTCTGATTTGATTCTTCATTGCAGAACATAAATATGAGATCGTTCAGCGATTACAAGGTAAGAAGCACATAGTCGGAATGACAGGTGATGGAGTCAATGATGCACCAGCATTGAAGAAAGCAGACATAGGAATTGCTGTCGCCGATGCCACAGATGCAGCCCGTGGTGCATCTGATATAGTACTGACAGAACCTGGTTTGAGTGTGATTATCAGTGCTGTTTTGACAAGCCGTGCAATCTTTCAAAGAATGAAGAATTACACAGTAAGGCGATCCTCTCCTCTTAATTCCTTTTGGAACTGAACCTGTAAGTGCGCCTGCTGCTAAATTTTGGGGGTTGTTTTCCGTAACTGTGTTGGTTTTGTTTTCCTTTTTCAGATATACGCAGTATCTATAACAATACGTATTGTGGTAAGTAGCCCTCAATCTCTTTGATAAATAGATTACTTGACATCTAAGGATGCTGTAATGTGAGTTCTCATTTCTTACTGGGTTTGTTTTACAGCTCGGTTTCTTGTTGCTTGCGGTATTCTGGAAATTTGATTTCCCTCCTTTTATGGTCCTAATCATTGCCATTCTTAATGATGGTAAGCATTACTAACCTTTTACGTTCTACCATGTGTTGCGCTAGTCTGTAATATGGTTTCTTGAGTGTGAATTCTCAGTTTCCTACTCATTTTTCATTTATTTTCCTTCTTGTTTCCGAAAATATTTCTGAAATTTGAGCCATTTACCAGGTACTATTATGACGATATCCAAGGACAGGGTTAAGCCATCTCCAGTTCCTGACAGTTGGAAGCTGAGTGAAATCTTTGCAACCGGGATTGTGTTAGGCAGTTATCTTGCCGTTACCACAGTTATATTCTTCTCGATCATTTACGATACTAAATTTTTTCCGGTAATTGTTTCTTATCTTAATTATGTGTTACTTCGTTCTGTTCTTCTTTTGGCATAGATGAAATTGTTCTCACATTTTGTACTCGATTACAATGATCAAGTTTTCACCTTCTCTCGTTCTCTCTCGCAGAAAAAATTCGGTGTAGAAGATATCTTCAATGAGAATCTCTATTATACCAACGGGACCCTCAATCCGGGAATGAATGCCAAGCTATCATCTGCTCTGTACCTTCAAGTTAGCACCATCAGCCAGGCTCTAATTTTTGTCACTCGCTCCCGAGGATGGTCATTCCTGGAAGTACCTGGTCTGCTTCTGCTTAGTGCTTTCGTAATTGCTCAACTGGTAAGTGGTTTCATGCTGTTTCAATCAAATAGCATTCAATTTTGTTTTCATATTCATCAAAATCAGCACATAGGAAGACGTTTATATACATAGTTATGCTCAGAAACTTTAGTCTTTAATTAAACTAACATGTAATTCATATTTGACAATTAAAAATTTTGCATCCTTGCAGATTGCTACATTAATATCTGCTTTAGTAACATGGAAAATTGCTAGAATTCAAGCAATCGGCTGGAAATGGTGTGGTGTCGTATGGATATACAACATTCTAATCTACATGCTACTTGATCCTGTCAAGATTTTCGTTCGATATGCACTCAGCGGGAGGGCTTGGAGTTTGGTATTGAACAAAAGAGTGAGTGAATATGAACCTTCCTTCTCTTAACAATTTTGAACTTCAAAACATTTTTTATTACACATTCTAACAGCATTGCAATGTACATGTGTATAATTTTGTAGACGGCTTTCAACACCCAAAAGGACTTCGGTAAAGAGTTCCGTGAGGCTGCATGGGCGGCAGAACAGCGGACGGTCCATGGCCTCCCATCTATGGAGGCAAAGAACATTCCTGAGAGGCACACATTCAGGGATGTTAGCATCATGGCTGAAGAAGCCAGGAGACGTGCAGAGATTGCAAGGTTGGTTTTCTTTCTTAAGTTGGACATTGATCACAAAGCAATTGTATTCAAGTTTCCGAAGAAAACGATAACATAAGTACTATTCTCTTGCCAGACATATACTTACAGACCGTGATTATGTACAATATATTACTAGCGATCCAGATTCTCAATTTGACAAGATAAGATTGTTTGGCAAGAGAGCATTTCTGAAATAATTCTTTACGATGTGTTTTGGCAGTGTTGTGTGTTGCCTAACTTTAATTTTTGGTGTTTCCTATCGATGCAGACTAAGGGAGCTTCACACTCTGAAGGGGAAGGTCGAGTCCTTTGCAAAGCTAAGGGGTTTAGACATCGAAACGAACCCAAATTACACTATCTAAGTCATTTTCTAGTGTAATTCTGGCTACCCTATTTTCCTTCAAACTGTTACTACCTTGATATTTTGTCCCCTTTTGTTTTGTTTCCTTTCCTGTATTCTTAATTATCTTTTTACTTGTGTTGTATGGATTTGATGGACAGAAAGCTCTTACATGAAAAGAACATACATCAATAAAAGTTTTTAAGTCATGGCTCTTAAATCAGCTCAATTCCATACTCTTGGTTTCCGGAAACACTTGTATGTATGTACTGACTGTATTGTTAACCGCCTCTTTAATATATGTAGTCAGTAAATGTGAAACAAATAGAAAAACTCATAAAATTGATTATAGTGTGCATGAGGGAGTTGAATATGGAAAAATTATTGAGTAAATATATACATATATATATATATATATATAAATTTAACAAATGACAAACAATTTACATTAATAATTTATGCGGTTTCTCTTCGAAATTCCATACAACAACAACAACAAAGCCTTTTCCCACTAAGTGGGGTCGGCTATATGAATCCTAGAACGCCATTGCGCTCGGTTTTGTGTCATGTCCTCCGTTAGATTCAAGTACTCTAAGTCTTTTCTTAGGGTCTCTTCCAAAGTTTTCCTAGGTCTTCCTCTACCCCTTCGGCCCTGAACCTCTGTCCTGTGGTCACATTTTCGAACCGGAGCGTCAGTAGGCCTTCTTTGCACATGTCCAAACCACCGTAACCGATTTTCTCTCCTCTTTCCTTCAATTTCGGCTACTCCTACTTTACCTCGGATATCCTCATTCCTAATCTTATCCTTTCTCGTGTGCCCACACATCTAACGAAGCATCCTCATCTCCACTACATATACGTGTTGATGCTTCACCGCCCAACATTCTATGTCATACAGCATTGCCGGCCTTATTGCCATCCTATAAAATTTTCCCTTGAGCTTCAGTGGCCTACGACGGTCACACAACACGCCGGATGCACTCTTCCACTTCATCCATCCAGCTTGTATTGTATTCTATGGGTGAGATCTCCATCAAATTCTCCGTTCTTTTGCAAGATAGATCCTAGGTAGCGAAAACGGTTGCTCTTTGGTATTTCCTGATCTCCGATCCTCACCCCTAACTTATTTTGGCCTCCGTTTGCACTGAACTTGCACTCCATATATTCTGTCTTTGATCGGCTTAGGCGAGGACCTTTAGATTCCAACACTTCTCTCCAAAGGTTAAGCTTCGCGTTTACCCCTTCCTGCGTTTCATCTATCAACACTATATCGTTTGCGAAAAGCATACACCAAAGAATATCATCTTAAATATTAAGTTTGTGATCTTCGCTAGATTGCTCCGGTCATTAGTGTGGATAAGTATGTAAATGGATAGAGACAGGAAGCAAACACCAAATGTACGTGGTTCACCCAGATTAGCTACGTCCACGGAGTAAAGGAGTTCTCATTAATTGTGAAGGGTTTACACAGTATATAGGTTCAAGCTCTCCTTTAGTGAGTACAAATGAATGATTTAGTACAAATGACATTAGGAAATATTGTGGAAGAATGATCTTGTAATCACAAAACTTTTAAGTACCGAAGTGTGGTATCGTCTTCACTTGCCTTATCTGTCTCATAGGTAGATGTGGCATCTTCTTTGGAAGTACTCTTCCTCCCTCCAGGGGTGGTATCTTTAACTAGTGGAGATGCACAAGGTAATGTATCAATTTCACTTGACGCTTACTTGTAGTTTCAAGCTTGGTCAAGTGCGATACAAACCATGTAGTAAGAGTCCCCCAAGTCGCCAAGCTAGGGGATCTGCTGAAAGAGGTGACAGACAAGATAAGCAATCAGAGTTCCAAGCAATCAGTCCCAGATCAGAAGTTTGATTTCGAGTTCCGGCTGATTGTTATCCTTCTCCTTATCTTGCAGGTAGCATGAAGGATAAAGAGAAGAAAAGGAGAAAATGTGATATGAGATACTTTTGCTTTTGAAGAAGTAACTTTCCACAGGCTTATTCTTGAACTGGGCTGAAGGGTTTTCTTGTTTCCGCCAGAGTATAAGGCCGACTGAAGAATTTGAGGGTCAAAACAAGTCCATCAAATCTAGAGTACGTTCGACCCTGCTGATATGGGATACTTTTGCTGTTGACAAAGTAGTGGATGTATCGGCACGTGTTCTGTTGCGCTTGTCTCCACATACCTCCTTGTATCCTTCTCACTTGCCCTATTTGTTCCTCAGGCAGATGTGGTATCTTCTCGGGAAGCATAAAATGTTGAAGATGAGTACTCGAGAGCAATGGGGTTCCAGGCAGTCAGTTCCGGACTGGAAGCTTGATTCCAAGTGCTGACTGATTGCTCTCTTTCTCCTTGTCTTGCAGGTAAGAACAAGGTCAAAGGAAAAGACAGGGAAAAAGCATGATATGGGATACTCTTGCTTTTAACCCTAATGATATGAGATATTCTTGCTCTAGTGTAGCTTGTTTGTAGAGGTATTCTCGGGGGGAAAGAAAGCTGAGTATTTCGAGAGGCTTCGTTGGGAGTGCCCTCTCAGATATGAGGAAGGGTTGAGCATTTTTGCAGGTCTGCCTGTCCGTTGAGGATGAAGGTCGACATCTATAGGAGTCTCCCTAACAAGGAGTAATACTATTCTTTTACCCTGCTTGGTCATAGCACGATAGTGGGAGCTGCCAGCTTCACGTGTTTTAACTCTGTCAGAGCACTTTGAAAAAGTGGTCTGTGGTATTTGGAAAGCTGATGTTACGTGTGAAGATTACAGACAAGCTTTATCCAAGGAGATCTGGCTCTCAAAGTTGAGAAAGTGGTGTGAGGATTACATACAAGCTTTATCTAAGGGGCTCTCGAAGTTGAGAAAGCGGTGCCTCTTCGGTTTTCGAACAAGCAATCCTGTCGGGGATCTGTCTCTCGAGATTTGGAGAACGGTGCCTCTTCGATTTTTTAGAAAGCGATCATGCTAGGAGTCTGGCTCTCGAGATTCAGAGAGCGGTGTCTCGTCGCTTTTTGAGAAAGTAATCATGTTGGGAGTCTGGCTCTCGAGATTCGGAGGACGGTGCCTCTTCGATCTTGAAGCAAGCAATCTTGTTGGGAGTGTGTTCTCGAATGTGAGTAAAGGTTAGGCCTGTTTGCTAGTCTACCTTGCCACGGAGCACAGAGGTTGACCCACAGGGACTTTCCAATTATCCAGCAATGGTCATGTTCCTTTACCCTTGTGGGTAATAATATGGTAGCTAGACCTTCAAAATTTATGTGTCTAAACTTTGTTAGTGTTGTTTCTTTGCTATTCTTTTACCCTTCTTAGTCATAGCGATGTAATGGCAGCTGCAAGTTTCACGTGTCTAAACTTTGTCAGAGATTTTTGGCAAAGTTATCCGTGGTACCCGTGAGCTGATGTTGCGTGTGGAAAGTGAATGATTGAACAGTAACATTCACGTGCGTTCTACTTCACTAGAAATCTTCGACAGAATGCCCGTAATTTCCGCAAAGTTGAGTGTGCATGTGACAAATGCTGACAAGGCTGAAAAAGCAGGTGCCTCTTCGATTTCTGAGATCGGACCTCGTGATCTCTGAGCAGCCCAGCTTTTGAGAAAGCAAGCGCCTCTTCGATTTCTGCAATCGACCTTCGTGGTCTTTGAGCAGCCCAGCTTTTGAGAAAGCAAACGCCTCTTCGATTCCTGAGATCGGCCCTCGTGGTTTCTGAGCAGCCCAGCTTTTGAGAAAGCAAACGCCTTTTCGATTTTTGAGCAGGCGCCTCTTCGATTTCTGAAGCTCCATCGAGTGCGGATTTTTATAGAGGCTGGTATTAAGTTCCAAAGCACACTTGAATCTCCACCAGTAAAAGCTCCCTTCGTGCATTTCTAAGATCTTGAAAATGTCTGGCCCCTCCGACCGTCGTTTTGACTTGAACCTTGTTGAAGAGGCAGCCACGCCTTCTCCAGACAACATATGGCACCCATCCTTCTTATCCCCTACTGGTCCTCTTACCGTTGGGGATTCCGTGATGAAGAATGATATGACCACTGCAGTGGTGGCCAGGAACCTTCTCACTCCCAAAGATAACAGAATACTTTCCAAACGGTCTGATGAGTTGGCTGTTAAGGATTCTCTGGCTCTCAGTGTTCAGTGTGCAGGTTCTGTGTCTAATATGGCCCAACGCCTATTTGCTCGAACCCGCTGGTAGGAATTATAACGCACCACAAAGTAGCACACAAATATCCTATTAATTTTCCTTATTAACACTAAAATTTGTCGATTGTAGCATATGAAAATAAGGGTCTTTCCCGCAGAAGATTGCTTTATCCAAATACTTAAAATGTCACAAAAACAGGGTGGCTGTCTCCACTGACCAGCCACCGAACAATAATTATTAAACTAACTTACACTTATCCAAATGCAACGAAATTTTATACACAAAAACTAGACACACCAAGCTATGCTCACACAAATTTTTGGGATTTTCGGAGTTGATTAGCTATTTAAATTAAATCGGACAAAACAGGACCTCAACAAGTTTTAAATAATACCAATAGATTTTAATTCACAAGTTAAGAAAATGAGTTAGGGGAAATGCTATCCACCACCAAATAATCATGCAAACATGTTATGTTTCATTCAAATTCCTTTTATTTCCGGATGAAGATGCTCAAGTTGGCTCAATGTTAGAACACAACCTATTACTCTTTCTTACGTAGTATGTTAAGAGAATGGCGTTTTCAACTTAACTTAGTCCCTAACATGCAATCTAGAATGGCGTGTTCATAGATTTAACAAGTAGAAATCATTAAGAATAAAAAGAGTTTGAGTCATCACAAGGCATCGTAAGTACTGGCGTTGTCTTACTTATCCTAGAAATCGGTTCACATGTTAACCATAATTAACAAGTGCTACTCTAGAACATATGTAGGCCCTCATTCAACAAGGGCAGGTAAACATAAATTCATAGCATTAAAATCCTAGATATGCTCACTATGTATGCATCCATAGAAACACATAAAGAATTTATCAATGACATAAGTAGTGAAACAATTTTCATCTTTTCATAAAAGTCATTCAAACAAAATATCACAACAAACTTACAATCATATTCGGGACTTCAAAACAGCCCCTAAATACTAAAAATTAGTTACACATTATTCTCAAATTAAACCAAAAGTAAAACATGGGTTTGAGAAGATAAAACCAAGAAATATAGAGTGAAGCCTCTGCTCTCTGCCGTGTTTTTTTTTGCACAGTTTTCTGTGTTTCTCTGTGCTCTGCTGCCAGCCGTCAGTCTCTCTTTGCGCACCCTGCGCCTGCTGTCCTCTCTTCTCTGCGTCTGCTGCGTGTCTGCTTGTTTCTGCTTCTGTGTCGTGTGCTTCTTGCGCACTGGCTCTTTCCTCCTTTCCTTTTCGCCTCGCCCCTCTGTCCCCGTGTCTATATCCTTTTCTGCTCCTGTCCTCCCTCTTTTATTTTCTGTTACTCTTTCCTCTCTCTCTTCTTTCCCCCCGCGTCAGTCCTCCACTTCTTTTTTTTATTTCCTTTCTTTATTCTTCCCTTTAGTCTTTCTTTATTCTTTTCTGTTTTTCATCTCGTCAGTCTCCCACTATTTTATTTTCTTTTCTTATTTTATTTCTTTTTTTTATTATTTTCTTTTCTTTCTTTCTTTTTCTCCACCAGTCCGTGTCTCTCCCTGCTCTCATTCTTTTATTCTGTCAGTGTCTCCCCCACTCACTTTGTTTTCTGCTCAGTGTTTCCTTTCCGTCCCATTTATTTTCTGTTGCTCTTATTTTTTCTTGAAATTGATCCTAAAACAAATTTAACTGCACATTAACACAAGGTAAGGTAAAATGCCACAATTTTAACACAAAAACATCACAAAGACTTTAGAAATGGATGGTATAAATGCATGAAATATATGATTGATCAAATACCCCCAAACTTACATTTTTGCTAGTCCTCTAGCAAAACAAAACACAAAACAAAACCACTCAACTAAGACTAGATTCAACAACTTAGTAGACAACTTCTCAATTTTGATTTCAGAGATAAGTGCTAATCATGAAACAAACAACCAAGAAGTAAGTAACAAGAGCTCAAAACATCATCCAATAGTTAACCAAATTTCCTTCAAACAAAACGTTGAAAAGCCATGTGTGAGCTAGCCATGTCAATGCAATTCCAAGCTCCTTTAAATCATCATATGCAAACACGTGAGTTTCTCACACGACATACGCTCATTCACTCATAAGTTTTGGTTAATGTGTTTCACTCAAGTGATCTCATTGTACATGCCGCCATATGCTTGCTTGTCCACCTAACTCGCTTATCAATATTTAAGTAATACCTTGGATCAATAGGACTTTATTACGGTTGTAATGGGGCTAAAGGTGGTAGGCTAATGAAAGAAAGGATATGGAAATCAAAAATTTTGAGAAAGTACACTTTGGTAGTTTTCCAACACCTCAATATCACACCACCTCAAATTGAAAGCAAAATAATAAACTTCGAACACCTGTTACTCCCCAAATTCAACTTCAAAAGGAAATTTATACTATGCAGACACAATTTCAACAAATCAACACTCTCCAATTTTCTTATATTTCGTTTTTTTTTTTTTTTTTAATTGAAAGAATTTTCTACAAAAGCTACATCACCCATCAAATTCACATTTCATTGTAATACACATGCTCCATCCATCTTTCTACATAAATGAAACCCCCAAAAGCACAACCCATGTAATACTTTCTCAAAACAATAAGGAATCGATTTTTGTGTATGGGTTCAACTCCAATATTGAAGCAAGGTAAAGAGATGTGGCTAACAAAGAAATGGCTTAGTTAAAGGCTCAATGGGCTACTACAGATAAACATAGCATATAAGGTAGGCATGAAAGGCTCAAACGATCCAAAGATGGCCTATATCACTTCCAAGTTATTACATGAATTGATTAATGAATCGAGTAGTATAAAGCAAGTTCTAGAGATACATGTACAGTGAGATCACACGCACAAGAAGGAATGAGATTGATGCATAATGGTTCAATCATGTATAGGCTCAAAAACTCACAAGGTTTACATAATCTCACATGATTCACATATGAAACGCTAAATCATGCTCAAGTTTCACATTGACAAGACTAGGCACATTTATTTTTCAACTTGACTTCTGGAAATCACAGTTAACACAAAGACAACGAAAAGAACTTAGACTTCTTGAAAGTAAGAAGGAAATTAAGATCAAATCTCATCATTGAATTGAGAAGTAGCTACAAACAACAATAAAAATGCAAAAAAAATAAAAATTTATTTATTTTTTAATAGAGAAATAAACTAACGAAATATATTTCCACCCCCAAACTTAATTATAGCATTGTCCCCAATGATAATGAAAGGAATTTTTGAACAATAAGACATAAAAATGGAAGGAAAGAAATATAAAATGAAATAAAGACATAAAGAAAAGGAAAGAACACACCAATTTGTGTAGGCGAATCTCGGAGTCTGATTTGAAACCAAGGAACTTTGAATTGTGCAGTCTGCATTCTTCTCTTCTTGTTTCTTCTGCAAGGCGGGCAGGCACGAGGTAGAGGTATTGGTCTGTTTCTTTCTTCAATCTTTCCAAGTGCCCACCTCTTGCTTTCTTTCTCCTTGTCCCTAGCTGAATTGTCTCCACATGCTTCGAGGTATCATTTTCACTTCCCTTATCTGTCCCCCAGGCAGATGTGGTAGACGAAGAGAAAGCACAAGATGATGAAGATGAGTACTCGAGAGTAAGGCTAGGTAAGCAATCAGGAAGAGGTTCCAGGCAGTTGGCTCCAGATCGGAAGATTAATACCAAGTGCTGGCTGATTGCTCTCTTTCTCCTTGTCGTAAAACAAAGACAAGGAGAAGGACAGGGAGAAAGCATGATATGAGATACTCTTGCTTTCAACCTTCATGATATGAAATACTTTTGCTTTGGATGGGTTGATTGCAGAGGTACCCCAAGGAATAAGGAACACGGAGTGACTCGAGAGGGTTTGTTGGAAAGGCATTCTCGAAGATGATGGAATGTTATGTATGTCTTCCTTGCCATGGAGGGTGAAGGTCGACATTTATAGGAAATAATAACCAGTACTGTTCTTTTACTCTTGTCGGCAACCATTAGATGATGGAACAGTAAACTTCACGTGTTTTCTACTTTACCAGAGATCATCGACAGATTGTCCGTAATTTCCGCAAAGCAGACTCTGCATGTGACAGATGTTGACACGTCTGGATAAAGCAGATTCCTCTCCGATTTCTGAGCTTGCCTCTTCGAAATCTGAGCTCCATCGAGTGCAGAGGGTGCATGTGACGAGTGCAGACAAATCTGGAAAAGAAGATTTGCCGTGGTTTCTGAGCAAGCTCAGCTTTTGAGAAAGCTAGCGCCTCTTTGATTTTTTTAGTTGGCCTCTTCAATAACTGGAATTGCCTCTTCGATCTCCGAAATCCCATCGCGCGCTGATTTTTATAGAGGTATGCAGGACGTTCAAAGCACACTTGAATTTCTGCCTTCAAAAACTCCCTCTTTGCATTTCTACTATCTTGACTTGTTCGACCTCTTCTTTCTTTACCACCTCTGAAAAATGTCTGGCCCTTCTGATCGTCGTTTTGACTTGAACCTTGGTGAAGAGGCAGCTCGACAACATATGGCGCTCATCCTTCATATCCCTTACTGGTCCCCTTACCGTTGGGGATTCGGTGATGAAGAATGATATGACAGCTGCGGTGGTGGCCAGGAACCTTGTCACTTCCAAAGATAACAGACTACTCGCCAAACGGTCTGATGAGTTGGCTGTTAAGGAATCTTTGGCTCTCAGTGTGTAGTGTGCAGGTTCCGTGTCCAACATGGCCCAACGCCTATTTGCCCGAACCCGTCAAGTTGAATCGTTGGCGGCGGAAGTGATGAGTCTCAAGCAAGAGATTAGAGGGCTCAAGCATGAGAATAAACAGTTGCACAAGCTCGCACACAACTATGCCACAAACATGAAGAGGAAGATTGACCAGATGCAGGAATCTGATGGTCAGATTTTACTTGATCATCAACGGTTTGTGGGCTTGTTCCAACAGCATTTGCCTTCGTCTTCTGGGGCTGTACCGCGTAGTGAAGCTCCAAATGATCAACCTCTGATGCCTCCTCCTTCTGGGACTCCGCCGACTGCTGAAGCTCCACCGACTGCTGAAACTTCTCCTAAGCAGCGTTTGTGAAGGCTCCCTCTTGTATTTATATGCTTAATGTTCCTTTCGTTTTTATGAATGTAAAACTACCTTGCAAGAAGTTGTGGCAGAGATTGCAAAATCATTACCTGCATAAAGGAACACAAGTAGGACTTAAACACAAAAACCAGAAAACAAGAGAAAAACAGAACAAGAAAATTTAAAATTATTCAAAATAAAGATAAAGATAGAAAGCTTGGGTTGCCTCCCAAGAAGCGCTTTCTTTAACGTCTTGCAGCCGGACGATGCCTCCAGTCACACTCCCCTAGGTTCCATGGCATGGAAGTGAACTTCGAATGGAAGGTGATACTTGAAATGATCCGGCATTTGGACTAAAAACTTCCCCAATTTGCAGTAAAATCAAATGATGACCCCCAAACTATAATTCTGCAATCAACTCAAGGGTGGACATAACCCAAATACAAAGAAAAGAAATAATTCAGTTTAGCACGCAAGAAAATTGAAAATGACAGAAAAAGGCAATGAATAGAAATATTGGGTTGCCTCCCAATAAGCGCTTGCTTTTACGTCCGCAGCCAGACGGTATCAAGAGTAATCATCCAAAGGGAACTGGTTCTTGGAGAGGTACAACCTCCACATCATGCTCCGCAAAAGACTCGTAATATGGCTTGAGTCTATGCCCATTCACTTTGAACATGTATCCGGTCTTTGCACTTTGGATTTCCACTGCACCATGAGGAAAAATATTTGTTATAACAAATGGACCAACCCATCGAGAACGAAGCTTACCTGGAAATAACCGAAGGCGAGAATTAAATAGAAGAACTTTCTGTCCAATGACAAAGCTCTTCCTTAAGATCATCTTGTCATGAAATGCCTTTGATTTCTCCTTGTATATTCGACTAGACTCGTATGCATCATTCCGGATTTCGTCTAACTCATTTAATTGAAGCTTCCTTTGCTTTCCGGCAACACCCATGTCCATGTTGTAGGCTTTGATCGCCCAATAAGCTTTGTGCTCTAACTCCACTGGAAGACAGCATGGTTTCCCATAGATTAACCGAAATGGGGACATTCCAATAGGGGTCTTATAGGCAGTCCTATAAGCCCACAATGCATCGTTCAAGCGCATGCTCCAATCCTTCCTACTAGGACTCACAGTTTTCTCCAAAATTTGCTTCACCTCACGATTTGATACTTCTGCTTGACCGCTAGTTTGCGGATGATAAGGTGTAGACACCTTATGTGTGACATTGTACTTCCTAAGCAACGCTTCAAATGTTCGATTGCAAAAATGACTCCCTCTATCGCTAATGATCGCTCTAGGTATTCCAAATCTTGCAAAGATGTTACTCTTAATAAAATCTGAAACAACTTTTGAATCATTAGTTTTGGTGGCTTTTGCTTCCACCCATTTAGAAACATAATCCACAGCCAATAAAATGTAAAGAAAACCATTTGAAGATGGAAAAGCTCCCATGAAATCAATGCCCCACACATCAAAGATCTCAACAACCAAAATAGGGGTTTGTGGCATTTGATTTCTTGGGCCCAAGTTACCTGTTCGTTGACAACGATCACATGTTGGACAAAACTCGTACGCATCTTTAAACAAACTAGGCCAATAAAAACCACTCTCTAACACCTTCAGGGCTGTCCTCTTTGCTCCAAAATGGCCACCACATGCATAAGAATGACAAAAAGTTAGAATAGATTTAAACTCAGATTCGAGGACACACCTTCTAATCAATTGATCAGTGCAATATTTCCACAAATAAGGATCATCCCACTCGTAGTATTTGGCGGTTTTGACAAGCTTATCTTTTTGAGCACGTGTAAAATCATCCGGAATCTTTTTGATGACCTTATAATTGATAATATCTGCATACCAAGGGTCAGTAATCTTTAATGAAAATAGTTGCTCATCTGGAAAACTTTCACGTAAAAGGATGAGATCTTTCTCTGTGTTTGAATGCACAAGTCGGCTAAGATGATCGGCTACAACATTCTCACTCCCTTTCTTATCCTTGATCTCCAAGTCAAACTCTTAAAGAAGAAGTATCCATCGAATGAGTCGTGGTTTTGCATCTTTTTTTGTGAGTAGATACTTCAAAGCTGCATGATCAGAAAACACAATAACTTTAGTCCCAATCAGATAAGATCTAAATTTTTCTAAAGCAAATACAATAGCTAGAAGCTCCTTCTCTGTTGTTGAATAATTCAACTATGCATCATTGAGTGTTCGAGATGCATAATAGATGACATGTGGCAATTTGTTGACACGCTGCCCTAGAACTGCACCAACAGCATAGTCTGAAGCATCGCACATTAACTCAAAAGGTAAACTCCAATCTGGTGGCATGATTACAGGAGCCGTGGATAACAACTCCTTAAGCTTATTGAATGCTACCACACACTCTTCATTCATATCAAATGTTACATCCTTTTGAAGTAAACGACACAAGGGTCTAGAAATCATTGAGAAGTCCTTCATAAACCTACGGTAAAAACCTGCATGTCCAAGAAAATAACGAATCTCCCTGACAGTAGTAGGGATGGGTAAAGAACTAACAAGTTTTACTTTAGATTTATCAACTTCAATTCCCTTTTCAGATATGATATGCCCTAGAACTAATCCATGCGAAACCATGAAATGGCATTTTTCCCAATTTAACACTAGATTAGTTTCTTGACAACGTTTTAAAACTAGGGACAGATTATGTAGACATGTATCAAAAGAATCACCATAAACTAAAAAATCATCCATGAACACTTCAATTATTTTCTCAATCATATCAGAAAAGATACTTACCATACACCTCTGAAATGTGGCAGGGGCGTTGCACAGTCCAAACGGCATCCTCCGGTATGCAAATGTGCCAAATGGACATGTGAAAGTCATATTTTCTTGATCCTCCGGAGCAACTGCAATTTGATTATACCCAGAATAGCCATCAAGAAAACAATAATGAGAATGACCAGTTAGCCTTTCTAACATTTGATCAATGAATGGGAGTGGAAAGTGATCCTTGCGTGTGGTACTATTTATCTTTTGATAGTCTGTACAGACTCTCCAACTATTTTGCACACGTATAGGCATTAGCTCATTAGCTTCATACTTAACAACTGTGACTCCAGATCATTTAGGGACTACTTGAATAGGGCTTACCCACTTGCTATCTGAAATAGGATATATGATGCCAACATCAAGAAGTTTGATAACCTCTTTTTTAATGACTTCCATCATGAGTGGGTTTAAACGGCGTTGAGCTTCCCTTGTTGGTTTTGCACCTTCCTCCAACAGAATCCTGTGCATGCATGTAGCTGGATTTATACCTTTGATATCTGCAATGCTCCATGCTATGGCAGTCTTGTGATCCTTCAGTACCCGGATCAGTTTTTCCCCCTCTTCTGTTAAAAGTTGTGACGATATGATGACCGGTAATGTTTCATCCTCTCCCAAAAATGCATACTTCAAATGTTCAGGAATTGGTTTAAGCTCCAATTTGGGTGCCTGAATCACAGAAGAAAGAGTTTTTTCGTTAGAAGTAGGAAGAGAAATAAAATAGGAAGAACACTTACCAGGAATTGGTGAAAGAGACTCAAGAGAGGCCACTATTTAGATTAATTCTTCTTCAATGTGCTCTGAATAATTAAAATTTCCATGTGTAATGCTATGCACTAATTCCTTCTCTAAATTATCTTGTCCCACACCTTCATTAAAACAATCCTACACAAAATAGTCAAACACATCAATAGACAAACAAGATTCTAATTCACTAGGATACCTCATAGCATCGAAGATTCTGAACTTGACGCTTTCCCCCTCAATTTCCATGGTTAAGGTACCATCGTAGACATCAATCTTCGTCCATGCTGTTCTAAGGAATGATCTTCCCAATATAAGAGGAAGTGCAGTAGGCATAGGATCATGTTTCATCTCAAGAACAAAAAAGTCAGCGGGAAAAATGAGCTCATTCACTTGCACAAGTACATCCTCCAATAGGCCTTTGGGATATCTATTTAAACGATCTGCCAACTGGATTACTACCTTTGTTTCCTTCAAGTCTCCAAGGTTCAATGACTCATACACTGAATATGGCATCAGATTGATGGATGCCCCCAAATCACACAATGCTCTCCTAAACTCTTTGCCTCCAATTACACATGGAATGGTAAAGCTACCGGCATCTTTCAACTTCGGTGGCAGCTTTCTCTGCAAAACAGCTGATACTTCCTCGCCTAATGCCATAGTTTCTTGATCATGGAATCTCCTCTTGTTTGTACAAAGCTCTTTAAGGAACTTTGCATACTTGGGCACTTGTTTTATGGCATCTAAAAGAGGTAAGTTCACTTGGACTTTCCGGAAAGTATCCAAGATTTCCTTATCAGTTTGCTCTTTCTTAGACTTCATAAACCTACGAGGAAAAGGAATAGGGACACATGAGTTAAATGAATTTTGAACTTCTTTACTTACCTTATCAGAATCTTTTTTGTTCAATTCTGTATCTTTAGGAGACGTTTCAGCTTTTGTTGAAGCCTCATCTTGCTCAAAAACTTCTTTTCCACTCCTTAAAGTCACAACATTCATCTGCTCCGCATTTGGATTCACCACGGTTTGGCTAGGCAACCTTCCTGGTTGGTGTTGTTGCCCCATCAAATTTGCTAACTGACTCATTTGGCGCTCAAGGTTTTCAATTGCTTTGTCTGTTTTCTGTTGATGAGATTGAGTAGAGTTAGCTAAAGAAGAAATTAAATCCTCAAGAGACTTACTTGGAGCTTCTTGTTGTTGAGGCTGAAATGGTGCCTGCGGTCTTGCTTGAAAGAAGCCAGGCGGACGATTATAGTTGTTGGGAACAGATTGTTGTCCATGTCTTGATTGTTCCACTTTAAGTGTGGATGATCGCGCCATCCTGTATTATAGTTGTTGGAATAGGGATCATACTTTTGCCTTTGTTGCCCTTGAAATCCTCCTAATGCATTAGCTTGCTCAAGACCACCTTGATCCATCGATGAAGGGCACATGTCTGTGGCATGTCCCATCATTGAACATACACCACACACCTGTTTTGGAGCCACAATAACCTGTTGCACAAGATTAGTCAAGTTAGCTAATTGTAATTCAATACTAGAATTAGCACTTACCTCATTCACTTTCTTAAAAGGTAGCTCATCTCTCCCTCCAAATTGTCGTGTATTGCCAGCAATGTTCTTTAATAATGCCTTAGCATTAGTAGGCGTCTTGTCCATGAATGCTCCGCCACTTGCTGCATCAAGCATTACACGATCAGTACCATACAATCCCTCATAAAAGTATTGTATTAGTAAATGCTCTGAAATTTGATGATTAGGACAAGATGCAACCAAATGTGTGAACCGCTCATAGTAATCTCCAAAGGGCTCTCCATGTTGTTGTCGGATTGCACATATGTCCTTCCTTATGCTTGCAGCTTTTGTGGCTGGAAAATATTGCTCCAAAAATGCGTGCTTCACCTGGTTCCATGTGTTCATTGATCCCGGAGGTAAATTGTAAAGCCACTCCTTTGCCTTGGCTTCTAATGTAAATGGGAATGCCCTCAACTTGACTTGCTCTTCATCCACATTTGCTGGTCTCATTCCTGAGCATACCACGTGAAACTCCATGAGATGCTTGTTGGCATCCTCTGTTGAGAAGCCATGGAACTTAGGCAAGTAGTGAATCATGCCGGACTTAAGCTCAAATCCTCCTCCTGCATTTGGATATGTGAGGCACAATGGTTGTTGATCCGTATTTGGCATTGCCAACTCCCTCAATGTAAAGTTATCAGCCATGCCTTCTTGTGGTTCCTCCTCCTCTTCCGAACTTAAATGTGGTGGGGAAGATGGTGGTAAAGACACCGATGCACACTTTTGCTTGATTTTTCTCTGAAGCTTTCGAAATGTTCGTTCAATCTCTGGATCGTAGGAAGCTAGATCAATGCTCTTAAACTTTCGAGTATGCATGTACTACAAAGAGGACCTGAAATAAAAACAAAAACACTAATTGGACAAGAAAAGAAAACAATAGAAAAATAAGTAATTTAGAAATAACAATCCCCGGCGACACGGCGCCAAAATTTGGTAGGAATTATAACGCACCACAAAGTAGCACACAAATATCCTATTAATTTTCCTTATTAACACTAAAATTTGTCAATTGTAGCATATGAAAATAAGGGTCTTTCCCGCAGAAGATTGTTTTATCCAAATACTTAAAATGTCACAAAAACAGGGTGGCTGTCTCCACTGACCAGCCACCGAACAATAATTATTAAACTAACGTACACTTATCCAAATGCAACGAAAGTTTATACACAAAAACTAGACATACCAACCTATGCTCACACAAAATTTTGGGATTTTTGGAGTTGATTAGCTATTTAAATTAAATCGGACAAAACAGGACCTCAACAAGTTTTAAATAATACCAATAGATTTTAATTCACAAGTTAAGAAAACGAGTTAGGGGAAATGCTATCCACCACCAAATAATCATGCAAACATGTTATGTTTCATTCAAATTCCTTTTATTTCCGGATGAAGATGCTCAAGTTGGCTCAATGTTAGAACACAACCTCTTACTCTTTCTTACGTAGTATGTTAAGAGAATGGCGTTTTCAACTTAACTTAGTCCCTAACATGCAATCTAGAATGGCGTGTTCATAGACTTAACAAGTAGAAATCATTAAGAATAAAAAGAGTTTGAGTCATCACAAGGCATCGTAAGTACCGGCGTTGTCTTACTTATCCTAGAAATCGGTTCACATGTTAACCACAATTAACAAGTGCTACTCTAGAACATATGTAGGCCCTCATTCAACAAGGGCAGGTAAACATATATTCATAGCATTAAAATCCTAGATATGCTCACTATGTATGCATCCATAGAAACACATAAAGAATTTATCAATGACATAAGTAGTGAAACAATTTTCATCCTTTCATAAAAGTCATTCAAACAAAATATCACAACAAACTTACAATCATATTCGGGACTTCAAAACAGCCCCTAAATACTAAAAATTAGTTACACATTATTCTCAAATTAAACCAAAAGTAAAACATGGGTTTGAGAAGATAAAACCAAGAAATATAGAGTGAAGCCTCTGCTCTCTGCCGTGTTTTTTTTCTGCACAGTTTTCTGTGCTTCTCTGTGCTCTGCTGCCAGCCGTCAGTCTCTCCTTGCGCACCCTGCGCCTGCTGTCCTCTCTTCTCTGCGTCTGCTGCGTGTCTGCTTGTTTCTGCTTCTGTGCCGTGTGCTTCTTGCGCACTGGCTCTTTCCTCCTCTCCTTTTCGCCTCGCCCCTCTGTCCCCGTGTCTATATCCTTTTCTGCTCCTGTCCTCCCTCTTTTATTTTCTGTTACTCTTTCCTATCTCTCTTCTTTCCCCCCGCGTCAGTCCTCCACTTCTTTTTTTTATTTCATTTCTTTATTCTTCCCTTTAGTCTTTCTTTATTCTTTTCTGTTTTTCATCCCGTCAGTCTCCCACTATTTTATTTTCTTTTCTTATTTTATTTCTTTTTTTTATTATTTTCTTTTCTTTCTTTTTCTCCACCAGTCCGTGTCTCTCCCTGCTCTCATTCTTTTATTCTGTCAATGTCTCCCTCACTCACTTTGTTTTCGGCTCAGTGTTTCCTTTCCGTCCCATTTATTTTCTGTTGCTCTTATTTTTTCTTGAAATTGATCCTAAAACAAATTTGACTGCACATTAACACAAGGTAAGGTAAAATGCCACAATTTTAACACAAAAACATCACAAAGACTTTAGAAATGGATGGTATAAATGCATGAAATATATGATTGATCACCCGCCAAGTTGAATCATTGGCGGCTGAAGTGATGAGTCTCAAACAGGAGATTAGAGGGCTCAAGCATGAGAATAAACAGTTGCACCGGCTCGCTCATGACTATGCTTCAAACATGAAGAGGAAGCTTGACCAGATGAAGAAATCTGATGGTCAGATTTTACATGATCATCAGATGTTTGTAGGTTTGTTCCAAAGGCATTTATTGCCTTCGTCTTCTGGGGCTGTACCGCGTAATGAAGCTCCAAATGATCAACCTCCGATGCCTCCTTCTTCTAGGGTGCTGTCCAATACTAAGGCTCCGAATGATCCCCCTCCGGTGCCTTCTCTTTCTGGGGCTCTGCCGACTGCTGAGACTTCTCCTAAGCAACCTTTGTGAAGGCTCCTTCTTGTTTGTTTATTTTGACTCATGTATATGTACATATTTGTAACTTCTTAGAGATATCAATAAATAAGCTTTGTTTCATTTCAACGTATTGTGTTAAATACACCAAAGCCTTCTTCACTAAGTTCTTTGAATTTTTCTTTTGTTGAAGCTTGTATGTTGAAGCTTTGTGAGTGGAGCATGTAGGTTGAGGTAGTGTTCCCTTAATTTCTCGAGTGGGGAAAACTTCTCGATTGGAGACTTGAAAAATCCAAGTCACTGAGTCGGGTCGGCTATATGAATCTTAGAACGCCATTGTGCTCGATCATATGTCATGTCCTCCGTTAGATCCAAGTACTCTAAGTCTTTTCTTAGAGTCTCTTCCAAAGTTTTCCTAGGTCTTCCTCTACCCCTTCGGCCCTGAACCTCTGTCCCGTAGTCGTATCTTCTAACCGGAGTGTCAGTAGGCCTTCTTTGCACATGTCCAAACCACCGTAACCGATTTTCTCTCAGTTTTCCTTCAATTTCGGCTACTCCTACTTTATCTCGGATATCCTCATTCCTAATCTTATCCTTTCTCGTGTGCCCACACATCCAACGAAGCATCCTCATCTCCGCTACACCCATTTTGTGTACGTGTTGGTGCTTCACCGCCCAACATTCTGTGCCATACAGCATCGCCAGCCTTATTGCCGTCCTATAAAATTTTCCCTTAAGCTTCAGTGGCATACGACGATCACACAACACACCGGATGCACTCTTCCACTTCATCCATCCAGCTTGTATTCTATGGTTGAGATCTCCATCTAATTCTCCGTTCTTTTGCAAGATAGATCCTAGGTAGCGAAAACGGTCTTTCTTTGTTATTTCCTGATCTCCGATCCTCACCCCTAACTCATTTTGGCCTCCATTTGCACTGAACTTGCACTCCATATATTCTGTCTTTGATCGGCTTAGGCGAAGACCTTTAGATTCCAACACTTCTCTCCAAAGGTTAAGCTTCGCATTTACCCCTTCTTGAGTTTCATCTATCAACACTATATCGTCTGCGAAAAGTAAACACCAAGGAATATCATCTTGAATATGTCCTGTTAACTCATCCATTACCAACGCAAAAAGGTAAGGACTTAAGGATGAGCCTTGATGTAATCCTACAGTTATGGGGAAGCTTTCGGTTTGTCCTTCATGAGTTCTTACGGCAGTCTTTGCTCCTTCATACATATCCTTTATAGCTTGGATATATGCTACTCGTACTCCTTTCTTCTCTAAAATCCTCCAAAGAATGTCTCTTGGGACCCTATCATACGCTTTTTCCAAATCTATAAAGACCATGTGTAAATCCTTTTTCCCATCTCTATATCTTTCCATCAATCTTCGTAAGAGATAGATTGCCTCCAGGTTGAGCGCCCTGGCATGAACCCGAATTGGTTGTCCGAAACCCGTGTCTCTTGCCTCAATCTATGCTCAATGACTCTCTCCCAGAGCTTCATTATATGACTCATTAGCTTAATACCCCTATAGTTCATGCAATTTTGTACGTCGCCCTTATTCTTGTAAATAGGCACCAAGGTGCTCTTTCGCCACTCGTTTGGCATCTTCTTCGTTTTCAAAATCCTATTGAAAAGGTCAGTGAGCCATGCTATACCTGTCTCTCCCAAGGCTTTCCACACTTCAATCGGTATATCGTCTGGGCCCACTGCTTTTCTATGCTTCATCTTCTTCAAGGCTACAACCACTTCTTCCTTCCTGATTCGACGATAAAAGGAGTAGTTTCTACACTCTTTTGAGTTACTCAACTCCCCTAAAGGAGTACTCCTTTCATGTCCTTCGTTGAAAAGATTATGAAAATAACCTCTCCATCTGTCTTTGACCGCGTTCTCTGTAGCAAGAACCTTTCCATCCTCATCCTTGATGCACCTCACTTGGTTTAGGTCCCTTGTCTTCTTTTCCCTTGCTCTAGCTAGTTTATAGATATCCAACTCTCCTTCTTTGGTATCTAGTCGCTTATACATATCATCATAAGCCGCTAACTTAGCTTCTCTCACAGCTTTCTTCGCCTCTTGCTTCGCTCTTCTATACCTTTCACCATTTTCATCGGTCCTATCCTTGTATAAGGCTTTACAACATTCCTTCTTAGCCTTCACCTTTGTTTGTACCTCCTCATTCCACCACCAAGATTCCTTTTGGTGTGGAGCAAAGCCCTTGGACTCTCCTAATACCTCTTTTGCTACTTTTCGGATACAGCTAGCCATGGAATCCCACATTTGGCTAGCTTCCCCCTCTCTATCCCACACACACTGGGTGCTTACTTGCTCTTTGAAAATGACTTGTTTTTCTCCTTTTAGATTCCACCATCTAGTCTTTGGGCACTTCCAAGTCTTGTTCTTTTTTCTCACTCTTTTGATATGTACATCCATCACCAACAAGCGATGTTGATTAGCCAAGCTCTCCCCCGATATAACTTTGCAATCCTTACAAGTTATATGATCCCCTTTCCTCATTAGAAGAAAATCTATTTGTGTTTTTGACGACCCACTCTTGTAGGTGATCACATGTTCTTCTCTCTTCTTAAAGAAGGTGTTGGCTAAGAAGAGATCATATGCCATTGCAAAATCCAAGATAGCTTCCCCATCCTCATTTCTCTCCCCAAAACCATGGCCACCATGAAAACCTCCATAGTTGCCTGTCTCCCTACCCACGTGTCCATTTAAATCTCCTCCTATAAATAATTTCTCCGTCTGAGCAATTCCTTGCACCAAGTCTCCAAGGTCTTCCCAAAATTTCTCCTTCGAACTCGTATCCAACCCTACTTGAGGTGCGTACACACTAATCACATTGATGAGTTCTTGTCCTATTACAATCTTGATTGCCATGATTCTATTTCCTACCCTCTTGACATCTACAACATCTTGTGTCAAGGTCTTGTCCACAATGATGCCAACACCGTTTCTCGTTCTATTTGTGCCCGAATACCAAAGCTTAAACCCTGAGTTTTCTAGATCCTTTGCCTTAAGACCAACCCACTTAGTTTCTTGTAGGCACATAATATTTATCCTTCTCCTCACCATAACTTCCACTACTTCCATAGATTTTCCCGTTAAGGTTCCTATATTCCACGTTCCTAAACGCATTCTACTCTCTTGAACTCTACCCTTCTGTCCTAGCTTCTTCACCATCCCCCGTCTAATAGGATCAAAGTACTTCTTTTGTGTGTCCTGTGTAAAGTTGATAGGAGCATATGCTCCCAAACAACTTTGAGTGGAGTCGTTCGAAAAGAAGTTTCTATGGCCCCCTTGCTCATTTAACACTGCATCCGAGTGCCGATGGAGATACAGCGACCCTTGCTCACTTATCACTGTACTCGGGCCACACAGCACGCCACTTACGGGTGACGTCCTAGCTTTAACGCGATTTCGTTCTGGATTCATTGTCATAAGGATTCGACGTAACTATGGAATGCCGGCTGTCGACTACCTGACGTCCTCCCCCTCCTCCTTTATCCGGGCTTGGGACCGGCAATGCAAGATAAACTTACATAGGCGGAATTCCATACATTATAAAAATATCTAACAAGCTAACAGACTCTTTAATGTACTTAAAGATCATTGTATTCATTGAGTAATTAATGGAAAATAGGTAAGATTGGTTTCAGACCTGCTATCTATTGGAAATGTGTCTTAAAGGTCAATCATGAGATGATATTCTAAGGAGTAAACACAAAAATCCTGTGACAAATGATAAGAGAACACGTGTACAAAGTAAATGTATTGTATTAATGAGTTTAGTGTTACAATCTCTGTTAAAAAGTTTCCTCTGATTCGATCTCCAAAGTGTAAGGTGTGTAGTGTTGTTGAGTCAAGGGTCACGATGATGATAAGCTCATATATATATATATATATATATATATATATATATTACATCAAATTCACTTGCCTTTTCTTAGTTAGTTCCTTATATTTTTGAGCTATTTACTTTGCTTTTGTGTTTTGTAGGATTTGTCAAGCAAAGAAAAGAAAAATAGCACAAATGGGATTTTAAGTAACAAATTCGTCAAAACTGCCTGTGCAGATCAGCTGACTTTGGAAGCAAGTTGCGAACAACTCAGAATGAATTAGAGAATGAGCCTTATATGCTTGGAAAGCTACGGATATCTATTTTCCGGACTGTTTCACGGATTGTTAATATCATTTTTCTAGAAGAAGTTATGGCCGTTTTAACACTAAAAGGTTCGTAAGAGGCTGAGCAGTTTGTAACTGCAAAGAAAGCAATAAACCCAATAAATCTAACAGCCAAAACTGATGCAGCCAAGAACAAGCCAGCTGACACCTATTCAAATATCAGAGGAAATGGAATTAAAGATGAGGATTAAATGGGAGTAATTGGCATAAAGGCTACCCAAAGAGTTACAATTGTTTTACCATTTTCTCTCACTTATTGTCATCACTAAATTGCTATTAGTGGGGAAAGTTATGGAGAAGAAGATGATGCAGCAAGAATTGGTTACAAGGAATGTTGGGAGAGGGAATAAGGGAGAGTTTTACAGAAATAATTTTGAAAAAGGAAATAAAAATTAAAAATAAAAAAGAAGGTTGCAGGTTGTAGCGAAAAGGAAGAAAAAAGGTAAGGCAGCAGTGTTGAGGAAGTAATAGAGAAGGAATGAGGAAATCTTGGCATTCTCTTCTTTCGGTTTTATCTTCTCAAACTTATGTCCTTCATTTGGTTTAATTTGAGAATTATGATTAACTAAATTTTTAGTAGTTAGGGGTTGTTTTGAAGCCCCGAATATGATTGCAAGTTTGTTATGACATTTCGTTGAATTGCTTTTATGAATGGATAAAAATTGGTTCACTACTTATGTCAGTGATGAATTCTTTATGTGTTTTCTACGGATGCATGTCGAATGAGGACCTACATATGTTCTAGAGTTGTACTTGTTAATTGCGATTAACATGTGAACCAATTTCTAGGATAAGTAAGACAACGCTAGTACTTACGATGCCTTGTGATGACTCAAACTGTTTTCATTATTAATGATTTCTACTTGTTAAATCTATGAACACGCCATTCTAGATTGCATGCTAGGGACTACGTAAGAAAGAATAATAGGTTGAGTTCTAACATTAAGCCAACTTGAGCATCTTTATCCGGAAGTAAAAAGAATTTGAATGAAACATAACATGTTTGTATGATTATTTGGTGGTGGATAGCAATTCCCCTAACTCATTTTTCTTAATTTGTGAACTACATAAAATATGTTTCTGTCATGTTTTTGTTCAATTTAATTTAAATAGAAAATCAACACCAAAAATCCCAAAAATTTGTGTGAGTCCCTTTTTACAAAGGCCCAAGGTACCTCATTCATTGCAGTCCTTACCTATGTAGATGACATACTTCTTACAAGAAATCATCTTAAAGAGATGGAACGTCTCAAAACATTCCTTCTCACACGCTTCCGCATCAAAGATCTTGGTGATTTAAAATATTTTTTGGGCATTGAATTTTTTCGTTCCAAGAAAGGCATTTTCATGTCTCAGAGGAAATATGCACTACATATTTTGCAGGATTCTGGTCTTACAGGGGCATGCCCAGACAAGTTTCCAATGGAACAAAATTTGAAACTCACTCCCACATAGGGAGCATTGCTAGATGATCCCACCAAGTACAGAAGACTAGTCGGACGATTGATTTATCTTACTGTCACCAGGCCTAACATAGTCTTTTCGGTTCGCACATTGAGTCAATTCATGCACGAGCTTCACAAACCTCACTAGGATGTAGCTTTGCGAATTCTCAAGTACGTCAAAGGTACTCCTGGTCAAGGTTTGTTATTTCCTGTCTCTGACAATCTTGAATTAAAGGTTTTTTGTGATTCCGATTGGGGAGGTTGTCGTGCCACAAGAAGGTCAGTTACTGGGTATTGTCTCTTTCTTGGAAATTCCATCATCTCATGGAAATCCAAGAAACAAGACAATGTTTCTCGATCATCTGCAGAAGCTGAATATCGAGTTATGGCCAACACATGCTTAGAGTTAACATGGTTGCGCTATATATTGCAAGATTTAAAGGTTCCGCAAAAGGGTCCCACACCATTATTTTGTGACAATGAAGCCGCTCTATATATTGCAGCTAATCTCCTTTTTCATGAGCGAACGAAGCATATTGAAATTGATTGTCACATTGTTCGAGAAAAACTGCAAGTTGGAATGATTAGTCCTTCACATGTACCTACACGTTTCCAGTTAGCAGATTTATTCACAAAGGCTTTAGGGAAAGATCAATTCGTGAAATTGTGAGACAAGTTGGAACTTCATGATATTCACTCTCCAACTTGAGGGGGAGTATTATGAAAAGATCGTGTAATTTACCGTATAATATGTTTACCTAAAATAGTTGATGTGAAATCTCATTAAAAGAGGGATGCGATTTCCTAGGCTTTATTGTAGATTAGTTGACTTAGTTGTGTATATATATTGTACTCTTACTTGAGCAACAAAAAAATGAAAACTATTCAGCTAATCACTTTCCATAGCCCTACAATATACTATTCATTCTTTTAATAGTATGGGATCCCGATGCTCCCAGGGATTCTCTCTAACTTATAAAATTTATTTCATATCAAACATTTGGTACTAGATGCATTATCAATGTTTTCATTCTCTCAAATTATTCTCGAACTAAACTACCAGTCGCATTCTCAAATCATAACAATGCAAAATTCTATTTGTCCTTTTTGTTTTACAAAACAATTTTTCAAAAATTGTTCTGTAAAACGTTACCAAATGACCGTTAAATTTGTCAAAATAAAACCCTATGTGGCCCCTCTACGAAGATATGACATGTAGTGAAAACATCATTTTTACCCAATCTTCTTCAACTTTAACCCTAGTCCTCACATGTTTGATTGCTTTAGCTAGGTGCGCATGTAGAATTTAAAGGTTAGGTTTTCTAGTCTGACATTGAGTAGTCGTTATAATTTTGGGTTTCCACATGTGCTAAATTGGAACCTTCAAATGATCATTTTATACATTTTTAACCAAAATTATTATTATTATTATTATTATTATTATTATTATTATTATTATTATTATTATTATTATTATTATTATTATTATTCAAGAGAAGGGGAGAATTCGAAATACATTAAACATAGAGGATGGAGTTTCAAACTCGGGACACATGTATTGTGATCGAATCTTGATTCTATATCTTGTATAAAAAAACATGACGTATTTTAACCGCAAGCATAATAAAAGTACAAAAAACCCAAATAGAAGCTCGGCTCAAATGAATTTTTCAATCTTGAACTTTTTTTTGTCAAATGATAGATTTGTTAGATTAAATGTTAGATTAGGAAATCGATGGGATTCGAACCCACATGCCATGGTGCAAGGGCAACATCTTGAACTTAGCTTTGGCTTGTCTTGGTTGTAAATCAAAGTCGAGTTTTTAATTGATTTGGCTTAGAGCGTAATTTAAACAAACATATGCTCGGCAGGACTTAATGAAAATTACTAATAAGAAAATTATACATCCCAAAATAACTCAAAATAATAAGTTAAATTTTTGTGAAAGGATTATCCGTTCAACATAAAATGATACGAGTTGCTCACAAGTTTTATGAGCCCAACGTACCAATACTTAACCTCTGCTCACTTTTCTAGCAAGCTCAATATTTTGTTCAAACTAAACTTGTTTTGCTGATTACCCCAGCTTGAACGAGGCCAAAACAAGATAATGCACGTCAAACTCGAACCGCTGTGGCTCGATTTACATAATTATACGTGTATTTAGAAATTCAATCATCAATCGGATACAGTTACGGATTATAAACTTAAACGGCAAAGAGGAGTTTTGTATATTAGCATTTGAAATAGTAAGTGCTGCCTTAGAGTCCAACGTCTTGTAACCAAAGAAACCAAAGAAGTACTTGATTGATCATTGATGGACTTTTCAGGACTGCGACCTTTGAGTTTTCAATTCATTTTGTTTTACGTATGTCATTCCCATATCAGGAAGCCCTCCTGCTGCTATGCAACAATGACCAATCCCTTCACTTACAGCCGTCAGTTTCTCGTATCTTTGGAAAATTTTTGCTAAGCTGGATATGCTGCGGCGTTGTTTCAGAAGCTCGCCATTTTGTCTTCTTCTTCCCAACTCTCTCTCATCTGTCAAAGACTGGCATATAATTCTTACGTCCGTGTCGTTTGCATGGCATTGGTAGCTCAGTATATATATATTCCAACTTCTTGTATGTTTTTCAATCGCCCTCTCCAACGGCACAAAAGGTCATCTTCTCTGGATTCTGGTTTTTGAGCGGTCTTGGTGTTTGGTGATCGCCTTCGAGTATGTTCGCGTGAAACAATTAAGCTGGCTGTTTTAAGTTCTCTCTGAAAGATTTGGTAAATTAATTGGCATTTCAAGATTAAAGCCCTTTAGTTGTTTCTTTAACTCAAGAAATGTTCTAATCCAATCTAAATTGCGGGGAGGTGCACACTACTGTAGCCAACTTGTGTTGCCTATTCCTTGTTTGAACTATGTTTTCTGTGGGCTTTGAAATTTTTGTTTCTAGTCCTGATCGACTTTACTGAACAATTGAATGCCATCACATACTGTATCGTTTAATTTCCTTGCCATGCGATATCCAACGCTCTTTAATGACTGATGAGAGTCTTGATGATTTGATGAGGCAAAAACTACTGGGATTAGTTGCTAATCATTGAAATTTGAAATTTTCCGTTTATTTGTTTAGATATATATTACTGTTTCTGATACTTAGAAACTCAATAAACAAGAAAATCCGCTCAAATAAGCTGGATTTTCATATTTCCAAACCACAAAGCAGGAATTATAAGATGATTTGAGGAATAAAAACTTGTATCAGATGTTTGTTTTATTTGTTAAATGCTTTTTGCATCCTTAAACTTTATTCTTATGACAAACTTCTGAATCCACAGATTGTCTATCTTTGCGTTCTCGGTGGGGGACAAGACAATCGAGCTGCGATGGATGCCCTTGAGACTATTTTGAAGGAAGCTGTTGATATGGTACACGTTCTTGATCTATTTACATTTTGGTGTTAAACTAGGCAAACCTAAAATCTTATGCTAATTATTGAGTTGATATAAAACTTGTCTGCAAGAGGATTTTACCTGTTATATTAGAGGGTTTTGAGTATTTTGGCAGTTTTATAAATCTTTAATATTCTGGCAGGAGAACATACCCGTTGAGGAAGTCTTCGAAAATTTGAAATGTACAGCTGAGGGTCTCAGTACTGACGAGGTACAAAAGCGGTTGGAGATGTTTGGCTACAACAAACTTGAAGAGAAAAAGGTTTCAAATAATTTGTTTAGGCTTGTGCTTTTTCTTGTATTGTAATTAATTTTCTATAGATAGTTTCTTAAGAAGAATTTATTTTAGTAAGCTTTCACCTTCTTGCATTGTAACTCTGTCTTTCAAATTGCAGGAGAGCAAACTACTCAAATTTCTGGGATTTATGTGGAACCCTTTGTCTTGGGTTATGGAAGCAGCTGCGTTAATGTCCATATGTCTTGCGCACGGAGGCGTAAGTTCCTAGTAGTTCATTTTACCATTGAGACTGGAGACTAGATTTCTGAACTGATTTTTGTAAACTTTATTCTTTCAGGGACTGGGTATGGATTATCACGATTTCGTGGGTATCATTATATTACTCATAGTTAATTCAACTATAAGTTTTATAGAGGAAAACAATGCTGGTAATGCAGCTCAAGCCCTTATGGCAAGACTGGCTCCAAAGGCGAAGGTTACCCTCATTTTTATATACCAGTTACTTTTTCTTTCTGCGCTGAACGTTTCATTTGTTATGTTGCTTTCTATCATGTTGGTAGTTAACAAAATCTGAACAGGTTTTACGAGATGGAAAATGGAGTGAGGAAGATGCTTCTGTGCTGGTTCCTGGAGACATTATCAGTATCAAATTGGGTGATATTATTCCTGCTGATGCTCGTTTGCTCGAAGGAGATGCTTTAAAAATTGATCAGGTAGCTAAGTCATATTGCTGTGTAATAAATCATTTCCAGACAATTTCGGACTTTCTGTTAACCGGTTTCCTTGTTTTCAGTCCGCTCTTACAGGAGAGTCACTTCCAGTAACTAAGAATGCCGGTGATGGTGTATACTCTGGTTCAACATGTAAACAAGGTGAACTTGAAGCGGTTGTCATTGCAACTGGAGTACATACCTTCTTCGGAAAAGCTGCCCATCTTGTTGAAAACACAACTCATGTTGGGCACTTTCAGCAGGTAGTATTTTTGGATAGTGCTATGCACACACCAATATTTACGTCCCACACACCTTCGTCAATTTTTCGGTATTGATTTTCAAGTCATTCAATCCGACGGCCGAAAATTGAGAGGGGTGTGTGAGAAGTAAAAATGGGTGTGTGGATAGCACTACCAATATGTTTTACGGCCCTTTTCACGTTAATAGAGTGAGTTCACGTTCATGTTGCTAAAATGTCAAGCCAATAGACATGTTTCGTATGAGATGAGACACTCATGAACATAAAACTGAGCAGCATTAAAACTATGAATTTGTTGCTTGAATGTAAGAGACAGTGAAATCTACCTATGCTAGAGTGTTTTGTCTTGAGCACAAGAACTTTTTACTTGTTGCACATCTCTAAAGTACCATTTGGACTGATTGTTTCAGGTCTTAACATCTATTGGAAACTTTTGCATTTGTTCAATAGCCACTGGACTTGTGATTGAGCTCATTGTCTTCATTTGTCAAAAAAGAGGTTATCGTCCTTCGGTAGACAACCTTCTTGTTCTACTTATCGGTGGCATCCCAATTGCTATGCCAACAGTTCTGTCTGTCACCATGGCCATCGGTTCTCATCGGTTAGCTCAGCAGGTTCAACGAAAACCATGAAATTTTCCGTACTTAATTAGACCATCTATCTCTTCAGTTTGGAAATCAAATTAACTTGTTTGAGTTCATTTCAGGGTGCAATTACCAAGAGAATGACAGCTATTGAAGAAATGGCTGGGATGGATGTGCTCTGCAGTGATAAAACTGGAACTTTAACTCTCAACAAACTAACAGTGGACAAGAATTTGATAGAGGTGATAATCTTGATCCTGTCGTAAGGTTAAAAAGCAACTTCTTGGTTACAGAGAAAATCTGAACCCTAGTACTCGATTATACTGACATTGATTTGATGAGCACCTCCATTTGCAGGTCTTCGCCAAAGGTGTTGAAAAGGACACGGTTGTATTGATGGCTGCAAGGGCTTCAAGATTGGAAAATCAAGATGCTATTGATGCAGCAATTGTTGCCATGCTAGCTGATCCTAAGGAGGTAGTAGACTATATGAGACAAAACATTTATGCAGCTGTTGGGGTCCTAAATTGAAACTTTTCGAGAAAAATAGGACCTGATTAAGCTTTTCAAATTTCAATTTAGTATACCACACAATTCCAATATCAGTGCTAATGTTGTACATAAGAAGTGCATAATTACAGTATCATATTACCCCAGGAAAAGAATGATGTTTCTCTGTAAAAATAGATATAGCACATCGCCTAATTTGGAAAGCTGTTAAATTTGAAATTTTTCGAGAAATTGGACATTTTTGTTCTCTACAGTTTTCAAACATTGCATATGCATTAATTTGTTTTGTTAACTAAAGCTTCCATGAGCTGAGTTTCTCTTTTATCCATTTGTAAGGCTCGAGCGGGGATTACAGAAGTTCACTTCCTTCCATTCAATCCAACTGATAAGAGGACAGCACTTACATACATAGACACAACCGGTAACATGCACAGAGTGAGCAAAGGTGCACCAGAGCAGGTACTTAATCTAACAATTTTAAATCTATGTTTCGTAGTCCTTCACATTTAAAAATGGCCTGAGTTTCAAAAACATTTTTTTTTCTGTGAAATTTGTAGATACTCAATTTGGCAAGCAACAAATCAGAAATTGAAAAAAGGGTACATACAGTAATTGAAAAATTCGCAGAGCGTGGACTTCGATCCCTTGCTGTTGCACGGCAGGTAATTAACGAGATTTTAACAACCACTCCTAGATGTATGCTTTTCTGAAGCATTATGGCTCACAAGAGATATAATTTACAGGAAGTTCCTGCTGGTACGAAAGACAGTCCCGGTGGACCTTGGGAGTTTGTCGGTCTTCTCCCCCTATTTGATCCACCACGTCATGACAGCGCTGAAACTATTAGAAGAGCTCTAGATTTGGGTGTGAGTGTTAAAATGATCACGGGTGATCAACTGGCAATTGGAAAAGAAACTGGGAGACGACTTGGGATGGGCACAAACATGTATCCATCATCGGCGTTGCTTGGTGAAAATAAGAATAGCATAGATGGAACTCTAGTAATTGATGAACTCATTGAGAATGCTGATGGTTTTGCTGGTGTATTTCCTGGTAATCCTGTTTGTTACAGCTTGCAACTTTTGCTAGTCAATTTTGCACTGCTTCTGTCTGATTTGATTCTTCATTGCAGAACATAAATATGAGATCGTTCAGCGATTACAAGGTAAGAAGCACATAGTCGGAATGACAGGTGATGGAGTCAATGATGCACCAGCATTGAAGAAAGCAGACATAGGAATTGCTGTCGCCGATGCCACAGATGCAGCCCGTGGTGCATCTGATATAGTACTGACAGAACCTGGTTTGAGTGTGATTATCAGTGCTGTTTTGACAAGCCGTGCAATCTTTCAAAGAATGAAGAATTACACAGTAAGGCGATCCTCTCCTCTTAATTCCTTTTGGAACTGAACCTGTAAGTGCGCCTGCTGCTAAATTTTGGGGGTTGTTTTCCGTAACTGTGTTGGTTTTGTTTTCCTTTTTCAGATATACGCAGTATCTATAACAATACGTATTGTGGTAAGTAGCCCTCAATCTCTTTGATAAATAGATTACTTGACATCTAAGGATGCTGTAATGTGAGTTCTCATTTCTTACTGGGTTTGTTTTACAGCTCGGTTTCTTGTTGCTTGCGGTATTCTGGAAATTTGATTTCCCTCCTTTTATGGTCCTAATCATTGCCATTCTTAATGATGGTAAGCATTACTAACCTTTTACGTTCTACCATGTGTTGCGCTAGTCTGTAATATGGTTTCTTGAGTGTGAATTCTCAGTTTCCTACTCATTTTTCATTTATTTTCCTTCTTGTTTCCGAAAATATTTCTGAAATTTGAGCCATTTACCAGGTACTATTATGACGATATCCAAGGACAGGGTTAAGCCATCTCCAGTTCCTGACAGTTGGAAGCTGAGTGAAATCTTTGCAACCGGGATTGTGTTAGGCAGTTATCTTGCCGTTACCACAGTTATATTCTTCTCGATCATTTACGATACTAAATTTTTTCCGGTAATTGTTTCTTATCTTAATTATGTGTTACTTCGTTCTGTTCTTCTTTTGGCATAGATGAAATTGTTCTCACATTTTGTACTCGATTACAATGATCAAGTTTTCACCTTCTCTCGTTCTCTCTCGCAGAAAAAATTCGGTGTAGAAGATATCTTCAATGAGAATCTCTATTATACCAACGGGACCCTCAATCCGGGAATGAATGCCAAGCTATCATCTGCTCTGTACCTTCAAGTTAGCACCATCAGCCAGGCTCTAATTTTTGTCACTCGCTCCCGAGGATGGTCATTCCTGGAAGTACCTGGTCTGCTTCTGCTTAGTGCTTTCGTAATTGCTCAACTGGTAAGTGGTTTCATGCTGTTTCAATCAAATAGCATTCAATTTTGTTTTCATATTCATCAAAATCAGCACATAGGAAGACGTTTATATACATAGTTATGCTCAGAAACTTTAGTCTTTAATTAAACTAACATGTAATTCATATTTGACAATTAAAAATTTTGCATCCTTGCAGATTGCTACATTAATATCTGCTTTAGTAACATGGAAAATTGCTAGAATTCAAGCAATCGGCTGGAAATGGTGTGGTGTCGTATGGATATACAACATTCTAATCTACATGCTACTTGATCCTGTCAAGATTTTCGTTCGATATGCACTCAGCGGGAGGGCTTGGAGTTTGGTATTGAACAAAAGAGTGAGTGAATATGAACCTTCCTTCTCTTAACAATTTTGAACTTCAAAACATTTTTTATTACACATTCTAACAGCATTGCAATGTACATGTGTATAATTTTGTAGACGGCTTTCAACACCCAAAAGGACTTCGGTAAAGAGTTCCGTGAGGCTGCATGGGCGGCAGAACAGCGGACGGTCCATGGCCTCCCATCTATGGAGGCAAAGAACATTCCTGAGAGGCACACATTCAGGGATGTTAGCATCATGGCTGAAGAAGCCAGGAGACGTGCAGAGATTGCAAGGTTGGTTTTCTTTCTTAAGTTGGACATTGATCACAAAGCAATTGTATTCAAGTTTCCGAAGAAAACGATAACATAAGTACTATTCTCTTGCCAGACATATACTTACAGACCGTGATTATGTACAATATATTACTAGCGATCCAGATTCTCAATTTGACAAGATAAGATTGTTTGGCAAGAGAGCATTTCTGAAATAATTCTTTACGATGTGTTTTGGCAGTGTTGTGTGTTGCCTAACTTTAATTTTTGGTGTTTCCTATCGATGCAGACTAAGGGAGCTTCACACTCTGAAGGGGAAGGTCGAGTCCTTTGCAAAGCTAAGGGGTTTAGACATCGAAACGAACCCAAATTACACTATCTAAGTCATTTTCTAGTGTAATTCTGGCTACCCTATTTTCCTTCAAACTGTTACTACCTTGATATTTTGTCCCCTTTTGTTTTGTTTCCTTTCCTGTATTCTTAATTATCTTTTTACTTGTGTTGTATGGATTTGATGGACAGAAAGCTCTTACATGAAAAGAACATACATCAATAAAAGTTTTTAAGTCATGGCTCTTAAATCAGCTCAATTCCATACTCTTGGTTTCCGGAAACACTTGTATGTATGTACTGACTGTATTGTTAACCGCCTCTTTAATATATGTAGTCAGTAAATGTGAAACAAATAGAAAAACTCATAAAATTGATTATAGTGTGCATGAGGGAGTTGAATATGGAAAAATTATTGAGTAAATATATACATATATATATATATATATATAAATTTAACAAATGACAAACAATTTACATTAATAATTTATGCGGTTTCTCTTCGAAATTCCATACAACAACAACAACAAAGCCTTTTCCCACTAAGTGGGGTCGGCTATATGAATCCTAGAACGCCATTGCGCTCGGTTTTGTGTCATGTCCTCCGTTAGATTCAAGTACTCTAAGTCTTTTCTTAGGGTCTCTTCCAAAGTTTTCCTAGGTCTTCCTCTACCCCTTCGGCCCTGAACCTCTGTCCTGTGGTCACATTTTCGAACCGGAGCGTCAGTAGGCCTTCTTTGCACATGTCCAAACCACCGTAACCGATTTTCTCTCCTCTTTCCTTCAATTTCGGCTACTCCTACTTTACCTCGGATATCCTCATTCCTAATCTTATCCTTTCTCGTGTGCCCACACATCTAACGAAGCATCCTCATCTCCACTACATATACGTGTTGATGCTTCACCGCCCAACATTCTATGTCATACAGCATTGCCGGCCTTATTGCCATCCTATAAAATTTTCCCTTGAGCTTCAGTGGCCTACGACGGTCACACAACACGCCGGATGCACTCTTCCACTTCATCCATCCAGCTTGTATTGTATTCTATGGGTGAGATCTCCATCAAATTCTCCGTTCTTTTGCAAGATAGATCCTAGGTAGCGAAAACGGTTGCTCTTTGGTATTTCCTGATCTCCGATCCTCACCCCTAACTTATTTTGGCCTCCGTTTGCACTGAACTTGCACTCCATATATTCTGTCTTTGATCGGCTTAGGCGAGGACCTTTAGATTCCAACACTTCTCTCCAAAGGTTAAGCTTCGCGTTTACCCCTTCCTGCGTTTCATCTATCAACACTATATCGTTTGCGAAAAGCATACACCAAAGAATATCATCTTAAATATTAAGTTTGTGATCTTCGCTAGATTGCTCCGGTCATTAGTGTGGATAAGTATGTAAATGGATAGAGACAGGAAGCAAACACCAAATGTACGTGGTTCACCCAGATTAGCTACGTCCACGGAGTAAAGGAGTTCTCATTAATTGTGAAGGGTTTACACAGTATATAGGTTCAAGCTCTCCTTTAGTGAGTACAAATGAATGATTTAGTACAAATGACATTAGGAAATATTGTGGAAGAATGATCTTGTAATCACAAAACTTTTAAGTACCGAAGTGTGGTATCGTCTTCACTTGCCTTATCTGTCTCATAGGTAGATGTGGCATCTTCTTTGGAAGTACTCTTCCTCCCTCCAGGGGTGGTATCTTTAACTAGTGGAGATGCACAAGGTAATGTATCAATTTCACTTGACGCTTACTTGTAGTTTCAAGCTTGGTCAAGTGCGATACAAACCATGTAGTAAGAGTCCCCCAAGTCGCCAAGCTAGGGGATCTGCTGAAAGAGGTGACAGACAAGATAAGCAATCAGAGTTCCAAGCAATCAGTCCCAGATCAGAAGTTTGATTTCGAGTTCCGGCTGATTGTTATCCTTCTCCTTATCTTGCAGGTAGCATGAAGGATAAAGAGAAGAAAAGGAGAAAATGTGATATGAGATACTTTTGCTTTTGAAGAAGTAACTTTCCACAGGCTTATTCTTGAACTGGGCTGAAGGGTTTTCTTGTTTCCGCCAGAGTATAAGGCCGACTGAAGAATTTGAGGGTCAAAACAAGTCCATCAAATCTAGAGTACGTTCGACCCTGCTGATATGGGATACTTTTGCTGTTGACAAAGTAGTGGATGTATCGGCACGTGTTCTGTTGCGCTTGTCTCCACATACCTCCTTGTATCCTTCTCACTTGCCCTATTTGTTCCTCAGGCAGATGTGGTATCTTCTCGGGAAGCATAAAATGTTGAAGATGAGTACTCGAGAGCAATGGGGTTCCAGGCAGTCAGTTCCGGACTGGAAGCTTGATTCCAAGTGCTGACTGATTGCTCTCTTTCTCCTTGTCTTGCAGGTAAGAACAAGGTCAAAGGAAAAGACAGGGAAAAAGCATGATATGGGATACTCTTGCTTTTAACCCTAATGATATGAGATATTCTTGCTCTAGTGTAGCTTGTTTGTAGAGGTATTCTCGGGGGGAAAGAAAGCTGAGTATTTCGAGAGGCTTCGTTGGGAGTGCCCTCTCAGATATGAGGAAGGGTTGAGCATTTTTGCAGGTCTGCCTGTCCGTTGAGGATGAAGGTCGACATCTATAGGAGTCTCCCTAACAAGGAGTAATACTATTCTTTTACCCTGCTTGGTCATAGCACGATAGTGGGAGCTGCCAGCTTCACGTGTTTTAACTCTGTCAGAGCACTTTGAAAAAGTGGTCTGTGGTATTTGGAAAGCTGATGTTACGTGTGAAGATTACAGACAAGCTTTATCCAAGGAGATCTGGCTCTCAAAGTTGAGAAAGTGGTGTGAGGATTACATACAAGCTTTATCTAAGGGGCTCTCGAAGTTGAGAAAGCGGTGCCTCTTCGGTTTTCGAACAAGCAATCCTGTCGGGGATCTGTCTCTCGAGATTTGGAGAACGGTGCCTCTTCGATTTTTTAGAAAGCGATCATGCTAGGAGTCTGGCTCTCGAGATTCAGAGAGCGGTGTCTCGTCGCTTTTTGAGAAAGTAATCATGTTGGGAGTCTGGCTCTCGAGATTCGGAGGACGGTGCCTCTTCGATCTTGAAGCAAGCAATCTTGTTGGGAGTGTGTTCTCGAATGTGAGTAAAGGTTAGGCCTGTTTGCTAGTCTACCTTGCCACGGAGCACAGAGGTTGACCCACAGGGACTTTCCAATTATCCAGCAATGGTCATGTTCCTTTACCCTTGTGGGTAATAATATGGTAGCTAGACCTTCAAAATTTATGTGTCTAAACTTTGTTAGTGTTGTTTCTTTGCTATTCTTTTACCCTTCTTAGTCATAGCGATGTAATGGCAGCTGCAAGTTTCACGTGTCTAAACTTTGTCAGAGATTTTTGGCAAAGTTATCCGTGGTACCCGTGAGCTGATGTTGCGTGTGGAAAGTGAATGATTGAACAGTAACATTCACGTGCGTTCTACTTCACTAGAAATCTTCGACAGAATGCCCGTAATTTCCGCAAAGTTGAGTGTGCATGTGACAAATGCTGACAAGGCTGAAAAAGCAGGTGCCTCTTCGATTTCTGAGATCGGACCTCGTGATCTCTGAGCAGCCCAGCTTTTGAGAAAGCAAGCGCCTCTTCGATTTCTGCAATCGACCTTCGTGGTCTTTGAGCAGCCCAGCTTTTGAGAAAGCAAACGCCTCTTCGATTCCTGAGATCGGCCCTCGTGGTTTCTGAGCAGCCCAGCTTTTGAGAAAGCAAACGCCTTTTCGATTTTTGAGCAGGCGCCTCTTCGATTTCTGAAGCTCCATCGAGTGCGGATTTTTATAGAGGCTGGTATTAAGTTCCAAAGCACACTTGAATCTCCACCAGTAAAAGCTCCCTTCGTGCATTTCTAAGATCTTGAAAATGTCTGGCCCCTCCGACCGTCGTTTTGACTTGAACCTTGTTGAAGAGGCAGCCACGCCTTCTCCAGACAACATATGGCACCCATCCTTCTTATCCCCTACTGGTCCTCTTACCGTTGGGGATTCCGTGATGAAGAATGATATGACCACTGCAGTGGTGGCCAGGAACCTTCTCACTCCCAAAGATAACAGAATACTTTCCAAACGGTCTGATGAGTTGGCTGTTAAGGATTCTCTGGCTCTCAGTGTTCAGTGTGCAGGTTCTGTGTCTAATATGGCCCAACGCCTATTTGCTCGAACCCGCTGGTAGGAATTATAACGCACCACAAAGTAGCACACAAATATCCTATTAATTTTCCTTATTAACACTAAAATTTGTCGATTGTAGCATATGAAAATAAGGGTCTTTCCCGCAGAAGATTGCTTTATCCAAATACTTAAAATGTCACAAAAACAGGGTGGCTGTCTCCACTGACCAGCCACCGAACAATAATTATTAAACTAACTTACACTTATCCAAATGCAACGAAATTTTATACACAAAAACTAGACACACCAAGCTATGCTCACACAAATTTTTGGGATTTTCGGAGTTGATTAGCTATTTAAATTAAATCGGACAAAACAGGACCTCAACAAGTTTTAAATAATACCAATAGATTTTAATTCACAAGTTAAGAAAATGAGTTAGGGGAAATGCTATCCACCACCAAATAATCATGCAAACATGTTATGTTTCATTCAAATTCCTTTTATTTCCGGATGAAGATGCTCAAGTTGGCTCAATGTTAGAACACAACCTATTACTCTTTCTTACGTAGTATGTTAAGAGAATGGCGTTTTCAACTTAACTTAGTCCCTAACATGCAATCTAGAATGGCGTGTTCATAGATTTAACAAGTAGAAATCATTAAGAATAAAAAGAGTTTGAGTCATCACAAGGCATCGTAAGTACTGGCGTTGTCTTACTTATCCTAGAAATCGGTTCACATGTTAACCATAATTAACAAGTGCTACTCTAGAACATATGTAGGCCCTCATTCAACAAGGGCAGGTAAACATAAATTCATAGCATTAAAATCCTAGATATGCTCACTATGTATGCATCCATAGAAACACATAAAGAATTTATCAATGACATAAGTAGTGAAACAATTTTCATCTTTTCATAAAAGTCATTCAAACAAAATATCACAACAAACTTACAATCATATTCGGGACTTCAAAACAGCCCCTAAATACTAAAAATTAGTTACACATTATTCTCAAATTAAACCAAAAGTAAAACATGGGTTTGAGAAGATAAAACCAAGAAATATAGAGTGAAGCCTCTGCTCTCTGCCGTGTTTTTTTTTGCACAGTTTTCTGTGTTTCTCTGTGCTCTGCTGCCAGCCGTCAGTCTCTCTTTGCGCACCCTGCGCCTGCTGTCCTCTCTTCTCTGCGTCTGCTGCGTGTCTGCTTGTTTCTGCTTCTGTGTCGTGTGCTTCTTGCGCACTGGCTCTTTCCTCCTTTCCTTTTCGCCTCGCCCCTCTGTCCCCGTGTCTATATCCTTTTCTGCTCCTGTCCTCCCTCTTTTATTTTCTGTTACTCTTTCCTCTCTCTCTTCTTTCCCCCCGCGTCAGTCCTCCACTTCTTTTTTTTATTTCCTTTCTTTATTCTTCCCTTTAGTCTTTCTTTATTCTTTTCTGTTTTTCATCTCGTCAGTCTCCCACTATTTTATTTTCTTTTCTTATTTTATTTCTTTTTTTTATTATTTTCTTTTCTTTCTTTCTTTTTCTCCACCAGTCCGTGTCTCTCCCTGCTCTCATTCTTTTATTCTGTCAGTGTCTCCCCCACTCACTTTGTTTTCTGCTCAGTGTTTCCTTTCCGTCCCATTTATTTTCTGTTGCTCTTATTTTTTCTTGAAATTGATCCTAAAACAAATTTAACTGCACATTAACACAAGGTAAGGTAAAATGCCACAATTTTAACACAAAAACATCACAAAGACTTTAGAAATGGATGGTATAAATGCATGAAATATATGATTGATCAAATACCCCCAAACTTACATTTTTGCTAGTCCTCTAGCAAAACAAAACACAAAACAAAACCACTCAACTAAGACTAGATTCAACAACTTAGTAGACAACTTCTCAATTTTGATTTCAGAGATAAGTGCTAATCATGAAACAAACAACCAAGAAGTAAGTAACAAGAGCTCAAAACATCATCCAATAGTTAACCAAATTTCCTTCAAACAAAACGTTGAAAAGCCATGTGTGAGCTAGCCATGTCAATGCAATTCCAAGCTCCTTTAAATCATCATATGCAAACACGTGAGTTTCTCACACGACATACGCTCATTCACTCATAAGTTTTGGTTAATGTGTTTCACTCAAGTGATCTCATTGTACATGCCGCCATATGCTTGCTTGTCCACCTAACTCGCTTATCAATATTTAAGTAATACCTTGGATCAATAGGACTTTATTACGGTTGTAATGGGGCTAAAGGTGGTAGGCTAATGAAAGAAAGGATATGGAAATCAAAAATTTTGAGAAAGTACACTTTGGTAGTTTTCCAACACCTCAATATCACACCACCTCAAATTGAAAGCAAAATAATAAACTTCGAACACCTGTTACTCCCCAAATTCAACTTCAAAAGGAAATTTATACTATGCAGACACAATTTCAACAAATCAACACTCTCCAATTTTCTTATATTTCGTTTTTTTTTTTTTTTTAATTGAAAGAATTTTCTACAAAAGCTACATCACCCATCAAATTCACATTTCATTGTAATACACATGCTCCATCCATCTTTCTACATAAATGAAACCCCCAAAAGCACAACCCATGTAATACTTTCTCAAAACAATAAGGAATCGATTTTTGTGTATGGGTTCAACTCCAATATTGAAGCAAGGTAAAGAGATGTGGCTAACAAAGAAATGGCTTAGTTAAAGGCTCAATGGGCTACTACAGATAAACATAGCATATAAGGTAGGCATGAAAGGCTCAAACGATCCAAAGATGGCCTATATCACTTCCAAGTTATTACATGAATTGATTAATGAATCGAGTAGTATAAAGCAAGTTCTAGAGATACATGTACAGTGAGATCACACGCACAAGAAGGAATGAGATTGATGCATAATGGTTCAATCATGTATAGGCTCAAAAACTCACAAGGTTTACATAATCTCACATGATTCACATATGAAACGCTAAATCATGCTCAAGTTTCACATTGACAAGACTAGGCACATTTATTTTTCAACTTGACTTCTGGAAATCACAGTTAACACAAAGACAACGAAAAGAACTTAGACTTCTTGAAAGTAAGAAGGAAATTAAGATCAAATCTCATCATTGAATTGAGAAGTAGCTACAAACAACAATAAAAATGCAAAAAAAATAAAAATTTATTTATTTTTTAATAGAGAAATAAACTAACGAAATATATTTCCACCCCCAAACTTAATTATAGCATTGTCCCCAATGATAATGAAAGGAATTTTTGAACAATAAGACATAAAAATGGAAGGAAAGAAATATAAAATGAAATAAAGACATAAAGAAAAGGAAAGAACACACCAATTTGTGTAGGCGAATCTCGGAGTCTGATTTGAAACCAAGGAACTTTGAATTGTGCAGTCTGCATTCTTCTCTTCTTGTTTCTTCTGCAAGGCGGGCAGGCACGAGGTAGAGGTATTGGTCTGTTTCTTTCTTCAATCTTTCCAAGTGCCCACCTCTTGCTTTCTTTCTCCTTGTCCCTAGCTGAATTGTCTCCACATGCTTCGAGGTATCATTTTCACTTCCCTTATCTGTCCCCCAGGCAGATGTGGTAGACGAAGAGAAAGCACAAGATGATGAAGATGAGTACTCGAGAGTAAGGCTAGGTAAGCAATCAGGAAGAGGTTCCAGGCAGTTGGCTCCAGATCGGAAGATTAATACCAAGTGCTGGCTGATTGCTCTCTTTCTCCTTGTCGTAAAACAAAGACAAGGAGAAGGACAGGGAGAAAGCATGATATGAGATACTCTTGCTTTCAACCTTCATGATATGAAATACTTTTGCTTTGGATGGGTTGATTGCAGAGGTACCCCAAGGAATAAGGAACACGGAGTGACTCGAGAGGGTTTGTTGGAAAGGCATTCTCGAAGATGATGGAATGTTATGTATGTCTTCCTTGCCATGGAGGGTGAAGGTCGACATTTATAGGAAATAATAACCAGTACTGTTCTTTTACTCTTGTCGGCAACCATTAGATGATGGAACAGTAAACTTCACGTGTTTTCTACTTTACCAGAGATCATCGACAGATTGTCCGTAATTTCCGCAAAGCAGACTCTGCATGTGACAGATGTTGACACGTCTGGATAAAGCAGATTCCTCTCCGATTTCTGAGCTTGCCTCTTCGAAATCTGAGCTCCATCGAGTGCAGAGGGTGCATGTGACGAGTGCAGACAAATCTGGAAAAGAAGATTTGCCGTGGTTTCTGAGCAAGCTCAGCTTTTGAGAAAGCTAGCGCCTCTTTGATTTTTTTAGTTGGCCTCTTCAATAACTGGAATTGCCTCTTCGATCTCCGAAATCCCATCGCGCGCTGATTTTTATAGAGGTATGCAGGACGTTCAAAGCACACTTGAATTTCTGCCTTCAAAAACTCCCTCTTTGCATTTCTACTATCTTGACTTGTTCGACCTCTTCTATCTTTACCACCTCTGAAAAATGTCTGGCCCTTCTGATCGTCGTTTTGACTTGAACCTTGGTGAAGAGGCAGCTCGACAACATATGGCGCTCATCCTTCATATCCCTTACTGGTCCCCTTACCGTTGGGGATTCGGTGATGAAGAATGATATGACAGCTGCGGTGGTGGCCAGGAACCTTGTCACTTCCAAAGATAACAGACTACTCGCCAAACGGTCTGATGAGTTGGCTGTTAAGGAATCTTTGGCTCTCAGTGTGTAGTGTGCAGGTTCCGTGTCCAACATGGCCCAACGCCTATTTGCCCGAACCCGTCAAGTTGAATCGTTGGCGGCGGAAGTGATGAGTCTCAAGCAAGAGATTAGAGGGCTCAAGCATGAGAATAAACAGTTGCACAAGCTCGCACACAACTATGCCACAAACATGAAGAGGAAGATTGACCAGATGCAGGAATCTGATGGTCAGATTTTACTTGATCATCAACGGTTTGTGGGCTTGTTCCAACAGCATTTGCCTTCGTCTTCTGGGGCTGTACCGCGTAGTGAAGCTCCAAATGATCAACCTCTGATGCCTCCTCCTTCTGGGACTCCGCCGACTGCTGAAGCTCCACCGACTGCTGAAACTTCTCCTAAGCAGCGTTTGTGAAGGCTCCCTCTTGTATTTATATGCTTAATGTTCCTTTCGTTTTTATGAATGTAAAACTACCTTGCAAGAAGTTGTGGCAGAGATTGCAAAATCATTACCTGCATAAAGGAACACAAGTAGGACTTAAACACAAAAACCAGAAAACAAGAGAAAAACAGAACAAGAAAATTTAAAATTATTCAAAATAAAGATAAAGATAGAAAGCTTGGGTTGCCTCCCAAGAAGCGCTTTCTTTAACGTCTTGCAGCCGGACGATGCCTCCAGTCACACTCCCCTAGGTTCCATGGCATGGAAGTGAACTTCGAATGGAAGGTGATACTTGAAGTGATCCGGCATTTGGACTAAAAACTTCCCCAATTTGCAGTAAAATCAAATGATGACCCCCAAACTATAATTCTGCAATCAACTCAAGGGTGGACATAACCCAAATACAAAGAAAAGAAATAATTCAGTTTAGCACGCAAGAAAATTGAAAATGACAGAAAAAGGCAATGAATAGAAATATTGGGTTGCCTCCCAATAAGCGCTTGCTTTTACGTCCGCAGCCAGACGGTATCAAGAGTAATCATCCAAAGGGAACTGGTTCTTGGAGAGGTACAACCTCCACATCATGCTCCGCAAAAGACTCGTAATATGGCTTGAGTCTATGCCCATTCACTTTGAACATGTATCCGGTCTTTGCACTTTGGATTTCCACTGCACCATGAGGAAAAATATTTGTTATAACAAATGGACCAACCCATCGAGAACGAAGCTTACCTGGAAATAACCGAAGGCGAGAATTAAATAGAAGAACTTTCTGTCCAATGACAAAGCTCTTCCTTAAGATCATCTTGTCATGAAATGCCTTTGATTTCTCCTTGTATATTCGACTAGACTCGTATGCATCATTCCGGATTTCGTCTAACTCATTTAATTGAAGCTTCCTTTGCTTTCCGGCAACACCCATGTCCATGTTGTAGGCTTTGATCGCCCAATAAGCTTTGTGCTCTAACTCCACTGGAAGACAGCATGGTTTCCCATAGATTAACCGAAATGGGGACATTCCAATAGGGGTCTTATAGGCAGTCCTATAAGCCCACAATGCATCGTTCAAGCGCATGCTCCAATCCTTCCTACTAGGACTCACAGTTTTCTCCAAAATTTGCTTCACCTCACGATTTGATACTTCTGCTTGACCGCTAGTTTGCGGATGATAAGGTGTAGACACCTTATGTGTGACATTGTACTTCCTAAGCAACGCTTCAAATGTTCGATTGCAAAAATGACTCCCTCTATCGCTAATGATCGCTCTAGGTATTCCAAATCTTGCAAAGATGTTACTCTTAATAAAATCTGAAACAACTTTTGAATCATTAGTTTTGGTGGCTTTTGCTTCCACCCATTTAGAAACATAATCCACAGCCAATAAAATGTAAAGAAAACCATTTGAAGATGGAAAAGCTCCCATGAAATCAATGCCCCACACATCAAAGATCTCAACAACCAAAATAGGGGTTTGTGGCATTTGATTTCTTGGGCCCAAGTTACCTGTTCGTTGACAACGATCACATGTTGGACAAAACTCGTACGCATCTTTAAACAAACTAGGCCAATAAAAACCACTCTCTAACACCTTCAGGGCTGTCCTCTTTGCTCCAAAATGGCCACCACATGCATAAGAATGACAAAAAGTTAGAATAGATTTAAACTCAGATTCGAGGACACACCTTCTAATCAATTGATCAGTGCAATATTTCCACAAATAAGGATCATCCCACTCGTAGTATTTGGCGGTTTTGACAAGCTTATCTTTTTGAGCACGTGTAAAATCATCCGGAATCTTTTTGATGACCTTATAATTGATAATATCTGCATACCAAGGGTCAGTAATCTTTAATGAAAATAGTTGCTCATCTGGAAAACTTTCACGTAAAAGGATGAGATCTTTCTCTGTGTTTGAATGCACAAGTCGGCTAAGATGATCGGCTACAACATTCTCACTCCCTTTCTTATCCTTGATCTCCAAGTCAAACTCTTAAAGAAGAAGTATCCATCGAATGAGTCGTGGTTTTGCATCTTTTTTTGTGAGTAGATACTTCAAAGCTGCATGATCAGAAAACACAATAACTTTAGTCCCAATCAGATAAGATCTAAATTTTTCTAAAGCAAATACAATAGCTAGAAGCTCCTTCTCTGTTGTTGAATAATTCAACTATGCATCATTGAGTGTTCGAGATGCATAATAGATGACATGTGGCAATTTGTTGACACGCTGCCCTAGAACTGCACCAACAGCATAGTCTGAAGCATCGCACATTAACTCAAAAGGTAAACTCCAATCTGGTGGCATGATTACAGGAGCCGTGGATAACAACTCCTTAAGCTTATTGAATGCTACCACACACTCTTCATTCATATCAAATGTTACATCCTTTTGAAGTAAACGACACAAGGGTCTAGAAATCATTGAGAAGTCCTTCATAAACCTACGGTAAAAACCTGCATGTCCAAGAAAATAACGAATCTCCCTGACAGTAGTAGGGATGGGTAAAGAACTAACAAGTTTTACTTTAGATTTATCAACTTCAATTCCCTTTTCAGATATGATATGCCCTAGAACTAATCCATGCGAAACCATGAAATGGCATTTTTCCCAATTTAACACTAGATTAGTTTCTTGACAACGTTTTAAAACTAGGGACAGATTATGTAGACATGTATCAAAAGAATCACCATAAACTAAAAAATCATCCATGAACACTTCAATTATTTTCTCAATCATATCAGAAAAGATACTTACCATACACCTCTGAAATGTGGCAGGGGCGTTGCACAGTCCAAACGGCATCCTCCGGTATGCAAATGTGCCAAATGGACATGTGAAAGTCATATTTTCTTGATCCTCCGGAGCAACTGCAATTTGATTATACCCAGAATAGCCATCAAGAAAACAATAATGAGAATGACCAGTTAGCCTTTCTAACATTTGATCAATGAATGGGAGTGGAAAGTGATCCTTGCGTGTGGTACTATTTATCTTTTGATAGTCTGTACAGACTCTCCAACTATTTTGCACACGTATAGGCATTAGCTCATTAGCTTCATACTTAACAACTGTGACTCCAGATCATTTAGGGACTACTTGAATAGGGCTTACCCACTTGCTATCTGAAATAGGATATATGATGCCAACATCAAGAAGTTTGATAACCTCTTTTTTAATGACTTCCATCATGAGTGGGTTTAAACGGCGTTGAGCTTCCCTTGTTGGTTTTGCACCTTCCTCCAACAGAATCCTGTGCATGCATGTAGCTGGATTTATACCTTTGATATCTGCAATGCTCCATGCTATGGCAGTCTTGTGATCCTTCAGTACCCGGATCAGTTTTTCCCCCTCTTCTGTTAAAAGTTGTGACGATATGATGACCGGTAATGTTTCATCCTCTCCCAAAAATGCATACTTCAAATGTTCAGGAATTGGTTTAAGCTCCAATTTGGGTGCCTGAATCACAGAAGAAAGAGTTTTTTCGTTAGAAGTAGGAAGAGAAATAAAATAGGAAGAACACTTACCAGGAATTGGTGAAAGAGACTCAAGAGAGGCCACTATTTAGATTAATTCTTCTTCAATGTGCTCTGAATAATTAAAATTTCCATGTGTAATGCTATGCACTAATTCCTTCTCTAAATTATCTTGTCCCACACCTTCATTAAAACAATCCTACACAAAATAGTCAAACACATCAATAGACAAACAAGATTCTAATTCACTAGGATACCTCATAGCATCGAAGATTCTGAACTTGACGCTTTCCCCCTCAATTTCCATGGTTAAGGTACCATCGTAGACATCAATCTTCGTCCATGCTGTTCTAAGGAATGATCTTCCCAATATAAGAGGAAGTGCAGTAGGCATAGGATCATGTTTCATCTCAAGAACAAAAAAGTCAGCGGGAAAAATGAGCTCATTCACTTGCACAAGTACATCCTCCAATAGGCCTTTGGGATATCTATTTAAACGATCTGCCAACTGGATTACTACCTTTGTTTCCTTCAAGTCTCCAAGGTTCAATGACTCATACACTGAATATGGCATCAGATTGATGGATGCCCCCAAATCACACAATGCTCTCCTAAACTCTTTGCCTCCAATTACACATGGAATGGTAAAGCTACCGGCATCTTTCAACTTCGGTGGCAGCTTTCTCTGCAAAACAGCTGATACTTCCTCGCCTAATGCCATAGTTTCTTGATCATGGAATCTCCTCTTGTTTGTACAAAGCTCTTTAAGGAACTTTGCATACTTGGGCACTTGTTTTATGGCATCTAAAAGAGGTAAGTTCACTTGGACTTTCCGGAAAGTATCCAAGATTTCCTTATCAGTTTGCTCTTTCTTAGACTTCATAAACCTACGAGGAAAAGGAATAGGGACACATGAGTTAAATGAATTTTGAACTTCTTTACTTACCTTATCAGAATCTTTTTTGTTCAATTCTGTATCTTTAGGAGACGTTTCAGCTTTTGTTGAAGCCTCATCTTGCTCAAAAACTTCTTTTCCACTCCTTAAAGTCACAACATTCATCTGCTCCGCATTTGGATTCACCACGGTTTGGCTAGGCAACCTTCCTGGTTGGTGTTGTTGCCCCATCAAATTTGCTAACTGACTCATTTGGCGCTCAAGGTTTTCAATTGCTTTGTCTGTTTTCTGTTGATGAGATTGAGTAGAGTTAGCTAAAGAAGAAATTAAATCCTCAAGAGACTTACTTGGAGCTTCTTGTTGTTGAGGCTGAAATGGTGCCTGCGGTCTTGCTTGAAAGAAGCCAGGCGGACGATTATAGTTGTTGGGAACAGATTGTTGTCCATGTCTTGATTGTTCCACTTTAAGTGTGGATGATCGCGCCATCCTGTATTATAGTTGTTGGAATAGGGATCATACTTTTGCCTTTGTTGCCCTTGAAATCCTCCTAATGCATTAGCTTGCTCAAGACCACCTTGATCCATCGATGAAGGGCACATGTCTGTGGCATGTCCCATCATTGAACATACACCACACACCTGTTTTGGAGCCACAATAACCTGTTGCACAAGATTAGTCAAGTTAGCTAATTGTAATTCAATACTAGAATTAGCACTTACCTCATTCACTTTCTTAAAAGGTAGCTCATCTCTCCCTCCAAATTGTCGTGTATTGCCAGCAATGTTCTTTAATAATGCCTTAGCATTAGTAGGCGTCTTGTCCATGAATGCTCCGCCACTTGCTGCATCAAGCATTACACGATCAGTACCATACAATCCCTCATAAAAGTATTGTATTAGTAAATGCTCTGAAATTTGATGATTAGGACAAGATGCAACCAAATGTGTGAACCGCTCATAGTAATCTCCAAAGGGCTCTCCATGTTGTTGTCGGATTGCACATATGTCCTTCCTTATGCTTGCAGCTTTTGTGGCTGGAAAATATTGCTCCAAAAATGCGTGCTTCACCTGGTTCCATGTGTTCATTGATCCCGGAGGTAAATTGTAAAGCCACTCCTTTGCCTTGGCTTCTAATGTAAATGGGAATGCCCTCAACTTGACTTGCTCTTCATCCACATTTGCTGGTCTCATTCCTGAGCATACCACGTGAAACTCCATGAGATGCTTGTTGGCATCCTCTGTTGAGAAGCCATGGAACTTAGGCAAGTAGTGAATCATGCCGGACTTAAGCTCAAATCCTCCTCCTGCATTTGGATATGTGAGGCACAATGGTTGTTGATCCGTATTTGGCATTGCCAACTCCCTCAATGTAAAGTTATCAGCCATGCCTTCTTGTGGTTCCTCCTCCTCTTCCGAACTTAAATGTGGTGGGGAAGATGGTGGTAAAGACACCGATGCACACTTTTGCTTGATTTTTCTCTGAAGCTTTCGAAATGTTCGTTCAATCTCTGGATCGTAGGAAGCTAGATCAATGCTCTTAAACTTTCGAGTATGCATGTACTACAAAGAGGACCTGAAATAAAAACAAAAACACTAATTGGACAAGAAAAGAAAACAATAGAAAAATAAGTAATTTAGAAATAACAATCCCCGGCGACACGGCGCCAAAATTTGGTAGGAATTATAACGCACCACAAAGTAGCACACAAATATCCTATTAATTTTCCTTATTAACACTAAAATTTGTCAATTGTAGCATATGAAAATAAGGGTCTTTCCCGCAGAAGATTGTTTTATCCAAATACTTAAAATGTCACAAAAACAGGGTGGCTGTCTCCACTGACCAGCCACCGAACAATAATTATTAAACTAACGTACACTTATCCAAATGCAACGAAAGTTTATACACAAAAACTAGACATACCAACCTATGCTCACACAAAATTTTGGGATTTTTGGAGTTGATTAGCTATTTAAATTAAATCGGACAAAACAGGACCTCAACAAGTTTTAAATAATACCAATAGATTTTAATTCACAAGTTAAGAAAACGAGTTAGGGGAAATGCTATCCACCACCAAATAATCATGCAAACATGTTATGTTTCATTCAAATTCCTTTTATTTCCGGATGAAGATGCTCAAGTTGGCTCAATGTTAGAACACAACCTCTTACTCTTTCTTACGTAGTATGTTAAGAGAATGGCGTTTTCAACTTAACTTAGTCCCTAACATGCAATCTAGAATGGCGTGTTCATAGACTTAACAAGTAGAAATCATTAAGAATAAAAAGAGTTTGAGTCATCACAAGGCATCGTAAGTACCGGCGTTGTCTTACTTATCCTAGAAATCGGTTCACATGTTAACCACAATTAACAAGTGCTACTCTAGAACATATGTAGGCCCTCATTCAACAAGGGCAGGTAAACATATATTCATAGCATTAAAATCCTAGATATGCTCACTATGTATGCATCCATAGAAACACATAAAGAATTTATCAATGACATAAGTAGTGAAACAATTTTCATCCTTTCATAAAAGTCATTCAAACAAAATATCACAACAAACTTACAATCATATTCGGGACTTCAAAACAGCCCCTAAATACTAAAAATTAGTTACACATTATTCTCAAATTAAACCAAAAGTAAAACATGGGTTTGAGAAGATAAAACCAAGAAATATAGAGTGAAGCCTCTGCTCTCTGCCGTGTTTTTTTTCTGCACAGTTTTCTGTGCTTCTCTGTGCTCTGCTGCCAGCCGTCAGTCTCTCCTTGCGCACCCTGCGCCTGCTGTCCTCTCTTCTCTGCGTCTGCTGCGTGTCTGCTTGTTTCTGCTTCTGTGCCGTGTGCTTCTTGCGCACTGGCTCTTTCCTCCTCTCCTTTTCGCCTCGCCCCTCTGTCCCCGTGTCTATATCCTTTTCTGCTCCTGTCCTCCCTCTTTTATTTTCTGTTACTCTTTCCTATCTCTCTTCTTTCCCCCCGCGTCAGTCCTCCACTTCTTTTTTTTATTTCATTTCTTTATTCTTCCCTTTAGTCTTTCTTTATTCTTTTCTGTTTTTCATCCCGTCAGTCTCCCACTATTTTATTTTCTTTTCTTATTTTATTTCTTTTTTTTATTATTTTCTTTTCTTTCTTTTTCTCCACCAGTCCGTGTCTCTCCCTGCTCTCATTCTTTTATTCTGTCAATGTCTCCCTCACTCACTTTGTTTTCGGCTCAGTGTTTCCTTTCCGTCCCATTTATTTTCTGTTGCTCTTATTTTTTCTTGAAATTGATCCTAAAACAAATTTGACTGCACATTAACACAAGGTAAGGTAAAATGCCACAATTTTAACACAAAAACATCACAAAGACTTTAGAAATGGATGGTATAAATGCATGAAATATATGATTGATCACCCGCCAAGTTGAACATTGGTGGCTGAAGTGATGAGTCTCAAACAGGAGATTAGAGGGCTCAAGCATGAGAATAAACAGTTGCACCGGCTCGCTCATGACTATGCTTCAAACATGAAGAGGAAGCTTGACCAGATGAAGAAATCTGATGGTCAGATTTTACATGATCATCAGATGTTTGTAGGTTTGTTCCAAAGGCATTTATTGCCTTCGTCTTCTGGGGCTGTACCGCGTAATGAAGCTCCAAATGATCAACCTCCGATGCCTCCTTCTTCTAGGGTGCTGTCCAATACTAAGGCTCCGAATGATCCCCCTCCGGTGCCTTCTCTTTCTGGGGCTCTGCCGACTGCTGAGACTTCTCCTAAGCAACCTTTGTGAAGGCTCCTTCTTGTTTGTTTATTTTGACTCATGTATATGTACATATTTGTAACTTCTTAGAGATATCAATAAATAAGCTTTGTTTCATTTCAACGTATTGTGTTAAATACACCAAAGCCTTCTTCACTAAGTTCTTTGAATTTTTCTTTTGTTGAAGCTTGTATGTTGAAGCTTTGTGAGTGGAGCATGTAGGTTGAGGTAGTGTTCCCTTAATTTCTCGAGTGGGGAAAACTTCTCGATTGGAGACTTGAAAAATCCAAGTCACTGAGTCGGGTCGGCTATATGAATCTTAGAACGCCATTGTGCTCGATCATGTGTCATGTCCTCCGTTAGATCCAAGTACTCTAAGTCTTTTCTTAGAGTCTCTTCCAAAGTTTTCCTAGGTCTTCCTCTACCCCTTCGGCCCTGAACCTCTGTCCCGTAGTCGTATCTTCTAACCGGAGTGTCAGTAGGCCTTCTTTGCACATGTCCAAACCACCGTAACCGATTTTCTCTCAGTTTTCCTTCAATTTCGGCTACTCCTACTTTATCTCGGATATCCTCATTCCTAATCTTATCCTTTCTCGTGTGCCCACACATCCAACGAAGCATCCTCATCTCCGCTACACCCATTTTGTGTACGTGTTGGTGCTTCACCGCCCAACATTCTGTGCCATACAGCATCACCAGCCTTATTGCCGTCCTATAAAATTTTCCCTTAAGCTTCAGTGGCATACGACGATCACACAACACACCGGATGCACTCTTCCACTTCATCCATCCAGCTTGTATTCTATGGTTGAGATCTCCATCTAATTCTCCGTTCTTTTGCAAGATAGATCCTAGGTAGCGAAAACGGTCTTTCTTTGTTATTTCCTGATCTCCGATCCTCACCCCTAACTCATTTTGGCCTCCATTTGCACTGAACTTGCACTCCATATATTCTGTCTTTGATCGGCTTAGGCGAAGACCTTTAGATTCCAACACTTCTCTCCAAAGGTTAAGCTTCGCATTTACCCCTTCTTGAGTTTCATCTATCAACACTATATCGTCTGCGAAAAGTAAACACCAAGGAATATCATCTTGAATATGTCCTGTTAACTCATCCATTACCAACGCAAAAAGGTAAGGACTTAAGGATGAGCCTTGATGTAATCCTACAGTTATGGGGAAGCTTTCGGTTTGTCCTTCATGAGTTCTTACGGCAGTCTTTGCTCCTTCATACATATCCTTTATAGCTTGGATATATGCTACTCGTACTCCTTTCTTCTCTAAAATCCTCCAAAGAATGTCTCTTGGGACCCTATCATACGCTTTTTCCAAATCTATAAAGACCATGTGTAAATCCTTTTTCCCATCTCTATATCTTTCCATCAATCTTCGTAAGAGATAGATTGCCTCCATGGTTGAGCGCCCTGGCATGAACCCGAATTGGTTGTCCGAAACCCGTGTCTCTTGCCTCAATCTATGCTCAATGACTCTCTCCCAGAGCTTCATTATATGACTCATTAGCTTAATACCCCTATAGTTCATGCAATTTTGTACGTCGCCCTTATTCTTGTAAATAGGCACCAAGGTGCTCTTTCGCCACTCGTTTGGCATCTTCTTCGTTTTCAAAATCCTATTGAAAAGGTCAGTGAGCCATGCTATACCTGTCTCTCCCAAGGCTTTCCACACTTCAATCGGTATATCGTCTGGGCCCACTGCTTTTCTATGCTTCATCTTCTTCAAGGCTACAACCACTTCTTCCTTCCTGATTCGACGATAAAAGGAGTAGTTTCTACACTCTTTTGAGTTACTCAACTCCCCTAAAGGAGTACTCCTTTCATGTCCTTCGTTGAAAAGATTATGAAAATAACCTCTCCATCTGTCTTTGACCGCGTTCTCTGTAGCAAGAACCTTTCCATCCTCATCCTTGATGCACCTCACTTGGTTTAGGTCCCTTGTCTTCTTTTCCCTTGCTCTAGCTAGTTTATAGATATCCAACTCTCCTTCTTTGGTATCTAGTCGCTTATACATATCATCATAAGCCGCTAACTTAGCTTCTCTCACAGCTTTCTTCGCCTCTTGCTTCGCTCTTCTATACCTTTCACCATTTTCATCGGTCCTATCCTTGTATAAGGCTTTACAACATTCCTTCTTAGCCTTCACCTTTGTTTGTACCTCCTCATTCCACCACCAAGATTCCTTTTGGTGTGGAGCAAAGCCCTTGGACTCTCCTAATACCTCTTTTGCTACTTTTCGGATACAGCTAGCCATGGAATCCCACATTTGGCTAGCTTCCCCCTCTCTATCCCACACACACTGGGTGCTTACTTGCTCTTTGAAAATGACTTGTTTTTCTCCTTTTAGATTCCACCATCTAGTCTTTGGGCACTTCCAAGTCTTGTTCTTTTTTCTCACTCTTTTGATATGTACATCCATCACCAACAAGCGATGTTGATTAGCCAAGCTCTCCCCCGATATAACTTTGCAATCCTTACAAGTTATATGATCCCCTTTCCTCATTAGAAGAAAATCTATTTGTGTTTTTGACGACCCACTCTTGTAGGTGATCACATGTTCTTCTCTCTTCTTAAAGAAGGTGTTGGCTAAGAAGAGATCATATGCCATTGCAAAATCCAAGATAGCTTCCCCATCCTCATTTCTCTCCCCAAAACCATGGCCACCATGAAAACCTCCATAGTTGCCTGTCTCCCTACCCACGTGTCCATTTAAATCTCCTCCTATAAATAATTTCTCCGTCTGAGCAATTCCTTGCACCAAGTCTCCAAGGTCTTCCCAAAATTTCTCCTTCGAACTCGTATCCAACCCTACTTGAGGTGCGTACACACTAATCACATTGATGAGTTCTTGTCCTATTACAATCTTGATTGCCATGATTCTATTTCCTACCCTCTTGACATCTACAACATCTTGTGTCAAGGTCTTGTCCACAATGATGCCAACACCGTTTCTCGTTCTATTTGTGCCCGAATACCAAAGCTTAAACCCTGAGTTTTCTAGATCCTTTGCCTTAAGACCAACCCACTTAGTTTCTTGTAGGCACATAATATTTATCCTTCTCCTCACCATAACTTCCACTACTTCCATAGATTTTCCCGTTAAGGTTCCTATATTCCACGTTCCTAAACGCATTCTACTCTCTTGAACTCTACCCTTCTGTCCTAGCTTCTTCACCATCCCCCGTCTAATAGGATCAAAGTACTTCTTTTGTGTGTCCTGTGTAAAGTTGATAGGAGCATATGCTCCCAAACAACTTTGAGTGGAGTCGTTCGAAAAGAAGTTTCTATGGCCCCCTTGCTCATTTAACACTGCATCCGAGTGCCGATGGAGATACAGCGACCCTTGCTCACTTATCACTGTGCTCGGGCCACACAGCACGCCACTTACGGGTGACGTCCTAGCTTTAACGCGATTTCGTTCTGGATTCATTGTCATAAGGATTCGACGTAACTATGGAATGCCGGCTGTCGACTACCTGACGTCCTCCCCCTCCTCCTTTATCCGGGCTTGGGACCGGCAATGCAAGATAAACTTACATAGGCGGAATTCCATACATTATAAAAATATCTAACAAGCTAACAGACTCTTTAATGTACTTAAAGATCATTGTATTCATTGAGTAATTAATGGAAAATAGGTAAGATTGGTTTCAGACCTGCTATCTATTGGAAATGTGTCTTAAAGGTCAATCATGAGATGATATTCTAAGGAGTAAACACAAAAATCCTGTGACAAATGATAAGAGAACACGTGTACAAAGTAAATGTATTGTATTAATGAGTTTAGTGTTACACTCTCTGTTAAAAAGTTTCCTCTGATTCGATCTCCAAAGTGTAAGGTGTGTAGTGTTGTTGAGTCAAGGGTCACGATGATGATAAGCTCATATATATATATATATATATATATATATATATATATATATATATATTACATCAAATTCACTTGCCTTTTCTTAGTTAGTTCCTTATATTTTTGAGCTATTTACTTTGCTTTTGTGTTTTGTAGGATTTGTCAAGCAAAGAAAAGAAAAATAGCACAAATGGGATTTTAAGTAACAAATTCGTCAAAACTGCCTGTGCAGATCAGCTGACTTTGGAAGCAAGTTGCGAACAACTCAGAATGAATTAGAGAATGAGCCTTATATGCTTGGAAAGCTACGGATATCTATTTTCCGGACTGTTTCACGGATTGTTAATATCATTTTTCTAGAAGAAGTTATGGCCGTTTTAACACTAAAAGGTTCGTAAGAGGCTGAGCAGTTTGTAACTGCAAAGAAAGCAATAAACCCAATAAATCTAACAGCCAAAACTGATGCAGCCAAGAACAAGCCAGCTGACACCTATTCAAATATCAGAGGAAATGGAATTAAAGATGAGGATTAAATGGGAGTAATTGGCATAAAGGCTACCCAAAGAGTTACAATTGTTTTACCATTTTCTCTCACTTATTGTCATCACTAAATTGCTATTAGTGGGGAAAGTTATGGAGAAGAAGATGATGCAGCAAGAATTGGTTACAAGGAATGTTGGGAGAGGGAATAAGGGAGAGTTTTACAGAAATAATTTTGAAAAAGGAAATAAAAATTAAAAATAAAAAAGAAGGTTGCAGGTTGTAGCGAAAAGGAAGAAAAAAGGTAAGGCAGCAGTGTTGAGGAAGTAATAGAGAAGGAATGAGGAAATCTTGGCATTCTCTTCTTTCGGTTTTATCTTCTCAAACTTATGTCCTTCATTTGGTTTAATTTGAGAATTATGATTAACTAAATTTTTAGTAGTTAGGGGTTGTTTTGAAGCCCCGAATATGATTGCAAGTTTGTTATGACATTTCGTTGAATTGCTTTTATGAATGGATAAAAATTGGTTCACTACTTATGTCAGTGATGAATTCTTTATGTGTTTTCTACGGATGCATGTCGAATGAGGACCTACATATGTTCTAGAGTTGTACTTGTTAATTGCGATTAACATGTGAACCAATTTCTAGGATAAGTAAGACAACGCTAGTACTTACGATGCCTTGTGATGACTCAAACTGTTTTCATTATTAATGATTTCTACTTGTTAAATCTATGAACACGCCATTCTAGATTGCATGCTAGGGACTACGTAAGAAAGAATAATAGGTTGAGTTCTAACATTAAGCCAACTTGAGCATCTTTATCCGGAAGTAAAAAGAATTTGAATGAAACATAACATGTTTGTATGATTATTTGGTGGTGGATAGCAATTCCCCTAACTCATTTTTCTTAATTTGTGAACTACATAAAATATGTTTCTGTCATGTTTTTGTTCAATTTAATTTAAATAGAAAATCAACACCAAAAATCCCAAAAATTTGTGTGAGTCCCTTTTTACAAAGGCCCAAGGTACCTCATTCATTGCAGTCCTTACCTATGTAGATGACATACTTCTTACAAGAAATCATCTTAAAGAGATGGAACGTCTCAAAACATTCCTTCTCACACGCTTCCGCATCAAAGATCTTGGTGATTTAAAATATTTTTTGGGCATTGAATTTTTTCGTTCCAAGAAAGGCATTTTCATGTCTCAGAGGAAATATGCACTACATATTTTGCAGGATTCTGGTCTTACAGGGGCATGCCCAGACAAGTTTCCAATGGAACAAAATTTGAAACTCACTCCCACATAGGGAGCATTGCTAGATGATCCCACCAAGTACAGAAGACTAGTCGGACGATTGATTTATCTTACTGTCACCAGGCCTAACATAGTCTTTTCGGTTCGCACATTGAGTCAATTCATGCACGAGCTTCACAAACCTCACTAGGATGTAGCTTTGCGAATTCTCAAGTACGTCAAAGGTACTCCTGGTCAAGGTTTGTTATTTCCTGTCTCTGACAATCTTGAATTAAAGGTTTTTTGTGATTCCGATTGGGGAGGTTGTCGTGCCACAAGAAGGTCAGTTACTGGGTATTGTCTCTTTCTTGGAAATTCCATCATCTCATGGAAATCCAAGAAACAAGACAATGTTTCTCGATCATCTGCAGAAGCTGAATATCGAGTTATGGCCAACACATGCTTAGAGTTAACATGGTTGCGCTATATATTGCAAGATTTAAAGGTTCCGCAAAAGGGTCCCACACCATTATTTTGTGACAATGAAGCCGCTCTATATATTGCAGCTAATCTCCTTTTTCATGAGCGAACGAAGCATATTGAAATTGATTGTCACATTGTTCGAGAAAAACTGCAAGTTGGAATGATTAGTCCTTCACATGTACCTACACGTTTCCAGTTAGCAGATTTATTCACAAAGGCTTTAGGGAAAGATCAATTCGTGAAATTGTGAGACAAGTTGGAACTTCATGATATTCACTCTCCAACTTGAGGGGGAGTATTATGAAAAGATCGTGTAATTTACCGTATAATATGTTTACCTAAAATAGTTGATGTGAAATCTCATTAAAAGAGGGATGCGATTTCCTAGGCTTTATTGTAGATTAGTTGACTTAGTTGTGTATATATATTGTACTCTTACTTGAGCAACAAAAAAATGAAAACTATTCAGCTAATCACTTTCCATAGCCCTACAATATACTATTCATTCTTTTAATAGTATGGGATCCCGATGCTCCCAGGGATTCTCTCTAACTTATAAAATTTATTTCATATCAAACATTTGGTACTAGATGCATTATCAATGTTTTCATTCTCTCAAATTATTCTCGAACTAAACTACCAGTCGCATTCTCAAATCATAACAATGCAAAATTCTATTTGTCCTTTTTGTTTTACAAAACAATTTTTCAAAAATTGTTCTGTAAAACGTTACCAAATGACCGTTAAATTTGTCAAAATAAAACCCTATGTGGCCCCTCTACGAAGATATGACATGTAGTGAAAACATCATTTTTACCCAATCTTCTTCAACTTTAACCCTAGTCCTCACATGTTTGATTGCTTTAGCTAGGTGCGCATGTAGAATTTAAAGGTTAGGTTTTCTAGTCTGACATTGAGTAGTCGTTATAATTTTGGGTTTCCACATGTGCTAAATTGGAACCTTCAAATGATCATTTTATACATTTTTAACCAAAATTATTATTATTATTATTATTATTATTATTATTATTATTATTATTATTATTATTATTATTATTATTATTCAAGAGAAGGGGAGAATTCGAAATACATTAAACATAGAGGATGGAGTTTCAAACTCGGGACACATGTATTGTGATCGAATCTTGATTCTATATCTTGTATAAAAAAACATGACGTATTTTAACCGCAAGCATAATAAAAGTACAAAAAACCCAAATAGAAGCTCGGCTCAAATGAATTTTTCAATCTTGAACTTTTTTTTGTCAAATGATAGATTTGTTAGATTAAATGTTAGATTAGGAAATCGATGGGATTCGAACCCACATGCCATGGTGCAAGGGCAACATCTTGAACTTAGCTTTGGCTTGTCTTGGTTGTAAATCAAAGTCGAGTTTTTAATTGATTTGGCTTAGAGCGTAATTTAAACAAACATATGCTCGGCAGGACTTAATGAAAATTACTAATAAGAAAATTATACATCCCAAAATAACTCAAAATAATAAGTTAAATTTTTGTGAAAGGATTATCCGTTCAACATAAAATGATACGAGTTGCTCACAAGTTTTATGAGCCCAACGTACCAATACTTAACCTCTGCTCACTTTTCTAGCAAGCTCAATATTTTGTTCAAACTAAACTTGTTTTGCTGATTACCCCAGCTTGAACGAGGCCAAAACAAGATAATGCACGTCAAACTCGAACCGCTGTGGCTCGATTTACATAATTATACGTGTATTTAGAAATTCAATCATCAATCGGATACAGTTACGGATTATAAACTTAAACGGCAAAGAGGAGTTTTGTATATTAGCATTTGAAATAGTAAGTGCTGCCTTAGAGTCCAACGTCTTGTAACCAAAGAAACCAAAGAAGTACTTGATTGATCATTGATGGACTTTTCAGGACTGCGACCTTTGAGTTTTCAATTCATTTTGTTTTACGTATGTCATTCCCATATCAGGAAGCCCTCCTGCTGCTATGCAACAATGACCAATCCCTTCACTTACAGCCGTCAGTTTCTCGTATCTTTGGAAAATTTTTGCTAAGCTGGATATGCTGCGGCGTTGTTTCAGAAGCTCGCCATTTTGTCTTCTTCTTCCCAACTCTCTCTCATCTGTCAAAGACTGGCATATAATTCTTACGTCCGTGTCGTTTGCATGGCATTGGTAGCTCAGTATATATATATTCCAACTTCTTGTATGTTTTTCAATCGCCCTCTCCAACGGCACAAAAGGTCATCTTCTCTGGATTCTGGTTTTTGAGCGGTCTTGGTGTTTGGTGATCGCCTTCGAGTATGTTCGCGTGAAACAATTAAGCTGGCTGTTTTAAGTTCTCTCTGAAAGATTTGGTAAATTAATTGGCATTTCAAGATTAAAGCCCTTTAGTTGTTTCTTTAACTCAAGAAATGTTCTAATCCAATCTAAATTGCGGGGAGGTGCACACTACTGTAGCCAACTTGTGTTGCCTATTCCTTGTTTGAACTATGTTTTCTGTGGGCTTTGAAATTTTTGTTTCTAGTCCTGATCGACTTTACTGAACAATTGAATGCCATCACATACTGTATCGTTTAATTTCCTTGCCATGCGATATCCAACGCTCTTTAATGACTGATGAGAGTCTTGATGATTTGATGAGGCAAAAACTACTGGGATTAGTTGCTAATCATTGAAATTTGAAATTTTCCGTTTATTTGTTTAGATATATATTACTGTTTCTGATACTTAGAAACTCAATAAACAAGAAAATCCGCTCAAATAAGCTGGATTTTCATATTTCCAAACCACAAAGCAGGAATTATAAGATGATTTGAGGAATAAAAACTTGTATCAGATGTTTGTTTTATTTGTTAAATGCTTTTTGCATCCTTAAACTTTATTCTTATGACAAACTTCTGAATCCACAGATTGTCTATCTTTGCGTTCCCGGTGGGGGACAAGACAATCGAGCTGCGATGGATGCCCTTGAGACTATTTTGAAGGAAGCTGTTGATCTGGTACACGTTCTTGATCTATTTACTTGTCTGCAAGAGGATTTTACCTGTTATATTAGAGGGTTTTGAGTATTTTGGCAGTTTTATAAATCTTTAATATTCTGGCAGGAGAACATACCCGTTGAGGAAGTCTTCGAAAATTTGAAATGTACAGCTGAGGGTCTCAGTACTGACGAGGTACAAAAGCGGTTGGAGATGTTTGGCTACAACAAACTTGAAGAGAAAAAGGTTTCAAATAATTTGTTTAGGCTTGTGCTTTTTCTTGTATTGTAATTAATTTTCTATAGATAGTTTCTTAAGAAGAATTTATTTTAGTAAGCTTTCACCTTCTTGCATTGTAACTCTGTCTTTCAAATTGCAGGAGAGCAAACTACTCAAATTTCTGGGATTTATGTGGAACCCTTTGTCTTGGGTTATGGAAGCAGCTGCGTTAATGTCCATATGTCTTGCGCACGGAGGCGTAAGTTCCTAGTAGTTCATTTTACCATTGAGACTGGAGACTAGATTTCTGAACTGATTTTTGTAAACTTTATTCTTTCAGGGACTGGGTATGGATTATCACGATTTCGTGGGTATCATTATATTACTCATAGTTAATTCAACTATAAGTTTTATAGAGGAAAACAATGCTGGTAATGCAGCTCAAGCCCTTATGGCAAGACTGGCTCCAAAGGCGAAGGTTACCCTCATTTTTATATACCAGTTACATTTTCTTTCTGCGCTGAACGTTTCATTTGTTATGTTGCTTTCTATCATGTTGATAGTTAACAAAATCTGAACAGGTTTTACGAGATGGAAAATGGAGTGAGGAAGATGCTTCTGTGCTGGTTCCTGGAGACATTATCAGTATCAAATTGGGTGATATTATTCCTGCTGATGCTCGTTTGCTCGAAGGAGATGCTTTAAAAATTGATCAGGTAGCTAAGTCATATTGCTGTGTAATAAATCATTTCCAGACAATTTCGGACTTTCTGTTAACCGGTTTCCTTGTTTTCAGTCCGCTCTTACAGGAGAGTCACTTCCAGTAACTAAGAATGCCGGTGATGGTGTATACTCTGGTTCAACATGTAAACAAGGTGAACTTGAAGCGGTTGTCATTGCAACTGGAGTACATGCCTTCTTCGGAAAAGCTGCCCATCTTGTTGAAAACACAACTCATGTTGGGCACTTTCAGCAGGTAGTATTTTTGGATAGTGCTATGCACACACCAATATTTACGTCCCACACACCTTCGTCAATTTTTCGGTATTGATTTTCAAGTCATTCAATCCGACGGCCGAAAATTGAGAGGGGTGTGTGAGAAGTAAAAATGGGTGTGTGGATAGCACTACCAATATGTTTTATGGCCCTTTTCACGTTAATAGAGTGAGTTCACGTTCATGTTGCTAAAATGTCAAGCCAATAGACATGTTTCGTATGAGATGAGACACTCATGAACATAAAACTGAGCAGCATTAAAACTATGAATTTGTTGCTTGAATGTAAGAGACAGTGAAATCTACCTATGCTAGAGTGTTTTGTCTTGAGCACAAGAACTTTTTACTCGTTGCACATCTCTAAAGTACCATTTGGACTGATTGTTTCAGGTCTTAACATCTATTGGAAACTTTTGCATTTGTTCAATAGCCACTGGACTTGTGATTGAGCTCATTGTCTTCATTTGTCAAAAAAGAGGTTATCGTCCTTCGGTAGACAACCTTCTTGTTCTACTTATCGGTGGCATCCCAATTGCTATGCCAACAGTTCTGTCTGTCACCATGGCCATTGGTTCTCATCGGTTGGCTCAGCAGGTTCAACTAAAACCATGAAATTTTCTGTACAGACTGTACTGAATTAGGCCATCTCTCTCTTCAGTTTGGAAATCAAATTAACTTGTTTGAGTTCATTTCAGGGTGCAATTACCAAGAGAATGACAGCTATTGAAGAAATGGCTGGGATGGATGTGCTCTGCAGTGATAAAACTGGAACTTTAACTCTCAACAAACTAACAGTGGACAAGAATTTGATAGAGGTGATAATCTTGATCCTGTCGTAAGGTTAAAAAGCAACTTCTTGGTTACAGAGAAAATCTGAACCCTAGTACTCGATTATACTGACATTGATTTGATGAGCACCTCCATTTGCAGGGCTTCAAGATTGGAAAATCAAGATGCTATTGATGCAGCAATTGTTGCCATGCTAGCTGATCCTAAGGAGGTAGTAGACTATATGAGATAAAACATTTATGCAGCTGTTGGGGTCCTAAATTGAAACTTTTCGAGAAAAATAGGACCTGATTAAGCTTTTCAAATTTCAATTTAGTATACCACACAATTCCAATATCAGTGCTAATGTTGTACATAAGAAGTGCATAATTACAGTATCATATTACCCCAGGAAAAGAATGATGTTTCTGTGTAAAAATAGATATAGCACATCGCCTAATTTGGAAAGCTGTTAAATTTGAAATTTTTCGAGAAATTGGACATTTTTGTTCTCTACAGTTTTCAAACATTGCATATGCATTAATTTGTTTTGTTAACTAAAGCTTCCATGAGCTGAGTTTCTCTTTTATCCATTTGTAAGGCTCGCGCGGGGATTACAGAAGTTCACTTCCTTCCATTCAATCCAACTGATAAGAGGACAGCACTTACATACATAGACACAACCGGTAACATGCACAGAGTGAGCAAAGGTGCACCAGAGCAGGTACTTAATCTAACAATTTTAAATCTAAGTTTCGTAGTCCTTCACATTTAAAAATGGCCTGAGTTTCAAAAACATTTTTTTTTCTGTGAAATTTGTAGATACTCAATTTGGCAAGCAACAAATCAGAAATTGAAAAAAGGGTACATACAGTAATTGAAAAATTCGCAGAGCGTGGACTTCGATCCCTTGCTGTTGCACGGCAGGTAATTAACGAGATTTTAACAACAACTCCTAGATGTATGCTTTTCTGAAGCATTATGGCTCACAAGAGATATAATTTACAGGAAGTTCCTGCTGGTACGAAAGACAGTCCCGGTGGACCTTGGGAGTTTGTCGGTCTTCTCCCCCTATTTGATCCACCACGTCATGACAGCGCTGAAACTATTAGAAGAGCTCTAGATTTGGGTGTGAGTGTTAAAATGATCACGGGTGATCAACTGGCAATTGGAAAAGAAACTGGGAGACGACTTGGGATGGGCACAAACATGTATCCATCATCGGCGTTGCTTGGTGAAAATAAGAATAGCATAGATGGAACTCTAGTAATTGATGAACTCATTGAGAATGCTGATGGTTTTGCTGGTGTATTTCCTGGTAATCCTGTTTGTTACAGCTTGCAACTTTTGCTAGTCAATTTTGCACTGCTTCTGTCTGATTTGATTCTTCATTGCAGAACATAAATATGAGATCGTTCAGCGATTACAAGGTAAGAAGCACATAGTCGGAATGACAGGTGATGGAGTCAATGATGCACCAGCATTGAAGAAAGCAGACATAGGAATTGCTGTCGCCGATGCCACAGATGCAGCCCGTGGTGCATCTGATATAGTACTGACAGAACCTGGTTTGAGTGTGATTATCAGTGCTGTTTTGACAAGCCGTGCGATCTTTCAAAGAATGAAGAATTACACAGTAAGGCGATCCTCTCCTCTTAATTCCTTTTGGAACTGAACCTGTAAGTGCGCCTGCTGCTAAATTTTGGGGGTTGTTTTCCGTAACTGTGTTGGTTTTGTTTTCCTTTTTCAGATATACGCAGTATCTATAACAATACGTATTGTGGTAAGTAGCCCTCAATCTCTTTGATAAATAGATTACTTGACATCTAAGGATGCTGTAATGTGGGTTCTCATTTCTTACTGGGTTTGTTTTACAGCTCGGTTTCTTGTTGCTTGCGGTATTCTGGAAATTTGATTTCCCTCCTTTTATGGTCCTAATCATTGCCATTCTTAATGATGGTAAGCATTACTAACCTTTTACGTTCTACCATGTGTTGCGCTAGTCTGTAATATGGTTTCTTGAGTGTGAATTCTCAGTTTCCTACTCATTTTTCATTTATTTTCCTTCTTGTTTCCGAAAATATTTCTGAAATTTGAGCCATTTACCAGGTACTATTATGACGATATCCAAGGACAGGGTTAAGCCATCTCCAGTTCCTGACAGTTGGAAGCTGAGTGAAATCTTTGCAACCGGGATTGTGTTAGGCAGTTATCTTGCCGTTACCACAGTTATATTCTTCTCGATCATTTACGATACTAAATTTTTTCCGGTAATTGTTTCTTATCTTAATTATGTGTTACTTCGTTCTGTTCTTCTTTTGGCATAGATGAAATTGTTCTCACATTTTGTACTTGATTACAATGATCAAGTTTTCACCTTCTCTCGTTCTCTCTCGCAGAAAAAATTCGGTGTAGAAGATATCTTCAATGAGAATCTCTATTATACCAACGGGACCCTCAATCCGGGAATGAATGCCAAGCTATCATCTGCTCTGTACCTTCAAGTTAGCACCATCAGCCAGGCTCTAATTTTTGTCACTCGCTCCCGAGGATGGTCATTCCTGGAAGTACCTGGTCTGCTTCTGCTTAGTGCTTTCGTAATTGCTCAACTGGTAAGTGGTTTCATGCTGTTTCAATCAAATAGCATTCAATTTTGTTGTCATATTCATCAAAATCAACACATAGGAAGACGTTTATATACTTAGTTATGCTCAGAAACTTTAGTCTTTAATTAAACTAACATGTAATTCATATTTGACAATTAAAAATTTTGCATCCTTGCAGATTGCTACATTAATATCTGCTTTAGTAACATGGGAAATTGCTAGAATTCAAGCAATCGGCTGGAAATGGTGTGGTGTCGTATGGATATACAACATTCTAATCTACATGCTACTTGATCCTGTCAAGATTTTCGTTCGATATGCACTCAGCGGGAGGGCTTGGAGTTTGGTATTGAACAAAAGAGTGAGTGAATATGAACCTTCCTTCTCTTAACAATTTTGAACTTCAAAACATTTTTTATTACACATTCTAACAGCATTGCAATGTACATGTGTATAATTTTGTAGACGGCTTTCAACACCCAAAAGGACTTCGGTAAAGAGTTCCGTGAGGCTGCATGGGCGGCAGAACAGCGGACGGTCCATGGCCTCCCATCTATGGAGGCAAAGAACATTCCTGAGAGGCACACATTCAGGGATGTTAGCATCATGGCTGAAGAAGCCAGGAGACGTGCAGAGATTGCAAGGTTGGTTTTCTTTCTTAAGTTGGACATTGATCACAAAGCAATTGTATTCAAGTTTCCGTAGAAAACGATAACATAAGTACTATTCTCTTGCCAGTCATATACTTACAGACCGTGATTATGTACAATATAATATTAGCGATCCAGATTCTCAATTTGACAACATAAGATTGTTTGGCAAGAGAGCATTTCTGAAATAATTCTTTACGATGTGTTTTGGCAGTGTTGTGTGTTGCCTAACTTTAATTTTTGGTGTTTCCTATCAATGCAGACTAAGGGAGCTTCACACTCTGAAAGGAAAGGTCGAGTCCTTTGCAAAGCTAAGGGGTTTAGACATCGAAACGAACCCAAATTACACTATCTAAGTCATTTTCTAGTGTAATTCTGGCTACCCTATTTTCCTTCAAACTGTTACTACCTTGATATTTTGTCCCCTTTTGTTTTGTTTCCTTTCCTGTATTCTTAATTATCTTTTTACTTGTGTTGTATGGATTTGATGGACAGAAAGCTCTTACATGAAAAGAACATACATCAATAAAAGTTTTTAAGTCATGGCTCTTAAATCAGCTCAATTCCATACTCTTGGTTTCCGGAAACACTTGTATGTATGTACTGACTGTATTGTTAACCGCCTCTTTAATATATGTAGTCAGTAAATGTGAAACAAATAGAAAAACTCATAAAATTGATTATAGTGTGCATGAGGGAGTTGAATATGGAAAAATTATTGAGTAAATATATACATATATATATATATATATAAATTTAACAAATGACAAACAATTTACATTAATAATTTATGCGGTTTCTCTTCGAAATTCCATACAACAACAACAACAAAACCTTTTCCCACTAAGTGGGGTCGGCTATATGAATCCTAGAACGCCATTGCGCTCGGTTTTGTGTCATGTCCTCCGTTAGATTCAAGTACTCTAAGTCTTTTCTTAGGGTCTCTTCCAAAGTTATCCTAGGTCTTCCTCTACCCCTTCGGCCCTGAACCTCTGTCCCGTGGTCACATCTTCGAACCGGAGCGTCAGTAGGCCTTCTTTGCACATGTCCAAACCACCGTAACCGATTTTCTCTCCTCTTTCCTTCAATTTCGGCTACTCCTACTTTACCTCGGATATCCTCATTCCTAATCTTATCCTTTCTCGTGTGCCCACACATCCAACGAAGCATCCTCATCTCCACTACACATACGTGTTGATGCTTCACCGCCCAACATTCTATGTCATACAGCATTGCCGGCCTTATTGCCGTCCTATAAAATTTTCCCTTGAGCTTCAGTGGCCTACGACGGTCACACAACACGCCGGATGCACTCTTCCACTTCATCCATCCAGCTTGTATTGTATTCTATGGGTGAGATCTCCATCAAATTCTCCGTTCTTTTGCAAGATAGATCCTAGGTAGCGAAAACGGTTGCTCTTTGGTATTTCCTGATCTCCGATCCTCACCCCTAACTCATTTTGGCCTCCGTTTGCACTGAACTTGCACTCCATATATTCTGTCTTTGATCGGCTTAGGCGAGGACCTTTAGATTCCAACACTTCTCTCCAAAGGTTAAGCTTCGCGTTTACCCCTTCCTGCGTTTCATCTATCAACACTATATCGTTTGCGAAAAGCATACACCAAAGAATATCATCTTAAATATTAAGTTTGTGATCTTCGCTAGATTGCTCCGGTCATTAGTGTGGATAAGTATGTAAATGGATAGAGACAGGAAGCAAACACCAGATGTACGTGGTTCATCCAGATTGGCTACGTCCACGGAGTAAAGGAGTTCTCATTAATTGTGAAGGGTTTACACAGTATATAGGTTCAAGCTCTCCTTTAGTGAGTACAAGTGAATGATTTAGTACAAATGACATTAGGAAATATTGTGGAAGAATGATCTTGTAATCACAAAACTTTTAAGTACCGAAGTGTGGTATCGTCTTCACTTGCCTTATCTGTCTCATAGGTAGATGTGGCATCTTCTTTGGAAGTACTCTTCCTCCCTCCAGGGGTGGTATCTTTAACTAGTGGAGATGCACAAGGTAATGTATCAATTTCACTTGACGCTTACTTGTAGTTTCAGGCTTGGTCAAGTGCGATACAAACCATGTAGTATGAGTCCCCCAAGTCGCCAAGCTAGGGGATCTGCTGAAAGAGGTGACAGACAAGATAAGCAATCAGAGCTCCAAGCAATCAGTCCCAGATCAGAAGTTTGATTTCGAGTTCCGGCTGATTGTTATCCTTCTCCTTATCTTGCAGGTAGCGTGAAGGATAAAGAGAAGAAAAGGAGAAAATGTGATATGAGATACTTTTGCTTTTGAAGAAGTAACTTTCCACAGGCTTATTCTTGAATTGGGCTGGAGGGTTTTCTTGTTTCCGCCAGAGTATAAGGCCGACTGAAGAATTTGAGGGTCAAAACAAGTCCATCAAATCTAGAGTACGTTCGACCCTGCTGATATGGGATACTTTTGCTGTTGACAAAGTAGTGGATGTATCGGCACGTGTTCTGTTGCGCTTGTCTCCACATGCTTCCTTGTATCCTTCTCACTTGCCCTATTTGTTCCTCAGGCAGATGTGGTATCTTCTCGGGAAGCATAAGATGTTGAAGATGAGTACTCGAGAGCAATGGGGTTCCAGGCAGTCAGTTCCGGACTGGAAGCTTGATTCCAAGTGCTGACTGATTGCTCTCTTTCTCCTTGTCTTGCAGGTAAGAACAAGGTCAAAGGAAAAGACAGGGAAAAAGCATGATATGGGATACTCTTGCTTTTAACCCTGATGATATGAGATATTCTTGCTCTAGTGTAGCTTGTTTGTAGAGGTATTCTCGGGGGGAAAGAAAGCTGAGTATTTCGAGAGGCTTCGTTGGGAGTGCCCTCTCAGATATGAGGAAGGGTTGAGCATTTTTGCAGGTATGCCTGTCCGTTGAGGATGGAGGTCGACATATATAGGAGTCTCCCTAACAAGGAGTAATACTATTCTTTTACCCTGCTTGGTCATAGCACGGTAGTGGGAGCTGCCAACTTCATGTGTTTTAACTCTATCAGAGCACTTTGAAAAAGTGGTCTGTGGTATCTGGAAAGCTGATGTTACGTGTGAAGATTACAGACAAGCTTTATCCAAGGAGATCTGGCTCTCGAAGTTGAGAAAGTGGTGTGAGGATTACATACAAGCTTTATCTAAGGGGCTCTCGAAGTTGAGAAAGCGGTGCCTCTTCGGTTTTCGAACAAGCAATCCTGTCGGGGATCTGTCTCTCGAGATTCGGATAACGGTGCCTCTTCGATTTTTGAGAAAGCAATCCTGCTAGGAGTCTGGCTCTCGAGATTCGGAGAGCAATGTCTCGTCGCTTTTTGAGAAAGTAATCATGTTGGGAGTCTGGCTCTCGAGATTCGGAGGACGGTGCCTCTTCGATCTTGAAGCAAGCAATCTTCTTGGGAGTGTGTTCTCGAATGTGAGTAAAGGTTAGGCCTGTTTGCTAGTCTACCTTGCCACGGAGCACAGAGGTTGACCCACAGGGACTTTCCAATTATCCAGCAATGGTCCTGTTCCTTTACCCTTATGGGTAATAATATGGTAGCTAGACCTTCAAAATTTATGTGTCTAAACTTTGTTAGTGCTGTTTCTTTGCTATTCTTTTACCCTTCTTGGTCATAGCGATGTAATGGGAGCTGCAAGTTTCACGTGTCTAAACTTTGTCAGAGATTTTTGGCAAAGTTATCCGTGGTACCCGTGAGCTGATGTTGCGTGTGGAAAGTGAATGATTGAACAGTAACATTCACGTGCTTTCTACTTCACTAGAAATCTTCGACAGAATGCCCGTAATTTCCGCAAAGTTGAGTGTGCATGTGACAGATGCTGACAAGGCTGAAAAAGCAGGTGCCTCTTCGATTTCTGAGATCGGCCTTCGTGATCTCTGAGCAGCCCAGCTTTTGAGAAAGCAAGCGCCTCTTCGATTTCTGCGATCGACCTTCGTGGTCTTTGAGCAGCCCAGCTTTTGAGAAAGCAAACGCCTCTTCGATTCTTGAGATCGGCCCTCGTGGTCTCTGAACAGCCCAGCTTTTGAGAAAGCAAACGCCTTTTCGATTTCTGAGCAGGCGCCTCTTCGATTTCTGAAGCTCCATCGAATGCGGATTTTTATAGAGGCTGGTATTAAGTTCCAAAGCACACTTGAATCTCCACCAGTAAAAGCTCCCTTCGTGCATTTCTAACATCTTGAAAATGTCTGGCCCCTCCGACCGTCGTTTTGACATGAACCTTGTTGAAGAGGCAGCCACGCCTTCTCCAGACAACATATGGCGCCCATCCTTCTTATCCCCTACTGGTCCTCTTACCGCTGGGGATTCCGTGATGAAGAATGATATGACCACTGCAGTGGTGGCCAGGAACCTTCTCACTCCCAAAGATAACAGACTACTTTCCAAACGGTCTGATGAGTTGGCTGTTAAGGATTCTCTGGCTCTCAGTGTTCAGTGTGCAGGTTCTGTGTCTAATATGGCCCAACGCCTATTTGCTCGAACCCGCTGGTAGGAATTATAACGCACCACAAAGTAGCACACAAATATCCTATTAATTTTCCTTATTAACACTAAAATTTGTCGATTGTAGCATACGAAAATAAGGGTCTTTCCCGCAGAAGATTGCTTTATCCAAATACTTAAAATGTCACAAAAACAGGGTGGCTGTCTCCACTGACCAGCCACCGAACAATAATTATTAAACTAACTTACACTTATCCAAATGCAACGAAATGTTATACACAAAAACTAGACACACCAAGCTATGCTCACACAAATTTTTGGGATTTTTTGAGTTGATTAGCTATTTAAATTAAATCGGACAAAACAGGACCTCAACAAGTTTTAAATAATACCAATAGATTTTAATTCACAAGTTAAGAAAATGAGTTAGGGGAAATGCTATCCACCACCAAATAATCATGCAAACATGTTATGTTTCATTCAAATTCCTTTTATTTCCGGATGAAGATGCTCAAGTTGGCTCAATGTTAGAACACAACCTATTACTCTTTCTTACGTAGTATGTTAAGAGAATGGCGTTTTCAACTTAACTTAGTCCCTAACATGCAATCTAGAATGGCGTATTCATAGATTTAACAAGTAGAAATCATTAAGAATAAAAAGAGTTTGAGTCATCACAAGGCATCGTAAGTACTGGCGTTGTCTTACTTATCCTAGAAATCGGTTCACATGTTAACCATAATTAACAAGTGCTACTCTAGAACATATGTAGGCCCTCATTCAACAAGGGCAGGTAAACATATATTCATAGCATTAAAATCCTAGATGTGCTCACTATGTATGCATCCATAGAAACACATAAAGAATTTATCAATGACATAAGTAGTGAAACAATTTTCATCCTTTCATAAAAGTCATTCAAACAAAATATCACAACAAACTTACAATCATATTCGGGACTTCAAAACAGCCCCTAAATACTAAAAATTAGTTACACATTATTCTCAAATTAAACCAAAAGTAAAACATGGGTTTGAGAAGATAAAACCAAGAAATATAGAGTGAAGCCTCTGCTCTCTGCCTTGTTTTTTTTTCTGCACAGTTTTCTGTGCTTCTCTGTGCTCTGCTGCCAGCCGTCAGTCTCTCCTTGCGCACCCTGCGCCTGCTGTCCTCTCTTCTCTGCGTCTGCTGCGTGTCTGCTTGTTTCTGCTTCTGTGCCGTGTGCTTCTTGCGCACTGGCTCTTTCCTCCTTTCCTTTTCGCCTCGCCCCTCTGTCCCCGTGTCTATATCCTTTTCTGCTCCTGTCCTCCCTCTTTTATTTTCTGTTACTCTTTCCTCTCTCTTCTTTCCCCCCGCGTCAGTCCTCCACTTCTTTTTTTTATTTCCTTTCTTTGTTCTTCCCTTTAGTCTTTCTTTATTCTTTTCTGTTTTTCATCCCGTCAGTCTCCCACTATTTTATTTTCTTTTCTTATTTTATTTCTTTTTTTATTATTTTCTTTTCTTTCTTTTTCTCCACCAGTCCGTGTCTCTCCCTGCTCTCATTCTTTTATTCTGTCAGTGTCTCCCCCACTCACTTTGTTTTCTGCTCAGTGTTTCCTTTCCGTCCCATTTATTTTCTGTTGCTCTTATTTTTTTCTTGAAATTGATCCTAAAACAAATTTAACTGCACATTAACACAAGGTAAGGTAAAATGCCACAATTTTAACACAAAAACATCACAAAGACTTTAGAAATGGATGGTATAAATGCATGAAATATATGATTGATCAAATACCCCCAAACTTACATTTTTGCTAGTCCTCTAGCAAAACAAAACACAAAACAAAACCACTCAACTAAGACTAGATTCAACAACTTAGTAGACAACTTCTCAATTTCGATTTCAGAGATAAGTGCTAATCATGAAACAAACAACCAAGAAGTAAGTAACAAGAGCTCAAAACATCATCCAATAGTTAACCAAATTTCCTTCAAACAAAACGTTGAAAAGCCATGTGTGAGCTAGCCATGTCAATGCAATTCCAATCTCCTTTAAATCATCATATGCAAACACGTGAGTTTCTCACACGACATACGCTCATTCACTCATAAGTTTTGGTTAATGTGTTTCACTCAAGTGATCTCATTGTACATGCCGCCATATGCTTGCTTGTCCACCTAACTCGCTTATCAATATTTAAGTAATACCTTGGATCAATAGGACTTTATTACGGTTGTAATGGGGCTAAAGGTGGTAGGCTAATGAAAGAAAGGATATGGAAATCAAAAATTTTGAGAAAGTACACTTTGGTAGTTTTCCAACACCTCAATATCACACCACCTCAAATTGAAAGCAAAATAATAAACTTCGAACACCTGTTACTCCCCAAATTCAACTTCAAAAGGAAATTTATACTATGCAGACACAATTTCAACAAATCAACACTCTCCAATTTTCTTATATTTCGTTTTTTTTTTTTTTTTTTAATTGAAAGAATTTTCTACAAAAGCTACATCACCCATCAAATTCACATTTCATTGTAATACACATGCTCCATCCATCTTTCTACATAAATGAAACCCCCAAAAGCACAACCCATGTAATACTTTCTCAAAACAATAAGGAATCGATTTTTGTGTATGGGTTCAACTCCAATATTGGAGCAAGGTAAAGAGATGTGGCTAACAAAGAAATGGCTTAGTTAAAGGCTCAATGGGCTACTACAGATAAACATAGCATATAAGGTAGGCATGAAAGGCTCAAACGATCCAAAGATGGCCTATATCACTTCCAAGTTATTACATGAATTGATTAATGAATCGAGTAGTATAAAGCAAGTTCTAGAGATACATGTACAGTGAGATCACACGCACAAGAAGGAATGAGATTGATGCATAATGGTTCAATCATGTATAGGCTCAAAAACTCACAAGGTTTACATAATCTCACATAATTCACATATGAAACGCTAAATCATGCTCAAGTTTCACATTGACAAGACTAGGCACATTTATTTTTCAACTTGACTTCTGGAAATCACAGTTAACACAAAGACAACGAAAAGAACTTAGACTTCTTGAAAGTAAGAAGGAAATTAAGATCAAATCTCATCATTGAATTGAGAAGTAGCTACAAACAACAATAAAAATGCAAAAAAAAAAAAATTTTTTTTTTTTTAATAGAGAAATAAACTAACGAAATATATTTCCACCCCCAAACTTAATTATAGCATTGTCCCCAATGATAATGAAAGGAATTTTTGAACAATAAGACATAAAAATGGAAGGAAAGAAATATAAAATGAAATAAAGACATAAAGAAAAGGAAAGAACACACCAATTTGTGTAGGCGAATCTCGGAGTCTGATTTGAAACCAAGGAACTCTGAATTGTGCAGTCTGCATTCTTCTCTGCTTGTTTCTTCTGCACGGCGGGCAGGCACGAGGTAGAGGTATTGGTCTGTTTCTTTCTTCAATCTTTCCAAGTGCCCACCTCTTGCTTTCTTTCTCCTTGTCCCTAGCTGAATTGTCTCCACATGCTTCGAGGTATCATTTTCACTTCCCTTATCTGTCCCCCAGGCAGATGTGGTAGACGAAGAGAAAGCACAAGATGATGAAGATGAGTACTCGAGAGCAAGGCTAGGTAAGCAATCAGGAAGGGGTTCCAGGCAGTTGGCTCCAGATCGGAAGATTAATACCAAGTGCTGGCTGATTGCTCTCTTTCTCCTTGTCGTAAAACAAAGACAAGGAGAAGGACAGGGAGAAAGCATGATATGAGATACTCTTGCTTTCAACCTTCATGATATGAAATACTTTTGCTTTGGATGGGTTGATTGCAGAGGTACCCCAAGGAATAAGGAACACGGAATGACTCGAGAGGGTTTGTTGGAAAGGCATTCTCGGAGATGATGGAATGTTATGTATGTCTTCCTTGCCATGGAGGGTGAAGGTCGACATTTATAGGAAATAATAACCAGTACTGTTCTTTTACTCTTGTCGGCAACCATTAGATGATGGAACAGTAAACTTCACGTGTTTTCTACTTTACCAGAGATCATCGACAGATTGTCCGTAATTTCCGCAAAGCAGACTCTGCATGTGACAGATGTTGACACGTCTGGATAAAGCAGATTCCTCTCCGATTTCTGAGCATGCCTCTTCGAAATCTGAGCTCCGTCGAGTGCAGAGGGTGCATGTGACGAGTGCGGACAAATCTGGAAAAGAAGATTTGCCGTGGTTTCTGAGCAAGCTCAGCTTTTGAGAAAGCTAGCGCCTCTTTGATTTTTTTAGTTGGCCTCTTCAATATCTGGAATTGCCTCTTCGATTTCCCAAATCCCATCGCGTGCTAATTTTTATAGAGGTATGCAGGACGTTCAAAGCACACTTGAATTTCTGCCTTCAAAAACTCCTTCTTTGCATTTCTACTATCTTGACTTGTTCGACCTCTTCTTTCTTTACCACCTCTGAAAAATGTCTGGCCCTTCTGATCGTCGTTTTGACTTGAACCTTGGTGAAGAGGCAGCTCAACAACATATGGCGCCCATCCTTCATATTCCCTACTGGTCCCCTTACCGTTGGGGATTCGGTGATGAAGAATGATATGACAGCTGCGGTGGTGGCCAGGAACCTTGTCACTTCCAAATATAACAGACTACTCGCCAAACGGTCTGATGAGTTGGCTGTTAAGGAATCTTTGGCTCTTAGTGTGCAGTATGCAGGTTCCGTGTCCAACATGGCCCAACGCCTATTTGCCCGAACCCGTCAAGTTGAATCGTTGGCGGCGGAAGTGATGAGTCTCAAGCAGGAGATTAGAGGGCTCAAGCATGAGAATAAACAGTTGCACAAGCTCGCACACAACTATGCCACAAACATGAAGAGGAAGATTGATCAGATGCAGGAATCTAATGGTCAGATTTTACTTAATCATCAACGATTTGTGGGCTTGTTCCAACAGCATTTGCCTTCGTCTTCTGGGGTTGTACCGCGTAGTGAAGCTCCAAATGATCAACCTCTGATGCCTCCTCCTTCTGGGACTCCGCCGACTGCTGAAGCTCCGCCGACTGCTGAAACTTCTCCTAAGCAGCCTTTGTGAAGGCTCCCTCTTGTATTTATATGCTTAATGTTCCTTTCGTTTTTATGAATGTAAAACTACCTTGCAAGAAGTTGTGGCAGAGATTGCAAAATCATTACCTGCATAAAGGAACACAAGTAGGACTTAAACACAAAAACCAGAAAACAAGAGAAAAACAGAACAAGAAAATTTAAAATTATTCAAAATAAAGATAAAGATAGAAAGCTTGGGTTGCCTCCCAAGAAGCGCTTTCTTTAACGTCTTGCAGCCGGACGATGCCTCCAGTCACACTCCCCTAGGTTCCATGGCATGGAAGTGAACTTCGAATGGAAGGTGATACTTGAAGTGATCCGGCATTTGGACTAAAAACTTCCCCAATTTGTAGTAAAATCAAATGATGACCCCCAAACTATAATTCTGCAATCAACTCAAGGGTGGACATAACCCAAATACAAAGAAAAGAAATAATTCAGTTTAGCACGCAAGAAAATTGAAAATGACAGAAAAAGGCAATGAATAGAAATATTGGGTTGCCTCCCAATAAGCGCTTGCTTTTACGTCCGCAGCCAGACGGTACCAAGAGTAATCATCCAAAGGGAACTGGTTCTTGGAGAGGTACAACCTCCACATCATGCTCCGCAAAAGACTCGTAATATGGCTTGAGTCTATGCCTATTCACTTTGAACATGTATCCGGTCTTTGCACTTTGGATTTCCATTGCACCATGAGGAAAAATATTTGTTATAACAAATGGACCAACCCATCGAGAATGAAGCTTACCTGGAAATAACCGAAGGCGAGAATTAAATAGAAGAACTTTCTGTCCAATGACAAAGCTCTTCCTTAAGATCATCTTGTCATGAAATGCCTTTGATTTCTCCTTGTATATTCGACTAGACTCATATGCATCATTCCGGATTTCGTCTAACTCATTTAATTGAAGCTTCCTTTGCTTTCCGGCAACACTCATGTCCATGTTGTAGGCTTTGATCGCCCAATAAGCTTTGTGCTCTAACTCCACTGGAAGACAGCATGGTTTCCCATAGATTAACCGAAATGGGGACATTCCAATAGGGGTCTTATAGGCAGTCCTATAAGCCCACAATGCATCGTTCAAGCGCATGCTCCAATCCTTCCTACTAGGACTCACAGTTTTCTCCAAAATTTGCTTCACCTCACGATTTGATACTTCTGCTTGACCGCTAGTTTGCGGATGATAAGGTGTAGACACCTTATGTGTGACATTGTACTTCCTAAGCAACGCTTCAAATGTTCGATTGCAAAATGACTCCCTCCATCGCTAATGATCGCTCTAGGTATTCCAAATCTTGCAAAGATGTTACTCTTAATAAAATCTGAAACAACTTTTGAATCATTAGTTTTGGTGGCTTTTGCTTCCACCCATTTAGAAACATAATCCACAGCCAATAAAATGTAAAGAAAACCATTTGAAGATGGAAAAGGTCCCATGAAATCAATGCCCCACACATCAAAGATCTCAACAACCAAAATAGGGGTTTGTGGCATTTGATTTCTTGGGCCCAAGTTACCTGTTCGTTGACAACGATCACATGTTGCACAAAACTCGTACGCATCTTTAAACAAACTAGGCCAATAAAAACCACTCTCTAACACCTTCAGGGCTGTCCTCTTTGCTCCAAAATGGCCACCACATGCATAAGAATGACAAAAAGTTAGAATAGATTTAAACTCAGATTCGGGGACACACCTTCTAATCAATTGATCAGTGCAATATTTCCACAAATAAGGATCATCCCACTCGTAGTATTTGGCGGTTTTGACAAGCTTATCTTTTTGAGCACGTGTAAAATCATCCGGAATCTTTTTGATGACCTTATAATTGATAATATCTGCATACCAAGGGTCAGTAATCTTTAATGAAAATAGTTGCTCATCTGGAAAACTTTCACGTAAAATGATGAGATCTTCCTCTGTGTTTGAATGCACAAGTCGGCTAAGATGATCGGCTACAACATTCTCACTCCCTTTCTTATCCTTGATCTCCAAGTCAAACTCTTAAAGAAGAAGTATCCATCGAATGAGTCGTGGTTTTGCATCTTTTTTTGTGAGTAGATACTTCAAAGCTGCATGATCAGAAAACACAATAACTTTAGTCCCAATCAGATAAGATCTAAATTTTTCTAAAGCAAATACAACAGCTAGAAGCTCCTTCTCTGTTGTTGAATAATTCAACTATGCATCATTGAGTGTTCGAGATGCATAATAGATGACATGTGGCAATTTGTTGACACACTGCCCTAGAACTGCACCAACAGCATAGTCTGAAGCATCACACATTAACTTAAAAGGTAAACTCCAATCTGGTGGCATGATTACAGGAGCCGTGGATAACAACTCCTTAAGCTTATTGAATGCTACCACACACTCTTCATTCATATTAAATGTTACATCCTTTTGAAGTAAACGACACAAGGGTCTAGAAATCATTGAGAAGTCCTTCATAAACCTACGGTAAAAACCTGCATGTCCAAGAAAATAACGAATCTCCCTGACAGTAGTAGGGATGGGTAAAGAACTAACAAGTTCTACTTTAGATTTATCAACTTCAATTCCCTTTTCAGATATGATATGCCCTAGAACTAATCCATGTGAAACCATGAAATGGCATTTTTCCCAATTTAACACTAGATTAGTTTCTTGACAACGTTTTAAAACTAGGGACAGATTATGTAGACATGTATCAAAAGAATCACCATAAACTGAAAAATCATCCATGAACACTTCAATTATTTTCTTAATCATATCAGAAAAGATACTTACCATACACCTTTGAAATGTGGCAGGGGCGTTGCACAGTCCAAACGGCATCCTCCGGTATGCAAATGTGCCAAATGGACATGTGAAAGTCATCTTTTCTTGATCCTCCGGAGCAACTGCAATTTGATTATACCCAGAATAGCCATCAAGAAAACAATAATGAGAATGACCAGTTAGCCTTTCTAACATTTGATCAATGAATGGGAGTGGAAAGTGATCCTTGAGTATGGTACTATTTATCTTTCGATAGTCTGTACAGACTCTCCAACTATTTTGCACACGTGTAGGCATTAGCTCATTAGCTTCATTCTTAACAACTGTGACTCCAGATCATTTAGGGACTACTTGAATAGGGCTTACCCACTTGCTATCTGAAATAAGATATATGATGCCAACATCAAGAAGTTTGATAACCTCTTTTTTAATGACTTCCATCATGAGTGGGTTTAAACGGCGTTGAGCTTCCCTTGTTGGTTTTGCACCTTCCTCCAACAGAATCCTATGCATGCATGTAGCTGGATTTATACCTTTGATATCTGCAATGCTCCATGCTATGGCAGTCTTGTGATCCTTCAGTACCCGGATCAGTTTTTCCCCCTCTTCTGTTGAAAGTTGTGACGATATGATGACCGGTAATGTTTCATCCTCTCCCAAAAATGCATACTTCAAATGTTCAGGAATTGGTTTAAGCTCCAATTTGGGTGCCTGAATCACAGAAGAAAGAGTTTTTTCGTTAGAAGTAGGAAGAGAAATAAAATAGGAAGAACACTTACCACGAATTGGTGAAAGAGACTCAAGAGAGGCCACTATTTGGATTAATTCTTCTTCAATGTGCTCTGAATAATTAAAATTTCCATGTGTAATGCTATGCACTAATGCCTTCTCTAAATTATCTTGTCCCACACCTTCATTAAAACAATCCTGCACAAAATAGTCAAACACATCAATAGACAAACAAGATTCTAATTCACTAGGATACCTCATAGCATCGAAGATTCTGAACTTGACGCTTTCCCCCTTAATTTCCATGGTTAAGGTACCATCGTAGACATCAATCTTCGTCTGTGCTGTTCTAAGGAATGATCTTCCCAATATAAGAGGAAGTGCAGTAGGCATAGGATCATGTTCCATCTCAAGAACAAAAAAGTCAGCGGGAAAAATGAGCTCATTCACTTGCACAAGTACATCCTCCAATAGGCCTTTGGGATATCTATTTGAACGATCTGCCAACTGGATTACTACCTTTGTTTCCTTCAAGTCTCCAAGGTTCAATGACTCATACACTGAATATGGCATTAGATTGATGGATGCCCCCAAATCACACAATGCTCTCCCAAACTCTTTGCCTCCAATTACACATGGAATGGTAAAGCTACCGGCATCTTTCAACTTCGGTGGCAGCTTTCTCTGCAAAACAGCTGATACTTCCTCGCTTAATGCCATAGTTTCTTGATCATGGAATCTCCTCTTGTTTGTACAAAGCTCTTTAAGGAACTTTGCATACTTGGGCACTTGTTTTATGGCATCTAAAAGAGGTAAGTTCACTTGGACTTTCCGGAAAGTATCCAAGATTTCCTTATCAGTTTGCTCTTTCTTAGACTTCATAAACCTACGAGGAAAAGGAATAGGGACACATGAGTTAAATGAATTTTGAACTTCTTTACTTACCTTATCAGAATCTTTTTTGTTCAATTTTGTATCTTTAGGAGACGTTTCAGTTTCTGTTGAAGCCTCATCTTGCTCAAAAACTTCTTTTCCACTCCTTAAAGTCACAACATTCATCTGCTCCGCATTTGGATTCACCACGGTTTGGCTAGGCAACCTTCCTGGTTGGTGTTGTTGCCCCATCAAATTTGCTAACTGACTCATTTGGCGCTCAAGGTTTTCAATTGCTTTGTTTGTTTTCTGTTGATGAGATTGAGTAGAGTTAGCTAAAGAAGCAATTAAATCCTCAAGAGACTTACTTGGAGCTTGTTGTTGTTGAGGCTGAAATGGTGCATGCGGTCTTGCTTAAAAGAAGCCAGGCGGACGATTATAGTTGTTGGGAACAGATTGTTGTCCATGTCTTGATTGTTCCACTTTAAGTGTGGATGATCGCGCCATCCTGTATTATAGTTGTTGGAATAGGGATCATACTTTTGCCTTTGTTGCCCTTGAAATCCTCCTAATGCATTAGCTTGCTCAAGACCACCTTGATCCATCGACGAAGGGCACATGTCTGTGGCATGTCCCATCATTGAACATACACCACACACCTGTTTTGGAGCCACAATAACCTATTGCACAAGATTAGTCAAGTTAGCTAATTGTAATTCAATACTAGAATTAGCACTTACCTCGTTAACTTTCTTAAAAGGTAGCTCATCTCTCCCTCCAAATTGTCGTGTATTGCCAGCAATGTTCTTTAATAATGCCTTAGCATTAGTAGGCGTCTTGTCCATGAATGCTCCGCCACTTGCTGCATCAAGCATTACACGATCAGTACCATACAATCCCTCATAAAAGTATTGTATTAGTAAATGCTCTGAAATTTGATGATTAGGACAAGATGCAACCAAATGTGTGAACCACTCATAGTAATCTCCAAAGGGCTCTCCATGTTGTTGTCGGATTGCACATATGTCCTTCCTTATGCTTACAGCTTTTGTGGCCGGAAAATATTGCTCCAAAAATGCGTGCTTCACCTGGTTCCATGTGTTCATTGATCCCGAAGGTAAATTGTAAAGCCACTCCTTTGCCTTGGCTTCTAATGTAAATGGGAATGCCCTCAACTTGACTTGCTCTTCATCCACATTTGCTGGTCTCATTCCTGAGCATACCACGTGAAACTCCATGAGATGCTTGTTGGCATCCTCTGTTGAGAAGCCATGGAACTTAGGCAAGTAGTGAATCATGCCAGACTTAAGCTCAAATCCTCCTCCTGCATTTGGATATGTGATGCACAATGATTGTTGATCCGTATTTGGCATTGCCAACTCCCTCAATGTACGGTTATCAGCCATGCCTTCTTGTGGTTCCTCCTCCTCTTCCGAACTTAAATGTGGTGGGGAAGATGGTGGTAAAGACACCGATGCACACTTTTGCTTGATTTTTCTCTGAAGCTTTCGAAATGTTCGTTCAATCTCTGGATCGTAGGAAGCTAGATCAATGCTCTTAGACTTTCGAGTATGCATGTACTACAAAGAGTACCTGAAATAAAAACAAAAACACTAATTGGACAAGAAAAGAAAACAATAGAAAAATAAGTAATTTAGAAAAACAATCCCCGGCGACACGGCGCCAAAATTTGGTAGGAATTATAACGCACCACAAAGTAGCACACAAATATCCTATTAATTTTCCTTATTAACACTAAAATTTGTCGATTGTAGCATATGAAAATAAGGGTCTTTCCCGCAGAAGATTGTTTTATCCAAATACTTAAAATGTCACAAAAACAGGGTGGCTGTCTCCACTGACCAGCCACCGAACAATAATTATTAAACTAACTTACACTTATCCAAATGCAACGAAAGTTTATACACAAAAACTAGACACACCAAGCTATGCTCACACAAATTTTTGGGATTTTTGGAGTTGATTAGCTATTTAAATTAAATCGGACAAAACAGGACCTCAACAAGTTTTAAATAATACCAATAGATTTTAATTCACAAGTTAAGAAAACGAGTTAGGGGAAATGGTATCCACCACCAAATAATCATGCAAACATGTTATGTTTCATTCAAATTCCTTTTATTTCCGGATGAAGATGCTCAAGTTGGCTCAATGTTAGAACACAACCTATTACTTTTTCTTACGTAGTATGTTAAGAGAATGGCGTTTTCAACTTAACTCAGTCCCTAACATGCAATCTAGAATGGCGTGTTCATAGATTTAACAAGTAGAAATCATTAAGAATAAAAAGAGTTTGAGTCATCACAAGGCATCGTAAGTACTGGCGTTGTCTTACTTATCCTAGAAATCGGTTCACATGTTAACCACAATTAACAAGTGCTACTCTAGAACATATGTAGGCCCTCATTCAACAAGGGCAGGTAAACATATATTCATAGCATTAAAATCCTAGATATGCTCACTATGTATGCATCCATAGAAACACATAAAGAATTTATCAATGACATAAGTAGTGAAACAATTTTCATCCTTTCATAAAAGTCATTCAAACAAAATATCACAACAAACTTACAATCATATTCGGGACTTCAAAACAGCCCCTAAATACTAAAAATTAGTTACACATTATTCTCAAATTAAACCAAAAGTAAAACATGGGTTTGAGAAGATAAAACCAAGAAATATAGAGTGAAGCCTCTGCTCTCTGCCGTGTTTTTTTTCTGCACAGTTTTCTGTGCTTCTCTGTGCTCTGCTGCCAGCCGTCAGTCTCTCCTTGCGCACCCTGCGCCTGCTGTCCTCTCTTCTCTGCGTCTGCTGCGTGTCTGCTTGTTTCTGCTTCTGTGCCGTGTGCTTCTTGCGCACTGGCTCTTTCCTCCTCTCCTTTTCGCCTCGCCCCTCTGTCCCCGTGTCTATATCCTTTTCTGCTCCTGTCCTCCCTCTTTTATTTTCTGTTACTCTTTCCTCTCTCTCTTCTTTCCCCCCGCGTCAGTCCTCCACTTCTTTTTTTTATTTCCTTTCTTTATTCTTCCCTTTAGTCTTTCTTTATTCTTTTTTGTTTTTCATCCCATCAGTCTCCCACTATTTTATTTTCTTTTCTTATTTTATTTCTTTTTTTTATTATTTTCTTTTCTTTCTTTTTCTCCACCAGTCCGTGTCTCTCCCTGCTCTCATTCTTTTATTCTGTCAGTGTCTCCCCCACTCACTTTGTTTTCTGCTCAGTGTTTCCTTTCCGTCCCATTTATTTTCTGTTGCTCTTATTTTTTCTTGAAATTGATCCTAAAACAAATTTGACTGCACATTAACACAAGGTAAGGTAAAATGCCACAATTTTAACACAAAAACATCACAAAGACTTTAGAAATGGATGGTATAAATGCATGAAATATATGATTGATCACCCGCCAAGTTGAATCATTGGCGGCTAAAGTGATGAGTCTCAAACAGGAGATTAGAGGGCTCAAACATGAGAATAAACAGTTGCACCGGCTCGCTCATGACTATGCTACAAACATGAAGAGGAAGCTTGACCAGATGAAGGAATCTGATGGTCAGATTTTACATGATCATCAGAGGTTTGTAGGTTTGTTCCAAAGGCATTTATTGCCTTCTTCTTCTGAGGCTGTACCGCGTAATGAAGCTCCAAATGATCAACCTCCGATGCCTCCTCCTTCTAGGGTGCTGTCCAATACTGAGGCTCTGAATGATCCCCCTCCGGTGCCTTCTCTTTCTGGGGCTCTGCCGACTGCTGAGACTTCTCCTAAGCAACCTTTGTGAAGGCTCCATCTTGTTTGTTTATTTTGACTCGTGTATATGTACATAGTTGTAACTTCTTAGAGATATCAATAAATAAGCTTTGTTTCATTTCAACGTATTGTGTTAAATACACCAAAGCCTTCTTCACTAAGTTCTTTGAATTTTTCTTTTGTTGAAGCTTGTATGTTGAAGCTTTGTGAGTGGAGCATGTAGGTTGAGGTAGTGTTCCCTTAATTTCCCGAGTGGGGAAAACTTCTCGATTTGAGACTTGAAAAATCCAAGTCACTGAGTCGGGTCGGCTATATGAATCTTAGAACGCCATTGTGCTCGATCATGTGTCATGTCCTCCGTTAGATCCAAGTACTCTAAGTCTTTTCTTAGAGTCTCTTCCAAAGTTTTCCTAGGTCTTCCTCTACCCCTTCGGCCCTGAACCTCTGTCCCGTAGTCGCATCTTCTAACCGGAGTGTCAGTAGGCCTTCTTTGCACATGTCCAAACCACCGTAACCGATTTTCTCTCAGTTTTCCTTCAATTTCGGCTACTCCTACTTTACCTCGGATATCCTCATTCCTAATCTTATCCTTTCTCGTGTGCCCACACATCCAACGAAGCATCCTCATCTCCGCTACACCCATTTTGTGTACGTGTTGGTGCTTCACCGCCCAACATTCTGTGCCATACAGCATCGCCGGCCTTATTGCCGTCCTATAAAATTTTCCCTTAAGCTTCAGTGGCATACGACGATCACACAACACGCCGGATGCACTCTTCCACTTCATCCATCCAGTTTGTATTCTATGGTTGAGATTTCCATCTAATTCTCCGTTCTTTTGCAAGATAGATCCTAGGTAGCGAAAACGGTCGTTCTTTGGTATTTCCTGATCTCCGATCCTCACCCCTAACTCATTTTGGCCTCCATTTGCACTGAACTTGCACTCCATATATTCTGTCTTTGATCGGCTTAGGCGAAGACCTTTAGATTCCAACACTTCTCTCCAAAGGTTAAGCTTCGCATTTACCCCTTCCTGAGTTTCATCTATCAACACTATATCGTCTGCGAAAAGCATACACCAAGGAATATCATCTTGAATATGTCCTGTTAACTCATCCATTACCAACGCAAAAAGGTAAGGACTTAAGGATGAGCCTTGATGTAATCCTACAGTTATGGGGAAGCTTTCGGTTTGTCCTTCATGAGTTCTTACGGCTGTCTTTGCTCCTTCATACATATCCTTTATAGCTTGGATATATGCTACTCGTACTCCTTTCTTCTCTAAAATCCTCCAAAGAATGTCTCTTGGGACCCTATCATACGCTTTTTCCAAATCTATGAAGACCATGTGTAAATCCTTTTTCCCATCTCTATATCTTTCCATCAATCTTCGTAAGAGATAGATTGCCTCCATGGTTGAGCGCCCTGGCATGAACCTGAATTGGTTGTCCGAAACCCGTGTCTCTTGCCTCAATCTATGCTCAATGACTCTCTCCCAGAGCTTCATTGTATGACTCATTAGCTTAATACCCCTATAGTTCATGCAATTTTGTACGTCGCCCTTATTCTTGTAAATAGGCACTAAGGTGCTCTTTCGCCACTCGTTTGGCATCTTCTTCGTTTTCAAAATCCTATTGAAAAGGTCAGTGAGCCATGCTATACTTGTCTCTCCCAAGGCTTTCCACACTTCAATCGGTATATCGTCTGGGCCCACTGCTTTTCTATGCTTCATCTTCTTCAAGGCTACAACCACTTCTTCCTTCCTTATTCGACGATAAAATGAGTAGTTTCTACACTCTTTTGAGTTACTCAACTCCCCTAAAGGAGTACTCCTTTCATGTCCTTCATTGAAAAGATTATGAAAATAACCTCTCCATCTGTCTTTGACCGCATTCTCTGTAGCAAGAACCTTTCCATCCTCATCCTTGATGCACCTCACTTGGTTTAGGTCCCTTGTCTTCTTTTCCCTTGCTCTAGCTAGTTTATAGATATCCAACTCTCCTTCTTTGGTATCTAGTCACTTATACATATCATCATAAGCCGCTAACTTAGCTTCTCTCACAGCTTTCTTCGCCTCTTGCTTCGCTCTTCTATACCTTTCACCATTTTCATCGGTCCTATCCTTGTATAAGGCTTTACAACATTCCTTCTTAGCCTTCACCTTTGTTTGTACCTCCTCATTCCACCACCAAGATTCCTTTTGGTGTGGAGCAAAGCCCTTGGACTCTCCTAATACCTCTTTTGCTACTTTTCGGATACAGCTAGCCATGGAATCCCACATTTGGCTAGCTTCCCCCTCTCTATCCCACACACACTGGGTGCTTACTTGCTCTTTGAAAATGATTTGTTTTTCTCCTTTTAGATTCCACCATCTAGTCTTTGGGCACTTCCAAGTCTTGTTCTTTTTTCTCACTCTTTTGATATGTACATCCATCACCAACAAGCGATATTGATTAGTCAAGCTCTCCCCCGATATAACTTTGCAATCCTTACAAGTTATATGATCCCCTTTCCTCATTAGAAGAAAATCTATTTGTGTTTTTGACGACCCACTCTTGTAGGTGATCACATGTTCTTCTCTCTTCTTAAAGAAGGTGTTGGCTAAGAAGAGATCATATGCCATTGCAAAATCCAAGATAGCTTCCCCATCCTCATTTCTCTCCCCAAAACCATGGCCACCATGAAAACCTCCATAGTTGCCTGTCTCCCTGCCCACGTGTCCATTTAAATCTCCTCCTATAAATAATTTCTCCGTCTGAGCAATTCCTTGCACCAAGTCTCCAAGGTCTTCCCAAAATTTCTCCTTCGAACTCATATCCAACCCTACTTGAGGTGCTTACACACTAATCACATTGATGAGTTCTTGTCCTATTACAATCTTGATTGTCATGATTCTATCTCCTACCCTCTTGACATCTACAACATCTTGTGTCAAGGTCTTGTCCACAATGATGCCAACACCGTTTCTCGTTCTATTTGTGCCCGAATACCAAAGCTTAAACCCTGAGTTTTCTAGATCCTTTGCCTTAAGACCAACCCACTTAGTTTCTTGTAGGCACATAATATTTATCCTTCTCCTCACCATAACTTCCACTACTTCCATAGATTTTCCCGTTAAGGTTCCTATATTCCACGTTCCTAAACGCATTCTACTCTCTTGAACTCTACCCTTCTGTCCTAGCTTCTTCACCATCCCCCGTCTAATAGGATCAAAGTACTTCTTTTGTGTGTCCTGTGTAAAGTTGATAGGAGCATATGCTCCCAAACAACTTTGAGTGGAGTCGTTCGAAAAGAAGTTTCTATGGCCCCCTTGCTCATTTAACACTGCATCCGAGTGCCGATAGAGATACAGCGACCCTTGCTCACTTATCACTGTGCTCGGGCCACACAGCGCGCCACTTACGGGTGACGTCCTAGCTTTAGCGCGATTTCGTTCTGGATTCATTGTCATAAGGATTCGACGTAACTGTGGAGTGCCGGCTGTCGACTACCTGACGCCCTCCCCCTCATCCTTTATCCGGGCTTGGGACCGGCAATGTAAGATAAACTTACATAGGCGGAATTCCATACGTTATAAAAATATCTAACAAGCTAACAGACTCTTTAATGTACTTAAAGATCATTGTATTCATTGAGTAATTAATGGAAAATAGGTAAGATTGGTTTCAGACCTGCTATCTATTGGAAATGTGTCTTAAAGGTCAATCATGAGATGATATTCTAAGGAGTAAACACAAAAATCCTGTGACAAATGATAAGAGAACACGTGTACAAAGTAAATGTATTGTATTAATGAGTTTAGTGTTACAATCTCTGTTAAAAAGTTTCCTCTGATTCGATCTCCAAAGTGTAAGGTGTGTAGTGTTGTTGAGTCAAGGGTCACGATGATGATAAGCTCATATATATATATATATATATATATATATATATTACATCAAATTCACTTGCCTTTTCTTAGTTAGTTCCTTATATTTTTAAGCTATTTACTTTGCTTTTGTGTTTTGTAGGATTTGTCAAGCAAAGAAAAGAAAAATAGCACAAATGGGATTTTAAGTAACAAATTCGTCAAAACTGCCTGTGCAGATCAGCTGACTTTGGAAGCAAGTTGCGAACAACTCAGAATGAATTAGAGAATGAGCCTTATATACTTGGAAAGCTACGGATATCTATTTTCCGGACCGTTTCACGGATTGTTAATATCATTTTTCTAGAAGAAGTTATGGCCGTTTTAACACTAAAAGGTTCGTAAGAGGCTGAGCAGTTTGTAACTGCAAAGAAAGCAATAAACCCAATAAATCTAACAGCCAAAACTGATGCAGCCAAGAACAAGCCAGCTGACACCTATTCAAATATCAGAGGAAATGGAATTAAAGATGAGGATTAAATGGGAGTAATTGGCATAAAGGCTACCCAAAGGTTACAATTGTTTTACCATTTTCTCTCACTTATTGTCATCACTAAATTGCTATTAGTGGGGAAAGTTATGGAGAAGAAGATGATGCAGCAAGAATTGGTTACAAGGAATGTTGGGAGAGGGAATAAGGGAGAGTTTTACAGAAATAATTTTGAAAAAGGAAATAAAAATTAAAAATAAAAAAGAAGGCTGCAGGTTGTAGCGAAAAGGAAGAAAAAAGGTAAGGCAGCAGTGTTGAGGAAGCAATAGAGAAGGAATGAGGAAATCTTGGCATTCTCTTCTTTCGGTTTTATCTTCTCAAACTTATGTCCTTCATTTGGTTTAATTTGAGAATTATGATTAACTAAATTTTTAGTAGTTAGGGGTTGTTTTGAAGCCCCGAATATGATTGCAAGTTTGTTATGACATTTCGTTGAATTGCTTTTATGAATGGATAAAAATTGGTTCACTACTTATGTCAGTGATGAATTCTTTATGTGTTTTCTACGGATGCATACTTAGTAAGCATATCTAGGATTATAATGCTATGAATATGTGTATGCATGCCCTTGTCGAATGAGGACCTACATATGTTCTAGAGTTGTACTTGTTAATTGCGATTAACATGTGAACCAATTTCTAGGATAAGTAAGACAACGCTAGTACTTACGATGCCTTGTGATGACTCAAACTCTTTTCATTATTAATGATTTCTACTTGTTAAATCTATGAACACGCCATTCTAGATTGCATGTTAGGGACTAAGTTAAGTTGAAAGCGTCATTCTCTTAACATACTACGTAAGAAAGAATAATAGGTTGAGTTCTAACATTAAGCCAATTTGAGCATCTTTATCCGGAAGTAAAAAGAATTTGAATGAAACATAACATGTTTGTATGATTATTTGGTGGTGGATAGCAATTCCCCTAACTCATTTTTCTTAATTTGTGAACTACATAAAATATGTTTCTGTCATGTTTTTGTTCAATTTAATTTAAATAGAAAATCAACACCAAAAATCCCAAAAATTTGTGTGAGTCCCTTTTTACAAAGGCCCAAGGTACCTCATTCATGGCAGTCCTTACCTATGTAGATGACATACTTCTTACAAGAAATCATCTTAAAGAGATGGAACGTCTCAAAACATTCCTTCTCACACGCTTCCGCATCAAAGATCTTGGTGATTTAAAATATTTTTTGGGCATTGAATTTTTTCGTTCCAAGAAAGGCATTTTCATGTCTCAGAGGAAATATGCACTACATATTTTGCAGGATTCTGGTCTTACAGGGGATGCCCAGACAAGTTTCCAATGGAACAAAATTTGAAACTCACTCCCACATAGGGAGCATTGCTAGATGATCCCACCAAGTACAGAAGACTAGTCGGACGATTGATTTATCTTACTGTCACCAGGCCTAACATAGTCTTTTCGGTTCGCACATTGAGTCAATTCATGCACGAGCTTCACAAACCTCACTAGGATGTAGCTTTACGAATTCTCAAGTACGTCAAAGGTACTCCTGGTCAAGGTTTGTTATTTCCTGTCTCCGACAATCTTGAATTAAAGGTTTTTTGTGATTCCGATTGGGGAGGTTGTCGTGCCACAAGAAGGTCAGTTACTGGGTATTGTCTCTTTCTTGGAAATTCCCTCATCTCATGGAAATCCAAGAAACAAGACAATGTTTCTCGATCATCTGCAGAAGCTGAATATCGAGTTATGGCCAACACATGCTTAGAGTTAACATGGTTGCGCTATATATTGCAAGATTTAAAGGTTCCGCAAAAGGGTCCCACACCATCATTTTGTGACAATCAAGTCGCTCTATATATTGCAGCTAATCTCCTTTTTCATGAGCGAACGAAGCATATTGAAATTGATTGTCACATTGTTCGAGAAAAACTGTAAGTTGGAATGATTAGTCCTTCACATGTACCTACACGTTTCCAGTTAGCAGATTTATTCACAAAGGCTTTAGGGAAAGATCAATTCGTGAAATTGTGAGACAAGTTGGGACTTCATGATATTCACTCTCCAACTTGAGGGGGAGTATTATGAAAAGATCGTGTAATTTACCGTATAATATGTTTACCTAAAATAGTTGATGTGAAATCCCATTAAAAGAGGGATGCGATTTCCTAGGCTTTATTGTAGATTAGTTGACTTAGTTGTGTATATATATTGTACTCTTACTTGAGCAACAAAAAAATGAAAACTATTCAGCCAATCACTTTCCATAGCCCTACAATATACTATTCATTCTTTTAATAGTATGGGATCCCGATGCTCCCAGGGATTCTCTCTATCTTATAAAATTTATTTCATATCAAACATTTGGTACTAGATGCATTATCAATGTTTTCATTCTCTCAAATTATTCTCGAACTAAACTACCAGTCGCATTCTCAAATCATAACAATGCAAAATTCTATTTGTCCTTTTTGTTTTACAAAACAATTTTTCAAAAATTGTTCTGTAAAACGTTACCAAATGACCGTTAAATTTGTCAAAATAAAACCCTATGTGGCCCCTCTACGAAGATATGACATGTAGTGAAAACATCATTTTTACCCAATCTTCTTCAACTTTAACCCTAGTCCTCACATGTTTGATTGCTTTAGCTAGGTGCGCATGTAGAATTTAAAGGTTAGGTTTTCTAGTCTGACATTGAGTAGTCGTTATAATTTTGGGTTTCCACATGTGCTAAATTGGAACCTTCAAATGATCATTTTATACATTTTTAACCAAAATTATTATTATTATTATTATTATTATTATTATTATTATTCAAGAGAAGGGGAGAATTCGAAATACATTAAACATAGAGGATGGAGTTTCAAACTCGGGACACAGGTATTGTGATCGAATCTTGATTCTATATCTTGTATAAAAAAACATGACGTATTTTAACCGCAAGCATAATAAAAGTACAAAAAACCCAAATAGAAGCTCGGCTCAAATGAATTTTTCAATCTTGAACTTTTTTTTGTCAAATGATAGATTTGTTAGATTAAATGTTAGATTAGGAAATCGATGGGATTCGAACCCACATGCCATGGTGCAAGGGCAACATCTTGAACTTAGCTTTGGCTTGTCTTGGTTGTAAATCAAAGTCGAGTTTTTAATTGATTTGGCTTAGAGCGTAATTTAAACAAACATATGCTTGGCAGGACTTAATGAAAATTACTAATAAGAAAATTATACATCCCAAAATAACTCAAAATAATAAGTTAAATTTTTGTGAAAGGATTATCCGTTCAACATAAAATGATACGAGTTGCTCACAAGTTTTATGAGCCCAACGTACCAATACTTAACCTCTGCTCACTTTTCTAGCAAGCTCAATATTTTGTTCAAACTAAACTTGTTTTGCTGATTACCCCAGCTTGAACGAGGCCAAAACAAGATAATGCACGTCAAACTCGAACCGCTGTGGCTCGATTTACATAATTATACGTGTATTTAGAAATTCAATCATCAATCGGATACAGTTACGGATTATAAACTTAAACGGCAAAGAGGAGTTTTGTATATTAGCATTTGAAATAGTAAGTGCTGCCTTAGAGTCCAACGTCTTGTAACCAAAGAAACCAAAGAAGTACTTGATTGATCATTGATGGACTTTTCAGGACTGCGACCTTTGAGTTTTCAATTCATTTTGTTTTACGTATGTCATTCCCATATCAGGAAGCCCTCCTGCTGCTATGCAACAATGACCAATCCCTTCACTTACAGCCGTCAGTTTCTCGTATCTTTGGAAAATTTTTGCTAAGCTGGATATGCTGCGGCGTTGTTTCAGAAGCTCGCCATTTTGTCTTCTTCTTCCCAACTCTCTCTCATCTGTCAAAGACTGGCATATAATTCTTACGTCCGTGTCGTTTGCATGGCATTGGTAGCTCAGTATATATATATTCCAACTTCTTGTAAGTTTTTCAATCGCCCTCTCCAACGGCACAAAAGGTCATCTTCTCTGGATTCTGGTTTTTGAGCGGTCTTGGTGTTTGGTGATCGCCTTCGAGTATGTTCGCGTGAAACAATTAAGCTGGCTGTTTTAAGTTCTCTCTGAAAGATTTGGTAAATTAATTGGCATTTCAAGATTAAAGCCCTTTAGTTGTTTCTTTAACTCAAGAAATGTTCTAATCCAATCTAAATTGCGGGGAGGTGCACACTACTGTAGCCAACTTGTGTTGCCTATTCCTTGTTTGAACTATGTTTTCTGTGGGCTTTGAAATTTTTGTTTCTAGTCCTGATCGACTTTACTGAACAATTGAATGCCATCACATACTGTATCGTTTAATTTCCTTGCCATGCGATATCCAACGCTCTTTAATGACTGATGAGAGTCTTGATGATTTGATGAGGCAAAAACTACTGGGATTAGTTGCTAATCATTGAAATTTGAAATTTTCCGTTTATTTGTTTAGATATATATTACTGTTTCTGATACTTAGAAACTCAATAAACAAGAAAATCCGCTCAAATAAGCTGGATTTTCATATTTCCAAACCACAAAGCAGGAATTATAAGATGATTTGAGGAATAAAAACTTGTATCAGATGTTTGTTTTATTTGTTAAATGCTTTTTGCATCCTTAAACTTTATTCTTATGACAAACTTCTGAATCCACAGATTGTCTATCTTTGCGTTCTCGGTGGGGGACAAGACAATCGAGCTGCGATGGATGCCCTTGAGACTATTTTGAAGGAAGCTGTTGATATGGTACACGTTCTTGATCTATTTACATTTTGGTGTTAAACTAGGCAAACCTAAAATCTTATGCTAATTATTGAGTTGATATAAAACTTGTCTGCAAGAGGATTTTACCTGTTATATTAGAGGGTTTTGAGTATTTTGGCAGTTTTATAAATCTTTAATATTCTGGCAGGAGAACATACCCGTTGAGGAAGTCTTCGAAAATTTGAAATGTACAGCTGAGGGTCTCAGTACTGACGAGGTACAAAAGCGGTTGGAGATGTTTGGCTACAACAAACTTGAAGAGAAAAAGGTTTCAAATAATTTGTTTAGGCTTGTGCTTTTTCTTGTATTGTAATTAATTTTCTATAGATAGTTTCTTAAGAAGAATTTATTTTAGTAAGCTTTCACCTTCTTGCATTGTAACTCTGTCTTTCAAATTGCAGGAGAGCAAACTACTCAAATTTCTGGGATTTATGTGGAACCCTTTGTCTTGGGTTATGGAAGCAGCTGCGTTAATGTCCATATGTCTTGCGCACGGAGGCGTAAGTTCCTAGTAGTTCATTTTACCATTGAGACTGGAGACTAGATTTCTGAACTGATTTTTGTAAACTTTATTCTTTCAGGGACTGGGTATGGATTATCACGATTTCGTGGGTATCATTATATTACTCATAGTTAATTCAACTATAAGTTTTATAGAGGAAAACAATGCTGGTAATGCAGCTCAAGCCCTTATGGCAAGACTGGCTCCAAAGGCGAAGGTTACCCTCATTTTTATATACCAGTTACTTTTTCTTTCTGCGCTGAACGTTTCATTTGTTATGTTGCTTTCTATCATGTTGGTAGTTAACAAAATCTGAACAGGTTTTACGAGATGGAAAATGGAGTGAGGAAGATGCTTCTGTGCTGGTTCCTGGAGACATTATCAGTATCAAATTGGGTGATATTATTCCTGCTGATGCTCGTTTGCTCGAAGGAGATGCTTTAAAAATTGATCAGGTAGCTAAGTCATATTGCTGTGTAATAAATCATTTCCAGACAATTTCGGACTTTCTGTTAACCGGTTTCCTTGTTTTCAGTCCGCTCTTACAGGAGAGTCACTTCCAGTAACTAAGAATGCCGGTGATGGTGTATACTCTGGTTCAACATGTAAACAAGGTGAACTTGAAGCGGTTGTCATTGCAACTGGAGTACATACCTTCTTCGGAAAAGCTGCCCATCTTGTTGAAAACACAACTCATGTTGGGCACTTTCAGCAGGTAGTATTTTTGGATAGTGCTATGCACACACCAATATTTACGTCCCACACACCTTCGTCAATTTTTCGGTATTGATTTTCAAGTCATTCAATCCGACGGCCGAAAATTGAGAGGGGTGTGTGAGAAGTAAAAATGGGTGTGTGGATAGCACTACCAATATGTTTTACGGCCCTTTTCACGTTAATAGAGTGAGTTCACGTTCATGTTGCTAAAATGTCAAGCCAATAGACATGTTTCGTATGAGATGAGACACTCATGAACATAAAACTGAGCAGCATTAAAACTATGAATTTGTTGCTTGAATGTAAGAGACAGTGAAATCTACCTATGCTAGAGTGTTTTGTCTTGAGCACAAGAACTTTTTACTTGTTGCACATCTCTAAAGTACCATTTGGACTGATTGTTTCAGGTCTTAACATCTATTGGAAACTTTTGCATTTGTTCAATAGCCACTGGACTTGTGATTGAGCTCATTGTCTTCATTTGTCAAAAAAGAGGTTATCGTCCTTCGGTAGACAACCTTCTTGTTCTACTTATCGGTGGCATCCCAATTGCTATGCCAACAGTTCTGTCTGTCACCATGGCCATCGGTTCTCATCGGTTAGCTCAGCAGGTTCAACGAAAACCATGAAATTTTCCGTACTTAATTAGACCATCTATCTCTTCAGTTTGGAAATCAAATTAACTTGTTTGAGTTCATTTCAGGGTGCAATTACCAAGAGAATGACAGCTATTGAAGAAATGGCTGGGATGGATGTGCTCTGCAGTGATAAAACTGGAACTTTAACTCTCAACAAACTAACAGTGGACAAGAATTTGATAGAGGTGATAATCTTGATCCTGTCGTAAGGTTAAAAAGCAACTTCTTGGTTACAGAGAAAATCTGAACCCTAGTACTCGATTATACTGACATTGATTTGATGAGCACCTCCATTTGCAGGTCTTCGCCAAAGGTGTTGAAAAGGACACGGTTGTATTGATGGCTGCAAGGGCTTCAAGATTGGAAAATCAAGATGCTATTGATGCAGCAATTGTTGCCATGCTAGCTGATCCTAAGGAGGTAGTAGACTATATGAGACAAAACATTTATGCAGCTGTTGGGGTCCTAAATTGAAACTTTTCGAGAAAAATAGGACCTGATTAAGCTTTTCAAATTTCAATTTAGTATACCACACAATTCCAATATCAGTGCTAATGTTGTACATAAGAAGTGCATAATTACAGTATCATATTACCCCAGGAAAAGAATGATGTTTCTCTGTAAAAATAGATATAGCACATCGCCTAATTTGGAAAGCTGTTAAATTTGAAATTTTTCGAGAAATTGGACATTTTTGTTCTCTACAGTTTTCAAACATTGCATATGCATTAATTTGTTTTGTTAACTAAAGCTTCCATGAGCTGAGTTTCTCTTTTATCCATTTGTAAGGCTCGAGCGGGGATTACAGAAGTTCACTTCCTTCCATTCAATCCAACTGATAAGAGGACAGCACTTACATACATAGACACAACCGGTAACATGCACAGAGTGAGCAAAGGTGCACCAGAGCAGGTACTTAATCTAACAATTTTAAATCTATGTTTCGTAGTCCTTCACATTTAAAAATGGCCTGAGTTTCAAAAACATTTTTTTTTCTGTGAAATTTGTAGATACTCAATTTGGCAAGCAACAAATCAGAAATTGAAAAAAGGGTACATACAGTAATTGAAAAATTCGCAGAGCGTGGACTTCGATCCCTTGCTGTTGCACGGCAGGTAATTAACGAGATTTTAACAACCACTCCTAGATGTATGCTTTTCTGAAGCATTATGGCTCACAAGAGATATAATTTACAGGAAGTTCCTGCTGGTACGAAAGACAGTCCCGGTGGACCTTGGGAGTTTGTCGGTCTTCTCCCCCTGTTTGATCCACCACGTCATGACAGCGCTGAAACTATTAGAAGAGCTCTAGATTTGGGTGTGAGTGTTAAAATGATCACGGGTGATCAACTGGCAATTGGAAAAGAAACTGGGAGACGACTTGGGATGGGCACAAACATGTATCCATCATCGGCGTTGCTTGGTGAAAATAAGAATAGCATAGATGGAACTCTAGTAATTGATGAACTCATTGAGAATGCTGATGGTTTTGCTGGTGTATTTCCTGGTAATCCTGTTTGTTACAGCTTGCAACTTTTGCTAGTCAATTTTGCACTGCTTCTGTCTGATTTGATTCTTCATTGCAGAACATAAATATGAGATCGTTCAGCGATTACAAGGTAAGAAGCACATAGTCGGAATGACAGGTGATGGAGTCAATGATGCACCAGCATTGAAGAAAGCAGACATAGGAATTGCTGTCGCCGATGCCACAGATGCAGCCCGTGGTGCATCTGATATAGTACTGACAGAACCTGGTTTGAGTGTGATTATCAGTGCTGTTTTGACAAGCCGTGCAATCTTTCAAAGAATGAAGAATTACACAGTAAGGCGATCCTCTCCTCTTAATTCCTTTTGGAACTGAACCTGTAAGTGCGCCTGCTGCTAAATTTTGGGGGTTGTTTTCCGTAACTGTGTTGGTTTTGTTTTCCTTTTTCAGATATACGCAGTATCTATAACAATACGTATTGTGGTAAGTAGCCCTCAATCTCTTTGATAAATAGATTACTTGACATCTAAGGATGCTGTAATGTGAGTTCTCATTTCTTACTGGGTTTGTTTTACAGCTCGGTTTCTTGTTGCTTGCGGTATTCTGGAAATTTGATTTCCCTCCTTTTATGGTCCTAATCATTGCCATTCTTAATGATGGTAAGCATTACTAACCTTTTACGTTCTACCATGTGTTGCGCTAGTCTGTAATATGGTTTCTTGAGTGTGAATTCTCAGTTTCCTACTCATTTTTCATTTATTTTCCTTCTTGTTTCCGAAAATATTTCTGAAATTTGAGCCATTTACCAGGTACTATTATGACGATATCCAAGGACAGGGTTAAGCCATCTCCAGTTCCTGACAGTTGGAAGCTGAGTGAAATCTTTGCAACCGGGATTGTGTTAGGCAGTTATCTTGCCGTTACCACAGTTATATTCTTCTCGATCATTTACGATACTAAATTTTTTCCGGTAATTGTTTCTTATCTTAATTATGTGTTACTTCGTTCTGTTCTTCTTTTGGCATAGATGAAATTGTTCTCACATTTTGTACTCGATTACAATGATCAAGTTTTCACCTTCTCTCGTTCTCTCTCGCAGAAAAAATTCGGTGTAGAAGATATCTTCAATGAGAATCTCTATTATACCAACGGGACCCTCATTCCGGGAATGAATGCCAAGCTATCATCTGCTCTGTACCTTCAAGTTAGCACCATCAGCCAGGCTCTAATTTTTGTCACTCGCTCCCGAGGATGGTCATTCCTGGAAGTACCTGGTCTGCTTCTGCTTAGTGCTTTCGTAATTGCTCAACTGGTAAGTGGTTTCATGCTGTTTCAATCAAATAGCATTCAATTTTGTTTTCATATTCATCAAAATCAGCACATAGGAAGACGTTTATATACATAGTTATGCTCAGAAACTTTAGTCTTTAATTAAACTAACATGTAATTCATATTTGACAATTAAAAATTTTGCATCCTTGCAGATTGCTACATTAATATCTGCTTTAGTAACATGGAAAATTGCTAGAATTCAAGCAATCGGCTGGAAATGGTGTGGTGTCGTATGGATATACAACATTCTAATCTACATGCTACTTGATCCTGTCAAGATTTTCGTTCGATATGCACTCAGCGGGAGGGCTTGGAGTTTGGTATTGAACAAAAGAGTGAGTGAATATGAACCTTCCTTCTCTTAACAATTTTGAACTTCAAAACATTTTTTATTACACATTCTAACAGCATTGCAATGTACATGTGTATAATTTTGTAGACGGCTTTCAACACCCAAAAGGACTTCGGTAAAGAGTTCCGTGAGGCTGCATGGGCGGCAGAACAGCGGACGGTCCATGGCCTCCCATCTATGGAGGCAAAGAACATTCCTGAGAGGCACACATTCAGGGATGTTAGCATCATGGCTGAAGAAGCCAGGAGACGTGCAGAGATTGCAAGGTTGGTTTTCTTTCTTAAGTTGGACATTGATCACAAAGCAATTGTATTCAAGTTTCCGAAGAAAACGATAACATAAGTACTATTCTCTTGCCAGACATATACTTACAGACCGTGATTATGTACAATATATTACTAGCGATCCAGATTCTCAATTTGACAAGATAAGATTGTTTGGCAAGAGAGCATTTCTGAAATAATTCTTTACGATGTGTTTTGGCAGTGTTGTGTGTTGCCTAACTTTAATTTTTGGTGTTTCCTATCGATGCAGACTAAGGGAGCTTCACACTCTGAAGGGGAAGGTCGAGTCCTTTGCAAAGCTAAGGGGTTTAGACATCGAAACGAACCCAAATTACACTATCTAAGTCATTTTCTAGTGTAATTCTGGCTACCCTATTTTCCTTCAAACTGTTACTACCTTGATATTTTGTCCCCTTTTGTTTTGTTTCCTTTCCTGTATTCTTAATTATCTTTTTACTTGTGTTGTATGGATTTGATGGACAGAAAGCTCTTACATGAAAAGAACATACATCAATAAAAGTTTTTAAGTCATGGCTCTTAAATCAGCTCAATTCCATACTCTTGGTTTCCGGAAACACTTGTATGTATGTACTGACTGTATTGTTAACCGCCTCTTTAATATATGTAGTCAGTAAATGTGAAACAAATAGAAAAACTCATAAAATTGATTATAGTGTGCATGAGGGAGTTGAATATGGAAAAATTATTGAGTAAATATATACATATATATATATATATAAATTTAACAAATGACAAACAATTTACATTAATAATTTATGCGGTTTCTCTTCGAAATTCCATACAACAACAACAACAAAGCCTTTTCCCACTAAGTGGGGTCGGCTATATGAATCCTAGAACGCCATTGCGCTCGGTTTTGTGTCATGTCCTCCGTTAGATTCAAGTACTCTAAGTCTTTTCTTAGGGTCTCTTCCAAAGTTTTCCTAGGTCTTCCTCTACCCCTTCGGCCCTGAACCTCTGTCCCGTGGTCACATTTTCGAACCGGAGCGTCAGTAGGCCTTCTTTGCACATGTCCAAACCACCGTAACCGATTTTCTCTCCTCTTTCCTTCAATTTCGGCTACTCCTACTTTACCTCGGATATCCTCATTCCTAATCTTATCCTTTCTCGTGTGCCCACACATCTAACGAAGCATCCTCATCTCCACTACATATACGTGTTGATGCTTCACCGCCCAACATTCTATGTCATACAGCATTGCCGGCCTTATTGCCATCCTATAAAATTTTCCCTTGAGCTTCAGTGGCCTACGACGGTCACACAACACGCCGGATGCACTCTTCCACTTCATCCATCCAGCTTGTATTGTATTCTATGGGTGAGATCTCCATCAAATTCTCCGTTCTTTTGCAAGATAGATCCTAGGTAGCGAAAACGGTTGCTCTTTGGTATTTCCTGATCTCCGATCCTCACCCCTAACTTATTTTGGCCTCCGTTTGCACTGAACTTGCACTCCATATATTCTGTCTTTGATCGGCTTAGGCGAGGACCTTTAGATTCCAACACTTCTCTCCAAAGGTTAAGCTTCGCGTTTACCCCTTCCTGCGTTTCATCTATCAACACTATATCGTTTGCGAAAAGCATACACCAAAGAATATCATCTTAAATATTAAGTTTGTGATCTTCGCTAGATTGCTCCGGTCATTAGTGTGGATAAGTATGTAAATGGATAGAGACAGGAAGCAAACACCAAATGTACGTGGTTCACCCAGATTAGCTACGTCCACGGAGTAAAGGAGTTCTCATTAATTGTGAAGGGTTTACACAGTATATAGGTTCAAGCTCTCCTTTAGTGAGTACAAATGAATGATTTAGTACAAATGACATTAGGAAATATTGTGGAAGAATGATCTTGTAATCACAAAACTTTTAAGTACCGAAGTGTGGTATCGTCTTCACTTGCCTTATCTGTCTCATAGGTAGATGTGGCATCTTCTTTGGAAGTACTCTTCCTCCCTCCAGGGGTGGTATCTTTAACTAGTGGAGATGCACAAGGTAATGTATCAATTTCACTTGACGCTTACTTGTAGTTTCAGGCTTGGTCAAGTGCGATACAAACCATGTAGTAAGAGTCCCCCAAGTCGCCAAGCTAGGGGATCTGCTGAAAGAGGTGACAGACAAGATAAGCAATCAGAGTTCCAAGCAATCAGTCCCAGATCAGAAGTTTGATTTCGAGTTCCGGCTGATTGTTATCCTTCTCCTTATCTTGCAGGTAGCATGAAGGATAAAGAGAAGAAAAGGAGAAAATGTGATATGAGATACTTTTGCTTTTGAAGAAGTAACTTTCCACAGGCTTATTCTTGAACTGGGCTGAAGGGTTTTCTTGTTTCCGCCAGAGTATAAGGCCGACTGAAGAATTTGAGGGTCAAAACAAGTCCATCAAATCTAGAGTACGTTCGACCCTGCTGATATGGGATACTTTTGCTGTTGACAAAGTAGTGGATGTATCGGCACGTGTTCTGTTGCGCTTGTCTCCACATACCTCCTTGTATCCTTCTCACTTGCCCTATTTGTTCCTCAGGCAGATGTGGTATCTTCTCGGGAAGCATAAAATGTTGAAGATGAGTACTCGAGAGCAATGGGGTTCCAGGCAGTCAGTTCCGGACTGGAAGCTTGATTCCAAGTGCTGACTGATTGCTCTCTTTCTCCTTGTCTTGCAGGTAAGAACAAGGTCAAAGGAAAAGACAGGGAAAAAGCATGATATGGGATACTCTTGCTTTTAACCCTGATGATATGAGATATTCTTGCTCTAGTGTAGCTTGTTTGTAGAGGTATTCTCGGGGGGAAAGAAAGCTGAGTATTTCGAGAGGCTTCGTTGGGAGTGCCCTCTCAGATATGAGGAAGGGTTGAGCATTTTTGCAGGTCTGCCTGTCCGTTGAGGATGAAGGTCGACATCTATAGGAGTCTCCCTAACAAGGAGTAATACTATTCTTTTACCCTGCTTGGTCATAGCACGATAGTGGGAGCTGCCAGCTTCACGTGTTTTAACTCTGTCAGAGCACTTTGAAAAAGTGGTCTGTGGTATTTGGAAAGCTGATGTTACGTGTGAAGATTACAGACAAGCTTTATCCAAGGAGATCTGGCTCTCAAAGTTGAGACAGTGGTGTGAGGATTACATACAAGCTTTATCTAAGGGGCTCTCGAAGTTGAGAAAGCGGTGCCTCTTCGGTTTTCGAACAAGCAATCCTGTCGGGGATCTGTCTCTCGAGATTTGGAGAACGGTGCCTCTTCGATTTTTTAGAAAGCGATCATGCTAGGAGTCTGGCTCTCGAGATTCAGAGAGCGGTGTCTCGTCGCTTTTTGAGAAAGTAATCATGTTGGGAGTCTGGCTCTCGAGATTCGGAGGACGGTGCCTCTTCGATCTTGAAGCAAGCAATCTTGTTGGGAGTGTGTTCTCGAATGTGAGTAAAGGTTAGGCCTGTTTGCTAGTCTACCTTGCCACGGAGCACAGAGGTTGACCCACAGGGACTTTCCAATTATCCAGCAATGGTCATGTTCCTTTACCCTTGTGGGTAATAATATGGTAGCTAGACCTTCAAAATTTATGTGTCTAAACTTTGTTAGTGTTGTTTCTTTGCTATTCTTTTACCCTTCTTAGTCATAGCGATGTAATGGCAGCTGCAAGTTTCACGTGTCTAAACTTTGTCAGAGATTTTTGGCAAAGTTATCCGTGGTACCCGTGAGCTGATGTTGCGTGTGGAAAGTGAATGATTGAACAGTAACATTCACGTGCTTTCTACTTCACTAGAAATCTTCGACAGAATGCCCGTAATTTCCGCAAAGTTGAGTGTGCATGTGACAAATGCTGACAAGGCTGAAAAAGCAGGTGCCTCTTCGATTTCTGAGATCGGACCTCGTGATCTCTGAGCAGCCCAGCTTTTGAGAAAGCAAGCGCCTCTTCGATTTCTGCAATCGACCTTCGTGGTCTTTGAGCAGCCCAGCTTTTGAGAAAGCAAACGCCTCTTCGATTCCTGAGATCGGCCCTCGTGGTTTCTGAGCAGCCCAGCTTTTGAGAAAGCAAACGCCTTTTCGATTTTTGAGCAGGCGCCTCTTCGATTTCTGAAGCTCCATCGAGTGCGGATTTTTATAGAGGCTGGTATTAAGTTCCAAAGCACACTTGAATCTCCACCAGTAAAAGCTCCCTTCGTGCATTTCTAAGATCTTGAAAATGTCTGGCCCCTCCGACCGTCGTTTTGACTTGAACCTTGTTGAAGAGGCAGCCACGCCTTCTCCAGACAACATATGGCACCCATCCTTCTTATCCCCTACTGGTCCTCTTACCGTTGGGGATTCCGTGATGAAGAATGATATGACCACTGCAGTGGTGGCCAGGAACCTTCTCACTCCCAAAGATAACAGAATACTTTCCAAACGGTCTGATGAGTTGGCTGTTAAGGATTCTCTGGCTCTCAGTGTTCAGTGTGCAGGTTCTGTGTCTAATATGGCCCAACGCCTATTTGCTCGAACCCGCTGGTAGGAATTATAACGCACCACAAAGTAGCACACAAATATCCTATTAATTTTCCTTATTAACACTAAAATTTGTCGATTGTAGCATATGAAAATAAGGGTCTTTCCCGCAGAAGATTGCTTTATCCAAATACTTAAAATGTCACAAAAACAGGGTGGCTGTCTCCACTGACCAGCCACCGAACAATAATTATTAAACTAACTTACACTTATCCAAATGCAACGAAATTTTATACACAAAAACTAGACACACCAAGCTATGCTCACACAAATTTTTGGGATTTTCGGAGTTGATTAGCTATTTAAATTAAATCGGACAAAACAGGACCTCAACAAGTTTTAAATAATACCAATAGATTTTAATTCACAAGTTAAGAAAATGAGTTAGGGGAAATGCTATCCACCACCAAATAATCATGCAAACATGTTATGTTTCATTCAAATTCCTTTTATTTCCGGATGAAGATGCTCAAGTTGGCTCAATGTTAGAACACAACCTATTACTCTTTCTTACGTAGTATGTTAAGAGAATGGCGTTTTCAACTTAACTTAGTCCCTAACATGCAATCTAGAATGGCGTGTTCATAGATTTAACAAGTAGAAATCATTAAGAATAAAAAGAGTTTGAGTCATCACAAGGCATCGTAAGTACTGGCGTTGTCTTACTTATCCTAGAAATCGGTTCACATGTTAACCATAATTAACAAGTGCTACTCTAGAACATATGTAGGCCCTCATTCAACAAGGGCAGGTAAACATAAATTCATAGCATTAAAATCCTAGATATGCTCACTATGTATGCATCCATAGAAACACATAAAGAATTTATCAATGACATAAGTAGTGAAACAATTTTCATCTTTTCATAAAAGTCATTCAAACAAAATATCACAACAAACTTACAATCATATTCGGGACTTCAAAACAGCCCCTAAATACTAAAAATTAGTTACACATTATTCTCAAATTAAACCAAAAGTAAAACATGGGTTTGAGAAGATAAAACCAAGAAATATAGAGTGAAGCCTCTGCTCTCTGCCGTGTTTTTTTTTGCACAGTTTTCTGTGTTTCTCTGTGCTCTGCTGCCAGCCGTCAGTCTCTCTTTGCGCACCCTGCGCCTGCTGTCCTCTCTTCTCTGCGTCTGCTGCGTGTCTGCTTGTTTCTGCTTCTGTGTCGTGTGCTTCTTGCGCACTGGCTCTTTCCTCCTTTCCTTTTCGCCTCGCCCCTCTGTCCCCGTGTCTATATCCTTTTCTGCTCCTGTCCTCCCTCTTTTATTTTCTGTTACTCTTTCCTCTCTCTCTTCTTTCCCCCCGCGTCAGTCCTCCACTTCTTTTTTTTATTTCCTTTCTTTATTCTTCCCTTTAGTCTTTCTTTATTCTTTTCTGTTTTTCATCTCGTCAGTCTCCCACTATTTTATTTTCTTTTCTTATTTTATTTCTTTTTTTTATTATTTTCTTTTCTTTCTTTCTTTTTCTCCACCAGTCCGTGTCTCTCCCTGCTCTCATTCTTTTATTCTGTCAGTGTCTCCCCCACTCACTTTGTTTTCTGCTCAGTGTTTCCTTTCCGTCCCATTTATTTTCTGTTGCTCTTATTTTTTCTTGAAATTGATCCTAAAACAAATTTAACTGCACATTAACACAAGGTAAGGTAAAATGCCACAATTTTAACACAAAAACATCACAAAGACTTTAGAAATGGATGGTATAAATGCATGAAATATATGATTGATCAAATACCCCCAAACTTACATTTTTGCTAGTCCTCTAGCAAAACAAAACACAAAACAAAACCACTCAACTAAGACTAGATTCAACAACTTAGTAGACAACTTCTCAATTTTGATTTCAGAGATAAGTGCTAATCATGAAACAAACAACCAAGAAGTAAGTAACAAGAGCTCAAAACATCATCCAATAGTTAACCAAATTTCCTTCAAACAAAACGTTGAAAAGCCATGTGTGAGCTAGCCATGTCAATGCAATTCCAAGCTCCTTTAAATCATCATATGCAAACACGTGAGTTTCTCACACGACATACGCTCATTCACTCATAAGTTTTGGTTAATGTGTTTCACTCAAGTGATCTCATTGTACATGCCGCCATATGCTTGCTTGTCCACCTAACTCGCTTATCAATATTTAAGTAATACCTTGGATCAATAGGACTTTATTACGGTTGTAATGGGGCTAAAGGTGGTAGGCTAATGAAAGAAAGGATATGGAAATCAAAAATTTTGAGAAAGTACACTTTGGTAGTTTTCCAACACCTCAATATCACACCACCTCAAATTGAAAGCAAAATAATAAACTTCGAACACCTGTTACTCCCCAAATTCAACTTCAAAAGGAAATTTATACTATGCAGACACAATTTCAACAAATCAACACTCTCCAATTTTCTTATATTTCGTTTTTTTTTTTTTTTTTAATTGAAAGAATTTTCTACAAAAGCTACATCACCCATCAAATTCACATTTCATTGTAATACACATGCTCCATCCATCTTTCTACATAAATGAAACCCCCAAAAGCACAACCCATGTAATACTTTCTCAAAACAATAAGGAATCGATTTTTGTGTATGGGTTCAACTCCAATATTGAAGCAAGGTAAAGAGATGTGGCTAACAAAGAAATGGCTTAGTTAAAGGCTCAATGGGCTACTACAGATAAACATAGCATATAAGGTAGGCATGAAAGGCTCAAACGATCCAAAGATGGCCTATATCACTTCCAAGTTATTACATGAATTGATTAATGAATCGAGTAGTATAAAGCAAGTTCTAGAGATACATGTACAGTGAGATCACACGCACAAGAAGGAATGAGATTGATGCATAATGGTTCAATCATGTATAGGCTCAAAAACTCACAAGGTTTACATAATCTCACATGATTCACATATGAAACGCTAAATCATGCTCAAGTTTCACATTGACAAGACTAGGCACATTTATTTTTCAACTTGACTTCTGGAAATCACAGTTAACACAAAGACAACGAAAAGAACTTAGACTTCTTGAAAGTAAGAAGGAAATTAAGATCAAATCTCATCATTGAATTGAGAAGTAGCTACAAACAACAATAAAAATGCAAAAAAAATAAAAATTTATTTATTTTTTAATAGAGAAATAAACTAACGAAATATATTTCCACCCCCAAACTTAATTATAGCATTGTCCCCAATGATAATGAAAGGAATTTTTGAACAATAAGACATAAAAATGGAAGGAAAGAAATATAAAATGAAATAAAGACATAAAGAAAAGGAAAGAACACACCAATTTGTGTAGGCGAATCTCGGAGTCTGATTTGAAACCAAGGAACTTTGAATTGTGCAGTCTGCATTCTTCTCTTCTTGTTTCTTCTGCAAGGCGGGCAGGCACGAGGTAGAGGTATTGGTCTGTTTCTTTCTTCAATCTTTCCAAGTGCCCACCTCTTGCTTTCTTTCTCCTTGTCCCTAGCTGAATTGTCTCCACATGCTTCGAGGTATCATTTTCACTTCCCTTATCTGTCCCCCAGGCAGATGTGGTAGACGAAGAGAAAGCACAAGATGATGAAGATGAGTACTCGAGAGTAAGGCTAGGTAAGCAATCAGGAAGAGGTTCCAGGCAGTTGGCTCCAGATCGGAAGATTAATACCAAGTGCTGGCTGATTGCTCTCTTTCTCCTTGTCGTAAAACAAAGACAAGGAGAAGGACAGGGAGAAAGCATGATATGAGATACTCTTGCTTTCAACCTTCATGATATGAAATACTTTTGCTTTGGATGGGTTGATTGCAGAGGTACCCCAAGGAATAAGGAACACGGAGTGACTCGAGAGGGTTTGTTGGAAAGGCATTCTCGAAGATGATGGAATGTTATGTATGTCTTCCTTGCCATGGAGGGTGAAGGTCGACATTTATAGGAAATAATAACCAGTACTGTTCTTTTACTCTTGTCGGCAACCATTAGATGATGGAACAGTAAACTTCACGTGTTTTCTACTTTACCAGAGATCATCGACAGATTGTCCGTAATTTCCGCAAAGCAGACTCTGCATGTGACAGATGTTGACACGTCTGGATAAAGCAGATTCCTCTCCGATTTCTGAGCTTGCCTCTTCGAAATCTGAGCTCCATCGAGTGCAGAGGGTGCATGTGACGAGTGCAGACAAATCTGGAAAAGAAGATTTGCCGTGGTTTCTGAGCAAGCTCAGCTTTTGAGAAAGCTAGCGCCTCTTTGATTTTTTTAGTTGGCCTCTTCAATAACTGGAATTGCCTCTTCGATCTCCGAAATCCCATCGCGCGCTGATTTTTATAGAGGTATGCAGGACGTTCAAAGCACACTTGAATTTCTGCCTTCAAAAACTCCCTCTTTGCATTTCTACTATCTTGACTTGTTCGACCTCTTCTTTCTTTACCACCTCTGAAAAATGTCTGGCCCTTCTGATCGTCGTTTTGACTTGAACCTTGGTGAAGAGGCAGCTCGACAACATATGGCGCTCATCCTTCATATCCCTTACTGGTCCCCTTACCGTTGGGGATTCGGTGATGAAGAATGATATGACAGCTGCGGTGGTGGCCAGGAACCTTGTCACTTCCAAAGATAACAGACTACTCGCCAAACGGTCTGATGAGTTGGCTGTTAAGGAATCTTTGGCTCTCAGTGTGTAGTGTGCAGGTTCCGTGTCCAACATGGCCCAACGCCTATTTGCCCGAACCCGTCAAGTTGAATCGTTGGCGGCGGAAGTGATGAGTCTCAAGCAAGAGATTAGAGGGCTCAAGCATGAGAATAAACAGTTGCACAAGCTCGCACACAACTATGCCACAAACATGAAGAGGAAGATTGACCAGATGCAGGAATCTGATGGTCAGATTTTACTTGATCATCAACGGTTTGTGGGCTTGTTCCAACAGCATTTGCCTTCGTCTTCTGGGGCTGTACCGCGTAGTGAAGCTCCAAATGATCAACCTCTGATGCCTCCTCCTTCTGGGACTCCGCCGACTGCTGAAGCTCCACCGACTGCTGAAACTTCTCCTAAGCAGCGTTTGTGAAGGCTCCCTCTTGTATTTATATGCTTAATGTTCCTTTCGTTTTTATGAATGTAAAACTACCTTGCAAGAAGTTGTGGCAGAGATTGCAAAATCATTACCTGCATAAAGGAACACAAGTAGGACTTAAACACAAAAACCAGAAAACAAGAGAAAAACAGAACAAGAAAATTTAAAATTATTCAAAATAAAGATAAAGATAGAAAGCTTGGGTTGCCTCCCAAGAAGCGCTTTCTTTAACGTCTTGCAGCCGGACGATGCCTCCAGTCACACTCCCCTAGGTTCCATGGCATGGAAGTGAACTTCGAATGGAAGGTGATACTTGAAGTGATCCGGCATTTGGACTAAAAACTTCCCCAATTTGCAGTAAAATCAAATGATGACCCCCAAACTATAATTCTGCAATCAACTCAAGGGTGGACATAACCCAAATACAAAGAAAAGAAATAATTCAGTTTAGCACGCAAGAAAATTGAAAATGACAGAAAAAGGCAATGAATAGAAATATTGGGTTGCCTCCCAATAAGCGCTTGCTTTTACGTCCGCAGCCAGACGGTATCAAGAGTAATCATCCAAAGGGAACTGGTTCTTGGAGAGGTACAACCTCCACATCATGCTCCGCAAAAGACTCGTAATATGGCTTGAGTCTATGCCCATTCACTTTGAACATGTATCCGGTCTTTGCACTTTGGATTTCCACTGCACCATGAGGAAAAATATTTGTTATAACAAATGGACCAACCCATCGAGAACGAAGCTTACCTGGAAATAACCGAAGGCGAGAATTAAATAGAAGAACTTTCTGTCCAATGACAAAGCTCTTCCTTAAGATCATCTTGTCATGAAATGCCTTTGATTTCTCCTTGTATATTCGACTAGACTCGTATGCATCATTCCGGATTTCGTCTAACTCATTTAATTGAAGCTTCCTTTGCTTTCCGGCAACACCCATGTCCATGTTGTAGGCTTTGATCGCCCAATAAGCTTTGTGCTCTAACTCCACTGGAAGACAGCATGGTTTCCCATAGATTAACCGAAATGGGGACATTCCAATAGGGGTCTTATAGGCAGTCCTATAAGCCCACAATGCATCGTTCAAGCGCATGCTCCAATCCTTCCTACTAGGACTCACAGTTTTCTCCAAAATTTGCTTCACCTCACGATTTGATACTTCTGCTTGACCGCTAGTTTGCGGATGATAAGGTGTAGACACCTTATGTGTGACATTGTACTTCCTAAGCAACGCTTCAAATGTTCGATTGCAAAAATGACTCCCTCTATCGCTAATGATCGCTCTAGGTATTCCAAATCTTGCAAAGATGTTACTCTTAATAAAATCTGAAACAACTTTTGAATCATTAGTTTTGGTGGCTTTTGCTTCCACCCATTTAGAAACATAATCCACAGCCAATAAAATGTAAAGAAAACCATTTGAAGATGGAAAAGCTCCCATGAAATCAATGCCCCACACATCAAAGATCTCAACAACCAAAATAGGGGTTTGTGGCATTTGATTTCTTGGGCCCAAGTTACCTGTTCGTTGACAACGATCACATGTTGGACAAAACTCGTACGCATCTTTAAACAAACTAGGCCAATAAAAACCACTCTCTAACACCTTCAGGGCTGTCCTCTTTGCTCCAAAATGGCCACCACATGCATAAGAATGACAAAAAGTTAGAATAGATTTAAACTCAGATTCGAGGACACACCTTCTAATCAATTGATCAGTGCAATATTTCCACAAATAAGGATCATCCCACTCGTAGTATTTGGCGGTTTTGACAAGCTTATCTTTTTGAGCACGTGTAAAATCATCCGGAATCTTTTTGATGACCTTATAATTGATAATATCTGCATACCAAGGGTCAGTAATCTTTAATGAAAATAGTTGCTCATCTGGAAAACTTTCACGTAAAAGGATGAGATCTTTCTCTGTGTTTGAATGCACAAGTCGGCTAAGATGATCGGCTACAACATTCTCACTCCCTTTCTTATCCTTGATCTCCAAGTCAAACTCTTAAAGAAGAAGTATCCATCGAATGAGTCGTGGTTTTGCATCTTTTTTTGTGAGTAGATACTTCAAAGCTGCATGATCAGAAAACACAATAACTTTAGTCCCAATCAGATAAGATCTAAATTTTTCTAAAGCAAATACAATAGCTAGAAGCTCCTTCTCTGTTGTTGAATAATTCAACTATGCATCATTGAGTGTTCGAGATGCATAATAGATGACATGTGGCAATTTGTTGACACGCTGCCCTAGAACTGCACCAACAGCATAGTCTGAAGCATCGCACATTAACTCAAAAGGTAAACTCCAATCTGGTGGCATGATTACAGGAGCCGTGGATAACAACTCCTTAAGCTTATTGAATGCTACCACACACTCTTCATTCATATCAAATGTTACATCCTTTTGAAGTAAACGACACAAGGGTCTAGAAATCATTGAGAAGTCCTTCATAAACCTACGGTAAAAACCTGCATGTCCAAGAAAATAACGAATCTCCCTGACAGTAGTAGGGATGGGTAAAGAACTAACAAGTTTTACTTTAGATTTATCAACTTCAATTCCCTTTTCAGATATGATATGCCCTAGAACTAATCCATGCGAAACCATGAAATGGCATTTTTCCCAATTTAACACTAGATTAGTTTCTTGACAACGTTTTAAAACTAGGGACAGATTATGTAGACATGTATCAAAAGAATCACCATAAACTAAAAAATCATCCATGAACACTTCAATTATTTTCTCAATCATATCAGAAAAGATACTTACCATACACCTCTGAAATGTGGCAGGGGCGTTGCACAGTCCAAACGGCATCCTCCGGTATGCAAATGTGCCAAATGGACATGTGAAAGTCATATTTTCTTGATCCTCCGGAGCAACTGCAATTTGATTATACCCAGAATAGCCATCAAGAAAACAATAATGAGAATGACCAGTTAGCCTTTCTAACATTTGATCAATGAATGGGAGTGGAAAGTGATCCTTGCGTGTGGTACTATTTATCTTTTGATAGTCTGTACAGACTCTCCAACTATTTTGCACACGTATAGGCATTAGCTCATTAGCTTCATACTTAACAACTGTGACTCCAGATCATTTAGGGACTACTTGAATAGGGCTTACCCACTTGCTATCTGAAATAGGATATATGATGCCAACATCAAGAAGTTTGATAACCTCTTTTTTAATGACTTCCATCATGAGTGGGTTTAAACGGCGTTGAGCTTCCCTTGTTGGTTTTGCACCTTCCTCCAACAGAATCCTGTGCATGCATGTAGCTGGATTTATACCTTTGATATCTGCAATGCTCCATGCTATGGCAGTCTTGTGATCCTTCAGTACCCGGATCAGTTTTTCCCCCTCTTCTGTTAAAAGTTGTGACGATATGATGACCGGTAATGTTTCATCCTCTCCCAAAAATGCATACTTCAAATGTTCAGGAATTGGTTTAAGCTCCAATTTGGGTGCCTGAATCACAGAAGAAAGAGTTTTTTCGTTAGAAGTAGGAAGAGAAATAAAATAGGAAGAACACTTACCAGGAATTGGTGAAAGAGACTCAAGAGAGGCCACTATTTAGATTAATTCTTCTTCAATGTGCTCTGAATAATTAAAATTTCCATGTGTAATGCTATGCACTAATTCCTTCTCTAAATTATCTTGTCCCACACCTTCATTAAAACAATCCTACACAAAATAGTCAAACACATCAATAGACAAACAAGATTCTAATTCACTAGGATACCTCATAGCATCGAAGATTCTGAACTTGACGCTTTCCCCCTCAATTTCCATGGTTAAGGTACCATCGTAGACATCAATCTTCGTCCATGCTGTTCTAAGGAATGATCTTCCCAATATAAGAGGAAGTGCAGTAGGCATAGGATCATGTTTCATCTCAAGAACAAAAAAGTCAGCGGGAAAAATGAGCTCATTCACTTGCACAAGTACATCCTCCAATAGGCCTTTGGGATATCTATTTAAACGATCTGCCAACTGGATTACTACCTTTGTTTCCTTCAAGTCTCCAAGGTTCAATGACTCATACACTGAATATGGCATCAGATTGATGGATGCCCCCAAATCACACAATGCTCTCCTAAACTCTTTGCCTCCAATTACACATGGAATGGTAAAGCTACCGGCATCTTTCAACTTCGGTGGCAGCTTTCTCTGCAAAACAGCTGATACTTCCTCGCCTAATGCCATAGTTTCTTGATCATGGAATCTCCTCTTGTTTGTACAAAGCTCTTTAAGGAACTTTGCATACTTGGGCACTTGTTTTATGGCATCTAAAAGAGGTAAGTTCACTTGGACTTTCCGGAAAGTATCCAAGATTTCCTTATCAGTTTGCTCTTTCTTAGACTTCATAAACCTACGAGGAAAAGGAATAGGGACACATGAGTTAAATGAATTTTGAACTTCTTTACTTACCTTATCAGAATCTTTTTTGTTCAATTCTGTATCTTTAGGAGACGTTTCAGCTTTTGTTGAAGCCTCATCTTGCTCAAAAACTTCTTTTCCACTCCTTAAAGTCACAACATTCATCTGCTCCGCATTTGGATTCACCACGGTTTGGCTAGGCAACCTTCCTGGTTGGTGTTGTTGCCCCATCAAATTTGCTAACTGACTCATTTGGCGCTCAAGGTTTTCAATTGCTTTGTCTGTTTTCTGTTGATGAGATTGAGTAGAGTTAGCTAAAGAAGAAATTAAATCCTCAAGAGACTTACTTGGAGCTTCTTGTTGTTGAGGCTGAAATGGTGCCTGCGGTCTTGCTTGAAAGAAGCCAGGCGGACGATTATAGTTGTTGGGAACAGATTGTTGTCCATGTCTTGATTGTTCCACTTTAAGTGTGGATGATCGCGCCATCCTGTATTATAGTTGTTGGAATAGGGATCATACTTTTGCCTTTGTTGCCCTTGAAATCCTCCTAATGCATTAGCTTGCTCAAGACCACCTTGATCCATCGATGAAGGGCACATGTCTGTGGCATGTCCCATCATTGAACATACACCACACACCTGTTTTGGAGCCACAATAACCTGTTGCACAAGATTAGTCAAGTTAGCTAATTGTAATTCAATACTAGAATTAGCACTTACCTCATTCACTTTCTTAAAAGGTAGCTCATCTCTCCCTCCAAATTGTCGTGTATTGCCAGCAATGTTCTTTAATAATGCCTTAGCATTAGTAGGCGTCTTGTCCATGAATGCTCCGCCACTTGCTGCATCAAGCATTACACGATCAGTACCATACAATCCCTCATAAAAGTATTGTATTAGTAAATGCTCTGAAATTTGATGATTAGGACAAGATGCAACCAAATGTGTGAACCGCTCATAGTAATCTCCAAAGGGCTCTCCATGTTGTTGTCGGATTGCACATATGTCCTTCCTTATGCTTGCAGCTTTTGTGGCTGGAAAATATTGCTCCAAAAATGCGTGCTTCACCTGGTTCCATGTGTTCATTGATCCCGGAGGTAAATTGTAAAGCCACTCCTTTGCCTTGGCTTCTAATGTAAATGGGAATGCCCTCAACTTGACTTGCTCTTCATCCACATTTGCTGGTCTCATTCCTGAGCATACCACGTGAAACTCCATGAGATGCTTGTTGGCATCCTCTGTTGAGAAGCCATGGAACTTAGGCAAGTAGTGAATCATGCCGGACTTAAGCTCAAATCCTCCTCCTGCATTTGGATATGTGAGGCACAATGGTTGTTGATCCGTATTTGGCATTGCCAACTCCCTCAATGTAAAGTTATCAGCCATGCCTTCTTGTGGTTCCTCCTCCTCTTCCGAACTTAAATGTGGTGGGGAAGATGGTGGTAAAGACACCGATGCACACTTTTGCTTGATTTTTCTCTGAAGCTTTCGAAATGTTCGTTCAATCTCTGGATCGTAGGAAGCTAGATCAATGCTCTTAAACTTTCGAGTATGCATGTACTACAAAGAGGACCTGAAATAAAAACAAAAACACTAATTGGACAAGAAAAGAAAACAATAGAAAAATAAGTAATTTAGAAATAACAATCCCCGGCGACACGGCGCCAAAATTTGGTAGGAATTATAACGCACCACAAAGTAGCACACAAATATCCTATTAATTTTCCTTATTAACACTAAAATTTGTCAATTGTAGCATATGAAAATAAGGGTCTTTCCCGCAGAAGATTGTTTTATCCAAATACTTAAAATGTCACAAAAACAGGGTGGCTGTCTCCACTGACCAGCCACCGAACAATAATTATTAAACTAACGTACACTTATCCAAATGCAACGAAAGTTTATACACAAAAACTAGACATACCAACCTATGCTCACACAAAATTTTGGGATTTTTGGAGTTGATTAGCTATTTAAATTAAATCGGACAAAACAGGACCTCAACAAGTTTTAAATAATACCAATAGATTTTAATTCACAAGTTAAGAAAACGAGTTAGGGGAAATGCTATCCACCACCAAATAATCATGCAAACATGTTATGTTTCATTCAAATTCCTTTTATTTCCGGATGAAGATGCTCAAGTTGGCTCAATGTTAGAACACAACCTCTTACTCTTTCTTACGTAGTATGTTAAGAGAATGGCGTTTTCAACTTAACTTAGTCCCTAACATGCAATCTAGAATGGCGTGTTCATAGACTTAACAAGTAGAAATCATTAAGAATAAAAAGAGTTTGAGTCATCACAAGGCATCGTAAGTACCGGCGTTGTCTTACTTATCCTAGAAATCGGTTCACATGTTAACCACAATTAACAAGTGCTACTCTAGAACATATGTAGGCCCTCATTCAACAAGGGCAGGTAAACATATATTCATAGCATTAAAATCCTAGATATGCTCACTATGTATGCATCCATAGAAACACATAAAGAATTTATCAATGACATAAGTAGTGAAACAATTTTCATCCTTTCATAAAAGTCATTCAAACAAAATATCACAACAAACTTACAATCATATTCGGGACTTCAAAACAGCCCCTAAATACTAAATATTAGTTACACATTATTCTCAAATTAAACCAAAAGTAAAACATGGGTTTGAGAAGATAAAACCAAGAAATATAGAGTGAAGCCTCTGCTCTCTGCCGTGTTTTTTTTCTGCACAGTTTTCTGTGCTTCTCTGTGCTCTGCTGCCAGCCGTCAGTCTCTCCTTGCGCACCCTGCGCCTGCTGTCCTCTCTTCTCTGCGTCTGCTGCGTGTCTGCTTGTTTCTGCTTCTGTGCCGTGTGCTTCTTGCGCACTGGCTCTTTCCTCCTCTCCTTTTCGCCTCGCCCCTCTGTCCCCGTGTCTATATCCTTTTCTGCTCCTGTCCTCCCTCTTTTATTTTCTGTTACTCTTTCCTATCTCTCTTCTTTCCCCCCGCGTCAGTCCTCCACTTCTTTTTTTTATTTCATTTCTTTATTCTTCCCTTTAGTCTTTCTTTATTCTTTTCTGTTTTTCATCCCGTCAGTCTCCCACTATTTTATTTTCTTTTCTTATTTTATTTCTTTTTTTTATTATTTTCTTTTCTTTCTTTTTCTCCACCAGTCCGTGTCTCTCCCTGCTCTCATTCTTTTATTCTGTCAATGTCTCCCTCACTCACTTTGTTTTCGGCTCAGTGTTTCCTTTCCGTCCCATTTATTTTCTGTTGCTCTTATTTTTTCTTGAAATTGATCCTAAAACAAATTTGACTGCACATTAACACAAGGTAAGGTAAAATGCCACAATTTTAACACAAAAACATCACAAAGACTTTAGAAATGGATGGTATAAATGCATGAAATATATGATTGATCACCCGCCAAGTTGAATCATTGGTGGCTGAAGTGATGAGTCTCAAACAGGAGATTAGAGGGCTCAAGCATGAGAATAAACAGTTGCACCGGCTCGCTCATGACTATGCTTCAAACATGAAGAGGAAGCTTGACCAGATGAAGAAATCTGATGGTCAGATTTTACATGATCATCAGATGTTTGTAGGTTTGTTCCAAAGGCATTTATTGCCTTCGTCTTCTGGGGCTGTACCGCGTAATGAAGCTCCAAATGATCAACCTCCGATGCCTCCTTCTTCTAGGGTGCTGTCCAATACTAAGGCTCCGAATGATCCCCCTCCGGTGCCTTCTCTTTCTGGGGCTCTGCCGACTGCTGAGACTTCTCCTAAGCAACCTTTGTGAAGGCTCCTTCTTGTTTGTTTATTTTGACTCATGTATATGTACATATTTGTAACTTCTTAGAGATATCAATAAATAAGCTTTGTTTCATTTCAACGTATTGTGTTAAATACACCAAAGCCTTCTTCACTAAGTTCTTTGAATTTTTCTTTTGTTGAAGCTTGTATGTTGAAGCTTTGTGAGTGGAGCATGTAGGTTGAGGTAGTGTTCCCTTAATTTCTCGAGTGGGGAAAACTTCTCGATTGGAGACTTGAAAAATCCAAGTCACTGAGTCGGGTCGGCTATATGAATCTTAGAACGCCATTGTGCTCGATCATGTGTCATGTCCTCCGTTAGATCCAAGTACTCTAAGTCTTTTCTTAGAGTCTCTTCCAAAGTTTTCCTAGGTCTTCCTCTACCCCTTCGGCCCTGAACCTCTGTCCCGTAGTCGTATCTTCTAACCGGAGTGTCAGTAGGCCTTCTTTGCACATGTCCAAACCACCGTAACCGATTTTCTCTCAGTTTTCCTTCAATTTCGGCTACTCCTACTTTATCTCGGATATCCTCATTCCTAATCTTATCCTTTCTCGTGTGCCCACACATCCAACGAAGCATCCTCATCTCCGCTACACCCATTTTGTGTACGTGTTGGTGCTTCACCGCCCAACATTCTGTGCCATACAGCATCACCAGCCTTATTGCCGTCCTATAAAATTTTCCCTTAAGCTTCAGTGGCATACGACGATCACACAACACACCGGATGCACTCTTCCACTTCATCCATCCAGCTTGTATTCTATGGTTGAGATCTCCATCTAATTCTCCGTTCTTTTGCAAGATAGATCCTAGGTAGCGAAAACGGTCTTTCTTTGTTATTTCCTGATCTCCGATCCTCACCCCTAACTCATTTTGGCCTCCATTTGCACTGAACTTGCACTCCATATATTCTGTCTTTGATCGGCTTAGGCGAAGACCTTTAGATTCCAACACTTCTCTCCAAAGGTTAAGCTTCGCATTTACCCCTTCTTGAGTTTCATCTATCAACACTATATCGTCTGCGAAAAGTAAACACCAAGGAATATCATCTTGAATATGTCCTGTTAACTCATCCATTACCAACGCAAAAAGGTAAGGACTTAAGGATGAGCCTTGATGTAATCCTACAGTTATGGGGAAGCTTTCGGTTTGTCCTTCATGAGTTCTTACGGCAGTCTTTGCTCCTTCATACATATCCTTTATAGCTTGGATATATGCTACTCGTACTCCTTTCTTCTCTAAAATCCTCCAAAGAATGTCTCTTGGGACCCTATCATACGCTTTTTCCAAATCTATAAAGACCATGTGTAAATCCTTTTTCCCATCTCTATATCTTTCCATCAATCTTCGTAAGAGATAGATTGCCTCCATGGTTGAGCGCCCTGGCATGAACCCGAATTGGTTGTCCGAAACCCGTGTCTCTTGCCTCAATCTATGCTCAATGACTCTCTCCCAGAGCTTCATTATATGACTCATTAGCTTAATACCCCTATAGTTCATGCAATTTTGTACGTCGCCCTTATTCTTGTAAATAGGCACCAAGGTGCTCTTTCGCCACTCGTTTGGCATCTTCTTCGTTTTCAAAATCCTATTGAAAAGGTCAGTGAGCCATGCTATACCTGTCTCTCCCAAGGCTTTCCACACTTCAATCGGTATATCGTCTGGGCCCACTGCTTTTCTATGCTTCATCTTCTTCAAGGCTACAACCACTTCTTCCTTCCTGATTCGACGATAAAAGGAGTAGTTTCTACACTCTTTTGAGTTACTCAACTCCCCTAAAGGAGTACTCCTTTCATGTCCTTCGTTGAAAAGATTATGAAAATAACCTCTCCATCTGTCTTTGACCGCGTTCTCTGTAGCAAGAACCTTTCCATCCTCATCCTTGATGCACCTCACTTGGTTTAGGTCCCTTGTCTTCTTTTCCCTTGCTCTAGCTAGTTTATAGATATCCAACTCTCCTTCTTTGGTATCTAGTCGCTTATACATATCATCATAAGCCGCTAACTTAGCTTCTCTCACAGCTTTCTTCGCCTCTTGCTTCGCTCTTCTATACCTTTCACCATTTTCATCGGTCCTATCCTTGTATAAGGCTTTACAACATTCCTTCTTAGCCTTCACCTTTGTTTGTACCTCCTCATTCCACCACCAAGATTCCTTTTGGTGTGGAGCAAAGCCCTTGGACTCTCCTAATACCTCTTTTGCTACTTTTCGGATACAGCTAGCCATGGAATCCCACATTTGGCTAGCTTCCCCCTCTCTATCCCACACACACTGGGTGCTTACTTGCTCTTTGAAAATGACTTGTTTTTCTCCTTTTAGATTCCACCATCTAGTCTTTGGGCACTTCCAAGTCTTGTTCTTTTTTCTCACTCTTTTGATATGTACATCCATCACCAACAAGCGATGTTGATTAGCCAAGCTCTCCCCCGATATAACTTTGCAATCCTTACAAGTTATATGATCCCCTTTCCTCATTAGAAGAAAATCTATTTGTGTTTTTGACGACCCACTCTTGTAGGTGATCACATGTTCTTCTCTCTTCTTAAAGAAGGTGTTGGCTAAGAAGAGATCATATGCCATTGCAAAATCCAAGATAGCTTCCCCATCCTCATTTCTCTCCCCAAAACCATGGCCACCATGAAAACCTCCATAGTTGCCTGTCTCCCTACCCACGTGTCCATTTAAATCTCCTCCTATAAATAATTTCTCCGTCTGAGCAATTCCTTGCACCAAGTCTCCAAGGTCTTCCCAAAATTTCTCCTTCGAACTCGTATCCAACCCTACTTGAGGTGCGTACACACTAATCACATTGATGAGTTCTTGTCCTATTACAATCTTGATTGCCATGATTCTATTTCCTACCCTCTTGACATCTACAACATCTTGTGTCAAGGTCTTGTCCACAATGATGCCAACACCGTTTCTCGTTCTATTTGTGCCCGAATACCAAAGCTTAAACCCTGAGTTTTCTAGATCCTTTGCCTTAAGACCAACCCACTTAGTTTCTTGTAGGCACATAATATTTATCCTTCTCCTCACCATAACTTCCACTACTTCCATAGATTTTCCCGTTAAGGTTCCTATATTCCACGTTCCTAAACGCATTCTACTCTCTTGAACTCTACCCTTCTGTCCTAGCTTCTTCACCATCCCCCGTCTAATAGGATCAAAGTACTTCTTTTGTGTGTCCTGTGTAAAGTTGATAGGAGCATATGCTCCCAAACAACTTTGAGTGGAGTCGTTCGAAAAGAAGTTTCTATGGCCCCCTTGCTCATTTAACACTGCATCCGAGTGCCGATGGAGATACAGCGACCCTTGCTCACTTATCATTGTGCTCGGGCCACACAGCACGCCACTTACGGGTGACGTCCTAGCTTTAACGCGATTTCGTTCTGGATTCATTGTCATAAGGATTCGACGTAACTATGGAATGCCGGCTGTCGACTACCTGACGTCCTCCCCCTCCTCCTTTATCCGGGCTTGGGACCGGCAATGCAAGATAAACTTACATAGGCGGAATTCCATACATTATAAAAATATCTAACAAGCTAACAGACTCTTTAATGTACTTAAAGATCATTGTATTCATTGAGTAATTAATGGAAAATAGGTAAGATTGGTTTCAGACCTGCTATCTATTGGAAATGTGTCTTAAAGGTCAATCATGAGATGATATTCTAAGGAGTAAACACAAAAATCCTGTGACAAATGATAAGAGAACACATGTACAAAGTAAATGTATTGTATTAATGAGTTTAGTGTTACAATCTCTGTTAAAAAGTTTCCTCTGATTCGATCTCCAAAGTGTAAGGTGTGTAGTGTTGTTGAGTCAAGGGTCACGATGATGATAAGCTCATATATATATATATATATATATATATATATATATATATTACATCAAATTCACTTGCCTTTTCTTAGTTAGTTCCTTATATTTTTGAGCTATTTACTTTGCTTTTGTGTTTTGTAGGATTTGTCAAGCAAAGAAAAGAAAAATAGCACAAATGGGATTTTAAGTAACAAATTCGTCAAAACTGCCTGTGCAGATCAGCTGACTTTGGAAGCAAGTTGCGAACAACTCAGAATGAATTAGAGAATGAGCCTTATATGCTTGGAAAGCTACGGATATCTATTTTCCGGACTGTTTCACGGATTGTTAATATCATTTTTCTAGAAGAAGTTATGGCCGTTTTAACACTAAAAGGTTCGTAAGAGGCTGAGCAGTTTGTAACTGCAAAGAAAGCAATAAACCCAATAAATCTAACAGCCAAAACTGATGCAGCCAAGAACAAGCCAGCTGACACCTATTCAAATATCAGAGGAAATGGAATTAAAGATGAGGATTAAATGGGAGTAATTGGCATAAAGGCTACCCAAAGAGTTACAATTGTTTTACCATTTTCTCTCACTTATTGTCATCACTAAATTGCTATTAGTGGGGAAAGTTATGGAGAAGAAGATGATGCAGCAAGAATTGGTTACAAGGAATGTTGGGAGAGGGAATAAGGGAGAGTTTTACAGAAATAATTTTGAAAAAGGAAATAAAAATTAAAAATAAAAAAGAAGGTTGCAGGTTGTAGCGAAAAGGAAGAAAAAAGGTAAGGCAGCAGTGTTGAGGAAGTAATAGAGAAGGAATGAGGAAATCTTGGCATTCTCTTCTTTCGGTTTTATCTTCTCAAACTTATGTCCTTCATTTGGTTTAATTTGAGAATTATGATTAACTAAATTTTTAGTAGTTAGGGGTTGTTTTGAAGCCCCGAATATGATTGCAAGTTTGTTATGACATTTCGTTGAATTGCTTTTATGAATGGATAAAAATTGGTTCACTACTTATGTCAGTGATGAATTCTTTATGTGTTTTCTACGGATGCATGTCGAATGAGGACCTACATATGTTCTAGAGTTGTACTTGTTAATTGCGATTAACATGTGAACCAATTTCTAGGATAAGTAAGACAACGCTAGTACTTACGATGCCTTGTGATGACTCAAACTGTTTTCATTATTAATGATTTCTACTTGTTAAATCTATGAACACGCCATTCTAGATTGCATGCTAGGGACTACGTAAGAAAGAATAATAGGTTGAGTTCTAACATTAAGCCAACTTGAGCATCTTTATCCGGAAGTAAAAAGAATTTGAATGAAACATAACATGTTTGTATGATTATTTGGTGGTGGATAGCAATTCCCCTAACTCATTTTTCTTAATTTGTGAACTACATAAAATATGTTTCTGTCATGTTTTTGTTCAATTTAATTTAAATAGAAAATCAACACCAAAAATCCCAAAAATTTGTGTGAGTCCCTTTTTACAAAGGCCCAAGGTACCTCATTCATTGCAGTCCTTACCTATGTAGATGACATACTTCTTACAAGAAATCATCTTAAAGAGATGGAACGTCTCAAAACATTCCTTCTCACACGCTTCCGCATCAAAGATCTTGGTGATTTAAAATATTTTTTGGGCATTGAATTTTTTCGTTCCAAGAAAGGCATTTTCATGTCTCAGAGGAAATATGCACTACATATTTTGCAGGATTCTGGTCTTACAGGGGCATGCCCAGACAAGTTTCCAATGGAACAAAATTTGAAACTCACTCCCACATAGGGAGCATTGCTAGATGATCCCACCAAGTACAGAAGACTAGTCGGACGATTGATTTATCTTACTGTCACCAGGCCTAACATAGTCTTTTCGGTTCGCACATTGAGTCAATTCATGCACGAGCTTCACAAACCTCACTAGGATGTAGCTTTGCGAATTCTCAAGTACGTCAAAGGTACTCCTGGTCAAGGTTTGTTATTTCCTGTCTCTGACAATCTTGAATTAAAGGTTTTTTGTGATTCCGATTGGGGAGGTTGTCGTGCCACAAGAAGGTCAGTTACTGGGTATTGTCTCTTTCTTGGAAATTCCATCATCTCATGGAAATCCAAGAAACAAGACAATGTTTCTCGATCATCTGCAGAAGCTGAATATCGAGTTATGGCCAACACATGCTTAGAGTTAACATGGTTGCGCTATATATTGCAAGATTTAAAGGTTCCGCAAAAGGGTCCCACACCATTATTTTGTGACAATGAAGCCGCTCTATATATTGCAGCTAATCTCCTTTTTCATGAGCGAACGAAGCATATTGAAATTGATTGTCACATTGTTCGAGAAAAACTGCAAGTTGGAATGATTAGTCCTTCACATGTACCTACACGTTTCCAGTTAGCAGATTTATTCACAAAGGCTTTAGGGAAAGATCAATTCGTGAAATTGTGAGACAAGTTGGAACTTCATGATATTCACTCTCCAACTTGAGGGGGAGTATTATGAAAAGATCGTGTAATTTACCGTATAATATGTTTACCTAAAATAGTTGATGTGAAATCTCATTAAAAGAGGGATGCGATTTCCTAGGCTTTATTGTAGATTAGTTGACTTAGTTGTGTATATATATTGTACTCTTACTTGAGCAACAAAAAAATGAAAACTATTCAGCTAATCACTTTCCATAGCCCTACAATATACTATTCATTCTTTTAATAGTATGGGATCCCGATGCTCCCAGGGATTCTCTCTAACTTATAAAATTTATTTCATATCAAACATTTGGTACTAGATGCATTATCAATGTTTTCATTCTCTCAAATTATTCTCGAACTAAACTACCAGTCGCATTCTCAAATCATAACAATGCAAAATTCTATTTGTCCTTTTTGTTTTACAAAACAATTTTTCAAAAATTGTTCTGTAAAACGTTACCAAATGACCGTTAAATTTGTCAAAATAAAACCCTATGTGGCCCCTCTACGAAGATATGACATGTAGTGAAAACATCATTTTTACCCAATCTTCTTCAACTTTAACCCTAGTCCTCACATGTTTGATTGCTTTAGCTAGGTGCGCATGTAGAATTTAAAGGTTAGGTTTTCTAGTCTGACATTGAGTAGTCGTTATAATTTTGGGTTTCCACATGTGCTAAATTGGAACCTTCAAATGATCATTTTATACATTTTTAACCAAAATTATTATTATTATTATTATTATTATTATTATTATTATTATTATTATTATTATTATTATTATTATTATTATTATTATTCAAGAGAAGGGGAGAATTCGAAATACATTAAACATAGAGGATGGAGTTTCAAACTCGGGACACATGTATTGTGATCGAATCTTGATTCTATATCTTGTATAAAAAAACATGACGTATTTTAACCGCAAGCATAATAAAAGTACAAAAAACCCAAATAGAAGCTCGGCTCAAATGAATTTTTCAATCTTGAACTTTTTTTTGTCAAATGATAGATTTGTTAGATTAAATGTTAGATTAGGAAATCGATGGGATTCGAACCCACATGCCATGGTGCAAGGGCAACATCTTGAACTTAGCTTTGGCTTGTCTTGGTTGTAAATCAAAGTCGAGTTTTTAATTGATTTGGCTTAGAGCGTAATTTAAACAAACATATGCTCGGCAGGACTTAATGAAAATTACTAATAAGAAAATTATACATCCCAAAATAACTCAAAATAATAAGTTAAATTTTTGTGAAAGGATTATCCGTTCAACATAAAATGATACGAGTTGCTCACAAGTTTTATGAGCCCAACGTACCAATACTTAACCTCTGCTCACTTTTCTAGCAAGCTCAATATTTTGTTCAAACTAAACTTGTTTTGCTGATTACCCCAGCTTGAACGAGGCCAAAACAAGATAATGCACGTCAAACTCGAACCGCTGTGGCTCGATTTACATAATTATACGTGTATTTAGAAATTCAATCATCAATCGGATACAGTTACGGATTATAAACTTAAACGGCAAAGAGGAGTTTTGTATATTAGCATTTGAAATAGTAAGTGCTGCCTTAGAGTCCAACGTCTTGTAACCAAAGAAACCAAAGAAGTACTTGATTGATCATTGATGGACTTTTCAGGACTGCGACCTTTGAGTTTTCAATTCATTTTGTTTTACGTATGTCATTCCCATATCAGGAAGCCCTCCTGCTGCTATGCAACAATGACCAATCCCTTCACTTACAGCCGTCAGTTTCTCGTATCTTTGGAAAATTTTTGCTAAGCTGGATATGCTGCGGCGTTGTTTCAGAAGCTCGCCATTTTGTCTTCTTCTTCCCAACTCTCTCTCATCTGTCAAAGACTGGCATATAATTCTTACGTCCGTGTCGTTTGCATGGCATTGGTAGCTCAGTATATATATATTCCAACTTCTTGTATGTTTTTCAATCGCCCTCTCCAACGGCACAAAAGGTCATCTTCTCTGGATTCTGGTTTTTGAGCGGTCTTGGTGTTTGGTGATCGCCTTCGAGTATGTTCGCGTGAAACAATTAAGCTGGCTGTTTTAAGTTCTCTCTGAAAGATTTGGTAAATTAATTGGCATTTCAAGATTAAAGCCCTTTAGTTGTTTCTTTAACTCAAGAAATGTTCTAATCCAATCTAAATTGCGGGGAGGTGCACACTACTGTAGCCAACTTGTGTTGCCTATTCCTTGTTTGAACTATGTTTTCTGTGGGCTTTGAAATTTTTGTTTCTAGTCCTGATCGACTTTACTGAACAATTGAATGCCATCACATACTGTATCGTTTAATTTCCTTGCCATGCGATATCCAACGCTCTTTAATGACTGATGAGAGTCTTGATGATTTGATGAGGCAAAAACTACTGGGATTAGTTGCTAATCATTGAAATTTGAAATTTTCCGTTTATTTGTTTAGATATATATTACTGTTTCTGATACTTAGAAACTCAATAAACAAGAAAATCCGCTCAAATAAGCTGGATTTTCATATTTCCAAACCACAAAGCAGGAATTATAAGATGATTTGAGGAATAAAAACTTGTATCAGATGTTTGTTTTATTTGTTAAATGCTTTTTGCATCCTTAAACTTTATTCTTATGACAAACTTCTGAATCCACAGATTGTCTATCTTTGCGTTCCCGGTGGGGGACAAGACAATCGAGCTGCGATGGATGCCCTTGAGACTATTTTGAAGGAAGCTGTTGATCTGGTACACGTTCTTGATCTATTTACTTGTCTGCAAGAGGATTTTACCTGTTATATTAGAGGGTTTTGAGTATTTTGGCAGTTTTATAAATATTTAATATTCTGGCAGGAGAACATACCCGTTGAGGAAGTCTTCGAAAATTTGAAATGTACAGCTGAGGGTCTCAGTACTGACGAGGTACAAAAGCGGTTGGAGATGTTTGGCTACAACAAACTTGAAGAGAAAAAGGTTTCAAATAATTTGTTTAGGCTTGTGCTTTTTCTTGTATTGTAATTAATTTTCTATAGATAGTTTCTTAAGAAGAATTTATTTTAGTAAGCTTTCACCTTCTTGCATTGTAACTCTGTCTTTCAAATTGCAGGAGAGCAAACTACTCAAATTTCTGGGATTTATGTGGAACCCTTTGTCTTGGGTTATGGAAGCAGCTGCGTTAATGTCCATATGTCTTGCGCACGGAGGCGTAAGTTCCTAGTAGTTCATTTTACCATTGAGACTGGAGACTAGATTTCTGAACTGATTTTTGTAAACTTTATTCTTTCAGGGACTGGGTATGGATTATCACGATTTCGTGGGTATCATTATATTACTCATAGTTAATTCAACTATAAGTTTTATAGAGGAAAACAATGCTGGTAATGCAGCTCAAGCCCTTATGGCAAGACTGGCTCCAAAGGCGAAGGTTACCCTCATTTTTATATACCAGTTACTTTTTCTTTCTGCGCTGAACGTTTCATTTGTTATGTTGCTTTCTATCATGTTGGTAGTTAACAAAATCTGAACAGGTTTTACGAGATGGAAAATGGAGTGAGGAAGATGCTTCTGTGCTGGTTCCTGGAGACATTATCAGTATCAAATTGGGTGATATTATTCCTGCTGATGCTCGTTTGCTCGAAGGAGATGCTTTAAAAATTGATCAGGTAGCTAAGTCATATTGCTGTGTAATAAATCATTTCCAGACAATTTCGGACTTTCTGTTAACCGGTTTCCTTGTTTTCAGTCCGCTCTTACAGGAGAGTCACTTCCAGTAACTAAGAATGCCGGTGATGGTGTATACTCTGGTTCAACATGTAAACAAGGTGAACTTGAAGCGGTTGTCATTGCAACTGGAGTACATACCTTCTTCGGAAAAGCTGCCCATCTTGTTGAAAACACAACTCATGTTGGGCACTTTCAGCAGGTAGTATTTTTGGATAGTGCTATGCACACACCAATATTTACGTCCCACACACCTTCGTCAATTTTTCGGTATTGATTTTCAAGTCATTCAATCCGACGGCCGAAAATTGAGAGGGGTGTGTGAGAAGTAAAAATGGGTGTGTGGATAGCACTACCAATATGTTTTATGGCCCTTTTCACGTTAATAGAGTGAGTTCACGTTCATGTTGCTAAAATGTCAAGCCAATAGACATGTTTCGTATGAGATGAGACACTCATGAACATAAAACTGAGCAGCATTAAAACTATGAATTTGTTGCTTGAATGTAAGAGACAGTGAAATCTACCTATGCTAGAGTGTTTTGTCTTGAGCACAAGAACTTTTTACTCGTTGCACATCTCTAAAGTACCATTTGGACTGATTGTTTCAGGTCTTAACATCTATTGGAAACTTTTGCATTTGTTCAATAGCCACTGGACTTGTGATTGAGCTCATTGTCTTCATTTGTCAAAAAAGAGGTTATCGTCCTTCGGTAGACAACCTTCTTGTTCTACTTATCGGTGGCATCCCAATTGCTATGCCAACAGTTCTGTCTGTCACCATGGCCATTGGTTCTCATCGGTTGGCTCAGCAGGTTCAACTAAAACCATGAAATTTTCTGTACAGACTGTACTGAATTAGGCCATCTCTCTCTTCAGTTTGGAAATCAAATTAACTTGTTTGAGTTCATTTCAGGGTGCAATTACCAAGAGAATGACAGCTATTGAAGAAATGGCTGGGATGGATGTGCTCTGCAGTGATAAAACTGGAACTTTAACTCTCAACAAACTAACAGTGGACAAGAATTTGATAGAGGTGATAATCTTGATCCTGTCGTAAGGTTAAAAAGCAACTTCTTGGTTACAGAGAAAATCTGAACCCTAGTACTCGATTATACTGACATTGATTTGATGAGCACCTCCATTTGCAGGGCTTCAAGATTGGAAAATCAAGATGCTATTGATGCAGCAATTGTTGCCATGCTAGCTGATCCTAAGGAGGTAGTAGACTATATGAGATAAAACATTTATGCAGCTGTTGGGGTCCTAAATTGAAACTTTTCGAGAAAAATAGGACCTGATTAAGCTTTTCAAATTTCAATTTAGTATACCACACAATTCCAATATCAGTGCTAATGTTGTACATAAGAAGTGCATAATTACAGTATCATATTACCCCAGGAAAAGAATGATGTTTCTGTGTAAAAATAGATATAGCACATCGCCTAATTTGGAAAGCTGTTAAATTTGAAATTTTTCGAGAAATTGGACATTTTTGTTCTCTACAGTTTTCAAACATTGCATATGCATTAATTTGTTTTGTTAACTAAAGCTTCCATGAGCTGAGTTTCTCTTTTATCCATTTGTAAGGCTCGCGCGGGGATTACAGAAGTTCACTTCCTTCCATTCAATCCAACTGATAAGAGGACAGCACTTACATACATAGACACAACCGGTAACATGCACAGAGTGAGCAAAGGTGCACCAGAGCAGGTACTTAATCTAACAATTTTAAATCTAAGTTTCGTAGTCCTTCACATTTAAAAATGGCCTGAGTTTCAAAAACATTTTTTTTTCTGTGAAATTTGTAGATACTCAATTTGGCAAGCAACAAATCAGAAATTGAAAAAAGGGTACATACAGTAATTGAAAAATTCGCAGAGCGTGGACTTCGATCCCTTGCTGTTGCACGGCAGGTAATTAACGAGATTTTAACAACAACTCCTAGATGTATGCTTTTCTGAAGCATTATGGCTCACAAGAGATATAATTTACAGGAAGTTCCTGCTGGTACGAAAGACAGTCCCGGTGGACCTTGGGAGTTTGTCGGTCTTCTCCCCCTATTTGATCCACCACGTCATGACAGCGCTGAAACTATTAGAAGAGCTCTAGATTTGGGTGTGAGTGTTAAAATGATCACGGGTGATCAACTGGCAATTGGAAAAGAAACTGGGAGACGACTTGGGATGGGCACAAACATGTATCCATCATCGGCGTTGCTTGGTGAAAATAAGAATAGCATAGATGGAACTCTAGTAATTGATGAACTCATTGAGAATGCTGATGGTTTTGCTGGTGTATTTCCTGGTAATCCTGTTTGTTACAGCTTGCAACTTTTGCTAGTCAATTTTGCACTGCTTCTGTCTGATTTGATTCTTCATTGCAGAACATAAATATGAGATCGTTCAGCGATTACAAGGTAAGAAGCACATAGTCGGAATGACAGGTGATGGAGTCAATGATGCACCAGCATTGAAGAAAGCAGACATAGGAATTGCTGTCGCCGATGCCACAGATGCAGCCCGTGGTGCATCTGATATAGTACTGACAGAACCTGGTTTGAGTGTGATTATCAGTGCTGTTTTGACAAGCCGTGCGATCTTTCAAAGAATGAAGAATTACACAGTAAGGCGATCCTCTCCTCTTAATTCCTTTTGGAACTGAACCTGTAAGTGCGCCTGCTGCTAAATTTTGGGGGTTGTTTTCCGTAACTGTGTTGGTTTTGTTTTCCTTTTTCAGATATACGCAGTATCTATAACAATACGTATTGTGGTAAGTAGCCCTCAATCTCTTTGATAAATAGATTACTTGACATCTAAGGATGCTGTAATGTGGGTTCTCATTTCTTACTGGGTTTGTTTTACAGCTCGGTTTCTTGTTGCTTGCGGTATTCTGGAAATTTGATTTCCCTCCTTTTATGGTCCTAATCATTGCCATTCTTAATGATGGTAAGCATTACTAACCTTTTACGTTCTACCATGTGTTGCGCTAGTCTGTAATATGGTTTCTTGAGTGTGAATTCTCAGTTTCCTACTCATTTTTCATTTATTTTCCTTCTTGTTTCCGAAAATATTTCTGAAATTTGAGCCATTTACCAGGTACTATTATGACGATATCCAAGGACAGGGTTAAGCCATCTCCAGTTCCTGACAGTTGGAAGCTGAGTGAAATCTTTGCAACCGGGATTGTGTTAGGCAGTTATCTTGCCGTTACCACAGTTATATTCTTCTCGATCATTTACGATACTAAATTTTTTCCGGTAATTGTTTCTTATCTTAATTATGTGTTACTTCGTTCTGTTCTTCTTTTGGCATAGATGAAATTGTTCTCACATTTTGTACTTGATTACAATGATCAAGTTTTCACCTTCTCTCGTTCTCTCTCGCAGAAAAAATTCGGTGTAGAAGATATCTTCAATGAGAATCTCTATTATACCAACGGGACCCTCAATCCGGGAATGAATGCCAAGCTATCATCTGCTCTGTACCTTCAAGTTAGCACCATCAGCCAGGCTCTAATTTTTGTCACTCGCTCCCGAGGATGGTCATTCCTGGAAGTACCTGGTCTGCTTCTGCTTAGTGCTTTCGTAATTGCTCAACTGGTAAGTGGTTTCATGCTGTTTCAATCAAATAGCATTCAATTTTGTTTTCATATTCATCAAAATCAGCACATAGGAAGACGTTTATATACATAGTTATGCTCAGAAACTTTAGTCTTTAATTAAACTAACATGTAATTCATATTTGACAATTAAAAATTTTGCATCCTTGCAGATTGCTACATTAATATCTGCTTTAGTAACATGGAAAATTGCTAGAATTCAAGCAATCGGCTGGAAATGGTGTGGTGTCGTATGGATATACAACATTCTAATCTACATGCTACTTGATCCTGTCAAGATTTTCGTTCGATATGCACTCAGCGGGAGGGCTTGGAGTTTGGTATTGAACAAAAGAGTGAGTGAATATGAACCTTCCTTCTCTTAACAATTTTGAACTTCAAAACATTTTTTATTACACATTCTAACAGCATTGCAATGTACATGTGTATAATTTTGTAGACGGCTTTCAACACCCAAAAGGACTTCGGTAAAGAGTTCCGTGAGGCTGCATGGGCGGCAGAACAGCGGACGGTCCATGGCCTCCCATCTATGGAGGCAAAGAACATTCCTGAGAGGCACACATTCAGGGATGTTAGCATCATGGCTGAAGAAGCCAGGAGACGTGCAGAGATTGCAAGGTTGGTTTTCTTTCTTAAGTTGGACATTGATCACAAAGCAATTGTATTCAAGTTTCCGAAGAAAACGATAACATAAGTACTATTCTCTTGCCAGACATATACTTACAGACCGTGATTATGTACAATATATTACTAGCGATCCAGATTCTCAATTTGACAACATAAGATTGTTTGGCAAGAGAGCATTTCTGAAATAATTCTTTACGATGTGTTTTGGCAGTGTTGTGTGTTGCCTAACTTTAATTTTTGGTGTTTCCTATCGATGCAGACTAAGGGAGCTTCACACTCTGAAGGGGAAGGTCGAGTCCTTTGCAAAGCTAAGGGGTTTAGACATCGAAACGAACCCAAATTACACTATCTAAGTCATTTTCTAGTGTAATTCTGGCCACCCTATTTTCCTTCCAACTGTTACTATTTTGATATTTCTTGCCCTTTTTGTTTTGTTTCCTTTCCTGTATTCTTAATTATCTTTTTACTTGTGTTGTATGGATTTGATGGACAGAAAGCTCTGATATGAAAATAAAATATATCAATAAAAGTTTGTATTCTCAATTTTCTACTCAATTTCCGGAAACATTTGTATGTATGTACTGATCGTATTGTTAACCGCCTCGTTAAGCCTCACCCATGAGGTGGTCAATAACGTGGTTGATAAATGTGATACAAATAGAAAAACTCATAAATTGATTTAGTGTGCATGAGGGAGTTAGTATGGGAAAATTATTGAGTAAATATATATATTTTTTTAACAAATGACGGACAATCTACACTAAATATTTTATATGGTTTCTCTTTCCTTGGAAATTCCATACTTTATAAAATTATCTAACAAGCTAACAGGCTCTTTAGTGTATTTTTTTCATTCAACTGCAGCTCTTTAGTGTTGTAAAGATCATTGTATTCATTAATGAAAGAGATTGGTTTCAAACCTATACCTGTTAGAAATGTGCCCTAAAGGCCAATCATGAGATGATACTTTACAACATATCACCTATTAACCTAATCTAGTTTAACCCATGATCAAAACATTTTTCCACTAGTTTGAAAACCTTATGCTCCCCGACTCTAAGGGAGAGAATGAATGCGTAGCCAACCATTAATGACTAGTTTATGGCCAGAAGCGTATTCAACGGAAGATGGAACACCTCCTGAATGGTTATGATGTTTGAATGGATTGTACATCACAACCATTTGCATCGTAGAGACCCACTATGTGGCTGATCAGAAGCCCAAGATTCCAAGGGAACTTTTGTTGTGGCACGAACGTCTGGGACTTCCAAGTTGATGGATGATGCACCGTATAGGAAATCTCCTTACCAGCAGTTAGGACATCGTACCTTGCCAAGCAATGATCACCGATCTTTATTGGGCAAGAAAATAATTGCCCAGCTACTAAGATACTTACTGGCCAAGTTAATTACTCGCCTATGTACTATAACGATCCTTATGAATCCCTTATCTTTTCTACAACGGATTCAAGAGAATATTTGTGGACCAATCCAACTAAAATGCAGACCATTTAATTAATTTATGGTTTCGATTAACGTATCAACATATTGGTCACATGTTTGTTCCACTCAATGCTGCTTTGTTAGACTCTTGACACCAATTATTAGGTTGTAGGCTCACCACCCCGATTATCTATAGAGTCTAGAAAATAGATAATGTCACAGAGTTTACATCGAGAAATTCAATGGTTATTGCATTTCCCTTGTGTACATAAGTTGAACATTTTGATTCCCTATGTTCACACCCAAATAGTCTAGTGGAAAACGATCATAAACGCCTTTTAATTATCGTACAAACCTTGGTAATGAGTGCATTAAACTTCCGGTTTTTCTGTGTAGGGCTATGTAATATTGCATGCAGCTATGTCAGTTCGCCTGAGGCCCATTGCCACTAAACCATTTATGGCGTTACAATTGGTTACTTGGTACGAACCTGAGTTTCATACTTACACATTTAGGTGTGCATTTTATGTACCAAGCTGCGCCGCTACAACATACCAATATAAGTTTTCAAATAAGGATGTAAATCTTTGTCAATTATGATTCTCCTTCATACTAGCTCTTTAAAGCCATTGTAAGCAATCTCCTTATCGCTTATTCACGAGTCGTCACTTCAGTTAGATAGTCTTCCCACCGTTATGGTGAAATAAGAACATCAATGTTCCTAAAGAACAGTGCGAATTTGCGTGGACGTTGTCCACTATGTCTCATCTCGATCCTCGTACCGCTCAAGTATGATAGCCAAGTGCAATGAATTCTAGCTTTCAGAATGTTGCTCTAGACACATTCCTTTAATTTAGCTGAAGTAACGAGATTATATACTAGCTGCAAACATGCTTGCAAGAATAGACGTACCTAATGGACGTCGAGTTAGCATCTTCGAAAAGTGTGTCAGCCTTGAAGGACGGTTTGGTTGCCCTTGTTGGACAGTCCAATACACCAGTGGATTACTGATTAGTCTGTCTTTCACCTAAAGCACGACAATTCACCTGTTCGTAGGATTTACTTCCCTAGAAGAAGAAAGACATGACACAAAAATGAATCCATACTCGATCGTATCTCAATCATTTTCATCCAACGAGATTAATCTGTATTACTCCTAAGACTTGAAGTTCTTGGTCGAGTATACTAGTTTGGGTGAGATATGGAATTGAAATAAGATTATCAACAATGATGTTTCACTTATAATAGTAGCTACCAACATAAAAGAAAAGCAACAATATCAAACCGTGTTCCGTAGATTAGTGGCAATATGGAACTAATTGGCCAACTAAAAACAATCCATTAGATTCCTTGACTAAGTGGAAAGTGTTTGGGCTATTATTTCCAATACCATCCAACTCAAAAGGAACCGTAATGAGATAAATGAAATAGTGTGATATAGTGCCGCCTTATTGCACAAGGCCTCTCTCATGCGCCTTTGATTGATTGCAGCTTATAAACGTGGTTGTAATGTATCTTTGTTATCATGACACGAAATCTACATGTAAGTTCTTGAAGAATTACATAAATTAGTTCAAAGAGTTCTAGACCACATAACACCTCTCGATTTAGATGAGGCTTTCACTATATGGATGCAAAACAACCCATGGGGATGTGGTATACCCATTCAAGTGAAAATTTAATCAATTAGGGGTATGTGCCCCTGCGTGTACAAAACCGAAATTGCTAAAGTTGCAGTTCATATCAATGACATAAATCTTACTTAGACTTATGCGGAGCTTGAGAAAACTACCTTGCACCTGACGTTAGACTTTGAAATGAAAGATCTTGGAAAACTCGAGCATAGTGATGATGGTATTCCAGTCCACCAGTCGAACTACACCAAGAAGGTGTTACTTTCGAGTATACCCCTAATTGCTCGTATGCTAGATGAAATTGAGACCTTTGCGAAGGTTATGGAGCCTAAAGTTCCATATCTGAATGAAATTGGCCTTTATTGTACTTGGCTCAAAGCACTAGATCAGACATCTCTATTGCTGATAATTTTTTGGCATAAAATAGTGTTATGCCTACATGCCACCATCAAATTGGTGTTAAAGACGTTTTTCCATTATTACGATTTGGGGTTATTCTAACCCTATGCATCTTAGAATGAATCACACTCACTTAGTTCCCAAAAAAAATGCATACCTTATGGGATACGCTGACACAAACTATTTACATGTCCCTTGCACGTTTTCTAATGAGTTATGTCTTTACCGTTAAGAACACCGCAATACCTTGGTGGTCAACCAAATAGAAGTTTGTTGCAAAATCTTCAAATCGTTCCAGGACTCATTGCGCCACACTATGCCACACGTGAGAAACGTGAAGACTATGTCGCATGTATCAACTAGAACATAACATGATACATCCAAGAAGTCAACGCTAAGTATATTGCGTCTACATCAGCAAAGCATCAGGGTAGGCTGGGCAAACGAGTCATGGACCCACGAGTAGGGGCAAGTAGTGGCAATTTTAGGCGAGTTCAGAGCGGGTTTATATTTTTCTACATTTAAAACGGTGCGGGATGGGTCAGTTCCTAGTAAATAGCGACGCAGGGATGTCCTAATTTGTGATGACACGGGCCTCCGGCCCGGACCGTATCCACCATCTAATATTGGAGATTAAATCTATACCATCCAAACATCTCACACTCACAAGGGTCTTAGAGTTTGTAGTTTACTCTCAGATTTTCTTGAAGACTCCCTTAGACTCGGATGAATCTCCTCTCTTCAGTCAACCCTCTCGCATCTCGATGATGGATTCGATTCTCACTCTCCTTCATCTTGATCTCTTTATCCTAGAGTCCAAAATGACTCTCTTCCCTCTTGAACCTCGATAGTTGACCTTCATCCCTCAGCTTCTCTGAAGTTGACTCCGAATCTTCGACCACCACCATCATCTCCTCTCAATTTCGACCACTACCTCACGGTCCTGACCAGTCTATCTCGAAGCTAAATCTTCAAACAAAAGGTATTCAATTTTAGCCTTTAGGGATTTAAGGAATTTGGGTTTTTCTAGATTTAGGGATTTTGATTTTTTTTTATTTTTTTTGGTTAATTAATATCATACTCTGGGTCTGGACCTGGATTTTTGCATTTGCAGGCTCATTAAACTGGGGGGGGGGGTTTAATTACCAATTATTGTATAACTATAATATGCACTCAATTAGGAACAAAGGGGTAGATTACAGCAATCTTCTATAAGTTTTAAAAGGGTTTGTAAGCACTTGATTAGGAACGACGGGTAGGTAAGCTACCAATTCTTGTATAATATGCACTCGATTGGGTTACTCAATCTCTTTCCAATTTGTGTAATTCTAGAGAAATCAATTTGTTGCATTTCCAAAACCCGGATGTTGTTGCAATTCAACCTTTTGAGTTTACCAATGTAGTTAAGCCGTTTATTGTTTTGTTGCTTGAAAAGTCTAGTCTTGTTTTATGATTAGCTTACTCGTTTGATTCTCTTTGTATGTTAGGTAAGGTGGTTTTGTGATTTGTTTGTATTTGAAACTTGAGTAATCTATTATTATGCTTTAGATCGAATGAGAAAATCAAGTTATTGCTGCTGTGCTCGGCAAGGTTTTACAAAGGAGGAATGATATTGCCTAATTCCTGAATAAATGATACAATAATCTATTTTTGAAAAAAAAAAATTTAATTGGACCCGACCTGAACCGGCCAGTTTCAAATGGGCCGGGTTAGGTCCAATTCCAAGAATTAGAATTGCTACACCTGTCCAGCCTGACCCATTTCATTTTAAAACCGGTCCTATCGAGTTCCTCCAAATTTCGACCCGGCCCGACCTGTGCCCCCTAATCTGGAGATTGAAGTCAAGCATTCAGATCCCAAACAACCTTGCCAGCCTCTTCACGACGTCACTGCCAAAGTCTACCTTCCAGAAGCTTGTATGAGGAATTGGTGCGTAACCATTCATTTGCAATGCTTGTAGCTCTCATTTCTAAGTTTTGTTAAAACTCAGGACAATATCCAAAAGTATACTCACTTGTTAAAATTAGGAGCATTTTTCCTACTTAGTTTTTGCTACCTGACTAGGATTTAACGTGATCATACTTTTGTGAGTTTTCTACTTGCGTCCAGAAGAGTATAATTTTGAATTAATGCAAACTTTTCACATTTTTCCTTAGACTATGGGTTCTTCTACTAGGTTTTGCCATAGCGACTCTGGTGATTTACTACCAATGCATTCTTTCGTTTAATTTGAGACTCACATTCGCTTATTGTGCAGACGACTTCATCAACTAAACTCACTTCATTGTTGAAGACCTGATGCTGTATTTTCTTTGAGTATTTACACACTCAAGGGAGAGTGTTAGGAATGTGATTGTGTAAATCCTACTGGGATTCTATAGTATTTTTTAGATAGTGTCATATTTCATTGTAATACCTAAAAGGTAAGAAAATTACATTTCCTACTATTATAAATAAAAGCACAATGAGGTGAGAAAACCTTTTTAGACCTCTCCAAATGAGATGTCAAATCCTAAGTGGAATGACATGTAATCAAATTTGAAAGTAGAAGCAAGCTTCAACCGATATGTCAATCATATGTGAATTGACATATGAGTTTTCATATATCAAATTTGACATATTAAAGGTGATGCCAAATAATTTGTAATTATTTTATTGTGTAGGTCCCATTAATGCACCAATTGTAGATCTTGAAAGTTTATTTTAATTGATTTCTTTTTAAAATGGTTCATACAAATATCATTTATAAAAAACATATCGGTTGGAAAAATAAAAAATTTGACATTGCCGCGAATTAACATTTGATATTTATCTTGTGACATCTTCATTTAAGATTTTCTCTCTCCCTTGACGCCGAATCCACTCTCTATAATTCTTTAGTTAAATAAGCCTACAAGAGAATTATTTTTTGTAAAAGTTGTTCTTTAATTTAATTTAATTTTTAGTTTATGTGATAATAAAGTTGAGAAAAATGAAAAAGTTAAAATGAGAAAACAAATGATAAAATTACTAACATCTCCCTTTTCCTTATACTAGAATATGAGCGTCAATTATCTTTATATATAAAGTCAACAACCTTTTTTCGAGTAACAAGTTTCACCAAAAATTTTGAACAAAAATGCCCCCAAAACAAAAATTTCAAAAGCAGCCCAAATAATGCACCAAATAATGCAGGGGTATTTCGTCATTTTAACAGTGTTTTTTTAATAATTAATTCTTTTTGTACGTTTTTTTTTATTTTTTTTATTTTTTATTTATAATTAGTATATCACAATAGGCTAGCAATAATATGATTCAATCAGTTATTCATTAAATATTATTTTCTCTATTTTTAAATATGTTCAAAACATCTTAAGAGACGTGTAATGCCGGTTATAAAAAATGTCTTTCACACGCGCATAATAATGTGATTAAATTAGTTATCAAATGATTATTTTATTTTTTCTTACAAACGATATTATTTACACTAAGGGAGATGGGGATTGGCTTAGCCTTACAATGGGCTAGCAATAATGTGATTCAATCAGTTGTTTACTAAATATTATTTTCTCTATTCTTGATGTAAATTCAATGGAATGTAGATAAAAATTGAAATACCGATTTTATTATGTGAATTCAGCTACTTTGTGTAACATCCCACATCGCCCAGGGGAGTGATCCTTAAATGTATATTCCCATCCCTACCTAGCACGAGGCCTTTTGGGAGCTCACTAGCTTCGGGTTCTGTAGGAACTTCGAAGTTAAGCGAGAAGGGGGCTAGAGCACTCCCAGGATGGGTGACCCACTGGGAAGTTGCTCATGAGTTCCCAGAAACAAAACCGTGAGGGCGTGGTCGGGGCCCAAAGCGGACAATATCGTGCTACGGTGGTGGAGCGGGCCCGGGAAGTGATCCGCCCCGGGCCGGGATGTGACAATTGGTATCAGAGCCTAACCCTGGCCGTGGTGTGCCGACGAGGACGTCGGGCCCCTAAGGGGGGTGGATTGTAACATCCCACATCGCCCAGGGGAGTGATCCTTAAATGTATATTCCCATCCCTACCTAGCACGAGGCCTTTTGGGAGCTCACTAGCTTCGGGTTCTGTAGGAACTTCGAAGTTAAGCGAGAAGGGGGCTAGAGCACTCCCAGGATGGGTGACCCACTGGGAAGTTGCTCATGAGTTCCCAGAAACAAAACCGTGAGGGCGTGGTCGGGGCCCAAAGCGGACAATATCGTGCTACGGTGGTGGAGCGGGCCCGGGAAGTGATCCGCCCCGGGCCGGGATGTGACACTTTGATTGGTTTGTGAGGGGTTTTTTCTAACATGATCTAAGATTATTCAATTACTTGAAATATTTGATTTTCTTTTTTGTCAATTTACACATATAAATATATTTCAAAACGTGTAAGTCGCGTGTAGCATGTCGTAATTAAAAATAATATTTTTTGCACGCACGTAAGCATGTGCATAAAGGCTAGTACATCACGCACGTGCATGAATGCTAGTACAATATAATATCAAGAATATCAAGCAATGACTAGAATCGCAGAAGGTTTCACATATTTTTAGCACTAGCGTAGGACAACATCTTTGTTCTGCGACCTTAATCATTACGTGGTAATTTACATTTCCCTTCAGGCAATCTCTGATGTTTTATGTGCAGTGCTGCATATATCAACGATTTAATTATAGTGCTGGCAATAATGAAATGTCATAATTTGTGGATGGTCCCATTCCCATATGAAGTTTATTCTTTATGCTCCGACCCATGTGAACTGTGAAAATAATATGAACAGGCCATTTCACAAAGATGTCCTTTGAATTCACGAAATTTTTTTTATTGTAACGAAAATACGGATGGTATATCACGTATTTTTAAGTAAATGGTCGAAAAATTTATTTTTTAAGTTATTAACTTTTTAACACACATATCTTATCATTTGTATAATGATACGTGGTGTACTACCTCGTACACCGGTCATACTAGAAAATCTCTCCAAATTCACGTGCTATATTGTTGTCCGATAATTTCCAAGGGTAGAAGAAAGCCACTCTGAAAGTAAGTTTGTTTTTTCTCCCTACTGAAAGTAAATCATCACATGTTGATCAAATAAAGAGAGGCGACCATCACATGTTTGTTAAAATAAAGAAATTACGTTCTCATACTTTTGTAATTGCAAAAAAATTTGGGTGTTTCAGAGTACCGATAGTTTTAATGGTTTAACTATTAAATCTTTAATTTTTTATATTTTAATTAAAAATATAACGATTAAAAGTACCGGATACACAGACGCATCTAAAAAAATCTTTTGTAATTTTCTTGCCTTTTTTCATTCTGAATTTTATCCCTTTTCTCACATTACATTAAAGGAAAATTAATGAAAAGAGTTTGAAAACTTTGAATTTTAATCAAAAACCATGTAAACAACTTTATTTAATGGTTAAGACAAAAGTCAACACTGAACTAGTCCAATTAAGATAACCCAAACAATTAAATTTCGATTTGCCCCTAACGGCAAGTCTCTTGTCCATCTAATATCTCTTCCGGATCTCTCTGCAATACTGTGTCTCCCTTTCTCTCCATGACACAACGACAACGATCTCCGCCACCACTGCTACCTCAGACCTACCCCGGCCCCGACCGATGAAAAGCTTGGCTCCATTGAACTCAATTCTATCTTCCAATCTTTGGTGTCTTGCTATTTCATTTGAGCCCGTGCCACTCATTTTCGTATGAGAGAAAGAGAAGCGAAGATCGTTTGAGCCCGTGCCACTCATCTTCCAATCTTTGGTGTCTTGCTATTTCATTTGAGCCTGTGCCACTCTGTCGCCCCAACCATCACCACCTTCGTCGTCTCACCCGCTCTCAATCATCATCAGGTACTACTCTCACTCATCTCCTCATTGTATCCGTCCATTGACGTCGAGCAAAACTGCATCAGCGTCTACAACAACGTCGTTGGAGTTCCTGTTGAGATTCACCAGAAGGAGAAGGTCTACATCCCAGAGTTGAACTTCGGACATCTTCTGACTAGTAGCAATTACTATCATACGGTGAAGAAGACCACCGGTGGACACAACGACTACAGCCCCAAGCTTACGAACATCTTGTCCACCGAGTTCGTCATCGAGACGACGGACGTATAAGCAGGTATAAAATTATGGATTCTCTAATTTATGTGATGTTTGATTTGTGTTTAGGGTTTTAGTGTTTTGTGGAATTTGGGAATTAGCATTTGGTCTTCTATTTTAGGGTTTGATGTGTATAAAATTGTGTATATTAGGGTTTCGATGTTTGGTGGAATTGCATAATTAGGATTTGGTCTTTTGTTTGTGATTGTTTTGGTCTTCTGTTTGTGATTGTTCATTTAATGTAATTTCATTTTGTAATCTGTGATTTATTGAGGACTATTGTGACTAATTTCTCTTTGGGTTTGAAATGTATTTCCAAATTTCGATTGACCAAATATTGCAGCATGATGTAAACATGTACTCTACCTATATGGGTTTGAAATGGATTTCCAATTGATGAGAGTTGATGTATACATGTACTCTACCTATAAAATTCACATTCTTTCCCGAATGCTCTCCAGTTCACAACATTCACTAGCATGCTTGTGTAAGTTTTTATAAAGTGATGTAGTAATGGTAGTTTAGAATGGTTACTTTGATAATTTTTTTGAAAATTTCTGTTGTGATATTTTTGTAATCTGTTGTTTCATGAAATCTGCATAGTTTGTCCAGTTGGGTTTTATGTACAACCAAACTGAAAAATGCTCAAAACTATAGGATAAATCTTAGAAGACCAACTTGAAACGGGTCAACAAACTCATGTAAAAAGTTTGCAGGAAATCCTAATAAGTCACAAGTTTTTTCACGTGCTTGACTCTAGTTCATATAAGTTTCTCCTCGATAGTTAATGATTGTCATTTGTATGAAATTTTCCTCACTTTTCATAGGTGAAAGTGGAAGATGCATCTCTTCTTGCATTATAACACGAAGGTTGTCGAGCATTGCTAGCAGAACCTAAAGTCGACATGTTACGATAGATGGGCTCTTGCGTTTTGGCGAGGGGAATGCAGGAATATGCTTGAACATTGAAGATTTCTTGTAGATATGGCTTTGGGCTCGCCTGCTTTCCTCTTGTGTTTTGGCGAGGGAAATGCAGGAATATGCTTGAACATTGAAGATTTCTTGTAGATATGGCTTTGGGCTCGCCTGTTTTCCTCTTGTTATGTGAGATGCAATATTTGGCATTCTTATAAGATGATCTAATACGATCGAATGATTTCGAGCTTACTCGGTCAAATGTTTGTTACACATCGCTTGCTTGTTTGCTTAACTGAACAACCATTTATACATTGAAGTGTTTACTTGTAGTTCATTACGGATCTCAAGATCGAGTTGAGATAGGCAGTGATGACCCAAAGTATTTGTATTCTCAAATTGAAATGAGGCAACTTAGTCAAGACTGCAAATGAGTTGATGTTATAACCTTGAAAACAAGGGTCAACCTTTACCTTATTTGTTGGTTCTTAAACAAACCTGAAATTGGTGCATTACATGAGTAATGATATTTGATCAATTTTTTGCTAGGAACAACTTACAAGAGAACAATAACTTGGACTCATGCGTGTTAGAGGCAAGTGAATTTTACAGGTTGTAAATTGAAAAACTCATCGATTGGTCATTCTGCGTTAAATAATGTAAGTGTTTGTTTCCTTGTTTAATAATGCATTGGCAATTTAACTGTTGTTCCTCACAGTCGGCTTTCTCAAAATAACTCACACTATTTCTAAAGTGAGCCACTATTTCTTGAACTATAACAAAATAACCCACATAATCAACACTATTTCTGAAGTAAAACACTACAAAATAACCCACATAATCAACACTATTTCTGAAGTAAAACACTATTTTTTGAACTACAACAAAATAACCTACTATTTAGAAAGCGAACCAAAATAACCCACATTATTTATGGAATTACAATGTAATAACCCATACTATTTATGAAAGTAAACCAAAATAACCAATACTATTGCTAGAACTACAACATAATAATCCACATTATTTTTTAAACTATAGAATAATCACCCATACTATTTCTGAAAGTTAACTAAAATAACCTACACTATTTCTGAAACTACAACATAGTAACCCACACTATTTATGGATCTACAACATAATAACCCATACTATTTATGAAAGTGAACCAAAATAACCCACATTATTTATGGAACAACAATGTAATAATCCACACTGTTTCTGAAAGTAAACCAAAATAACCTATACTATTGCTGGAACTACCACATAATTCACACTATTTCTGAAACTATAGTATAATCACCCAGCCTATTTCTGAAAATGAACCAAAATAACTTACACTATTTATGAACTACAACATAATAGCCAACACTATTTATGAATCTACAATATAATAACCCACACTATTTATGAAAGTGAACCAAAATAACTCACATTATTTCTAGAACTACAATGTAATAACTCACACTATTTCTGAAAGTAAACCAAAATAATATACACTATTGTTGGAACTACAACATAATAATCCACACTATTCTGAAACTATAGTATAATCATCTACACTATTTTTGAAAGTGAACCAAAATAACCTACATTATTTCTGAAACTACAACATAAAAACCCACACTTTCCCTGGAACTACAGCATATGAACCCACACTATTTCTAAAACTACAGCATAATAACCACACTATTTTTGGAAAGTGAGCCAAAATACCCATACTATTTCTAGAACTACAACATTTTACCCACACTATTTCTGAAATTGATCCAAAATAACTCACACTATTTATGAAATGTAACAAAATAAACATCATTTATGGAATTAAAACAAATAACTCATACTAATTTTGGTGAACCAAAAATAAAGCGCACACTATTACTGGAACTATTGCAAAATTATACATTATTTATGAAACTGAAGAAAACACACTTTCTCATGGTTATAAAAAATGTTAGGTGCTGGTCAGGTGGCAGAATGAGACTTAAGAGGACTAGGTAGATGTAAAGTAAATTTATTATCTATCTTTGGTGATTTGGTAAATTTTTATAGAATGAGATGAAAATTTAAATAATTACAACTCTCTAATGCTTTATAAAATATTTTTCCACATGTTTTACACTTTTATTTCATTTTAAATTTACAATAAATTCATGTGGGAAAAAAAAAATTTGAACGTGACAAAAAAAATGCTTTTGAACAACAATTTAAAAAAAAATTAAATAAATAAGGGAGGGAGCATTGGTATGTGACGGCTAAAAGAAGGGAGGTGGGGCCCACACAATTTCTTAAACATGATGGGATGCTAGCTGTCCAAATTACATTGGAAGGCAAATTACTAAAACATTAAAGATGAAAGAGTGAGACCACGTGGGGTGCAAGTGAAGACTAACTTGTATTCTTCCTCTCTTTCCATTAGGGGTAATTATGGAAAGTTATATTTGAGTGTGTTGGGTCCATCCCGTGTATAATTTTAAGGTTTTTGTCCTTAGGTTTAAATTTTAAAGAAAACTAATGAAAATGGTTTGAAAACTTTGAGTTTTAATGATAAGGATAAAATAAAAGGTAAAATGAATAGTACCAGGATTGACTTTTTAGTATAAAAATGTGGTTTTTCATTAAAGTGAATAGTATCAGGTGTTTTTCGTTAAAGTTCATTAAATTTTAAAAGCTTTTGATTAAATAATATTTTAAGCTGATTTTTTTTATTAAAATAATCTTATTCCAAATCTTTTTCATTAAAGCTCTATTACATTATTCCATCAATTGTTTTTTTTTTAATACATTACTCTAGCAATTGTTAACTTTTCTCCACGATATCAGCGTGCGTAATATCAATATTCTAAGTAACAATATTGACGACTCATCAAATGCTCTGCAATCAAAAGTTATTAACAAATCAATAGGCAGAGTTGACGAACTGAATATTGTAGAACAATGATTCAGTTGTAAAAATAGGGGTAATACTTTTGATTATGATTGCTTGAGGAGCACTTTGATAAACAAGCCTTTATAGTAACATGTTTTATATACATTTAGGGTATGTCCTTGCAAAACAATTTTTCGTTTTTCAGACACAAAAATGGGTGAAATACGTTTGGCATACTGTTTTGTGAAACTAAACTTTGAAAAACAAAAAAACAACATTTAGCCTAAGTTTTGTAGAGCATTGAAATAATGTTTCCTTCGTATTTTAAAATCAGCTTTCAAAATAATAGAAAACAAAAGATACCTTATAAAACAAAGTTAGAGTTTAAGTAAAAATAAAATCATGTATGCTACCAATACCGCTGCCACCACATTCTCCATCGTCTTAGTATCACCACCACCACCACAAGCACCATCTTTGACACCATCACCTCCCACTACCATCGTCGCCACTACCATATGCTCCACCATCATCACCCTAGCCACCATGACCACCACCGTCCCACCATCGCCACAACCGACATTATCGCCACCGTCTCACCATGACCACCACCACTCGTACCTTCGTCACCACCATCATCTCCACCACTAACTCCACCACCACCACCATATTATCCAATTTCATCACCTCGCCATCATGGTCATCGCTACCTCTACCTCACCGTTTTAGTCGCCACTGTGACCATCACCACATTCTCCATCCCGTCACCCTCACCATGGCCACACAACCTCACCATCTCCACTAGCATCATCCCCAACTCTCAACCACCATTTTCACAGTCATCCCTAATAAGTATTGTCAACACAACCATCCCCTTACCACATTGCAGCTGTCACCGCTGCCACCACCATCACTCCCTCCACTCCCTCAACCATTGCCCTCTGCCCTGCTATTGCGACCACCTATATCTCACTATTACTAACACCTTTATTCTCACCACTACTCCAACCATCTTTACTACCACCACCACTCTCGTCTCAACCACACCATCCTTAACACCACCCCCACAATTACTACCAAACATAAACATATATATATATATATACAGGACATTTGTTAATTGTCAAATACCATCTTTACTACCACCACCACTGTCGTCTCAACCACACCATCCTTAACACCACCCCCACAATTACTACCAAACATAAACATATATATAAATATATACAGGACATTTGTTAATTGTCAAATAACACTTTTTTTTAGTTGTAAATTTGCTAAGGATGTTTGGGGTCAAATTCCTGACCTTGCAAGTTCTGTTTTGAATAGTTGGTTGAACCAATTAAATACTAGTGAAACTGAAAGCCTTTCAGCCTTAAGCAAAACTTTAGTAATATGCTGGCAGATTTGAATGAAAGGAACAATTTAGTTTTCAAAGGATTAGGAGCTCGTCCAGCTAAAGTACCTATGATTGCTGCTGTTGTTGGACAAGAGTTATTTAAAGCCAATTACATGACAGGAAAAGGGAGACTCTGTTTGGAAGAGAGGACTATTAAGTGGAAAGCTCCAATAGAAGGCACTTTGAAGATCAACTTTGATGGCTCGGTGGCTAGAGGTTCAGCTGCTGGAGGATTTGTCATTCGATACTCTATTGGAAGGCCAATTGTTGCTAGAACTCACAATCTCGGATCAAATACTATTACTGTTGTTGACGCTCTTGCTCTTAGGGATGTTCTTCTTTTTGCAAAACAGAGAAATATCAAGGATGTGGTGGTTGAAGGTGACTCCAAATTAGTTATAAATGGGATTCTCGATCGTTGCAAGATCTTTTGGAGGCTCAGAACTATCTTTGAAGACATCAAATGGCTGGGGACCTCCTTTGATTCTATTCAGTGGCAACATGTTTATATAGAATCCAACTTCCTCGCAATGGCTATTAAATCCATTGGTCACAATGTTGACAACATTTGTAGTTGGGATGGGTTGCTTCCTAGTGAGGCTCACCAAGCATTTGAATTACTGTATGGGATCCGGGTGCTCCCGGGGATTCTCTATATCTTAATAAAGTTTGTTTCATAGCAAACATTTGGTACTAGAAACGTTATCAATGTTTTCATTCTCTAAAATCATTGTCGAACTAAACTACCAAACGCATTCTCAAATCACAAAAATGCAAAATCCTATTTGTCCTTTTTGTCTTACAAAACAATTTTTCAAAAATCGTTCCGTAAAACGTTACCAAATGAACCATTAAATTTGTCCAAAAAAATTAAAAAAAATCCTCTGTAGCCTCTCTGTGAAGATATGACATGTAGTGAAAACATCATTTTTACCCAATCTTCTTCAACTTTAATTTTAGTTACTCACCTGTTTGATTGTTTTAGCTAGGGTACGCATATGTAGAACTTAAAGGTTAAGTTTTCTAGTCTGACATTGAGTAGTGGTTATAAATTTGGGTTTCCACATGTGCTAAATTGGAACCTTGAAATGATCATGTTATACATTTTAAACAAAAATTATTATTATTATTATTATTATTATTATTCAGGAGAGGGAGAGAATTCGAAACTATTACATTAAATTTAGAGAATGAGGAGTTTTGAACTCGGAACACATAGGTAAAAGCTCAACACCCTATCCACTAGAATATTGGACAACATGCATAATTTAACACACTTAATAATCAACCCTTAGTACTACGGTCTATTAGTATTTATCTTCACTGGTAAGTGAGAGGTCTTATATTCGATTATCGCCAAAGGCGAATTTGAACCACATTATTTCTAACACATTGTGAGGCTAAAACCATCCCTCCTTTAGTGTAGATAGTATCGATTGTTCAAAAAAAAAAATTTAATAAACCCTGTAAATATATGATATCAAAGTGGAATAAAATTGAGTAGAAAAGAAAAAATTTCAACACCACTTGGGATAAGATCTTCCTCCTAAATCGACATATTGCCATGTCCAAATTTTCTCCCTCTTTATAGTGTAGATTTTTATTTTGATACAAGTGGTATTGCTACTTTAATTTACACTAAAGGAAGAATTTGAACTCGAAACGCGATAAATTAAAGACAACTCTAACCATCAGGACAGTCCATCAATGTGAATTAAAGTAAGGGATTTAGCTATAGTACACATATTTTGACATTTGCTTTGTAGAACTGATCTTTTTAGTAATGACGACATAATAAGACATATTAATACTATATAAGACATATAAACACTGATCAATTATGCAAACAAATTTCAAAATATATTATGATAGCTAATGCGTAATAACATTATCGCTTGTCATCAAGAAAAGGAAACAAAGGCATGAGCATTCTGATTTTTCGTAGTTCGGTCCCTCAAGTATATGGAATGTGCTTGAACCATACACTTGTCTCAAACCATGGGCGTGGGTGGCCGGTGACCCGAACAGAGGTGCCTACCTGACTATTTCGCTTTGTCACCATACAGATATTATATAAAATATATCAATTATTCGATTCACATTTCTTTTTATAATTATTACTTGATATGGTGTGTGTCAAACAAGGAACTCACCATGCATTTCACACCACAAAAATTAGGAAACACGTCCACGTAGGCACTGTAACCTTGATTTTTTCAGATAAGATTCATGCAATAAACATGGCTTTAATTTATTGGCTGTCCTCACCTTGATTTGTTCCACTTTCAGTCTTCATCTGTTTGTCTCTCTCCTTTGGCAATCTCCAAGTCCTCAACGCGTTTCATGAATTTTCTAATTACTTATTTTAAATTTTAGTTGCTTCCCTCGTTTTCTCCATTGAAAATCTGACATAAAATATTTGATATTCTTTTGAGCTGATCATTCTCACATATTGTAAAACGACTACGTTAAATGATCATGTTTAGTGCTAATCTGCTTGCTTAATTGTCTCTCATAGCCTGTTCTCGCAATCTGTACTCTGCTGTGCAAGCAAACAAATTCTAGTTCACTCCGAGCCAGCGTCGAATCTTATGGGAATATATATTTTTTTATGATTAATTACTGTTGATTAGTCCAGGTTGAAGGTGGTGTTATATTTAAGATCATTTGGTTTTATTGGATGGTACAGCTGTGGTCAGTTTAAGGTCGTTAGGATTTTGGATATCGCTAATGGAGATGAGTTTGTTTGAATCGAAGTCTATGTCTGTATCTGTATCTGAGACGGTTCAGATGGGAAGAAGATTGTATTTGAACCCGTTTTCGAGTTCCCGGCACATACCAGCTGCTGTTAAATTCTTTCCACACTTGTGTTCTTGCAGGGGTAAGTGTTTTCAGACCATAATAATATGGATACAGGATTAGAAGCTTCTAAAATTTTATTTCGTTCCGCAATATTGCTTGAACGGAAGTGATTTCCGCACTCCATTTTCTCTCCTGCACTCTCTCTGTTTCTCTAGCCCTTCGATTGAATAAACGAAAAGATAATCAAGAGACAGAAACAAGGGGAAGAGCGCAGACGGAGAAAATGGGAGCATGAATATCACTACCCTACTTGGAATTCATTTTCCTTTTAAAAAGAAAGTTGGAAATTTATCTTAGTGCTTGAACTACATTTTAAGTTCATCCGTAGAAAGCTTTCTTTTTCTTTTTTTTTTTTTTTACTGAATGATGAATTTCTTCTGTTTTCTCGATTTTTTTCCAGGGTTTCGTCTCAAAGCTTGTTATTCTTCTGAGCCTTCTAGTTCAAGCAATAGGTATCTGTCAGTTAACGCTATTGGTTCAGTTGGTGGAGATAAACTTGCAGCTGATACTCGTTTGTTTCAAATAATTAATGGAACGAATGGCTCAAGACCGAATCTGTATTCTACAGAGATAAGGGTACTTGATGCTTTTGATGATGAGTATGGTGGAGTTATAGTTGATCCAGAACGATTACCAGAAAACCCAAATGCCTTTGCTTGTATCCTACATTCCTCACTCTCTCGTTGGAAAATGGAGGTATTTACAAACTTTAGTCATCGAAGGCCTTTGATTTCCTGATCCCTTCTTTTAAATGACCATTGATCTTCACAATTGATTCAAATTTTCATACTTGTTCATTTCCTGTGAAATAATTTGCATTTGACTGCAGGGAAAGAAGGGAATTTGGCTAAAGCTGCCGGTAGAAAAAGCTGAGCTTGTTCCGGTTGCTGTTAAGGTAACTTTTCTACACATGACTTTGAGATATGGATCTGTTCTTTCTTCAGCTGAAGGTGAATGAGAAATGGGATTTGATCCTTTTCTATCTGGAATGGATTGCCCAAAAGTTAACAGAACAAGTAAAACACGAAAAGAATGTCTTAGCATCATCGAGTGCTAAAAATGCTAGCTATTTCTTCCTTTTACTTTGATCGTTACTAAGTGTTGCAGTCTGTATCTCTGAGATAAGCCGTTTGGTTGCAGGAAGGCTTCCAATACCACCATGCCGAACGAGGTTATGTGATGTTGACATACTGGATCCCGGAGGGACCTTGCATGCTTCCTGCCAATGCATCACATCAAGTAGGGGTTGGAGGATTCGTCATCAATGACAATAATGAGGTATAACATCCTTTGTTAACAGTAGAAGGATCAAACTACTTCAATTGTTGCATCAGATATCCTTTTTCAGTTTAGGTGTTCATTATAAAACTGGCCAATTTCCTTGATTTTTATTTCAAAATCATAAAATAGTTTTTCCTTAATCGTATGCCTTCGGTAATCAGAGTGCTAAGCAAGAAAACTACATACATAATCTTGTCACAAACAACCTAAATTGCCATCACTTCACCCCAATCTAATACGCGTCTAATATTAATTTGCGCCCCACAAATCCTATAGTTCATCTGCCTTTATAAACTTGCTCAGGTCCTCTGATTGAGTCCGGTACTAACAAAATAATGACTTGCAGGTTCTTGTCGTACAAGAGAAATATTGTTCTCCAACATGCGAAGGCTTTTGGAAATTACCTACCGGCTTCATCCTTGAGGTAGGTTATCCAATTTTGGAGTACCTTGACCACAGTTCTTTTAACTTTCACTATGTTCAGCAGAGACTTTAGTTCTTCGTCAACTTGTTTATTTCTTCCTTTGGAATCAGTCGGAGGAGATATTCACAGGAGCTGTGAGAGAAGTTAAGGAGGAAACCGGGGTAAGAATTTGTCAATAGATATGGTGATATCTGTTCTAACATCCTATTCCATCTAGATCGTACTAATTTAGTCTTTTAGAATAGTTTAGAATATTCTTCTAAATAATGCTAGGTGCAATTTGTTGTTATCGCAGATCGATACCGAGTTCGTTGAAGTTATAGCGTTCAGGTAATAGCTATGTGTAATTGCTAATTTTCTGATAAAAGGTGAACAAAACTAGGATCCAACATATAGTATCGCTAATTTTTCTATTGCAGTCAGCATTGTTTAGAGAATGCTGCATATTTCTGAGCGTAAAGTGTTCATAAGTAAAGAAGTTGAAACAAGTGCTATGGGACACTTCATATAAATTCGGATTACTAATTTTCTACAACAGCAAGTATGTAATAGTTTTGTTTAACATTCAACTCCAGGCATGCTCACAATGTAACTTTTGAAAAGTCGGATTTGTTCTTCATCTGCATGTTACGACCGCTATCAACTGAGATTATAGTTGATGATCTTGAAATTCAAGCAGCCAAGGTAAATATTTGCACTCAAAGAATACAAGCTTATGCAGACCAAACTAGGTTTTTTTTCGCGTTGCTGGATTTTACGATTTTCTCTAACTTGTAGCGTCTTCAATTCCTTGTGCAGTGGATGCCCCTAGATGAATTTGTCGAGCAACCACTGATACAAGAAGATTCCATGTTCAAGAAGGTCATTTCTATATGCATTGCGCGGCTGGGGAAGCGTTACTGCGGTTTATCTTCTCATCAAGTGGTCTCCAAATTTGATGGCAGGTTATCTTCCTTGTACTATAACGTTGTTGACACACAAGATTCCAACTGTTCAACCTGTTGAAAGAAGGCCTGCTCAATCTCAGTACTGCCCAAAAATCTCAAAGTGTTCTGTATATGTGGAGTTTGAAGCCAAATGCATCATTATTGTAACAAAGTTTCAAACAAATGCTTCTTCATTTTATTTCTTTAGTTTTCTGATGTACATAGAAAATATGTCTTCTAACTAAATAAAATGCCTAATCCCCAAATGTTACTAAAAAATATTTGTAATTGGTTTTCTTCTTAAGTTCATGTATTTGTAGCGTTTGTATGTGACAAAAAGAAATGAAAAAACCCTTCATTTGGTGTTCAGAGACTTTTTTTTTTATTTTAACAAACGATATTATCTACACTAAGAGGGTGAGGGAATGGGTTAAGCCTCATAATGGACTAGCAATTATGTGGTTTAATTTTACTTTTGGCGAGAATAGAATATAAGAACTCTCACTTACAAATAAAAAGAAATACTACTAGACCGTAGTACTTAAGTGATTGGTGTTTGGGGACAATTAATTGAAATATTTATACAAGCACCCTGTAAAAATGTGTGTTTTTTCTAAACCACGCGGGAGAGGGAAATTCAAATTCAAATGTAAAGAAGCAAGTTCATTGCTATATCTACATCGTCTAACACACCTATGGACAATTTTGCTTTGTGTTAGTCATCCATAGAGTTGGAATAAAAAAGTGGAATAGTAGTTGTCGAATTTGGTGCTGTCAATTGCACAAGCCATTCCCAATGGAAAATTTTTAGTTGTGATAGGAACACGGATGGTACACCATGTATTTTTATGCAAGTGGTGAAAAATTTTAAATTTTAAGTTATTAACATTTTAACCCACATAATCCACCATTTATATAGGGACACATGATGTACTATTTCGTGTGACGAGAATATTGAAAAATCTCTCATTCCCAATGAAAGAATACATTGCCTGCCGGCTGAAAGAGAAAACTGAAGGACATTAGGGTTGCTAAGTCAAAATTATTGTCTAAATAATATATCCAGAAGTCAGAGGCAAAAAATAAACAATGTCACGCTGGTGGTCCTATGTTCCTAAGTTCCTAACTCATTGCTGAAGGTCAAGCTTTGTTGGACGGATTGCAATTTGCCAAAAAGGAATTAGAAGGCTTCGTATTGAAAGTTACTTAAAAATTCTCATCGACTCATCAGAGCAACTTAAATCTACTAAAGACAATTACGGTTCAGGTTATTGAATCAAAACAATTACTGTCTTAGTGGACAGTAATTGTCTGAGTGCATTTCTACCACTAATTAAATTGCCTAGGCAATTGGTATTAAAATATTAGTTTTTTAATAAAATAATAAAAAATATTTTTATGTTTAATTTTTTACCTATCTCGTCACACCACGTGTCATTAGTCAGAAATACAATTTTTCTAGATAGATTTTCAGTAGATTTTTAACCAATCACATAGGACCACAAGTCATGATCCCGTAAGAATTTTGTGGATAGATTGATACAGTGGCGGATCCATAGTGGGGTCAATGGGGTCGCACGACCCCTTGGAAGCCATGGAAACAACCTTAGAGACCCCTTGGAGCTTCTGGTGCGACCCCTTGGCTGCACACCAAGTGTTCGACGAAAGGTCTGAAAGAACTCCTCGGCTGGGCTGGTTGAAGACGAAGGCGCGCGCTTGTTTTTTTTAATTTTTAAAACAACCTGGGCAAACCGACGTCGTTTTGGCCCAGGAAAGCCAAAACGACGTTGTTTTGGGCCAGGTCTGAACAAAAAAAAAATGCCCAGCGTGTCCTGGGCAGGTTTGAACAAAAAAAAAAGCCCAGCGTGTCCTTTTCAGCCCTATTTCACACAGATCCGAAGCCATTCATTCCAAAACCCCCAAATTTCTTTTGTTTTCTCCTCCTCCAACCCTAAGTTCCAAACTCAATCCCCCCAAACCCTCAACTCCATCTCCTCCCTTGTTGCCGCCATTAAGGTGCCTTTGTGCTGCCGTCGTCGTCACTGTGGTGGTGGTGCCACCAGCTTTGCTCTTTGTATTTGCTCATTGTTATTGAATTCAAGTAAGTTCTAAACCCTATGTATGATATTTTTAATTTAATTGAAACCTAATTCATATTTATTTTGATTATATTGGTGGTTTGTTTATATTGTGAGTATTTATTGAGAACATTTTGTATATGTGGAATATATTTAATTTAATTGAAATTCAATTCATATTTATTTTGATTATATTGATGGTTTGTTTATATTGTGAGTTTTTATTTTCATTATTTTGTATATGTAGAATGCAAGATGAGATATTTAATTTAATTGAAATCCAATTCATACTTATTTTGATTATGTTGATGGTTTGTTTATATTGTGAGTATTTATTTTGAATATTTTGTATATGTAGAATATATTTAATTTAATTGAAATTCAATTCATATTTATTTTGATTATATTGATGGTTTGTTTATATTGTGAGTTTTTATTTTCATTATTTTGTATATGTAGAATGCAAGATGAGATATTTAATTTAATTGAAATCCAATTCATATTTATTTTGATTATGTTGATGGTTTGTTTATATTGTGAGTATTTATTTTGAATATTTTGTATATGTAGAATTATTATGGAACGGTTTTTTAAGAGAAAGTCATCATCGGGTTCGGGTAGTTTGAATAATGTTGATAGTTCAAATACTGTTGGTAGTTCAAGAACTCCAAGTTCAAGACAAAGTCAGTTAAATGGTGTTTTGGGTAATCTTGAAGCGGATCCTGGATTGAGAACTTGAATAATAGATTATGATGCTAATATGAGAGATGAGGTCCGAAGATCATATCTACAAAAAGGACCTTGTCAACCAAGAGGTCATAATTTCCCAATAACTAATATGTCGGGAATTAATCGACGCTTCATTCCCCAATGGTTTGATGAGTTTGATTGGTTGGAGTACAATATATCTAAAGATGCGGCATTTTGTCTCTATTACTATCTCTTTAAAACCAATTTTGCACAAGTGGGTAGTGAAGCTTTCATTGGACACGGATTTAAGACTTGGAAGAAAGGGAGAGAAAGATTTAAGATGCATGTTGGACCGGTTGGGAGTGTTCATAATAAGGCTAGAGAAGCTGCTACAAATTTGATGAATCAAACTACACATATTGAAACGGCAGTGAGCAAACACTCCGACCAAGCTCGTAAGGCTTATCGCACATGCTTGAATGCATCAATCAAAGTGCACTAAGTTTTTATTGCGATAAGGTCTTCCTTTTCGAGGCCATGATGAAAGTGCCACTTCAAGCAATAGGGGAAATTACTTTGAGCTATTGCAATTCCTTGCAGATAATAATGATAAAGTTAGAGAAGTTGTGATGGAAAATGCTTCGGGGAATCTCAAATTACTAGCTCCTAGCATTCAAAAAGAAATTGTGAATTCTTGTGCCCTTGAAACACTTGATGCTATCATGGATGGTCTAAAAGATAGATTCTTTTCAATAATGGTGGATGAAGCACGTGATGTGTCGATGAAAGAGCAAATGGCTATGGTGTTGCGTTATGTGGATGACAACGGGCATGTAATTGAAAGATTTGTGGGTATCCAACATGTTACCAACACTACTTCAAGTTCCCTAAAGGATGCTATTGACACATTATTTTCTCGCAACGGTTTGAGCATTTCCAAGCTACGAGGACAAAGTTATGATAGTGCTAGCAATATGATAGGTGAGTTGAATGGCCTTAAAACAAAGATATTGAGAGAACAACCTTGTGCATATTATGTTTATTGCTTTGCTCATCAACTTCAACTAGCTCTTGTTGCCGTAGCAAAGAAGAATATAGACATTGCCTCTTTTTTTGCAATGGCTAATAGTGTGGTTAATCATGTTGGAGCATCTTGTAAGCGGCATGATTTACTTAGAGGGAAACTTCAAGAAGAGCTTGTGATAGCTTTTGAAAATGATTGTCTTATAACGGGGCGAGGCTTAAATCAAGAAACAAGTCTCAAACGTGCCGGTGACACACGATGGAACTCACACTATGGTACCTTGATTAGCATCATTTCCATGTTTTCATCCGTGGTTCATGTGCTTCAAATTGTTATTGATGATAATCCCAATGAAAGTGCAGGTGAAGCAAATAAGTTAATGAGAGAAATACATACTTTTGAGTTTGTATTTCACCTTTTCTTGATGAAAGTCATATTGGGACTCACAAATGATTTGTCACAAGCATTGAAAAGGAAAGATCAAGAAATTGTGAATGCAATGGCTTTAGTGAAATCATGCAAGGAAAAGCTACATTGGATGAGGAATAATGGGTTCGATGCATTGGTTGATGAAGTATCTTCTTTTTGTGAAAAATATTATATTGATGTTCCTAACATGGAAAAGGCATTTATACTTCCAAGGAGGTCAAGGCGTAATACTCCAATAAAGACAAATCGTCATCATTATCGTGTGGAGCTCTTTATTTATGTCATTGATGAGCAAATTACGGAGTTAGAGGATCGCTTTAATGAGGTAAATACCGAGTTGCTTATTTGTTTGGCATGTTTGAGTCCGAAAGATTCATTTGTAGCTTTTGATAAACCAAAGTTACTTCGTCTTGCTCAATTTTATCCTCAAGACTTTTCGGATGAGGATCGTTTGGCACTTGAAGATCAACTTGAGATTTATATTCATTATGTGCGTTCCAGTAGTGATTTCTCTCAATTGGAAGGGATTGGTGATCTTGCAAAAAAAATGGTGGAGACAAGGATGCATCAAGTATTCAATTATGTATATTTGCTCATTACATTGTCTTTAGTTTTACCAGTTGCAACTGCTTCAGTGGAGAGAGCATTTTCTGCCATGAATATTGTTAAGGGTCCACTTAGGAACAAAATGGGAGATCAATGGTTGAGTGATAGCTTGCTTGTTTATATTGAGAGAGATATTTTTGCTTGTATTGAAAATGAAGCTATAATGCTTCGTTTTCAAAATATGAAACCTCGTCGTGGACAATTATAGCTTGTAATATTGTTTCCGTTATGAATTATGAATGAAAGTACTATGATTTCATTTTCAACATGTTTTTCCATCCTAAATTTTTTTTTTTGGACTTTTACACTACGACCCCTTGTGGTAAGATTCCTGGCTCCGCCACTGGATTGATAAGATTTTTAACCAATTCCGTCACGTCATGTGTTACTACGGCGTGCCACGCAACATTATCTACAACATAGATTGGAAGGTCACAGACGACCCTTTCAGTGGGGAAATCCCAGAATCAACGATAAAACAAACCTCAAGTTGTATTATTCATGAACCTTGTGTAATCATTGCCTAAAGATCAAAAGATAAAACAATTAATATTAACTCATCGCACATCCCTACCAAAATTTGGCTTGAGGATACACTAGTTAGGCATCAAAGAAATAAAAATACGATGGTGTAAGTGATGTAGGCATCAGATTTATAAAAATTGAAATAGAACTAATAACATGCATTAATCAAGAGATTTTTTTTTATTATTTATTTTAAAGACAACATTTTGTATTTCATTCAGAAGCCAATAGGCTAACAATTACAATGGAGTCGAGGCTCTTCCAGGAGATCATACACAATGATTGGAGGGTGATCAAACAAAGTACACTCACCATCCGAATGGATGGCAAAGCGAGCTATGAGCAACAGAGTTGGCTTGGCGGTGGATATATGAAACAATAGCTCCAGTGATCAAAAGAAGCAGTGACTTTGCATCCTCGATGATTGGCCCAACATGAGACAAATTCACTAAAGATACATTCAAGGCCAAAATGATCTGGTGAGAATCGCTCTCAAAGACAACATTATGAATTCCCCTTTCAACCACCAGCTTAAGCCCAGTACGGATGGCCAACGCCTCCACTTGGACGTGTGAAAAGACATCAGCAAAATTCCTCATTGCAGCTCCCACAAAGCACCCATTAGAGTCCCTGATCACAATTACTGCACCACCAATCTCAGCGTTATGGTTCCACACACCATCCATGTTAACCTAGTGATATCCCGGAGGTGGACTTGACCATCGTGGAGAGATAATCAGGCGAATATGAGCCGGAGGTTTGGACGTGATTTTTAAAAATTCCTACCACCAATTAAAAGCACGGCACGCCACGATATTAGGCATAGGATTCAAAATCTCCCCCCAGAATTTTGAGATCCTAGCTGACCAAATAGCCCAAATCTTTATCAGGATCCTATCGAAGTCGACCTGATTCAAAGTTTTGTGCCATTCGGAATGCCCAATCCACTACAAATTCGTCGGCTATAGGAGATTGGAAAGCACCCATATGAGAGGAAAACCAAACAGCTCGGGCAAACAGACTCTAGCAGAAGATGGCCCTCTAACCCACAAAAAATACAATGAGGGTCAACAATAATGTGTTTGCGAATAAGATTGGATGGCGTTGGAACGATATTAGACAGAATTCTCCAGGCTATCATTTAACTTTAGGTGGAATGTTGGCCTTCCAAAGCATTTCCCAAAGACCATCGAGGGGACAACTTGGTGTCGAGGAGGAAACAAGCAGAAAGGGCGGCAAAATCCAGTTCCTAGCAACATGATAAGCACTTTGGACGGTGAATTGCCCTTTCTTGTCATAATGCCAGATGATTCTATCTTCCATTGGGCGCTTGCTCAGAGGAATAGATCGCACTAGGTCTACTTCTTCCTTCGAAAGAATCGAAGATAGGAGGTCCATATTCCATTGGAAATCAATCATGATAAAGTCGAGAACAACAGATATGGGCGTGTTCACAGGCCTTGGTGAAGAAGCCTCGAAGGCCCAATTTACCATCTTGATCCTAGCGTAATAATCTTTTGGCCCGCACAAATGCTACGCCATACAAACGAGGTATTCAGCCACACCTTCGCATCCAAAAAGGAGGAATGCGGGAAATACAGAGCTTTCAGTAGCCTAGCCACTAGAGATTGAGGTTCCACAAGTAATTTCCACCCTTGCTTTGCTAGCAACCCAAGATTAAAGGCGTAGAGGTTACAAAACCAAAGGCCACCCTCTGATTTTGGTCGACAAAGTTTGTCCCAAGCCAACCAATGAATCCAATTAGAATTACTTGTATCATTTCACCAAAACAACGCCATAATTTGATGCAAGTCATCGCATAAGTATTTTGGCAGTTGGTGACAGTACATCGAGTATAGTGGGATCGTTAGGGCAATCACCTTCACTAATAACTCTTTTCCGGCTGCACTCAGACATTTCCCTTTCCACCTTGGAGTTTTTTCCAAAGACGTTCCTTTATGTTGTAAATTGAGAGTTTCAATATTCATGCAACATCATAATTGTACAAGAGTTATAGTCAGAATATATATACAAGAAGAAAGGAACCGAAACATATGGCTCATTGATTTACACCTAGTCCTAGTCAGCTAGTTACAATCCCTTGAAATAAGGAAAAAAGATAAAGCCTACATGCTGAAAAAGTTGATGCCATGCTGCACAAGCTGATGCCATAATGCACAGTGCACAATATTACTTTTTCTGTTGAAAAGCTTGCATAAACAGTACTACTTTTTCTTCCTGCTGAAAAGCTGCACATACAATACTACTTTTTCTTCCAATATTCCCCCTCAAGCTGGATCAAAATGATTGATTGATCCAAGCTTGAACAAAATGCATTGAAATGCAGTGAAAAACAGCCCTTTGGTAAAAATATATGCGAGCTGATCATGGCTTCGTGTGTAGTGGGTATCGATAACATTAGACTGAACTTGTGCTCGAATATAATGACAATCAACCTCTATATGTTTTGTGCGTTCGTGAGAAACTGGATTTGATGCAATGTGCATCGCAACCTGATTATCACAGTACATAGACATTGGCTGACTATAGGAGAAGCCTAAATCCAGGAGAAGACCCTTGAGCCAAATGAGTTCGCAGGCTGTAGAGGCCATGGCACGATACTCAGCCTTGGCGCTAGACCTTGCAACAACGCTTTGCTTCTTGCTTTTCCAGATAACCAAATTGCCTCCCACAAAGGTGCAGAAACCAATGGTGGATTTACGATCAATGGAGTTGCCCACCCAATCAGCATCGGTGTATCCTGAAAGCTGGCTTGCAATCCGTCATTTTAGCTTCTTGAAGAAGATCAAGAACATACTTGCGCTGATTTAAGAAGAAACCTTTACAAAAGTATGCCATTTCAATTCCCAAAAAATATTTGAGATTGCCAAGATGTTTGATGGCAAATTGGTTGTTGAGATATTGTTTGAGGAAGGTGATTTTTGAAACGTTATCTCCAGTCACAATAAGATCATCCATATATATGAGCACCACCAATTTTCCCACTGAGTTAGTTCGAACAAACATTGAGGAATCAGCATGACTCCTATGAAACCCAACTTGTTTAAGAACAAAACTAAGCTTAGTGTACCAAGCTCGAGGAGACTGCTTTAGACCATAGATTGCTTTATGGAGTTTGCACACTAAATCTGTGTCATTGGATTGAGAATAACCTGGAGGAAGTTTCATATAAACCTCTTCTTCAAGGTCACCATGCAAGAAGGCATTCTTGAGGTCCATTTGAAAAAGAGGCCATGCATGATTAATTGCAACTGATAACAACACCCTAACTGTGTTCATTTTTGCAACCGGAGTAAATGTCTCCTTATAATCCATACCATAAGTTTGAGTGAACCCACGGGCAACCAAACGTGCTTTGTGTCTCTCAATGGTGCCATCTGAGTTAAACTTGGTCTTATAGACTCAACGACTTCCCACTGCTTTCATATCCTTGGGAAGTTTGACAACCATCCACGTGTGGCTCTCGTGGAGAGCTTAAAGCTCATCGGCCATGGCTTTTATCCACTCAGCATAAAGATTAGCCTCTTGAAAGGTTTGTGGCTCACAGACCCCAATGATAGTACTTAGAAACGCAGCATAGGTAGGTGAGAATTTGTTATAATTAGTGGCATTAGTCAAGGGATACCTGGCTGTATAGGTTACATAATCAAGTAACCTGGATGGCGGTTGCCTTTCTCGAGCAGGATTGCGACGGACAACATTGGGTTGATCTGGGGAATGAACTATTGAAGGAGCCTCAGGATTTGAACTGGTGGTACTAGTATGAGTGACTTGAACTTCAAGTGTTTCCTGTGCATTGGTGACATCGTGTTCAGTTTGCATTTGTTAGGATATTGACAATGCAGGATCACTAGGAGAAAATGTTGGCGCATCACAACCAGAATATGACATAGGGAAGAGTTCACTTAGATGTTCCCCCTGCCGAGAACAATCCATAGGTCGTGAAAAATAAGGAGTGCCTTCATCAAACTTAACATCCCTTGAAACCACCATTTTTTGAGTTGTGGGGTTGTAGCATCGATACCCCTTTTGCGTGGATGAGTAGCCTAGGAAGACACATTTTGCAACTCTAGGATCCAATTTGTCACGATTTGGGGCTTGAATATGAACAAAACATGTACACCCAAAAACCCTCAAAATGCGTCAAATTGAGTTTTCTTCCCTTCAAGACTTTGTAGGGTGATTTGAAGTATAAAGCTTTACTACGTAATCTATTAATGAGATAGGTGGCTGTGAGCACTCCTTGGGACCAAAACTTCTTTGGGACATTCATATTGAACATAAGTGCTCTAGTTTTCTCAAGAAGATCCCTATTCTTTCTCTTAGCTACCCCCATTTTGTTGGGGTGTTCCAACACAACTTGTTTGATGTAGAATGCCATGCATGCTCAAGTACTATGACATGTTATAGGACATATATTCGGTGCCATTGTCTGATCTTAAAACATGAATGTGTGAAGAAAATTGAGTGGTGACAAGTTTATGAAAATCTTTAAAAACATTCACAACTTCACTTTTAAGTTTCAAAAGATACAACCAAGTGATCCTTGTGAAATCATCCACAAAGGTTACAAAATATTTGTATCCATAAAAGGATTCCAAAATGGGTCCCCAAATATCGGAATGCACAATTTCAAAAGGATTACTAGCTCTTGACATAGAGGAAGTAAATGGTAATCTAGCAAACTTAGACAAGTGACAAACATCACAAGGATTTATAATTTTATAGAAGCTTGGAAACAAAGTGGATAAAACTCTTTCAGAGGGATGCGTTAGTCGTTGGTGCCAAAGTTTTTATTCTTGCACGAAACTTGAATTAACTTGAAAGACTTTGGGAACTTGGGTAGATAATAGAGACCATTTAAGAGGAAACCCTCACCAATTGTCTTCTTTGTGGCTAGGTCTTGAAAAATAACATTGTGAGGAGAGAAGTTAGCAAGACACTTTAGTGAATTTGTGATTTTTCCAACAGATAAAAGTTGGAAAGGAAAAGAGGGGACATAAAGAGCATCAGACTTTATGTTGTTAGAGATCAAATTCACTTTTCCCTTCCCTAGAACTGAGGCACCCTTGCCATTGGCAACTGATACATGAGAAAGAATTGGCAGTTTTTGAAAATCATGCAAGGTTGTAAATTTATTTGTCATATGATCAGTGGCACCTGAATATATAATCCAATAATCATACACACTACCAACTTTGAGAGCAGTTGAAAAGGAGTTCAAGATACTTGAGATGTCTCTTGAAGGTATACGTTCATTTTCAGCCAAAAAGCCTGCAAATTTTCCAAGTAGTGTTGTCTCATTGTTGTCACAATGGTGGATTGTCCCTTCATAATCACTACTTCCTTGTTTCTTATGAAGAAAAGCTGCAAATTCATTAATTAATGCAATTGGGTTGGAAGTGAAACTTGAAACCCCTTCTGTAGACGAGGAGACTGCATGATTTGCATGGTTGGCTTTGAAAGGAGAATGATTGGATTTGAAAGGAGAATTGTGAGAGAATTTTGAAGGGCCCTTCTGATTCTTTGACAGCTTTGGTTTTAATTCCAAATGTAAAATCCAACACCAATCCCTTGATTGTCCACTCGCATTGCAATAACTGCACTTTAAGTCTCTTTTCCCCTTGTAGCTTTTTTCCTCAACACCCTTATGATTAGAAGCATAGGCCCTGACTTCTGGCATTTTTTGGATTGGCTTCTATGTTCATTACCTTTTTATGTACCTCATCTCGCTGAATAATAGCACAAACACTAGAGAATGAAGGCAGATCATGGTTTATCAAAATATGGCTTCGAAGGTCTTCGAACTCAGAACTGAGACTTGCTAAAAGCTGGAAGATTTTGTCTTCCTCAGCCCTTTTAATTAGCACCGCAGCATCAATGATGTGAGGACGATAGACATTTAATTCATTCCACATGGTTGTTAGCTTCCCAAGATGTTGCACGAATGATTGTCCTTCTTGCTGCAAGCCAGAAATATCTCTATTTAGTTGGAAAACACGAGCTGAGTTGTTTTGGTTTCCATACATTTCTTTGAGATTCTTCCAAAGATGCATGGATGACTCAACATAATTGAAAATCTCGGCAATTTTTTGCTCCATTAAGTTGAGCAACCACTACATGACCAGCTGGTCCTTGCACAACCAAGCATCGTAACTTGAAAAAGAGATTTTAGGCATTTTAATGGCTCCATTGACATAGCCAAGTTTAGACCTTCCCCCTAGAGCTAATGTAACAGCCCTTTTCCCAAGGAAGATAATTAAACTTGTTTAAAAGCACTGAACTAAGACGTTGGTTTGGTTTAACCTCAACATCAGAAAAAAATGAAGGTGGAGAAACATGGGAACTCTCTCCTTCAAGACTTACAGAACTTTCTTCAGCCATGGTTGTGGGTTGAAGAACAGCTCAGAGAACTATCAGAAAAATATACAGAGACAGGCCTGTTAGGGTCACTGCTCTGATACCATTTTGTAAATTGAGAGTTTCAATATTCATGCAACATCATAATTGTACAAGAGTCATAGTCAGAATATATATACAAGAAGAAAGGAACCGAAACCTATGGCTCTTTGATTTACGCCTAGTCCTAGTCATCTAGTTACAATCCCTTGAAATAAGGACAAAAGATAAAGCCTACATGCTGCACAAGCTGATGCCATGATGCACAGTGCACAGTACTACTTTTTCTGCTGAAAAGCCTGCACAGACAATACTACTTTTTCTTCCTGCTGAAAAGCTGCACAGACAGTACTACTTTTTATTCCTGCTAAAAAGCTGCACAGACAGTACTACTTTTTCTTCCAATACTTTATATGATTAAAGCAAGCCCCTCGGTTTCAACCCATAAAGGTAGGCAACTCAAGGTACTTTTCATGTCTGTCCACCCATTCCATCCTAATCAAGTCAACCAGTGAAATCTGATCTCCCCTTCTAATGTTTCTTCTAAAACTCACTGCACTTTTCAACAAATTCACTTGTTGACACGATCCGCCTTCATAAGAGTTAAGAATTGATTTCACCCACAGCCAATCTTCCCGACGAGTTCGCACAAACACAAAGCAATCATCTGCCAAGAGAAGGTGATGGATCGACAGGGCATTCTGGAAGATGGAAATTCCTTGGATAACACCTGAGAGGCCCTCGACACACAATAAGAAGATATAGGGTGAAATAGGGTCACCTTGTCTCAGACCACGGGATAGCAGCATGTAACCTTTTAGAGAACCATTGACAATAAACGAGTATGACATTGAGGAGACACACATCATGACCAAATTCACCCACTTCATATTAAATCCCAGCTCCAGCATAACACGTTCTAGGTAGTTCCACTCGATTTTGTCGTAAGCTTTACACATATCTAGTGTCAGAGCGAAGAATCAAGAGATTAAACCTTAACGAGCAAATTTAAACCTGGCAAGTTGGTCATATGTAAAGTGTAATCATACATCCATATTAAAACAAAAATAAATATGTCTTTATGAAACCATGAGAATGAATCCAACGTCATCGTCAATCTCCCACTCAGTCGGTTTCAATCTCTCTAGGGCAGTGAAAGAAGGGTCAGTATTTGTCGTAAATGTCTTAGACTTTCTTGGCAAAGATGGAGCCACTCGAGAGATATACAACACACTTGTAGCTCAAGAATGAAGATGAACTAGTAGATCCCGCCAACGACGAAAGACCTACTGAAGAAGAGAGCGAGATAGTCTATTGGACTCGGGAAGGAAAAGAAGGAAAAGTGAAGAGTTAGTGTGTCATAGCAGTTGGGCGGAGGTGTCACATGAGTGGGAGATGAAGATGATGATGTCTTTTTTCTTTCAATAGGGATTTTTGTTTTTAAACTTTCAAGTAATAAAATAAAATATTGATTTTTGATGGTTAATCCACATGACGCAATATGGTTGGATTGATGGGCTCCATCCTTGTGCCACATAAGCAAACTAAAATTTCCATGTTCATCGAGCTTTTATAAGAAAATAATTGAATCCATGAGTTTAATGGTGATTTAGAAGGGAAATCGTTTTTAACAAGAGTGAATGGAATGAAACTTTTGTTACCAATAATTTCATTGTTCGCTTTGTTGTGTTCTACTTATCTGAGGTTCATTAAGCAACAAATACATAGCAATGTAAGTGTGAGAGAGTCCCTTTAGGATAGTAAATTCGTATAGACAAGGAGAATCCTAGCAGATATCTAGCAATATATATTCTTTCCTTATAATGTTGTGATTACTTGTGGTACAAGCTGTTTGTACCATACTTAGGTCCTTCATATTTAAATCTCGTATAAATACTCGGAGAACTCAAATGTAATTATGTAATAAATGAAGGGGCAAATATGTAATAAGTGAGGAGCCCTTATCCTATAAAAGGATTCCTCACCCTCCTCATTTGGGGAGGCCAAGTTTTGGGCCAAGATTGAGGGCAAGGCTTAGGCCACAGAAAATAGGCTAGAGAGCACATTGCCTCTAGCCTTCTTGTATATTCCACATTCAGAGTGAAACTCATATCAACATCAGTGTGGACGTAGCCTAAACATTGGAGTAAACCACGATACATCTTGTGTACTTTCTTGCAAATTCACGGTCGGATTTACGTTGTTCCAATACCCCTCTGGTTTTGTGCATCAACATTTGGCGCTGTCTGTGGGAAACGACCCAAAAAATCATGTCGGTTCTCTTCATTTTTTCATCTCACCACCATGAATCTGCAAAAAACCCAAGAACTCAAAGCTTTCCCAGAAAACCCACAAAGCTACATCCTCTCTCACTCAGTTTCTAGTTCGACTCGAACAAGTGGATCGATAGCATAATAGGCGGTGAGGATTCAATGGATAATTCCAAACTGCCTTCTGCTTGCGACATGTGGTAGGGGAGCAATTCTGATTTCAGTCTCTACGGCGTCGATCCGTTTCGACCCCACTGCCCGAGTTGACTCAGCAATCCCTGTTCTCCGCCGTCAGAGCTCAACTGAGTCATATTCTCTGAGACCCATAACCAATTGCCAACGTGGACTTTACCGCTACCACAGTAACTACACCGGGTTTTGGTAAAGGAGTCCAAATCAACCGACCCTCAGTCACTCCAAAACGACACCGTCGGAGTGTCGTTAAGGTCGCCCGAGATCGAGTCAGAACCGCCGCTGCTAAAAGCCCTCATCGACAACGCCAGGCTTGCCGAGTCCGACCCCAACGGTGCTGTCAAGTCTCTGGTTTGACTCAGGGAATCGGTCTCAGACCATGGAGATCCAACTGAAAGAGTCGCCTTTTACTTCATAGAAGCGCTGCAAAATAGAGTATCATTTCTGCAATTAGAGAAGAGCTTTACGACTGCGTATAACACTCCTTGCGAGGACTTCACGTTGTCGTACAAGGCCCTAAACGATGCATGCTCGTATTCTAAGTTCGCCCATTTAAACGGTGAACCAAGTGATACTCGAAGCGACAGAGAGAGCTACCAAGATCCACATAGTCGACTTTGGAATCGTCCAAGTCGACTTTGGAATCGTCCAAGCTGCATTTGACTATATCAAAACTGCTCTTTCCAAATTTGAAGATGGACCTTTCTTTCTTCGCAAGTTCAGTTTGGTCCGAGCTTTCTGGAGGGAAACATTAGGTGCGGCGGAGACTAAGTCGGTCCCGACTGCAGCTGCCGCGTAGGCTCTTGATTGAGCTTCGATTTGGAAGCCTCTGACTACTGATTTCATTGTAGAGAAGCTCATTCGCTTCAGAAGTGTGGATGTCATTGCTGAGTGCTGAGCAGCTAAGTCGACTACATGGGTGGGTATAGGACTGATCAAGTTGAGGATGACCGAGGCATCCAGAGAGGTTGCTAACACGCTTGCCAGGTTCTTGTTTTACGGTCTCCACGACCAGATCCCCAACCGTCTGGTCCAACAGTGCCATCTGCAATCTGCAAAGTAAAGCAAAGTAAAACAAAGAGCTTTACTTTACTTTTGTCTGCCATTTGCAAAGTAAAGCAAAGTAAAGAAAAGAGCTTTACTTTACTTTTCTCATATTTTTAACTCAGTCATCCATACGCACTCATGGAAAACAACCACAAAGATAAGACTCTTATCTTTACAGCCTATACCCACTGTCATTGATGAATATTTATTAAGTTGTCTTCTGCAAACTGGAGCAACTATTGTATAGTTATACTGATGTGTAAAGAAGGCAGCATGCCAAAAAAAAAAAAAGTACGTCCAGTACTCCAAAATTATTCGGCAGCCTGCCGCTATTATCACCACTAGGTGATCAAAAGTATGTCCAATACTTCAAAATTATTCGGCAGTCTGCCGCTATTATCACTAACCAGGTGATTAAAAGTACATCTAGTACTCCAAAATTATTCGGCAGCCTACCACTATTATCACCAACCAGGTGATCAAAAGTACATCTAGTACTCCAAAATTATTCGGCAGCCTGCCGCTATTATCACAAACTAGGTGATCAAAAGTACGTCCAGTACTCCAAAATTATACATGAGCATCACTCATGTCAATCATACATAAACATTCATTAGCGTCACTCATGTCAATCATACATAAACATTCATGACCATCATTCATGTCAACATCCATAAGCATCACTCAGGTCAACATCTATGAGCATCACTCATGTCAATCAACATAAACATTCATGAGCATCACTCATGTCAATCAGCTTAGAAAGCTTCATGTATAGAGCTCTAGCTTCGAGAGCTCCAGCTTCGAAAGCTTCATTTACGAAGCTCTGACTTCAAAGCTGTATTTACAAAAGCTCCAGCTTCAAAGCTTTACTTTCAAAGCTACACCTACAAAGCTTCAGTGCATGGTATACAAAGACTGCCTCTGAACAACCGCCACTTCGGCCAATATATGGATTAAATTTGAAGTCTCTAACCAACAACCTCTATTAACTGAAGACTTGGGGGACTACATTATGTACCATATATTGGGCTTCCGCAACTAGGCCTCATGAAAAATACTTGGGGGACTTAGCCCATTATTTATGTACTGAGGAGCGAGCCCTTATTCTATAAAAGGGACTCCCTCACTTTCATTAGAGAGCACCCATTATTCATGTATTGAGGAGCGAACCCTTATTTTATAAAAGGGACTCCCTCACCATCATTAGAGAGCATTGCCGCCAGTTGAGCAACCGCCACGCCGCGAGCATCACTCCTAACCCATCATTTATGTATTGAGAAGCGAGCCCTTATTTTATAAAAGGGACTTCATCACCATCATTAGAGAGCATCACTGCCAACTGAGCAACCGCCTTGCCGTGAGTATCAACTCTAGCCCACCATTTATGTATTGAGGAATGAGCCCTTATTCTATAAAAGGGACTCCCTCACCTTCAAACGCCACAAGCCGAGCCAACTAAAGCAACATAAGCCACAAGTCGAGCCAACCAAGGCAACATAAGCCACAAGCCGAGCAATCTTGCAACATGTGCTACTTCTAATTGAACATCATTTCACATTGAGCACTGCCTCATATTGAGTATCAATTCTAGACGACATCTAGTTACTTCAGCCCACACATGGACTGAATTTCAAGTCTCCAGCCAAAAGACTCTTTTGACTGAAAACTTGGGGTACTACTGTTTGTACCATACTTAGGGCCTCTGTATTTAGATCTCGTATAAATACTCAGAGGACTCAAATGTAATTATATAATAAATGAAGGGGCAAATATGTAATAAGTGATGAGCCTTTATCCTATAAAATGACTCCTCACCCTTCTCATTTGGGCATGCCAAGTTTTGGGCCAAGATCGAGGGCAAGGCTTAGGCCACAGAAAATAGGCTAGAGAGCACACTGCCTCTAACCTTCTTGTATATTCCTCATTCAGAGTGAAACTTATATCAACATCAGTGTGGACGTAGCCCAAACATTGGGGTGAACCACGATACATCTTGTGTTCTTTACTTTCTTACAGATTCATGGTCGGATTTACGTTGTTCCAAGATTGCAAGAATCTCCAAGAAATAGGAAACGAGTTTGTCGGAACAAGCCTCCATGTCTTGCGGAGCAAGCATGGGCTCGTCGTCAAGACTTGCGATCCTAGACAACCATTCCGGAGTCCAATAGGGGTGTAGTCGCACCATTGGTCCCCTTTGTATGACCCAACCTAATCGAAGTTGGTTAGTCCATAACGAGATTTAGAAGTCATTTGTATTTTGATTCGCCTTACTCCACCTAAAAAAAAATTCGTGGTCCACACTTATTTGCCTTATCCACAACTAGTGTTAATCAACTCGACTTCTGTTAACCTGTCATGTCTACCTAGTGCAATTTTGCTCCTTGGCGATGAAGTGTATGTGCTCACAGTGGCAGATCTAGGAAATATTATTAGGGTGGTCAATAAGAATAGCACGCATCACACATTTTTTTTAACAGAAATAACATGCATATCGCCATTTCTTTGAGTCTTGGTAGGCCTAAAGTCATTTGCAAAGGCATCATGTACACCTGTTAATGCCTCCTTTGTGTGGGTAACTAACATGTCCAAGGCTGCTACCATATAAATGCTTAACAAAGGAACACACTTATCTTGAACACACTAACAAATTGATTGATATCATTGCATCCCATTAGTATGTTTATCCAAGAATGATAATGCTTTGTTCATTCTATGAGATTACCACTTCATTTATTTTGCATTTTTGGATAGTCTTTTACTTAGTTCTTTTTTTTCTTCCTACAATTGTAATCATAACCAACAAACAAACCAGAAGTAAATTATATTAGCACTAGACTGTAAAGGGGCATCACCTCTCTATTGCATTTTATCAAGCAGTTGGAGGGCATATATGAAGGGTAACTCCAACCTTCAAAAGAGCAGCACTTAAGTCATCCATGGAGATTCATCGGAGTTCAGAAGGTCAGCTAACCCCATTGCCCCTAAGTCGATCAACCCATGTGTGCTCGTCCCACCTGATTTCTAACCTAGAATGGGTTTTCAGTTCTATGCAATTCCCTTAATAGTTTGCAGAACAAGTTCAGTTTCTGCTACTATTCACAGGTTGGTTAGAGACGGCAGAACCCTTAACTAAGGGTTTTAATGGCATCACAAATGCCATTTAAGAAAGGGTATTCTAGTATTTTAAATTAGTTGTTCAAGGGTGTTTACGATATTTAATGTAATATCATAACAAATGCCAATTAATGAAGGGTATTCTTGTATGGCTAAACCCTTCCCTTTAGTATAAAGGTAGGGAGGAGGTCGGGGAGTTAGGAGAAGAATAATTTTTCTTTTAATTTTTAATTTTATTTCTTTTTTAAATATTTTAAATCAAATAAATAATTTTGTAAATAAGTTTATAAGAATTTATAAAAAATTTAACAGAAATTAGATGGAAATGTCTTTAATTAGCTAACGAAGATAAATAGAAGTACCAAATTGAAAACACAAGGACTAAATTGACCCAATAACTAAAACATAGAGACCATTTTAACATTTAAGCCATAAAAATAATGATGTACTCAACAAAAAAAAAAAAAAAAAAAAAACCATGACGGGTATTCTTATATTTTAAATTAGTTGTTCAAGGGTGTTTACGACATTTAATGTATCTCAGCGAATGGGTGCTTTTGGTATTTCAGTTAGTCATGTAAGAATTGTAGACCACTTAGGGTGTGTTAATTGCACCAGACTATCTTGGACTAAACTAGCTTTAAGGATTAAGCTGGACTGCCTTAGAATAGACTAAGCTGGACTAACTTAGTGAAACGTTTAATGCAGTGTCGGACTAAGAAGCAGGATAATTAATAAATTCTAATATTATATTAATTTATCTAAATCTCTATTAATATTTTATTCTTAATTCTCTCATTTTTTCCTCTATTTTTTCCTGAAAACTCTTCCTTTTCTTTGAAACCCAATTCCACACTTTAAGATCAAATCAAAACCAACTTGCTACAATTACATATCAAATAAAAACCAACTCCCCGCAATTACAGATCAAATCAAAATCAACTCCCAACAATTTTAAATTCCACAATTTGAGATTAAATCAAAACCAATTCCACAATTTGGCATCTCAGGTTGCTTACCCCATCTTTATCACCGACGATCCCAAGCCGCTGTCATCCTAATCCAAGACCTTTGCCATTTTCGTTGTTGTTGTGGGCGCGGACGTTTTGGCCTCCAATATTCCTTCATCGACGTCGTGTTCCTCACCCATCACTGGGTTCACAAGGATTCTATGATTTGGGTTTCAATAGTTGTCGTGATCCTCACCCACCACTGGGTTCACAAAGATCCCATGATTTGGGTTAGAACGGAGACCATTGGCAGCGATCTGTGCCCACGACGGTTGGAGGTGGTGCAGTTATATAGGTCTTGTTGGAGGAGGAAGAGACGGAAGGGAGTAGAGAAGGAAGACGGTCTTAGCTAGTCCCTTCCTTTTCGAGAGCTCTCGCTAAGAACTTCTAGCGAGCCTGTTAGTCCACACAAGTCCCCTTTAGTCTCATTAAACATAATCCTAGTATCTAACAAACGCTGGATTATAGTCCAGTCTAATCTAGTGAGAGTTAAGGAAGCCAAACAATGGACTGCGCCATTTTGTGTCTTTTCCCAAAAATCAATTAGAAGCCAAAGTGGTAAGATGTTCATTTTCATTCCAAGGCTTACGAGTGGTACTTACTGAGTAGTTGTTGATCAATTTTTATTCTTCAAAGGTGAATAAATAGAAAATATTTTTACTCATCATCTTATATCATTGTTTTATTTTAAATTATAAAATTTGTGATCATAGAAGATTAAGTCAAACTCATTTAATAGTTTAGGGGTTGGTTTGTAAACTTTTAACATTACCGAAAACATTTTTAGAGAAAATTTTTTTAGTATATAAAATCAGTGCTTTTTTATGTGCTTTTTGCATAAAGCAATAAAATAACATTTCAAGATTTACTTACCATTTATTAAAGCTTGGTTCTAAAAACAATTTCAACTATTTTAAAAGTACTTGCAACCTTTTATTTAAGAGGCAATGTGTATGCGTATTACTGTTAAGTAACGATAGAGAAAAATAAAGCAGCCGAATAAATATGGCTTATTATATTTATACCCCACATATTGTTGAATAAACCTCACATACTTAATACACCATACATTTACTTTTTCAATTAAAATTTATCTTAATACACCCTATTTACTTCCCCATATTACCCTCCCACCCACATTCTCAACATACACCTTACATTTTCTATATACACCCCACATTTTTTATACACCACACATTCTTCACATCTTATAGTACTCAATCACAATTAAGATTGGAGGAAGATGAGGCTGCTGAGACTCTGTTGAAGGTGGCAGACGAGGTAATACGCTGAGGTTTAATGACAAAAATTCGAGGGTAAAAGCAGCAAGGAAAGGAGAACAATCAGAGGGTCTCTTGTAATGTGAATGGCACTAGGACTTTTGCCCAGATTGGCAAAAACTTAGTTGAATGTTGATGTAGTTTCATTGCATTTTCAGATGTATGAAAAAAAAAAAAAATTTATTTATTGGTGTTGAATTGCAGAACAGAGATTGTGTTTAGCCATTTTATTACTATTATCATTTCTTTAAATTGGGGTTATGCCGTGAGACGACATACATAAGGAAATATCGTTAATTTCTTCGCACTCCATTCAAGTTCTAATCCTGCAGTTTCATCATTTTCCTTGCATTTGTTGGGAAGACAAAAAACTGTGGGTAAATAATACGTTAAAAGTGATTTGGGATTTATTAAGAAATTTTTTATTATTTTTTTAAAACCTAATAAGGTCAAAATTGGTATTGCATAGTAAAATGTATAAGTCATTTAATATCAAATTTGAATATGATATGTATTTAACTGTGGGGTGCTAATAAAAAAAAGTCAATAAATATTTGTCGTATCGATCTAAGTTATAAATCCCAAATTTATATGCAGGACGGAATGTCGGCAAGAAAATGGTAAATTTTATTTTTGATGATATTCCACAAGACAACAACGTACAAACTACACACAACCAATAACCAAAAAGTCGTTTTAAAATATACTTTTGATATTTCTCCTGAAACTCCATATTTTCTCTCTCAATCTTCCTCCCGTTTCTCGGCATCCAAACGGCGGAATAACTTTGTGCCGAGGTTCGTTTTGATCGGCGAGCGGGATGATCAGGTTGTGCTAATTTCCGAACTCAATTGAGGAGATTAGGGTTTACGAGTGACTCAATATACAATGCGGTTGTTTCCTTTGAGCTCAAGCCCAAGCTCGACCGCCAGAGCAGACAAGGAGCTCACTGATCGGAAAAAAAATCGCGCCCTTTTGTACCTCAATGTCTACGATCTCACGCCTGTGAACAACTACCTTTACTGGGTTGGATTCGGGATCTTCCACTCCGGCATAGAAGGTTTGGGATTTTTGTGCCTCTTTCGGGTTTTTGAGTGATGCAAGGAAGTTTGAATTTTGAGTGTTTTATGTTCATTTTAGGTGTTATTGCTGTTTAATTGTGGTTAATTTGGGTTTATTGTGATGCATTTTATGAATTTTGAGGAATTTCTACAGTGTATTGTGTTGTTAGACTGTGCTGGTGTTTTGTAAGAAAAGAGTGACTGAAATGGTAAATAGAAGAGAGTGCTTGCGTCCGAAAGCATGCTGCTTAATTTATTATTGACAAGATTTCAAACAATTATAACGTTTCTACTGAAGATTTCAGATAATCATGGGATGGAATGAAACCTAAAACAGCTTGTGAACATTGATGTGCCTCTCTAAGAAATCTTTTTTTGTCACAAATGGAAACTGCGTTTATACGTTCATATGCATAATGAGACACATGTTTAGGTAAAGATTAGTACTTTAGAGTATTAATGGAACTTTATTGAAACAATATTTGATATTTGCATCCGTAACTGAGGAAGATGAAATTTCAGTTCTTCTTCTCGTAAGTGTGAAGTAAGAAAAAAAAGTACCATTTTGTTACACAACTCCACAAATCTGCTGATTAAGAAAGTAGGATTACTTAATGAGAGAATTGTAAGTTTTATATGTTCCTTACTAGAATATAGTAAGTCTGCAATGGTGCTTGTCGAATAAAAGCGTCAAATCATAAATATGCAGATAGGTAACAACCTATAGATTACAATGTAGTACGAAATGGAGCAATCAGGATTGAGGTATGTAAACTCACCTGGTGGCAGCCATGATGAATAGAGCCTTTGGGATAGTCTCCTCCTCTCTGCATTTCTGCATGTTCAAGGCTTCAAGCAATACAATAGGGCAAGCTCTGTATTGAACATGTAGTTATGACATTAGGGACCCAACCTATATTAATACAGTCCAAATCCGCCACCCCTATTAGAGAGAGAGTTAATATTACTATGCCATATCTAACTAAAAGTCCAACTCAATGAGGGATGTCAGAAATAATCATTCACATAAAGATCTATTACGCTAAGTACATTGCAGCCTAGATTACATGTGTGGCCAAACAATACTCAAAATATTCTAACTGATATATTATACAGAACTTTTAATTTGTGTGAATCATCAACCCACATAAAGGGTTATTGCAGCTATATCATTGCAGAACATATAATAATTATCTGTTGAATTTAGGTATAATGTTTCTTGAACCACGAGTAGCTAAATGTCAGAAAGCTGGAATGGAAATCTTAGAAAAGTACATTACTTCTTGGATTTGTAGAATCATTTACTTATTATTGTTGATGTTTTGCTCGTAGTTTTTCTTTATTTTGCACTGAGGCGTTTGACGGCATCCCACTGGCAGTTATACAAAATTGTAGTTGGAAAGCATGACAAAGTTCCACCTATTTTCGTTTACAGTTCATGGCTTGGAGTATGGCTTTGGAGCCCATGAGTACCCCAGCAGTGGGGTTTTTGAGGTAGAACCAAGAAGTTGTCCTGGCTTCATCTTCAGAAAGTCCGTCCTGGTGGGCAGCACTGATATGTCTCGCTCAGAATTCCGGTCGTTTATGGAGAACCTTTCTGGAAAGTATCATGGAGATACCTATCATTTAATTGCCAAGAATTGCAACCATTTCACTGATGAAGTTTGTATGCGGCTAACTGGAAAAACTATACCTGGATGGGTAAATCGGCTAGCCCGAGTAGGTGAGAGTAAGATACTCTACTTCAATACTCACAAGACCTACACGCTACGTGAATTACATTAGGTTTTCTAGACCTTGTAAATGAATGACATATCCTCGTTTCGGATTATAAATGCACAATTGTGTGATTATTATATGATTGACTTGGCTCTGTGTGCCCATAGATTCTATACCCTCGGCGGGACCACAAATGTTTAATGAGCTTTTCCTTTTTCTTAGTAAAGGTTTCTCTTAATTTTCAGGTTCTTTCTGCAACTGTCTTCTTCCAGTTAACATTCAAATTTCAGCAGTGAGACATCTTCCTGACCACCCGACATATTCTGGTATGTTCCCATCCACTGGGAAAAGAATTGTTCTATAAGGAGTTTTGAATCACAATCTTGCATATTTTTCTGACTTCCTTTTCTGCATTAGAGTTATACTTTCCTCTTATAGTCTTATGGTACTCAAGCTTCTAATGTTTTAAAAGGCGAAGGCGTGAGTGAGGCGTTTGATGGATAGCCCCGTCTAGGCGAAAGCCTTGAGGCGTGAGGACTTAGTTTTTATACTTTATATTATATATTATATATATGTATATATTATAATACTTTGTAAAACAAATATTCATTGTCTTTGAAAAGTGCACAAATTATATGCAAGTATAACTCACATGACCTAGTTTAATCAAGCAATCAAATTATTCAATATTCAAGCATCTACTTAAGTAAATGCATATATATATATATATATTAAAAGAGAAATAAGGATAAATAGAAAGACTTGAAAAAAAGAATAATATAACATTAAAAAATATAATAAAAGAAGGGAGATCAGAGTAAAAATAGGAAACATTGAATTAAAGAGAGTTGGACATAATGCATATAAATAATTTTAGAGTTGTTGGGTATATATAAAACCAACAATAAAGAGAGTTAGACATAATGCTTCTTTCTGATCAACTTTTACAATTTTATGTTTACTTTTCTAACCCAATATCAAAAGTGCTCAACTAATCCACTACCATATGTTGCTCTTCAAAATTTCAACCCACCAATTTCTCTCTAAACCAGAGTAATCTCCACCTTAAAGCTTAAAGTTTCTGATTGATTTGTGGCTTAAATTCTTGACATTTGGAATTCCCTAGAACTGAATTTATGAATATAATTAGTTTGTTTAGACTTAGGGTCTGCTTAGAGGTCGCACTTGGTGCGATGGCAACTGCCTTCGCCCATGAGCGGTAGGTCTCGGGTTCGAGACTTGGGAGTAGCCTCTCCATAAATGGGGGTAAGGCTAGCCGACATTCACCTCTCCCAGACCCTGCTTAAAGCGGGAGCCTTGTGCACTGGGTACGACCTTAGACTTAAGGTCTGCTTGTTTTTTTCACTCTTTTGTTTCAAACTTTTTGGTGGTCTTATGTTCATTAGAACGAGTGAGATAATAAAAATATGATATCAGATGTGTATGGGTTTTCTTAATTCTGTGTTTGAACTTGTTCCGTTCGAGGTTGAACAAATGAAATATATTAAGTTGCTTATAAATGGACAAGCATGATACGTCTGAGCGACTGTGGACATCGATTGAGCATATGGAGGAGATATGTCTGATTTCTGGTGTCCATGCATAATGTGGTCTTGGTTGGTTGAATAATGCTTGAACCTGGAACTAAAATGCATGATAACAAAAATAAATCATAAATTCACACTTCTTTCTTAGAAGATTCCTCTCTTATCGCAATTTTCTTGTTCATTTGCCAATGTGGTAAGATTAAACTACGTTGAGAGTTTGTAAAAGAATTATGAAAGTTAGAGAGATTATGTGTTTGAGAAAGGGTAAAGAACTCCTAGGGTATAGGTGGGTGGTGATATAGAGTACGTTACTTTATTGTAAATAGGATCTAAGAAAGGCATCTTTTGGAGTTCAATAAAATCACCCAAAAGAATTTCTTTAAGACCCTCTGATTAAATAAAATGCCATTGACTTCTCCTCTAAATGCTTTTGACTTTTCTGCAAAATGCTTTTGAATTTTTTTCCTCCCAAAAGCCTTTTCAACACAGTTGAATATCATTTGGATGGCTGAAATTGGCTTGCCTTCTGCTTTAAAAGAGCTTTAGTTGCAAGATCAGCTTTTGGAGAACATAATTAGTCATGAACAAGTCATGATAGGGTGGTACAAGCAACCCAAATTCCTCTTTGACCATATCATTCAGTTTTCTTTTACCATGCAACAAGGTTCTGGAGAAGATGAATTAACAAATGAAGCAAAGAACACAACATGTAGTTGTGGTGCAGATGTTAATAAAAGAAAATATCTAACAATAGTTTAGAGTAGTTCATCACACAAAAAATTTCGACAGATGTTCTGTTTTTCTTCTCTGGATGGTACTGGTACTAAGCTTACCAAATGAAATGGGGGTAAGTTTCAATCCTTAAATTGAATCCAGCTTGTTAATATGATGGAGAAGTTTAGGGACATGGAGAAGAGAGAGAGACAAAAGGGAAGCTTGTGCGCACAGATTTTTATCTAAGAGAGGGTAAGAGGGAGAAAGTTGATACGATACAATAGGTCGCTTTTGTGTTCCCTACAAAGTAAAACAAAATGTGGTTTCAACCCATGAATGGTGCACCACCTCATGGTGTACAAATGTGTGTTTTTTCTGTTCCATAAACATGACATTTAGTTAGAACACCGAATGTGTTTTTTATTGTTATCTTTTTCATACCATGACTTGTGACCATGGATTTGCCTTGCTTTTTGATTGCGTTTGTGAGAATAAAGTTCAGTTGAAGGAATAAAATAGAATCATTTATCCTTTTTCTTCTTTTTTTTTTCTTCTGGAAAGAAACAGAATAGGTTGAATCATCACTCTGGTTGATGGTTGAGAATCGATCTAAATTTAGGAACTTAGGTGGGTTAAGATATTTGTCGTGGATGTCTGATGGTATTTACCGGATCCTGCCATGCAGGTTTTCCCATCGATTCTTAGAATCTCGGTTTACAATTTGAATTAGTTCATGTCCTTCGTGTAGCTTTAATTGTTTATTGAAAAGGATTTGAATCGTGTGTGTATACAGACGAGGATGTATGATGCATATGCTAGAGATGGGGGGTTTGGGAACTTGACATATGTTGTGATGTGCTTGCATAAACTTTTTTCCCCTTTACTGTATACAGACGAGGACGGTGACGACGGATCAGAATCTATTGTATCATCTGGAACAGCAGCAAGTGAGGAGGGGCCAAATCATCATCTCCTGAATGTACCGAGTGGTGATGTAGCTTTCGTGAAGGAAAAACCTCCGAGGTTATGAAGGGAACTATAATTGATTCCGCTCACTATTATTTGTGGTATCCTTGTGTCTCCGTTTGTACTTGTACGTAGTCTATGATTCTAAATGTATCACCAAGCCGTATTATATGATCATTCAAGACCTTGGATGATAGTTCCTGGTATAGTGATGATGCTTGAGAAGTGCTGTGTGTGTCGTTGAAATGTATGTATATGATTCAACTTATATCCGAACTGTAACATATGTTTGATGAATAGTGATTAGTTATTAGATACACTGTTTATTTAAAAAGAATTCACAGTCAAAGTGTCCGTTTGTCCCTTCGGGAACATCCTAAAAAAAAAGTTTCTGCTTCTTCGAGTTGAAAATCCCTAAATCAATTATATTGACTCGTGTAGCGCTAGTATGTAGCACGCTTATATAACTAAACATGACATTAAAGTGATTATAGTGATTATATGATGACGTTGAGCTCGGAACTGGATCCATAAGGCTCACCATATGTAGGGGGCATACAAACATAACATTTGAATAATTTAATCTTAGCTCCTCGTCCAATGACATGGTGGTTTTGGCACGACTTTATTTGCTTTTGTTTTTTTGTTTTTCTTAGCGTTAGCCCAATTGGTGGGAGCGAGCCTTAACACAATGGAGATGTTGCTTATTTGTGATTGAAAGGTCATGAGTTTAAGTTGTGAAAATAGCTTATTTGCAAAGTAAGCGTAAGGTTGCGTACAATAAACGTTGTCGCAAAGTGGAGAGCGTTGTTGGTTTAGATTGCCCTCTTAGTTTTAGCCCAATTGGTCTACAATGTTATATAATTTCTTTTAGTTTTTAATTCTCTATGCTTGCATGAGAGCTGTTATTGGCACTTCATAAATATAAAAACAAAATAGTTGAATACGTGTGTGCCTGTTTATATTTACCAATCATTGTTTTTACTTTTCTTTTATATGCAAAATACTGGGGAGGAGAGGTTACATCAAATGTAAGGGTGAGTGATCTTAATCAATTGAGTAATAAACTCCTTACGTCAGTCATTGTTTTGGAAGAAAAAAAAAATTCACAACGGCCTACTTTTTTAACAAACGATATTATTTTGGGAGAGTGGGCTAAGTCTCACAATGTACTAGTAATAATGTGGTTCAAATTGGCGAAAATCAAACCTAAAACCTCTAACTTACAAGTGAAGAGAAATACCACTAGACCGTAATATTAAGTGGGCACATTGACGTAATAACTTAGAAATTTTTTATATATAAGAGTATGAAAAACATAAGCAAAAATGAATCGTGAAGTATGAGGTTGGAGCACGGATAGTACAGGAGTCATGACACAAGCATGCATGACCAATTCCTTAGAGTTGGTTAAGCGTGCAAGAATATCAATCCTAATTCCAAGTTGGCTATAACTAAGCAATTAAAATATCTATCGATTTTGAGTTAGTCTGTTAGGCAAGAGGGAAGGAGATCATGGATACCATAGCAACAAGGTGGAGGCTTCTTGGTGGCGAAACTGATTGGGAGGGTCTACTTGACCCTCTCGACATTGATCTCCGTCGCTGTATCCTTCACTCTGGCGAAAGAGTTGCCGCCATTGGCGACTCCTTCATCAGTGATCCAAGATCGAAGAATTGTGGACTTCCCCGTTACACAAAGACACATTTGTTCTCTAAGGTGGGTTTGGAGAATTCTAATCCGTACAAGTACACTGTGAATAAATATATATATGCAGCAACAGAAGTTTTACCCGGGAAATCGATCTGGTTAGGTTATGTGGCGGTGACAACGGATGAGGGAAAGGAGGTGTTAGGGAGGAGGGACATTTTGGTTACATGGAGAGGAACTGAACTGGATGCAGAGTGGGGTGTTGACTTACTGTTTGATTTAGTGTCAGCTTCTGATATTCTGGGAGACAAGTATGATCCTAAGGTGCACCATGGTTTTCATTCCTATTACAATTCTGCCGACCCTGAATCTCCATACAGTAAAACTAGTTGTAGAGCACAGGTAACTTTTTTTTATTTGTATTTTTGTATTTATGGGGTTATTATGTCCATGGTTGCTCAACAGATGTACTCTTTATCTGCTTATGCGTTCATAGCACAAGACTTTACTACTCATCACCAATACATCGCAGGATTCTATATCAATAAAGCACTTGTAATTTGATTTCTTATTTCTTTGGTTCTTGCATCTGTTAGAATGCAAGTTCATTGGAATAACTTTTAAATTTAAATTTCATGGCATGATAATTTATTGGATCAATACTTAGTTTCAACTTTTATTGCACATATATATACACACATACGACATCTCTTGGTATGAAAATTGTAATTTGTACATCCAGAAACAAAATACGATAGGATAATGGATCGTGAACAACATCTAACAAACTACAAGCACTCGAGAACAAGCGAAATTCGGTTTATAAAGGACATTGTAACAATATGCAAGCCTCTTTCTCTTCATATATACTGTCAAATCATCAATATTCGCAACTCTCGTTCAACACTATTGTTCTGCTTTGCTGTGATGCATACTTTCGTATTATCTACTCATATTACACAAATTTGTTAATATCAGTTGTTAGTTCATGTTTTATCATATTGTTTTTTGTTATATCGTTAGATAAAATTGTTATAATGTTGACTGTTATATTGAGTTTACTGTTGTTACAACGCTTTTGTTATCGTTATATCCGTTCATATTGTGATTGCATTCCAACATTACTTTGTAGGTTTTGACTGCAATTAAAGAAGTGGTGGATCAATACAAGGATGAGGAAATCAGCATAACTGTTTGTGGCCACAGCATGGGCGGTGCATTTGCAATTTTAAATGCTACAGACATAGTTTGTAATGGGTACAACAAACCTACAGACCGTCCAGACAAAGCCTGTCTTGTTACATCCATTGTGTTTGCTAGCCCTCGTCTTGGAGATCAAGGTTTCCACGACGTATTCTCAAGTCTTAAAAATCTTCACGTTTTGCGAGTCACAAATAGCTACGATATAGTCCCTCACTTACCACCGTTAGAAAAGTATGTTGATGTCGGAAAAGAGCTGAAAATTGACACCCTCAAGTCGCCCTATTTGAAGAATGCAAAAAAAGACGCGCACCGTTTGGAGATTTACTTACATGGAGTTGCAGGAACACAAGGGCGAAATGGTTTTCAATTGGTAATCAACCGTGATATTGCATTAGTAAACAAAAAGTTGGATGGTCTAAAGGATGAATATAATGTAATTGTTAAATGGTGGACTGAAAAGAACAAGTCTATGGTTCAAATGGATGATGGCTCTTGGGTGCTGTTGGATCATGAAAAGGATGATGTTTAAAGTGTAAACAACAACAATAGTGTAATACAATACACTAGCCCAAGATCAACACACAAAGATGTAAAGAAGAACAAGCTAAAAAGATGAATAAAAAAACTCCAACTTCTATTTTTTGCACACACAAAAAAGATCTGGTACAGGGAGGAGGAAAGGCACAACTAGTGTCTTTTCGTTTCTTTCTAAAGACTCCTCTTTTTTTTTTCTCTCATAGACAATAAAGCTGGACCTAATAAATAATGCCCAAAAAGATAATTCTAGACACTGCCAGCACAAACAAAAAAAAGACAAAAAATACATGGCTATTTAGATTCTCCAAAACATCAACTTTAATGTTTAACATAAAGAGCCTACAATTTGAATAAATTTGGTATAAAATACAGTTTGCCTTCCAGTGTTCGTCGTCTGGTATTTCGTGTATTCACTAATGTTCTACGTCAATTATAATGTATTGTCCTACAATAATGCCTAATGCAGGGATCATGAAGTGTGCACAACGCGGCCTAATAATAAATAAATGTAACACTATATTAGCTAATTTTTTATATGAATTCTAAACGAATTTGCGCTAAAGCTAGGTTGTCATTTGTAAGTGGCGTGTATCTCCATCGACACCCGGATGCATTTTTAAACGACCAAGGGGGCCGTAGAAACTTCTTTTTGGACGACTCTCTAAAAGTTGTTTGGAAGCATATGCTCACATCAACTTTATCTAGGAATGCAAAACAAGTATTTTGGCCTTACTAGACGAGGAAGGGTAAACAAGTTAGGACAGGAGGGTAGGGTTCAAGAGAGTAGAATACGTTTAGGAACATGGATTATAGGAATCTTAATGGGAAATCTATGGAAATAGTAGAAGTTATGGTTAGGAGAAGGATAAGCATTATGTGTCTCCAAGAAACTAAGTGGGTTGGTCTTGAGGCAAAGGATCTCGAAACTTTAGGTCTTAAGTTTCGGTATTCGGGACAAATAGAAAGAGGAATGGTGTTGGCATCATTGCGGACAAGACCCTAACATAAGATGTTGTAGATGTTAAGAGGGACGGGGATAAAATAGCAATCAAGATTGTGATAGGATAAGAACTCGTCAATGTGATTAGTGTGTATGCACCTCAAGTTGGATTGGATATGAGTTTGCAGGAGAAACTTTAGGAAGATCTTGGAGAATTGGTTCAAGGGATCTCTCAAACGGAGAAGTTATTCATAAGAGGAGATTTAAATGGACATGTGGGCAAAGAGAGAGGCAACTACAGAGGTATTCATGGTGGCCATGGTTTTTGGGAGAGAAATGAGGATGGGAAAGTTATCTTGGATTTTGCAATGGCATATGATCTCGTTTTAGCCAACACTTTCTTTAAGAGGAGAGTAAAGCATGTGAGCACCTGCAAGAACGAGTCATAGAAAACAAAAATAGCTTTCCTTTTAACGAGGAAGGAGGATTGTATAACTTGTAAGGATTGCAAAGTTATATCGGCAGAGAGCTTGGCTAACCAACATTGCTTGTTGATGATGGATGTACATATAAAAAGAGATAGAAAAAGGAACAAGACCTTGAAGTGTCCAAGGACTAAGGACTAGATGGTGGAATCTAAAAGGAGAAAAACAAGTTTTTTTCCAAAAATAAAGTACTCACCCAATGTGTTTGAGATACAGAGGGGTATGCTAGCCAAATGTGGGATTCCATAGTTAGTTGTATCCGAAAAGTGGCAAAAGGGGTATTAAGAGAGTCCGAGGGTTTCGCTCCACATCAAAAGGTGTGGTGGAAGGAGGAGGTACAAACAAAAATTAAGGCTAAGAAGAAATGTTGTAAAGCCTTATACAAGGATAGAGCAAAGAAAACTGTGAAAGTATAAAATAACAAAGAATGAGGCAAAGAAAGCCGTGAGAGAAGTGAAGCTAGTAGCTTTTGATGATATGTATAAGCGATATAATACCAAAGAATGAGAGTTAGATATCTATAAACTAGCTAGATCTAGGGAAAGGAAGACAAGAGACTTGAACTAAGTAAGGAGCATCAAGGGTGAGAATGGAAATGTCCTAGTTATAGAGAACGCGATTAAAGAAAGATGGAGATGGTATTTTCGTAATCTTTTCAATAAAGGACATGAAGGGAGTACTTTTTCGAGAGAGTTGCGTAACTTAGAAGAGTGTAATAATTACCCCATCCACCATCGAATCAGAAAGGAAGAAGTGGTTATAGCTTTGAAAAAGATAAAGCATAGAAAAGCAGTGAGCCTAGATGATATACCAATCAAAGTGTGGAATGTCTTGGGAGAGGGTATAGCATGACTCGCAAACTTTTCAATAAGATTTTGAAAAAGAAGACGATACCAAATGAGTGGCGAAAAAGCACTTATGTGCCTATCTATATGAATAAGGGCGACGTGCAAAATTATATGAACTATAGGGGTGCGTTTGTTGCACCGGACTATCTCGGACTGGACTAGCTGCAGGGACTAAGCTGGACTAGCTTAGATTAGACTAAGCTGGACTAGCTTAGTGAAGCGTTTGGTGCAGTGTCGGACTAAGAAGCAGGATTGCAATATTAAAATATTTTATATTAAATTAATATATATTAATTAATATTTTATTTTTACTTTATCTTTTTCCTTTTTTTTCTTTCTAGAATCATCTCTCCAATCCTAGTAACCTTCCGTCTCTCCATCCCCCTTTCCCTTTTTCCCCATTTTTGTCCCTCGCACCCACTGGCCCCTTCTCTCCCTCCCACCGTCTCTCTCTAACCCAAACAAGTGATGCAACCAAAGTGATGGTAGAGAGTCTCTCCATTTGCCTCACCAATAATGCAACTAAAATCCTCAATCTTCCTCACCTCCTCTTCCCACAAACCCATCTCATCCCCCACCCCAAAAATTCACTTAAAATCCCAACCTCTCTATCTCCACTGAGGTCGTGGTTGAAGCCATATACGACTTGGTTCTTGAACTGAGCGTGATGAGGTGTTGGGAGTGGGCAGAGAACTGTGGATTCCCTTATTGTTTTCCTTCTTGCTTTCTCTACTGATTACACAAGAAGTGAATTTTTTCCCCTTTTTTCCGTTCTTAGTTTTTGTAGAGATATGAAGGTCAGTCTTTAATGGAATATCTTATGTGACTTTTGACTTTTGTTTTAGAGAGATGAAGGTGAGTTTTCTAGCAGACACAATGACAAAAAGGCGCGGGGGATGGTTCGCACGATGCTGCTTGCAGAAGAGGGAGATGAGACTAGCAATCTCGTAGTTTTTGGGGGCCTCACTAAGACCTCTTAGTGAAGCCTTTAGTGTAGGTGAGTCCAAGCTAGTCTCATTAAGACTAGTCCCGCATGATAACAAATACCGGACTGGACTAATAGTTAGTCTAGTTTAGTCCAGTGACAGTTAGTGAGGGCAAACAAATGCCCATTGGGATATTAAGTTAATGAATCATACAATGAAGCTTTGAGAGAAAGTAATTGAGCATGGATTGAGGCAAGAGACGGGTCTTAGACAATCAATTCCAGTTCATGCTTGGGCGCTCAACCATTGAAGCAATCCTTCTCTTACGACGATCAATGGAAAGATAAAGAGATATGAAAAAGGATTTGCTTATATATTTGAAAAAAAAGTGTATGATAGGTACTCAAGAGATATTATTTGGAGGATTTTAGAGAAGAAAGGAGTATGATGTATCATTTTTTTTACTGTTTTTTATTCTAAGAATATTTGTTACAGTTATGAAAAGTAAAATATCTAATAAATATTAATTTAATTTGACATATCAGATGAAGAAGAAAACATTAAAAAAAGATTAATGTACCATATAAACTCTAAAATTTAGCGAGTGTTCCTTTATCAAAATTGTGAAAATGTGTTGAATCCTTGTATGACAATGTGAGTTAAAAAAAAAAAAAAACTCTTAAATTTATAACATCTCGTTTTAAATCATTTAAAATAAGGAAAACTAATGAAAAGGGCTTGAAAACTTTGAGTTTTAATGATAAGGACAAAATAAAGGGTAAAATGAATAGTACCAGGATTGACTTTTTAGTGTAAAAATGTGATTTTTCGTTAAAGTGAACAGCATCAGGTTCTTTTCGTTAAAGTTCCTTTAAAATATACTTTTCAAACGAGTTTTATTTATTTTTTCGTGGCTTTTCAAATTCGGCTTTACCTCGAGGCTTGAGCCAAAAAGGAGAGGAAAAACCCCAACCCGCTCTTACCTCGTTTCCCCTAACCTTCAAAAACCCTTGGCATTCCTCTCCGACCGGGATTCTTGTGTGTGCCGGCCTAGGAGAGTTGGAGCAGACAGAGGCCTGTCGCGTTGAAGGAAGTTTTGGGTAAGCCCTTCACTACTGATATTTTCTTATTTGTTTTTCTTCAATTTTATGTTCAATTTTTGGTTTTGTGATTGGCAACATTTGAAGATTTCAGACTCAATTTATAGGAATTTAGAGGGACCCTTTTAGTTTTATGCATATATAATTGTTTTATTTTCTTTCAAAGCTCTCTGTAATCTGTCAAATTTCTGGTTCTGTTAACCAACAGGGCACCCATAAGAATTAGTTGCAGAAAATGCCTTACCAAGTTGTAGTTTTTGCACCTTTTTTTAAGGGTCCGTTTGATTATTATTTCGGCCTGTTTGATAGCCATTTCGTTTTAGTTTTTAGTTTTCGTTGTGTCAAATGTTTGAGATAGAGGGAATGTATATGGAGGAACGAGGAGGAGGAGGGAGGAATATAAGAGAATGTAGGAAAAGGAAAACTAGAAACGACAGTTTAATAAAATAGTTTTTAGTTTTCTTTGTGTACTCTTCAATGTACGTTTGTTCCGCTTCCTTTCCATCACCCTTTCTCCAACTCTGCTCATCCCTCTTTTCTCCCATATTCCTAACTAAAAACTAGAAATGAAATGGTTATCAAACGACAAAAAACTAGAAAATCAAGCCTACTTGAAATTGTATTCAGTTTTTGATTTTTGGTTTTCATATCGTGTACCTTTCTTCCGCAGGACCACATCCTTCTCAACACCACCCATCCTCTATCCTTAATCAATCCTCCTTTATCACTTGTATTTGCTCCTTATATCTAACCAAAAAGCGCAAACCAAAAACTTGAAACGAAATAATTACTGGGTCCTTAGTTTAGAAAATCGTATGTGTAGGTCTTTGGCTTGATGCTGTTAATGATATGTATATTTACATAACTTTGTTTTCTTGTTAATTGTTGTAGAAGAGCAACCAAGTATCATGGAACACAAACATAAGCTAGTCGCTGCTGAAAGTTCTCAAGCTCGAGGAACTTGTCCCAACTATATAATAGATAGATTAAGTAATCTTCCAGATGAAGTGGCTCATCAAATGCTATCATTCCTCAATTTTAAGGAACTCATTCGAGTGGGCAGCGTTTCCAAAAGATGCAGAGAGCTCTTTCTATCCACCCCTTCATTGGTAATTTGTTCACCAGACTCAGGAAACAAGCAGAAGCATTTGAACTTACTGGACTCTTTTGATAGATTCTTGCTTCATCGTGGGGATAGTAAGATACAACGCCTTTCTATTAGTTGGTGTATCAGTTCAGGCCTCGCCAACAAGATTTTTCGTATGATCACGTGGATCCATATTGCGGCAAGGTGTAATGTCGAAGTGCTTGATTTTGCGTTGAATGGCAAGCATATACCTGGGACATTAGAACTCCCAGCTTGCGTCTTTCTTTGTGGATCTTTGAGGTCACTATTGGTGCACATGGATACAATTCTTAAAGCGCCCTCATTTGCTTGCTCAAGTAATCTCCAATGCTTAACGTTAAAAAGTGTTACGATGGATGAAGGGTTTTGCAAATGGATCTCAAGTTCCTGCAAATGCATTAAGAAATTGCAGCTTAGTTATGTTTCAATAGAAAATATCATCATTGAAAGCTCATCTTTGGAATCATTTAGTTTGGTGGGTTCCTCTTTACGTGGCATTCGCTTATGCCATCTTAACATTTCATGTGAGAAGCTTGTAGATATACATATAGAGTTTTATAAATTTGACAGCAGCAGCAAGTCAATGAATATTTTTGCTCCAAATCTGAAGTATTTGACATGGATCGGAAGTATACTGAATTACCATAATCTTGGGAAATTAACGTGTTTAGAAAAAGCTGAGATTTTTCTGAAGCGTAAGAAAGATGACTATGACTTTGAGAAAATATTTGAGGTTCTGTGCAGCATCTGCAAGGTTAAAGATCTTATTCTAAGTGAAGATACCACACAGGTAAAGATAAGTATCCTTTAGAAATTCAGGATGTTATGCAATATGAACTTATGTATATTTCTCCTTCTGGAATCTTTTAATAGATATAACAAGGCATATCTCTTGGTATGAGGCCATGTCATACTAATAATACGGATGCCTGATTTTTGCTTCTTAAACTTTAAAATTTCTTTCTAGTTGTATGGAACCAAATTATATTGGTGCTGGAGTTGTTGTTTAAAAGACATAAACATTACAAGAACTATAAAGACATTGGTTAGACATATGAAGTTGGCAAACTAAGAAGCAAAATCGTGGTTTTAACTTTTGAGGAATTACTGATTATGTATGTAGATACTGGAAATATTTTTCATAAGGCTCAACTTTGTTACCTTTTTCTCATAGGGTATTTGTGTACACATACTGGAAATATTTTTCACGAGGCTCAACTTGATTACCTTTTTCTCATAGGGTATTTGTGTACACATACTTTTCCATATAAGAAATTGATTTAATATTTAAAATGATGCAGGCACTGTTCAGGGAAGGTTCCATGCAACTACAGTTCGATGATATTTCTTACTTGAGCTTGCATGCTGGGGGCGTGTTTGATGACCTTGTCCCGGCTATGGTCTCTCTTTTGAGAGGAATGCCTAACTTGAAAACTTTGCACATAAACTCTTACCCTCGATTCTTTGGCTCAAAAGTAAGTTAAGGTCTCTCTCTCCCTCTCTCTGCCCTACACATACACACAACACACAACACACAACAGAAAATCTTATACGATCTGAAATTTCTAGAATTCTAAGGCAGAGATGTTAAAGCCATTATTCCTAGACAAGAGCAATGTATAACCCTCATCTTCTTAAGATGTATCCTGTGTTGGTAGTGCAGTGCTGGAAATAATTTCCTTTTATTTGGGAAGTTATTTTTTTTATTTTTGGTATGTTGCTAAACAAATTTACTTGATTTGGTTGTTGCCTTTCCAGTCATGCAAGTTTAATAGGAAATATTGGAAATCCCAAAACTTGGACTTTGTTCATTGTCTCGAGGTGGTCAAAATAGAGCTTTCCAACGGGTACAATGGAATGGAGTTTGCAAGGTATATTCTCGAGCATGCTCAGAATTTGAAGAAAATGGTCATACATTATCCACCTAAGCAATCATATGTTGAAAGGAGGTTACGTAAAAGCAAGATGATTTCTACTACCTCCATTGACTATCAGAAAAGAGATCTGCATAATCTACAAAGCTGGTCTGAATCTGGTACTTACTATAAGTATTTGAATCAGGGAAAGTCGGCCTAATATTGTAATGTTTGTTCTTGACTGTAATGCGGATTATTTTCCTCAGAACCTAATATTCTAAGTTTCGCTTCTGTTCTCAACAGTTGAGCTATATTGTGTTCTGCGTGCTGTTTCAAATTTGTTTACAGAAGTACTAGGAAGCAAGAAATCTAGTTGTCGATGAATCGGTTTTTTCCCGGTGTTGGAAATTTCTCTTATTTGGACAGAGGCCTAACGGGGCTTTCGTGATTTGGGATTCGAATGGATTGGAAATTTGGAAGGTTGAAGTGAAAATTTGTTGGGGTGTTTGTTCTTCTGTTCATTTACATGATTAAAGGTGGTTTCTACTTTCTATGAGCATAAAAGGTAGAATATTACAAGTTAGGAAACTTTTAAGGGGATTTCCATTTTTTTATAAAAATGGGGATTAGTTGTAGAGTCCACATCACATTGAACTTTAATGATCCGAACCGTTTATTTTCAAGTTGCACCTCATGGATCATCTTTACAAAATATTAGCCAAATCGGAAATGTTTAAGACATCTGATTGAATTCAAAGAAATTAATGAATAATTTGTTATATAAGAAATAATGAAATTTTATCTTGATAGTTAAATAGACAAATGATTTCGGATTGAGTTGAATTTTTGCAAGGATGATCTATGAATCGAGGCTTACAAAATAGACTTTTGGATCATTAAAGTTCGATGTGAAGTGGGCCTTACACCTAATCCTCATTTTTTGAAAAAAATGGGAATCCCTTTGCATAAAGGGCTGTTAGAAGTTATATCCCAAAAAAATAGTGTATATTTTTGTGAAGTAGAATTGGTGAATGAGAAAGGAGTGCAGAAAATGAGAATGAAAACTAATTATCGAACAAGTTATTAGAGAAAAAAAGTGAATAAGAATTGAAAACGAAATGGTTATGAAACGAATCTTTGGAATCTTGAAAGAGTAAACCAATTTGATTAAGAAACACAAAATATAAAAGGCTTAAGAATGGAGACAGTAACATAACACATTGTTGGAAATATATATTTATGGGTAACAAAATACAAGACGCGTGGGTTCAACTCCGCCGGTTCTCTAATTTAAACATCTAACCACTAATGTTATCGTCTTATTAAAAAAAAAAAGGGTGTTGTACCATTTCACTCTTATGTGTTATAACAATAGTGGACTAATTGGTATCATATGTCCCACTTTTGAAGTATTATTAAAAAAGCAAATCCTCAAAGGCTACTGTAATATGAAATGATAATACTTGTATTTCCCCCCTTTGGATGAGCTCATTTCCTCCTTGCAAATAACTATCTTGACCATACAAATTTTATAATCAGAAATGTTCAATTTCTTAATTTTCATTTGAAGATCACCCATAAAATAACATTTCAATTGGAAATCATTTAAGCCATGATGAACCGTCCATTTATTCATAAAGAACATTTATTTGATATGTTTTGATGATTAAACGCTCTCGAATGATTTCTTGTAGTAGTGATCTTCAAATGAAGATTAATAGATTGAAAGCTCCGATATTTATTCATTTGGTCAAGATATAGTATTCGCAAATACGGGATGTAAGTATTATCCAATATGAGATTAGATACATTTGGATTTGGTTAAATAAGAAGCTTAAAAACAGAAAGCAAAAATCAGACTTCTGAAAAACTAAAATAACTAAAATAAGACTTTTGAAAAACTTAAAAACTAAGAATCAGACCTTTAGAAAAACTAAAATCTGACTTTTGCAATTGATGAAAAACCCCTTTACCGTTTACCACAGCGGTAAGGACTACTAGACAAGGAGCGAAGTGAGCGTGCAACTGGGAGGTTATCTGGATTGCACGAATCCAAGTAAAGTAGCAATCCAATTCAACTAATGAGTTGCTTGCTGCCTTTCCTATTCGATGAGAAACCTATAAATTGCAACCCTCCTCACATTTAGGCCATCTCCAATCGAAAGGTCCAGGGGACCAGAGGGCTGAAAATAGCTCGAAAATCATCTCCAATCGAGTGCTAGGCCAGAGGGCTGTGGAATCTGAGAGAGCCCCACGGAATCAGAGAGGGCTGGAGGGCTGGCTGCAAGCAGCTAGCCAGCCAGCCCAGGGCTGGCCAGAAAACCGCTTAATCATGTCGGTTATAACCGACAGGAATTCCTATAAATACCTAAACCATTCATTCACCATTCCTCACAAAATTTTCACCATTCCTACACCATTTCAATTCTCATATTTTCCTTCATCTTTTAAAAATCTATCCTTCAATTTTTTCAATAATTTTCAAATGGCCTCGTCTGCAATGAAAGGTAGGGCTTGGACCTGAAAAGAAGATGAAGCTCTTTGCAAGACTTATAAATGGGTGTCATAAGATAGGGTGAGGGGGGGAATTATCAAACAAATGACGGTGTTTGGACTCGTATGTCCAAAAAATACTTAGAGTTCTATGAAAGCACCACTCCAGTGAATATTCGAAACCACGAGAGTTGTTCTTCAAGATGGAAGAAACATCTTCAGCCAAGTTTGAACAAATGACATCAAGCATTGTTAGCAGCCGCAAGTAGACATGAAAGCGGCGCTAATTACTACGACAAAGTAAGTATTTTCACAATTTATTTTAAATATTTAATTATATTATATTTAATTTCATAAATTAATTTCCTTTAATTTTTTTCTAGGTACGCCAAGCGGAGGAATTGTATATGGAGAGCAGCTTGAAACCCTTTCAGTTTCACATTTGTTGGGAAATTTGTAAAGGGTGGGTGTTATTTGAAGATCCACCACAGAGAGCTCCTATGCCGGTGTTCGGAACTACATCCTCAACTGCAGATATGAATGAAGATGGATCTCCAACCATTCAACAAACAAGGGTTGAAAATCTGTCTTCGGGTGAAGTTTCCATACCTAGGGCTATGAGACGAAACAAGGCAAGAAGGTTGAACGAAAAGGGCAAGGCAAATGATGATTACGCTGCTCAACATGAAGTGGCGGCCTCATTGCGATTATTGGCGGAGCAAAATGCCCTTGAGGCGGAAGAAAGGAAATGTAGGCATAAAGAATGGGCCAAACAAATACAAGAAGAGATGGATGATAAGAATATAGAAGGGAACACTTCGAATTACACTCCAATGTGTAAGGCCTATTTGATAGGAAAAAAAAAAGAAATTATGAGCCGATAGCCGTTGTTTACCTCTGACTATACTCCTACGATGGCGGATGATGAAGATGATGTTGATTATAGATATTAAATTTAAGTTATTGTAGTTTTTAAATTTAAGTTAATGTTGTTTTCAAATTTAATTTGTAGTTTTTAAATTTAATTTGTCGTTTTTAAATTGTAGTTGTAGTTTTTAAATATAAGTTGTAGTTTTTAAATTCAAGTTGTTGTTGTTTTTAAATTTAAGTTGTTGTAGTTTTTAAATTTAAATAATAAATTATGTTTGGCCCTATGACCCTCGGTTGGAGATGGTTTTTTGTAACAGGACTAAAATGAGCCATCTGGCCCTCGGTTGGAGAAGGAGGCAAATATGGCCATGTACTGTTCATTAAAATATTAATATCTTGGAGGATCTTGGAGGGCCAGAGAGCTAAAATGAGACATTTGGCCAACCATCGGTTGGAGATGGCCTTAGAAGTTTAGAAACATGCCCCTCTCTTCGATCAAAACGCCCTTTAGTTTGTCAAAACTGGTGCTTTTTCCAGAACTTTGTCATAGATGTGGAGCAAAAAATAATTCTAAAAATCATGGAGCTGACACATGGATTATTTCTCAAGAAAGACAAAATTACCCCTATTAAATGAGCAGGAAGCAGTCTTATTCACCATGCGTAGCTGAGGTAGAGCATGCATATATCAACGACTACTCAAGGCACCCATTCCTGTAGGAAAAGTCAAAGGTATTTATGATAAAATAATCCTTTATCATAAATACATTCCTAATCAGAGAAAACCTCTTTCAAGTAAGTAATCCTAATCCCATTTATTTATGATATTTCCTAATTACTTCAAGATATTTATTTACACAAATATCTTGGAATATTTCCACTTAAACACAAGCCTAAGGTCGGCCCATCATAAACCCAAGCGGGCCGGTCCATACTCTTGTTCTCTCCTATAAATACCCACTTTATCTCCAAAATTAGGAGAAGCTTTAGCTACCCCTAAAGAGGCGTTTTGCTTCCCACAAACACTAAAACACATTCTTTTATAATTCTAACTTTGGCATTGGAGATTCTTTGGCCAAAGCCCCCCCCAATTCATCGCGGGTGCATGATGCTTTTGGCCTTAATCTTAAGTGTTATTATTTTGCAGGTGCAGATTCGTCAATCAAATGATGGTGGAAATTTGCATCTTTAAATTGGTGCTTTCATTGAGAGCTCTGATTCGAAGACTTGAAGAAAACTCTCGCTTTCAATTTCCTTTGTTTGTAGATCCATAACTACAATGGTAGAAAATTCAAAAACTACAACGGATAAGACCCTTTATTTTGAAGGACATGGACCACCCGATAGAGATCGCGACATGGCTCCACACCATCGCTCATTAAGACTTACCACGACAAAGACTGTACCTTTTCCACAACGAGGTACCGTGGCCATGCCAGCAATGGCAATTGCCGCTGTAGTGGCCCATGGGGAATCCTCAACTCAAAGCGAGAAAGCCCTAGGGCAGGAGGCCCAGGACGTAAGCAGTTAGTAGGCGCATACCTAGGCAGCCCGAGCCACGTCAACCGAGGTGGCCTAACCCTCATAAGCTCGACCTGCTTCCGCAACCTTCCAAATGGTCCAACATGGTCCCAGACCAGTTCAACCAGCCCAGATCCAGATCTTAAGATCGACGGTTGAACCAAGGGTATTTTCACCCTACCTTATTGCAGATCTAACCTATCATGGCTCAAGCTTTACACCCGAAGTCCATTACATTTCCACAACTTAAGTAGACGCCTACCGTCCCAACTCTTCCATTCCAAATGGTGAACAACATTTATCCTGATAGGTCACCAAACTGACAAGCGCCCTTGCGCAGTAGAATACCTTGGTGAGTTAGTTTATGCAACGCACCGAGATGCAGCGTGCCCCTAACGAGGTGTCTAGAAGTAGAACAAGGGCATGTGATGACATTTTTCTCCAACGGCGTCCCAGTAAGTAGCCTTTTGACCAGCCATGAACTCGAGCATTTTGGCAGTGTACCGAGATAGAGTAACTCGTCTTAGTGTGCGGATAAGTGTACACTCTTGGTTATACCCTCGACGAGCATACATTCACGGTTGGGGCCATACTTCGATAATCAACATGGATAACGTTCTAGGCAAAGTGTTTATACTCGACTAGGCTTGAAAGGAGCATCCTCCACCTCACATCGGAGTGGTGGCATGGCGGACGAGGAGAAACAGTTGCATAATTTGGCTCAAGTTCAACTAGTAGCCTACGAGTAATCTGCGTGCCTGTCAATAATGTACTACATGCACAACAATCGCAGCATAGCCGAGCCGAGCATAGGGAAGAAAAGTCAAGACCAGTAGGTCATGACCGAGGGTAGTCGGAAGCCTTGTTGCCTCGACAAAGAAAAATTCAAGAAGAAGTAGAGAGGCTCATGACTGAGCGATTACGTAGATTCTAGCGCATCAAGACCATAGACGAAGCCCTTTGTAGGGACGTGGCATATATGGGTAGATCATTTTTCAAGGGAGATCGAGTAAAGGAACCTCGCGTAAGTTCAATATGCCACATTTCACCCTATTCAAGGGAGATGAAGACCTAGAAAAAACACTTGAAGCATTACTTTAACGTGATGATCCTCTACAGTGCCAACTGTGCCTTATTGTGCAAGATATTCACCATTACTTTGTAGGATGAGGTGCAAGACTGGTTCCATACCCTGCCTCCATAAACTATTTGGAGTTTCGACGAGCTTTCCCTAGTTTTCACTAAGGAGCACTCATCCTACCGCTCGATCAAGAAGAAGTTCTATCATCTCTTCAACATCATGAAGAATCGAAAGGAGTCACTCCGCAACTATGTCAAGAGGTTCAAGGTAAAGAAGGCGAAGATAGTCATCTGTAATGACTCAATCACTAACGCAGCCTTCTAAAAGGGACTCATATCAGATTATCCTTTATTTGGAGAATTAATCATGAAAGAATACCTGACTCTAGCAGACTTATTCGCTCTGGCAGAGAAGCATGCGCTTAGGGATGAGGCCTGACGAGCAATCAAGGCACCTGAGCAGCCTCAGAAGAAATCTGAGGCATCCTAAAAGAAAGTGGACAAGAAACAGTCAAATGACCAAAGCAGGTAGGGAGCCAAGTACAGAGACCGGTCCTCGGTAAAAGAAGGCCAAACCACCAAGATACCTGGATAAGCCAGTTGCGCAGCATAGGAGGAACGCAGATGCAGATAAGGGGCTGCCTGCCAAGACCATCAGAATCAATAATATCTTTGTCGTGTCTGAATACTAGTGGGCCACAAACAACTCTAAGAAGAGGAAGATCCAGTAGACTATAACAATCTCCCAGGTTCAGGCTGCCTACGCTAAACCTAGACCCATTGTTGGTTTCACCGAACAGGATGCTAAGGGAGTTGACTTCCCACACGACGATGCTCTGGTAGTGTTTGTTCAACTGGCACACGCTATAGTCGACAAAGTGATGGTGGACAACGACAACATAATAAATCTAATTTAGTTATCCGTCATTTAGAAAATGAGCCTAAAAAAAGCACGATAATACGCCGAGTAGAGGTACTAACCAGATTGAACGGATACACCTCAACTGTTTTTGGCAACATAACACTCAATGTGAGAACACCACCATTAGTTTTAAACGATCCATCTCCCTATAATGGGTTTCTAAGAAGGCTTTGGCTAGTGAAACTGGGCGCCGTAACCTCCGTCGAGTACCAGAAAATCCAATTTCACGTCCTGGGAGAAAGAGTCGAAGAGATCAAGTCTGACCAGGTCATATCCTAATGATGGGTGATGCAAACTTTGAATCAGACAAAGAAGAAGTCCTTCACCCCCGTAAGAGTTACAGAGGTTGAGAATGATAAGCCTGCTAACAAATAGCAACTACAGTAAGCAGATTCGTAAGAGCTACAAAGGTTGAGAATGATGAGCCTACTAGACGATAAGGACACACTGACAGAAGATGACACTAGAAGAAGACGGCTAAAATCGACTCACAATTGAGCCCGAAGGAAAATGAGAACTCATAGCATTCTTTAGGAAAAACCATGACGTCTTTACATGGTCACCCTCCGACATGCCCGACATTGATCCAAAGATAGTCTGCCATAAGCTACATGTCGACTCTGCTGTTAAACCGGTGATCCATATGAGAAGACATTTTGCTCTAGAATGAGTAGTGATCATTGAGGTAGAGATAGACAAGTTATTGGAAGCCGGATTCATCGAGGAAGTGGCACATTCAACATCTCTAGCCACATCGTGCTGGTAATGAAGAAAGAGAAGGGCAAATGGAGAGTATGCGTAGATTACATTGACTTCAACAAGGCTAGCCCGAAAGATCCATTCCATGTCCCCCGAATTGACTTACAAGTAGACTCAACTGCAGGGAACCAATTGCTCAGCTTCTTGGACACATATTCCAGCTATAATTAGATTGCCATGTTTGAGCCTGACAAAGAGAAAACTACGTTTGTGATCGAGCAAGGCACCTACTACTACAAGGTTATGCCTTTTGGCCTTAAGAACGCAGGAATTACCTATCAAATGTTAGTAAACATGATGTTCAAGAAGTAGATTGGGTTTAGCATGGAAGTCTACGTTGACAATATCATGGTAAAAGGAAATTAGTGGTCAAATTACCTCATAAACTTGGCAGAGATATTCAATATCCTTAGTGTGTACAAAATGAAGCTCAACCCTGCCAAATACACATTTAGAGTTTCTTGAGGCCGATTCTTAGGGTACCTCGTAACCCAACGAGGAATCGAGGTGCATCCTAAGCAAATCAAAGCAATCTTGGAGATGAAATCCCCAACCACTTTGAAGGAGATCCAAAGTCTGACCAGATGAGCAGCCGTGCTCAACCGTTTCCTCTCGCGCTCAATTGATCGATGCAAGCCCTTTTTCAAGGCCATCGAGGGGTGCAAAGAGATAAGTGGGACGACGAGTACAAGAAAACATTTCAAGACTCGAAGATATATTTGACATCCCCTCCGCTACTATCTAAGCCGGAAGTAGCCGAGGAATTATACGTCTACTTGGCAGTCTCAGATGCAGTAGTAAGCTCTGCCTTTATATAAGAATAGTTGGGGGCCCAATCCTTCCTGAGCACGCCCTAGCTGCACTAACCCATCCTAATACGAACTTTGGTGTTTCCATGTCGACGGTTCATCTAACTTCAAGGGTTTTATAGTAGGCTTAGTTCTCATCACCTTAGACGACTCGATGCTTGAACAAGCAATCATTCTAAGCTTCAAGGCATCCAACAATGAAGTTAAGTATAATGCCTTATTAGTAGGTCTCCGAATGGCATAAGATCTGGCAGTCAAGAAGCTCGCAATCCATTCTGATTTTCAGCTTATCAATAGCCAGACTACCGGGGAGTATATAGCAAAGCATCCAAGGATAATGCTCATGTAGACACCATGACAGCCTTCGGCTCTGCTTTGGACTACCAGTTCAGTGTTCCATCCCGATCGAGTATTTGGGAAAGTCAAGTATAAAAGAAGAACCAACAGCCAAGGGGTTACAAGTCACTACAATCCCGAGCTAGCAAGATCCCATAATCTACTACCTAGTTAATAAGACACTATTTGTAGAAAGATTGGAAACTAGAAAGCTCTAAATAAAGGCGGTACCCTACTATATGTGGAACGGCATTCTCGTCTGAAGGTCATTTTCAGGCCCACGTCCTTCGCTGCCTAACGCCTCTCGATGACTTAAAAGTTATGAGCTTGATCCACAAAGGAGTTTGTGAAAACCACTAAGGAGGCCGATCTTTAGCACAGAAGGTCTTCAATGCCGGCTACTAATGGCTTATCGTGCATCAAGATGCTAAGGAATTGTTCAAAAGTATGATAGATGTCAACGCTTCAAGCCTGTACCCACAGACAAGCCCATGACCATTCATGCCGTGGACAATCGACCTAGTAGGGCCCAAGCTGCCCGATACAAGTGGCAGGGGCATGATGATTGTGGTTACCAAGTACTTCACCAAGTGGGTAGAAGCTGAGCTCATGACCACCACTACTTTTCAGACATAGAGCACTTCATCCATAATCTATCATTATTGACAACAGCGAGTAATTTGTGGGCAAAGACTTGGTAAAGTTCTTCTAGAAATATGGCATCAAGCAGCATATATCTATGCTTAGATATCCCTAAGGCAAGGGGCAGGCGGAGGCATCCAACAAGATAATCTTGGACTGCCTCAAGAAATCCCTCACAGACAAGCAGAGAAAGTGGCCAGACGAACTTCCTGATGTCGTATGAGCATATCACATAACTAAGCGATGAGCAACTGATGAAACTTCTTTCTCCTTGGCATTTGGTTCAGAAGCAATCATTCCTCCCAATGTCATCGTGTCGAGCATCAGGGACCATACAGGCAACTTTGGAGTATAATAGAAATGAGATGGCCATACATCTAGATTTGGCTGAAGAGGAACGCGAGAAGGTTATCACCCGTATTGTAGCTTACCAGCAATAACTACTCTCCAGCTATAACAAAAGGGTAAAGATCCGGCAGTTTCAGCTTGGAGATCTAGTTCTAAGAAAAGCATTCATCACTGCCAGAAGAGAAGGTTACAAAAAGATGAATCTTATTTAGGAAGGTACGTACAAAGTCAGCAGAACAGGCAGCAAGGGTAGCTACACCCTCACCACCATGAGTGACAAATAGATCGACAAGCAGTGGAATGCCTACAACTTGTGGAAGTACTACCATGACCTCTCACTTTTCTCTGAGCTCTGCTTGGACGAAATAAAGCTCAAAGACTTAACTAGCTCAACGAGCCTTACCTCATAAGTTGAGGACTATCCAGTTGTTATGCAGTTTCTACCTTTATGCTAAGTTCGATATCATTCCTTTCATTTTTCGATGAAGATTTCAATGAAGATTTCCAAAGTTATTCATTTAAGATCATGCCTAATCAGGGACTTATCACAAGAATTGTACCCCCTCTCGATGACCAACCTTGCTCTCCCTCTAGGAGAGGGTAAACTACACACTCTGAATATCGAGATGTGGATAGGTTGGGCTGCCCTGGTGTAACTAGAGCTGACATCCCTAGAAGTAGCCACAATGGTATTTTTTAAGGCTTAGCTAGATTTGAAGGATTTTAGACATTTACCTTAATCTGTTAGGACATGGGCCTCAAAGACGGAGGAGGCACGCTACAGCTCGCCCTTTGGATGGCTGTCCATGAAGATGGATCGCGGTTGAGCATCATTGATGTGATCAGCCACTGGCAATCCCTGCTAAGCATTCTGTTTGTGACCAACTAGCGATCTTTATGTTATGGAATATTATTCCCTTTACCTGTTATCCCTTTTAAGCATCCATTATGTGACCAGCTAGTATTCACAACTGAGCATCCCTGGTGTAATACATAGGCAATCTATGCAAGAATACAGAATTCTAGCTTCGGTTACACGCATAGGGTGCACAACGAGCACCCAACGATTTTTGCAGGGTACCTAGGAACCTAAAGCCGCTGCTAATTCAACGAGCAGTCTACAAATTCTGGAGATCCTTGGGAACCTGAAGCCCCTGCCAACTTAATGAGCAGCCTATGGTTTCTGGAAGATTGCCTATGGTACACCCTTCGAGCAGTTAGCTGCATAAACTTATACAACCACACAACTTGTGAAAGGTTAACAGGTTACTGTGAATATGAAGTGCTTACCACAGAACAACCCCTTAGGTTTACACTGATTCCTAAAGTGTTGTGCTACTTGCTACGCAACCTACGAAATTGGTTACATAAAGTGCAAAGAGTTCTTTCGAACCACTACCCACAAAATTCCATAGAACCACGTACTTTTGATGCAAAAGGTTAGTGAATTTTGTGTCCTAGCAATCTTTAATATGTTGTGATGCAGGCCATGCAGCTTAAAGGATTAGAGAAATGATAACCAGTTAAGAAGCCTATGTCAGGAGGCAACAACACGAGATAAAGCTTAGCGGTTCAATGCCCTAAAAGATCAAAGTTAAAAACCGAGTAGTCATGACTCTCTGGTTAACAGCTTTGCAGAGGTCCTAAGCCTAGGTCGGCAGTCACATAGGTCATACAAGCCCGTCTGCTTATTAAAAATTAGCGCGCTTTGCTAACAACCTTGTGATTAAAGATCTAGTGGACCACCATTACAAAACATGTAACTACGGAGGTCATTCGGCCCAGCAAGTTAGAAGTATTGAAAGATGCCTCAAGCAAGCGAAGATTCGCACCCAACAACCTAAAGTTGGCGCCTAAAGTAATAAAGATGAGCTTCACTGCTTTGTTCAAAGTAGCCTGCTCGATTGTTCATTCTACGACGAAAGCTTAAAGCAAGGAAAAAAGACAAGGATGAAGTAAAGCAAAGAAAAATAGTTTATTAATTTCTAAAAAACTAGCATGAAGGCCAACATAGTTCAAGTAAAGAAAAAAACAAGGCAGGAAAAAAAAAAAAGTAAATCGTAAAGTCTATATAAAAAGACTACTCCTTAGCAGCTTGGACATCTTCACTAGCTGCATTGCTCCCAGTAGCATCAACCTCCAGCACTTTACCTACAGTTGCCTCATCTTGGATAACACTATCATCAGCCGCCCTACCTGGGTAGGTTGATCCTCAGCTGTTCTACCAATGACGCTTTCGAAGGAAAATTTAAGAAGATTCTCGGAAGAAATAATAAAAAGCTCGAGGTCCTTATCAGAAAAGGCGAAGTCATACGACATACTAAGTAAATGATTTGTATAGCCAAGCTTATAGAAGTCAGCTTGACCTTGGGCAAAGACAACCTCAAGACTGGACTTCTCGCTCAACTTATTCTCCTCAATCAAGTTAGTATGAGCACTCTGCAACTCATCTAGTTTCTTTTTCATGTTCTCATTGGCAGATAATGCTCTTTGCAGCTCCACCTTATTGGGCTCAAAACTATTGGCAGTTTTCTTGAGTCGAACCATGTCATTATGCATGGCGAGCAGCTTTACATCCTTGGCATCACGGCCAAACCAAAATTCTAAAATGGCACGCTCAAGGTCATCCACTAGCAACGCTTGAACCTCAATCTTTCTCTTGGTGAGCAGTTTTCAGCTGCTAAGCAGTGGGGGGGGGGGGGTAGAGATATTAGATCCCTTCAATAAGGCAAGTTCAAACTTTAACTTTTTAATTTTATCACCAGTCAAGCAAGCCTCTGCTACCATGGATGACACTATTTCCCTAGTAGCCTTAGCATTATCCTGCACCATATAAGTGTACTCGGCTGCCAAGATCACAAATTTCTGCATCATAGCAAGCAGAGAACCCCTTCACAACTAAGCCTCATGCCTTGCAAAGAAACTAGAGTTAATAAATTTGCTCACACCATTAACAAACTTGGCATATGCTTGCAAGTCCACAAGCAGGTCAGGTTTCAACATCGAATGGATCTCAAAAACCGCCCTTGAGGTTGGTTTGGCAGGCTAATCACGGCTGCTTGTGTAGGCAAACGTTTCCTTCTCAACAGAGGGGCTGGCCATGGCATTGCCTTGGTAGTGGAATCATCATCCTCGCTTTTCATCACTGCACACACCTTTGGAATCAGATCGGACTTGGGCATAAAAGGCTGCCTCAGAGTAAACCCAGGCACATGGGCATGACAGAACTCCTTCGCTGCGCAATCCTATTAGCAACAGTTTTAGCAATGTTTGGAATATCAGGCTTCATAAGCTTAGATCCAGCATCCTATTTCTTCCCATTTGAAGAAGTCAAGTCAATCACGAGCCTCTCAGCAATGGATGAGCCTTCAGCAGACGAAGTCTTTGACCTTTTCTCTACCAACAGCTCTCGAGTAGGTGACAAAGATCTCTTTCTCCAGCCTTCACTTGCAGTATGCTCTATAGTGGCGATTGGACGAGCAAACACCTCACCCTTAATATCCTAATGTCTTCTAAGAGGGGCAGCCCACATTTCTCCATACGAAGAGACTGAGTAGCCAACACCAGTCACGGTATTTGACAGGGATCCTTAAAACGGTGTGCACCTTCTTCATGTCTAGATAAGTTTTGGGAGTTGAACCGAATTTTGAATCTACATAAACAGAGGAGGACAAATTAGAAGACGGATCAACAAAAGAATAAAGCATCTTAAAGACTGAGCAACCTACTTACCATCGATGAAAGCAGTTGAAACGCGTAGCCCAGGTGAGGAGTCAGATTCCCTCTTTGCTGATCTCTGGGGTCTCTCTAAACCAGTCATGATCCCCTTTTTCTTGAGTGGTTGAAGAACCTATGGTTGGTCTTCAGCTGCCCAATGCCATTGATGTGGTCTATGTTAAAGGAGTACCAAAACTCATTGGCAGTAATGTCCAAGTCAAATAAGCTGCTTAAGTTGTGGAATCCCACCATCATGCGGACCACGTTCAGAGAGCACTGAGTAGGAGCACATTTCATGGAGAAGATCACCTCTTGGAAAAATCAAGAGCTAAAGATTTTATTTTAGCAACAGTAGTTTAATTGAGCAAAGTGGCAGTAAGCCAACTACAAGTAATGTATGTAAGACATAGTTTTTGTAAACTCTCACTAATCTACAATATATAGCTACATATTCCATTGTATTGTGTCACATTGTTTTATCTGGTTCAAATTTCGTTATTTGAAACGTATGACAAATCAGACATCGATGACTAGTAAGTTGTTCTATTGAAACGTCTTGGTAAACTATAGCTTGAGAGATAAAACCAAAAACACTAAAATACCTTCTTTTACTGATAAACTCTTGACATCCCAAGATGATGGTTGCAAAAAAACTTCTTGTTTCAAGTTATCCACGGAAATGAAACCTCACATTACTATTTTTGGAAGTAGCCGTTATGTTTAAATGTTCAACAGCTAACTTACTTTCTATTTATAGTATATGCACAACTGTATTTTGTTCTTATCTTTCTGTTGTACTGTGTTGTTAGTTTATTCCCAAGTGAAATAATCCCATAACATGATGTAGTGAACAACTGTGAATGATCCCAGAAGAAGGATCTCACTAACCTTCTATGTGCTAGGGTTTGTGAGTGAATCACATAAAAGTATTATTGAAAAGAAAAAAAACTCTGCCTCTTTCTCTCTAAGTTTTCTGCAACATTTTTAGTTTTCAAAGCTTTAATCTTTAGCCATAATCAAATAAGAAAAGCCTATGGCCTGATACCATTTCAACATGGTATCAGAGCTTTGAGGTTTGATTCCAAATAAGGGGCGTAAACTACGAGCAAGGTTTTTCCTTTCAAAATCTTCAGAAAAGGGTAAAGGTGGTTCATTTTTCAAGTTGTTATGCATACACAACTTAAAAATGGTTGGATTAAGCTATTCTGGTGGAGATTTACGAACTCCACAGTTCAATGGCACCAACTACGACTTGTGGGCCGTTAAGATGGAAAGCATCCTCATAGCACACGATCTATGGGATACGGTAGAGCTTGCAATACTATCGTAACAAATACTCAGGGAATGACACTTTGAAGACGATAAAAAGGAGTTAGATCAGATTCTAGTTGAAGCACCAGCAGTTTCTCGAGAATAAAGAATAAAAAATGCCAAGGCATTAAGTCTTATTCAAAGAGTAATTACTGATGAGCTCTTTCCTTGTATAAAAAAAATGAGAAGACTGCAAAAGGGGCTTGAAATATTCTGATAAGAGAGTTTAGAGGTGACAAAAAGGTACAAGTTGTAAAACTTCGAGCAGTTAATGCTGAATTGGAATACTTGAGAATGTCTGAATGTGAAATCCTAGATGACTACTTAGTTAGGTTTTTCAAAATTGTGAATAATTTGAAGTCACTAGGGAAGGATGTACCTGAAAAATGAATTGTGCAAAAGCTATTGATGAGTTTGAGTAGTAAATACAAGTTCGCAGTGTCGATTATAGAAGAAACTAGAGATCTTGACATTATCAGAATTGAGGAAGTTATGGCATATGTTAAAGTGTATGACAAGAGAGAAGACATACATGATGAAAAAGATAGGTTCATAGGCACTGAGAGAGCTTTTAGCAGTCTTAAGGTTGGGACTAACAATAATGTTGTTGGAAACTATAAGGGTCCTCAAAATCAACAAAATCAGAGATGGGGCCAAAACAAGAAGGGAAAATTTTGGTCTCAAAACAATAACTGGAACAACACCAGTGGTTCTAACTGGAATAATCAGGGTGGAGGAAATTGGAGCAACAAGTTTACTTCTAAAAACAGACAAGGAAGCAACAGCCCATGAGGTGTAAAACCACAATGTCAAGTATGTGAGAAATATCATTTTGGGATTTGTAGATACAAAGGCAAACCAAAGTGTGGAAAATGTAGCAGATTTGGTCACTGTATTAAAGAGTGTGATAACAGCAAACAAGTAGCAAATTGTGCCAAGGAAGAAAAAGTGAGCATAGGGACAATGTTCTATGCCTTTCATGTTGCCTCAATCTCACAAGATAAGTTTATTTGGTTTGTGGATAGTGCCTGTAACAACCATACGACCTCAAAAGAGTCCCTACTTATGAACCTTGATAGAAATGTAACCTGCAAAGTTGAAATAGGAACATGAGATCTAGTACAAACTACTGGAAAAGGCACAATCATAGTAGAAACAAAGCATGGCAAGAGATACATAAAGGAAGTGTTATTAGTTCTAGGACTAGATGAAAACCTACTAACTGTGGGACAAATGATGGAGCATGTATACTATGTTCTATTTGGAGGAAACATGGCAGTGATATTTGATGACAATAGCCTTAAGAATGCAGTTGCCAAAGTTATTATGACTAGAAACAGATGTTTCCCATTGCAGTTGGAATTCATAAACTCTGTGGAAAGAAAAGCATCAATTGTTGAAGATTCTTAGATCTGGCATAAAAGACTAGAACGCCTAAGCTTTGACAGTATGAGAAAGATGATGCAAGGTGAAAAGGTACTAGGATTGCCTTAGTTCTTAGAAAAGAAGGAATTGTGTGAAAGTTGTGTATCTAGAAAGCTTCACAGAGAACCCTTTGATAAAAAGAATGGATGGAGAGGAAGCTGCCCACTGGAGCTTGTACACACTGGCCTATGTGGCCCTACGCAAAATGAGTTTGGTGGAAACAAATACTTTGTTACATTCATGGATGATTTTTCAAAATGTGTTAGGTGTACTTTGTTAGAAACAAATCAGATGTGTTCAATGTTTTTTAAGAAATTCAAGGCATTTGTTGAATTACAAAGTGGTTTATGTTTAAAAAGGCTAAGGAGTGATAGAGGTGGGGAGTATACCTCCACTGAGTTTCTAAATTACTACACTGACATAGGAATGGAGAGGCAGTTGACAATTGCCTACTCTCCTCAGCAAAATAGTGCTGCTAAGAGAAGGAATAGAACAAATGGAGAAATAGCTAGGTCCATAATGGCTGAGAAAATGATTCTTATTGTTTGTTTGGCAGAAGTTATTGCAAATGCACTGTATTTGCAATTAGAAGTTTTAATACTGCAGTAAAGGACAAGACTCATTTTGAAGCTTTCATAGGTAGGAAACTAGGCATAAAACACCTGAAAGTGTAGACAAAAGTTTGATGAGAAGGCTAGCAAGGGCATATCTATGCGATATGTTAGTGTGAGAAGGGTTATAGAATATATGGTTTGCAAACAAAGAAAATCATCCTCTCTAGAAGTGTTGTATTTGATGAAAGCAAAGCTTGGAACTAGGAATGTAACCAAGTTGAGTCATTCTCATTACCTCTCAACCTTGGTAGTGAAATCCGTGAAAATGAAGTGCAAGAGGGATCAACAGATGAACCTCTTATTAGTGATTGTCATAACCTGCATCTAACTTCAAATTCTAACAGTTCAACTAGGAAGTGACTTAGAGAACTCAAGTTAAAACTCAACTCCAAGTTCAACTCTTGTGAAGCTAAGAAGTTTAGAGGAAATATATGCAAGATGCCATATGTGCATCATTGAGCCTGAGAATTATTAAGAAGCTGTAGAAGATCAAGCCTGGCAAGTGGCTATGAACTCTGAGATTGAAATGATTAAAAAGAATGATACTTGACAACTGGTTGATAGACTAACTGATAAGCCTATCATAGAAGTAGAATGGGTATTAAAACCAAGTTAAACTTGGATGGAACTGTTCAAAAACACAAGGCTAGACTTGTGGCAAAAGGTTTTTTATAAAAACCCGGTATTGACTACAATGAAACCTTTGCCCCAATGGCAAGGTTAGATATAATTCAAACTCTCATTGCTTTAGCAGCACAAAAGGAATGGAAACTATTTCAACTAGATGTTAAATCAGCATTCCTGAATGGGTACTTGAAGAAGAAGTCTACACTAAGTAACCTGAGGGCTTTATGGTGAGAAATGCAAGTCATAAAGTATATAAGCTAAGGAAAGCACTGTATGGCTTAAAGCAGGCTCCTAAAGTTTGGTATGATGAGAGTGACAATTAGTTGATTAGTTGTAAGTTCAAGAGGAGAACCAATGAAGCTACCCTATATACAAAATCTGATAAAGAATAAGGATTGATCATTGTGTCAATATATGTTGATGATCTTGTGTACACATGAAATAGTGAGAAACTGATAAGTGAATTTAAAAGGGGGATGATGCAGAGATATGAAATGTCAAATCTTGGTTTACTTCACCATTTCTTGGGAATGGGATTTAGAGTGTTCATTCATCAAAGCAAGTATGCATCGTCACTACTTATGAAGTTTAGACTCAACCACAAACATGTGTCCATTCCTCTACGCACTGGAGAAAAACTCAAGAAAGTTTGTTGTCTAGATTCAAGAATTCCCTTACCAAAAAAAAAAAAAATCTGGGAGGAAAGAAAGGTTCTGAGGTATGTACAAGGAACTCTAAGCTATAACATTGAGTATATGAAAGACAAGGCAGCTATTCTGATTGGTTTTTTTGTTACTGATTGGGCTGGAAGTGAAGATGATAGCAAAAGTACCTTTGGTTATGCACTTAACTTTGGAAGTGGTGTGTTTTCATGGGCTTCAGTGAAACAAAACATAGTGGCGCTATCCACCGTTGTAGCTAAGTATGTCTTAACAGCAGAAGTGACAGCTCAATCCATTTGGTTGAGATTTGTCCTTGATGATTTTGGGGAAATGCAAATAGATGCAACTCCCTTATTTTGTGACAATATGTCTTCAATATCCATGGTCAAGAACCATGTGTTTCACTAGAAAACGAGACACTTAAACATAAAATACAATTTCCTAAGGGAAGCTCTTCAAGGCAATGTGATTGATGTGAAGTTTTGTAGGAGTAAAGAATAGTTGGTAACTCATATTCACAAAAGCTTTGCCTAGGGAAAGATTCAATTACTTAAGGTTGAAGCTTGGTGTGAAGCTTGTAAGCAGCTTAGGAGAGGCTGTTGGAAGTTAAGCTACTCACAGACCTTGAATGATCCTGCAGATGAAACATCTGCAGAATAAGTGATGAAATGAAGAAGAAACCTCACATTTCTATTTATGGAAGTAGCCGTTATGTTTAAATGTTCAATGGCTAACTTAGTTTCTATTTATAGTGTATGTGCAATTGTATTTTATTTTTATCTTTCTGTTGTACTGTGTTGCCGGATTATGCCCAAATGGAATAATCCCAGCACACGATGTAGTGAACGACTGTGAATGATCCCAAAAGTAGGATTGTAGACATGTACATTTCGTTGCATGCAAATGATGCATCACAAAGCTCCATGTGGCATATGACTCATCGTAAATGGACAAGGCATCAATGACATATGGCACAAATCAAGCAAAGGAAGCTCAAAACTTCCCCAAAATTCGACCAAAAGGGGGAAATATTCGTTAAAATCGGCAAAGGGTCCAAATTGCTCCTAAAACCGGAAAAAAGTTAAAGCCTTTTCACAAAACAAGCAAGAATTGAATATTGCTCACAAAATAGGCAAGAAAGCCCTATAATTCAACCAAGAAAGGGAAAGTGGTTGAAATTAAGATACAAAACATGCCTAAATTCTTCCATGGATGAATAAAGACACAAATAAAAGCCAAATCCACCCAAAGGCATGGCGTTGGAAGTCTATAAATACAAGGTCCCATGACAAGCATAAAGGTGGACAATTTCTACATTCAAGGTTGACAATTTCTACTTTGAAGGGCCAAAATTCTCACAAAAGGAGAACCTCTGCCAAATCTTTGAAGGCCAATACGCTGCCAAAACTCTCTTCAAATAACATTCAACCAAAGCTGAATCATTCTTTCGACTGAAGCTGAAGCACTCCCTTGAAAATCAACAAGCACTTGTGCCGATTTCTTCAAGACTTTGTTGCAAGCTCAAAACTTGTAATGACGTTCGATTCAAGATCATCCTACATCAACACTACCTTTACCGCAACTTTGAGGTGAAGATCATCCACGCATTGTTTCAAGCTCAAAACTTGAAGCAATCGTTCAACCGTTCGTCCGAGATCAAGTCATCGCGACCCTTAGATCAACAACCTACACATCTACATCAAATTTGAAGACTAAATCAGAGGAAAATTGTAAACAGAGATTGTAACCTACAAATTTAAATCAATGCAAATCTACTTTGTACACATGTTCTCGTTTCATTCGTTACAGAATTTTTGTGTTTACAAGGATCTCAATAGCCCTCTATATGCTAGGGTTTGTGAGTGAATCATATAGAAGAATTACTAAAAAAAAACTCTGCCTCTCTCTAAGTTTTCTGCAACATTTTCAATTTTCAAATCTTCGATCTTTAGCTTTAATCAAAGAAGAAAAGCCTATGGCATGGTACCATTTCAACATAAATTTGAAAGTTGGTTTGATACATACTATAGGTATTTGATTCTGGGAAAATAGCCCTAATATTGTAATGTTTGTTCATGACTGTAATGCGGATTATTTTCTCCGAACCTAATAGTTGAAGTTTGACTTTGATGTTCACAACATGAGTTATATTGTGTTTGGTGTACTGTTTCAAATTTGTTTAGCACAAATACTAGTAAGCAAGAAATCTTGTTGCCGATGAATCGGTTTTTTCCCGTGTCGAAAATTGCTCTTGTTTGGATAGAGGCCTAATGGGGCTTTCGTGATTTAGGATTCGAATAGATTGGAAATTTGGAAGGTTGAAGTGATATGTTTGGGTGTTTGTCTTCTGTTCTTTTACATGATTAATGGTGGTTTCTACTTTCTATAAACAACAAAAGGAAGAATATTACAAGTTATATCCCAAAATAAATAGTGTACATTTTTGTGAAGTAGAATTGGGAATGAGAAAGGAAAGCAGAAAAATTAGATTGAGAACTAATTAAGTTATCATAAAAATAAAAAAAAAAGTGAATAAGAATTGAAAACGAAAAGTTATTAGAAAAAAAAAAGTAAAAAAAAAGGTGAAGAATTGAAAACTAAATAGTTATGAAACAAACTCATAGAAGAGTGAACAAGAAAGTACGATGGAGAACAATATGTGCGTGTGGACTACAATCGCGTCTGGCAAGGTAGAAACCAGAGTCGGCCCTTAGGGTAGTTCGAGGAAGCGCCAGCTTCGGGCCCCCACTTCGGAAGGGCCCCTAATTTTTAGGCGGAGCTATGTGGGTTTGGACGGGGATGGGCGGGAGCTATGCGGGCTTATATGTAAACTCTAGAATTTAGAAATCTTTTGTTGCAGGGTCGGCCTCGCGCGAGGAAGAAGATAACCCTATTCCCAACATCATTTTAATTGCACGATTTTACTTAAGATGGTCACACCATCTTTTTTTATAGCTACACGTCTTCTCCTTTTAAATAGTCCACACCATCTTATTTTTACTTTTTTGTTTCTCTCTTAAATATCACCTTTATGTTTATTTTTATGGGGTTTTATAATTAATTAGTTTATATAATATATAATAAATTACTCAAATCCGTTTCGTCTGCCTAGTCATGTATACGAAAATTACTATCCTCTTCACTCTAGTATTTTTCCTAGTAGTAAGATGTTGTCTTTGTAATCCAACAATTCATTAATTTATTGAATGTAATAAGTAACATTGTAACAATAGAAAAATAATTGGAATTTGGCATACTGCGTAGGGACTTCTCTTTCGTTTGAATTGGTTGAAAAATTAGATTATGTAAACTTAATAAGTGCATTTGCATCTAAAAACGTGAGACGGGTAATATTTGAGTAATATTTGAGTAATGTTTGTATATGTTTCTTCTTTCGATATTAATTTTTAATGATATTTGATGTAGAAATAGACTTTTCATGTATTTAGTGAATTTTTTTACACATGTCAATGTACAAAGGGTCGGGAGTCAAAGAACTCTAAGGCCCCATTTTGAAGGCTCGCCAAGGGCTCCCAAATTCTCAAGGCCAACCCTAGTGGAAACCTATCTCAAAGTAAAAAAATTATATAATATATATATATATATATTTACAAACAGAAATCCTGACTTGATAGTAATATAGATTTTTTGTGATTGAAAAGAATGAACCAAATAGATGAAGAAACACAAAAAGTAAAAGGCTTAAGAAAGAAGACAGTCCAAAAGTGTTTTCTCTCTCTCTTTCTAACCTCTCTCTAGAACCTTTCCTCTTCAGCCTTCAAAAAAAAAAAAAAAAACAAATCCTCCTAGCCGCCGCTCCTTGCTCCGGCTTAGAGTTGGCTGCAGCCTGACTCCTACCTCTTTCTAACCCTCCTTCCCTCTTTCTCTTCCTTCTCCATTCTCTGCATATGCCATTTTCCCCCATCTTTCCCTATCCTTCCTTCTTTCCCATCCATCTACACTCTTTGCATCTTCCCTCTTCCCCCTCATTTCCTTCATCCTTCCCCATCCTTTCACTAAAAAGGTTTTTTAATTTCTTCACTTTTTCTTTTTTGGTTTTTGTTTTGGCTTCCCTTGAGCTTTATTCTTTGAACTTTGTCTCAATTCCCATGAGCTGCTCTCAGATTTGGATCTTCATGGCCTTCTCCTACTCCGATGCTAATGTACATTGCGCGTCCTCTACTACCAACCTCTGCTACTCGACTTGTGTGCTTCTACTCGACTTGTGGGCCTATTTACTGTATTTTCTTACTTACTGTTGGGCTAGTATTTAGGTGGTGTGCTGCCTTTTCTTTGTACTTGCCTTTTTATTTAGGGAACTTTCATGAAAATGGCTTGGGCAAAGTTTATTTTAATAAAAAAATACCATGCTATAACTTTATTTAATTAAAAGGACTTAAAATTTAATGAAAAAACCCTTAAATTTTAATAAAAGGACAAAAGAACTTAAATTTTAATGAAAAAGACATAATTTTAATATTAAAAAAAAATCTGACACGCGCACAAACTGTTTATGAAACTTTCTACACTGTTTATGAAACTTACGAATTGTTTATGAAACTTACTACATTGTTTATAAAAATACAGTCAGGGTTAGCCACCATCTAGAACCTGCCATACCAATCAGAACTTGCAATTTTCTCAAACAATTCACTTTGTGTTGAAAAAGGCAGTTAATGGACTTGATTTGATTTGATATTGTTCCCTTCTATTATTGGCAAACCTTCCCTTATGCAACCTTGTTCCATCAAGCTACGGCTTTCCAGAAAATGAGGCACAGAGGAAACTGGGTTGATTTGAAGGTTAGGCAATTAGGGTATAGGTTTGCTAGGCTTTGTCGTGGAAGAAGGCACGGAGACAGAGAGGATGGTGCGTTTGTGGATGGAGCTAACGATGAAGTGTTGGGCAGATGGGTCATAGGCGAAGCTTTCTGTAAAGGTTGGGGGATCGAAAATTGACAATGGTGAAGAGTAACGAGCGACGGGAGTGGAGGATGAAGGTGACCTCGCAGCAGAATTAGTGGTATTAGTGAAGGAAAGATAGACTATAGGTATTGTGGGAGAGGGGATTGGGATGGGGTTTACGAAGGAGGGCGAGTTGGAGTTACAAAGTTTTTTTTGGGGGGGGGGGGGGAAGGGAGTGCACTTGGATTTTTTTTAAGTTTTTTATTTATTTTTATTTTTTGTTCTTATCATTAAATAAAATTTAGAGTATGATTTTTTATTAAAATGTAAAGATTTGAAGTCTATTTTATTATTTTTTCTTTTTATTTAATCGAAGTATTTTAGTTTGATATAAAAAAATAAAAAATAAAAAGACAGTCACACAACTAGAAATATTTTTATGGTTAAATGAAGAGTAAATTGTTTTAATGATCCCTCAACTTTAACTCAATTGGTGTAATGGTCCCTCAACTAAAAATCCATTTCCATTGGTCCCTTAACTCATCAAAATGTGCAGCTCTGGTTCTTTGCATCAACTCCATTACAAATTTCATCAAAATGAGTCACGTGACATGCATGTGAGGCTAAATCAAGAGGCAATATGGAAAATCAAATAAGAAAAATTGTTTCAATGGTCCCTCAACTTTAACCCAATTGGGACAATGATCCCTCAACTTTAACTCAATTATAGCAATGGTCTTTCCGACATAACTCATTTTAATAGAATTCTGACAGAGTTGACGAAAATGACCATATCTATACATTTTGAAGAGTTAAGGGACCAATGGTAATGAATTTTTGGTTGAGGAACCATTGCACCAATTTGATTAAAGTTGATGAATCATTGCTACAATTTACTTTGTAACAGAAACACAAGACATGTGTTGCATCTCCTTTTTGGCGGGTGAGCTCATTTCCTCGCGAATAATGTATCTTTACCATACAAATTTCATAGTTGCAAACGTTTAATTTTTAATCTTCATTTGAAGATCACCCCTAAACAAGGTTCTAAAAAACATTAGGCGCTAGTTGGGCGGTGGGTTGGCGCCTAGCGCCTAGGCGGCTTTGGCGGATTTAGGTAAATTTCTTGTATATCTTGTAAATAAGTGCATATTGGCACTTACAAAAAATTATACTTATATGAAATCCATGGATAAGATAATAAAAGAATGATAAAATGCAAAAAGAGTATCCAACAAGTCCAAAATTAAAAACACATTAAACATATATGCCATATAACTAGGCTTGGCAAACGGGTCGTGTCTGTCATGTTCGTGTCGTTTTCGTGTAACACCTGTTATCTTAACGGGTCGTGTCGTGTCACACCCGTTATCTTAACGGGTCCTTAACAGGTCAGGTCACTTTACCCAACGGGTAAAGTGACCCGACCCGTTATGACCCGTGGGTAAAGTGACCCGACCCGTTATGACCCGTTAAGAAAAATATTTTTTTCTTTCTTAAATTTGCACATACCACACATTACCACATAAATATTACTTCAAAACATTAAAACATATTTGTCGTTTAAGTACTACATCTACACTCGAAAATAAGTGCCTAATAAAAAAATAATACATACACTATTAATCTATTACAAATATTAAACGTGCAAGGATATGCAAAATGAAAAAGTTTTTGTTTTCGAGGTTGTGAAGTCTTTATCAAAAGTTTAAACTCAATTTACAAAATCCTCGATTTACATCGATCATCATGAAATTGTATTGGAACATTGGCTTGATCTCAGCCGATCGAATGGTGATCAATTTTTTTTTAAATTTAATTTAATATATATATATAATTATATTATATAATTATTATAGTTTTTAGGGGTATAAAATTGTTAAATTAATATATAGAATTATTATAGTTTATTCATACTTTTATTAAGTATAACATAAGATTTTGTGATATCCACTAGTGTAAATATTTTAAATTGAAGATCGAATTCATTTGTATTCATATAGGGTCAATGAGTGTAGTTGTAAAAAATCATCAAAATCGGAGTTAAAATAACCATTAAATCATGATTTTTCATTTTATAACCATCGAAAAGTTTTGTCTCGTTACTTGATATCTGAATGTTTGTTTTTTTGCAATTTTTGGCGTATGCAATCTCGAAGTATATACAAACATGTTTGACAGTTGGATCGTTGAAACTAATTTCGTAGAATGTGTGTATCTCATCAAAACAATAGATTCACTAACACTTAAAAGTTTATTCATACTTTCATTAAGTATAGCATAAGATTTTTTTGTACCACTAGTGTAAATATTTTAAATTGAAGATCGAATTCAATCATTGTATTCATATAGGGTTAAGGAGTGTAGCTACAAAAAAATCATCAAAATCGGAGTTAAAATGACCGTTAAATTGTGATTTTTCTTTTTATAACCGTCGAAAAGTTTTGTCCCGTTCCTTGATCTTTGCATGTTTGTTTTTTTCAATTTTTGGCGTATGCGATCTCGAAGTATATGCAAACATGTTTGACAGTTGGATCATTGAAACTAGTTTCATAGAATGAGTATCCCATCAAAACAATAGATTCACTAATACTTAAGAGTTTATTCATACTTTCATTAAGTATAACATAAGATTTTGTGGTACACTAGTGTAAATATTTTAAATTGAAGATCGAATTCATTCATTGTATTCATATAGGGTCAAGGAGTATATCTGTAAAAAAATCATCAAAATTGGAGTTAAAATAACCGTTAAATCGTGATTTTTTGTTTATAACCGTTGAAAAGTTTTGTCTCGTTACTTTATCTCTGAATGTTTGTTTTTTGCAATTTTTGGCGTATGCGATCTCGAAGTATATACAAACATGTTTGACGGTTGGATCATTGAAACTAGTTTCGTAAAATGAGTATCCCATCAAAACAATAGATTCACTAATACTTAAGAGTTTATTCATATTTTCATTCAGTATAACATAAGATTTTGTGGTATCCACTATTGTAAATATTTTAAATTGAAGATCGAATTCATTCATTGTATTCATATATGATTAAGGAGTGTGACTATAAAAAATAATCAAAATCGAAGTTAAAATAACCATTAAATAGTGATTTTTTGTTTTATAACCATCGAAAAGTTTTGTTCGGTTACTTGATCTCGGAATGTTTGTTTTTTGCGATTTTTGTTGATACGATCTCGAAGCATATACAAGTTTGACGGTTGGATCGTTGAAATTAGTTTTGTATAATTTGTATCCCATCAAGTTCAATGGTGTATGTGTACATATATATTTTTATTAAGTAGATTTAAATCTATTTATTTTGTATGTATAATTGACCGGTACATGGAGTAGTACATCACATGTCATTAAATAGTGGGATATGTTATATGTGTGATAAAAAGTTAATAACTTCAAAAAAATAAAATTTCTCACCACTTTTATTAATTTTCATGTTTCCCTCTCTTTTTTGTTTCCTTTTCAACTTTTCTTATAATTTTCATTTTTCCCTTCCTTCTTTTTCTTCAAAGGGCATCAACCTACCCATCTTTCCCTCTCCTTTTTTGTTTCCTTTTCAGCTTTTCTTATAATTTTCATTTTCCCTCATTTTTTCTTCAAAGGGTGCAGCAGGAATGGAATGAAATTATGGAATCAATGGATGCATATTAATTAATAATTATTATAGTTTTTATAAAATTTAATTTAAAATTTAATATATATATATATATATAATTATTATAGTTAATATTTTGGGGGTATAATTATTATAATTATTATAGTTAATTAATATATATATTTATTATAGTTTTTAGGGGTATAAAATTGTTAAATTAATATATATATATATATATATAATTATTATAGTATTTTTTTAGGGTTATAAAATTATAAAATTAATATTCTGCTTATCGTGTATCGTGTTACCTACGTGTATACCCGAATCAACCCGTTATCTTAACAGGTGCTTATCGGGTTACCCGATAACGACCCGATTCGTTATCGTGTCGACCCAAACACCTGTTAATTTCATGTTGTGTCATGTCGGGTTATCGGGTCGTGTCAGGGATTGCCAAGCCTACATATAACCATAGTGAAGAGTATTGTAGGATGACACATGTACAATAAGTTCACATTTTAAAACCACATAAAATGCAAAATAGGAGGGAAAATAAGGAAATATAGTAATGTAGATAGGATTTTTTTTTAGGATTTCAAAAAAAATAAAAAATAAAAGCGGCCTAGCCGCCTAGCACCGCCTAGAGCCCAACCGATTTTTCCAATTGATTTGCAAGAAAACGCCTCGAGTCACTACCGCCCAGCGCCTAGGTTATTTTTTAGAACTGCCCCTAAAAAACCATTTCAATCAAAAATCATTTAGGCATGAACAGTCCATTTATTCATAATGAACTGGACATTTATTTGATATGTTTGGATGTTTAAACGATCTCGAATTCGAATGATTTCTTGTACGAGTGATCTTCAAATAAAGATTAATAAATTGAACATTTTAGACGTTGATTCATTTGGTCCATATATAGTATTCGCAAACAGAGGATATGTGCATCCCCACATACAGGGACATAAGTATTATCCAATACGAGATTAGAGATAAATCAATGTTATTACAGACTTACATTAAAATAAAATATAAAATTTTATATATGCTATTAAAAATTAAAATTGAGAAAAGATTTGTAAATGTACAACACAAATTGAGTACATTTCGATGTGGTTAAATGACCATCGATAGAAGCATTGAAAAACCAAAAAACTAAAAATCAGACTTTTGCAATTGACGACAAACCCCTTTACATTTTCCTACAGTGGTAAGGACTACTATACTGTTAGAATGTAATTTTGATGATGAATTTAATGGAGAATTTAACAACCTGAGAATATATCTCAGGAACAATCACAAGAAAATTAGAGAGAATTTCACAGATATTTTTGGAATGCTTCTTCGATTGATTATCTCACAAGGTGTGAGGAATATTACACATGTTTTGAGCTATTCATGCATCATCGTTACACAAACTGATCTCAGCCATTCATCCATAACTAAATGAATACAATGATTACACTTGTCTACATCTAATCTAACTAGAATATGATCTAATGGCTCATATTAATCATAACATAAATCAGCAAATACATTTATAATTCAACATATACTAGGAACGAGGTGAACGCGCAACTGGGAGGTTGCTTGGATTGCACGAAACCCAACTAAAGTAGTAATCCAATCCAAGTACTGAGTTGCTTGCCGCCTTTCCTTTCGGTCAGGAACCCATAAATTGCAACCCTCCTCACATTTAGAAGTTTAGAAACTTGCCTCTGTCTCTGTCTCCGATCAAAACGCTCTCTAGTTTGTCAAAACTGGTGCTTTTTCCTGAACTTTGTCACAGATTTCTTTGGCTTTGAGGGGTTTAGTTTACTTCTTCAAGTACTCATAATTCCATCAGTTCCTAGAAACCCATCATGGAAAAGTTCGAGATGATTAAGAAACTCGGGAGTGGTGCTTTCGGGGCTGTCTTTGCTGCACGGCACAAACAGACGAACGAAGTTGTTGCAATCAAGAAACTGAACCAAAGGTGCAGTTCGTTGCAGCAGTGTCTTAGCCTACCAGAAGTTCAGTCCCTTTCCAAACTCAACCATCCCAACATTGTCCGGTTGAAGAGTGTAGTCGCCGAATATGAGTCTGCTTTCTTTGTGTTTGAGTACATGCACAGCAGTCTGCTTGATCTTATTGAGAAAAAAAGGCAAACCGGATTCACAGAGGACGAAATTAGAAACATCTGCTATCAGATGTTTCAGGGCTTGGCCTACATGCACAAAACTGGCTATTTCCATCGCGATATGAAACCAGAGAATGTCTTGGTTAAGGAGGGTGCCGTCAAGATTGGGGATTTGGGTTCTACTAAGGAGATTAATTCGCCTCCTCCCTATACAGACTACATCGGCACTATTTGGTATCGAGCTCCCGAGGTGTTGCTTCGGTCAGACCGCTATTGTCCTAAGGTCGATATGTGGGCAATGGGTGCTATCATGGCAGAGCTGTTCTCACTCCAGCCTCTATTTCCTGGTCGAAGTGATGCTGATCAGATATTCAAGATTTGCAGCGTGATTGGTAGGCCAACTTTGGGGTCTTGGCGCAATGGGTTTCTTCTTGCACACAAGATGAACTATCAGTTTCCACAAATTGACGGGCTTGGTCTGTCTGCGATGATTCCTTCCGCAAGTGAATCAGCTATCAAGCTGATTTCTTCCCTTTGTTCTTGGGACCCATCTGCGAGGCCTACTGCTGCTGATGCACTCAAGCATCCTTTCTTCATTGGCAGCCACAGGATTCCACGCGCCATCCCTTTGAGACAAAGCAATATTCTGCCTGCGTCGAATTCTTCTCTTATTTTCGTGTAGATTTGACACGAGTAATATGGATAGTTAACTGCTTTTGATTAATTAGCTTTCAAAAAGCTACAGATTTTATTTTAGCAGGTCTATTTTATTTGAGTGCTCAAAGAAGAGCGGCAGCAAGCCAACAACTAATGTATATTGTATGAAACAATTTTTGTAAGCTCTCATTAATCTGCAATATATGTTAGGAATGTCGGTACTACAAGATAGAGAATGCACAAGGTAAAGTAGAAAATGGACGCCAAGAATTTATGTGGTTCGGCAATTTATGCCTACGTCCACCAAACAAGGATCAATCTTCACTATATGAAAAAGATGAATACAACAAGAGTAGTCTTACCAAGCCAAAGACAAGGCTTGATGGATACAAGAAAGTATAACACACACTTTCTATCACTCTAAACTTCACTCACACAATGTGTAGTGGAACACTCTCACTCTCACTCTTGGAGTGGAACTCTAGCTTTGGACTTGATCCTTTGCTACTCACTCTTCTCTTGATTTGTTGGTTCACTACAACATCACACCCATATTTATAGGTGAGGGTTTGGCATTCTACTAGTTTCTAGTGTATTCTTCAAACCTCTAGCATAGAAAGATCTAGACTAGCCACAAAAGTGTGGCTTCTAGATCTTTCCATTTGCAACCAAGGAAGCTAGTACTCTCTAGCTTCTTCCATCAACTTAATAACATGCTAGAATTGTCTAGCATGCTCCAGCCATCTCTCTTGCTTACTAGAATAATCTAGAACATTGATCATGGGCTGGACCATATACCAACAATCTCCCCCTCCAGTCCATGAGGGAGGAATTCCGATCATGACTCCAAGTTACCTGGAGTCCATCCCAGCAGCCTTAATGCAGAATTCCAACTTTGATTTTGTAACCACCTTTGTCAACATGTCTGAAGAATTATTATCGGTATGAATCTTCTTCAGCTGTAGCATCTTGTTCTCGATAGCATCTCTAATCCAGTGATAACGAATATCAATGTGCTTGGTGCGTGAATGGTATGCAGTGTTCTTGCTCAAATCCAGAGCACTCTGACTATCACAATAAACGCCATAATCACTTTGCTTAAAACCCAACTCTTGGAGAAACCGCTTCAGCCACAACAACTCCTTGCATGCTTCTGTAGCGGCTATGTATTCAGCCTCGGTTGTAGACAAAGCAACACACTTTTGCAACTTGGATTGCCAAGACACGGCTCCCCCTGCAAAAGTAAACAAGTACCCAGACGTAGATTTTCTGCCATCCAGGTCACCTCCCATGTCAGCATCTGTAAATCCTTCCAAGATTGGTTTGGAACCGCCAAAGCACAAGCACATCTTAGAAGTCCCCTTCAAATATCTGAGAATCCACTTAACAGCTTCCCAATGGTCTTTCCCTGGATTAGAGAGAAACCTGCTCACCACACCTACTGCATGAGCAATATCTGGCCGTGTGCACACCATTGCATACATGATACTTCCTACTGCTGAAGAGTAGGGAACAACTGCCATTTTCTCCTTTTCTTCATATGTTTTTGGACACGACTCTTTGCTCAACTTGATATGATTGGCTAAAGGTGAGCTTACCGATTTGGCTGCTTTCATGTTGAACCTTTCAAGCACCCGTTCAACATATTTTTCTTGTGACAGCCACAACTTCTTGGATTTTCTGTCACGAATTATCTCCATGCCCAAAATCTGCTTGGCTGGCCCTAAGTCCTTCATGTCAAAGGACTTAGATAACTCTTCTTTGAGCTTTTTAATCATAAAAGCATCTTGACCGACAATCAACATGTCATCAACATAAAGCAACAAAATGATGAATTTACCTCCAGAAAATTGTTTGATATAGACACAAGAGTCAGCATGAGTTCTCTTGTACCCATTACTCACCATGAATGAGTTGAACTTCTTATTCCACTGTCTCGGAGCCTGCTTAAGACCATATAAGCTTTTCTTGAGCTTGCACACCAAAGTTTCTTTACCCTTGACTTCAAAGCCTTTGGGTTGCTCCATATATATCTCCTCTTCTAAGTTACCGTGGAGAAATGCAGTTTTAACGTCTAACTGCTCGAGCTCAAGATCCATGCTTGCTGCCATACCAAGGATAACTCGAATGGAAGTCATCTTCACCACCGGTGAGAAAATCTCATCAAAGTCAACTCCTTTCTTTTGACCAAAACCTTTGACAACCAAACGAGCCTTGTACCTTGTCATGTTGTCGTCATTTTTCAATTTGAACACCCACTTGTTTTTCAATGCTTTTCTGCCCTTTGGAAGCTCCACCAGCTCATAGGTATTATTCTTTAATAAGGAATCCATCTCTGACTCCATTGCCTTCATCCATTTATCACTGTCGTTATGAGCTCTGGCCTCCTCATAAGTTTCGGGCTCTCCATAATTAGTCAACATGATATACTCTGATGAAGAATACTTGGTAGACGGTCTTCGACTTCTGCTGGATCTTCTGACCAAATCTTCATTCTCTTGCGGGGCTAGAGGCTCCCCCTGATTGGATTCTCCTTGAATCTGCTCTTCTTGACTAGGCTCCCCCTGATCAGCAATCTCATGGTCTGGCACATCTTGATCAGGCTCCTCTTGATCAGCATTATCTGATTCTGCAGGCACTTCATTGGCAGTTGCTTCAGGGATGTCATCGTGACTTTCTTCATCTGAAGCTAATGGATCAACTCCTCTGACTGCGCCATCTGGTTGTGCCTCTTTATCCGAATCCCCAATTGTTTGATCTTCATAAAAGACCACGTCTCTACTTCGGATAAACTTCTTCTGGTATGGGTCCCATAATCTGTAACCAAAATCTTCACCGCCATAACCAAGAAAGATGCACGGTGTAGCTTTGTAGTCTAACTTCGATCTCTGCTCTTTGGGCACATGCACAAAAGCTTTGCAACCAAACACCTTCAGATGAGAGTAAGACACATCATTACCAGTCCATACTCTCTCTGGAACATCAAGACCTAATGGTACTGATGGAGATCGGTTGATCAAATAGCAGGCTGTCCTTACAGCTTCACCCCAGAACTGCTTAGATAACTTTGCAGTCCTCAACATACACCTGACTTTCTCCATGATGGTTCGGTTCATTCTTTCAGCAACACCGTTATGTTGTGGAGTTCCAGGAACTGTCTTCTCATGACGTATGCCATGTTTTACACAATACTCTCTAAACTGGTGAGATGTGTACTCGCCGCCGTTGTCGCTACGAAGGCACTTAAGAGGTTTCCCAATTTCCCTCTCCACCATGGCATGGAACTCCTGGAATGTCTGAAACACCTGGTCTTTGGATTTCAACAAATACACCCACACCCTTCGTGAAGCATCATCAATATAAGTAACAAAATATTTATTTCTTCCAAGTGACTCGACTTCCATGGGACCACACACATCTGAATAAACAAGATCTAACAAGTTTCCTTTCTTTGTAGATGAAACAGAAAAACTAACTCTTCTTTGTTTTCCGAATAAACAATGCTCACAAGAGTTTAACGACGTACCTTTGGCAAAGGGAATGTGAGACTTCTTTGCCAAAACCTGTAGGCCTTTCTCGCTCATGTGACCTAGCCTCTTATGCCACAAGTCTAGAGATGAGTCCTCCACAGCATTCAACTCACCTTTCAAAACCTTGGCATTTGACCGGTACAACGTACAACAAAGTCGTGCTCTTGCTACCACCATTAAGCCTTTAGTAAGCTTCAATTTTCCTTCGCCAATATGGTGATAATATCCTTGTCGATCAAGGGTACCAATGGATATCAGATTGAGACGTATATCAGGAATATGTCTCACATCTTTCAACATCAATTGGCAGCCGAGATTAGTTCTTAGACATATATCACCAATTCCAAGAATTTTGGAATAGCTTTCATTCCCCATCTTCACTATGCCAAAGTCACCTTCTTTGTATGTACTGAAGAACTCCCGTTTGGACGTAGCATGGAAGGAAGCTCCATTGTCAAAGATCCATTCAATGTCTCTGTCAGAGTTGCCCATATGCAGACATTCACCAACAGACAATATTTCTGGTACATCACCACATATGACAGCAGTGGTATTGCCAGTATCATCTTTCTTCTGATTGTTTCCTTCCCTTTGCTCTCTCTTCCAAACTCGACAATTTTTCTTCATATGGCCTTCTTTGCCACAATGGTGGCATGCACCCCTGAACCTTGACTTGGATCGGCTAGGACTCCTGCCATGACCTCTAGGCCCTCTACTCTTGCTTCTTCCGCGGTTCTCTGTGACAAATACTTGGCTGCTATCTGTGCCAGAAGTCTTTCTCCTTGTTTCTTCATTGAGCATGCTATTTTTAACATTATCAAGGGTAAGAACACCATTAGAAGCAGAGTTACTTATACTCACCACAAAGGTCTCCCAACTGTCTGGCAAGGATCCAAGTAACAAGAGCGCTTGTAGCTCGTCCTCGATCGTCATTTTCATAGTAGCCAACTGGTTGATGATATTCTGGAAATTGTTCAAGTGTTCTGCTACACTTAAACCATCCTTGTACTTCACATTGATGAGCTCTTTGATCAAGAAGGCTTTCTTAACTGGAGTCTTCTTCTCGAACAAGGACTCAAGCTTTGTCCAAAACTCGCGAGCATTGGTTTCATTAGACACATGGTGAAAAACACTATCATCCACCCATTGTCTAATTGTGCCAATAGCCTTGCGATTCATCTTCTTCCACTCGGCATCGGACATGCTCTCGGGCTTAGCGGCATCTCCTTCAATTGGCTCATGCAGATCCTTGCAATAGAGAATGTCCTCCATCCTTGGCTTCCATGTTACCCAATTGGAGTTGGTGAGTTTGATCATAGTGCCACTTCCTTCCATCTCGCAGTACGAGCCAACCGGGCTCTGATACCACTTGTTAGGAATGTCGGTACTACAAGATAGAGAATGCACAAGGTAAAGTAGAAAATGGACGCCAAGAATTTATGTGGTTCGGCAATTTATGCCTACGTCCACCAAACAAGGATCAATCTTCACTATATGAAAAAGATGAATACAACAAGAGTAGTCTTACCAAGCCAAAGACAAGGCTTGATGGATACAAGAAAGTATAACACACACTTTCTATCACTCTAAACTTCACTCACACAATGTGTAGTGGAACACTCTCACTCTCACTCTTGGAGTGGAACTCTAGCTTTGGACTTGATCCTTTGCTACTCACTCTTCTCTTGATTTGTTGGTTCACTACAACATCACACCCATATTTATAGGTGAGGGTTTGGCATTCTACTAGTTTCTAGTGTATTCTTCAAACCTCTAGCATAGAAAGATCTAGACTAGCCACAAAAGTGTGGCTTTTAGATCTTTCCATTTGCAACCAAGGAAGCTAGTACTCTCTAGCTTCTTCCATCAACTTAATAACATGCTAGAATTGTCTAGCATGCTCCAGCCATCTCTCTTGCTTACTAGAATAATCTAGAACATTGATCATGGGCTGGACCATATACCAACAATATATAGCTACAGATTCCATTTTATTGAGTCACATTGTTTTGTTTGGTTCAAATTTCATTATTATCCGAAACATAAGACAGACATCGAAACTAGTAAGTTGTTCCATTGAAAATTCTGGCAGAACTGTAGATTGATCAATTCCTTCAAAACCCGATCATGGAACAGACACTTGAAATCATAGTAGAGTTCAACAGTCTCTGAGAGCCTCAGATCTTGGGACGTTCTCCATCGCATGCCTAAATTGAATACAAGTACCGCAGAGAGTTTGAATATAAATGTCCATGTTTACAAAACAAAAATAGGAGAAACGTTGAAGGCATGCGATGACAACCCAAATTCATAAGAACTTGATATCACCACACGTATCGGAGTTTTTGCCCAACTCTCTTGACCGAACGATATCCTAATAAGCAGTAACAACTGGACATAGCCCTTTGATGAAAATCACAAAACAAAAAATGCAGTAAATTATGCTTAAAGATAAAAGCTTTTAAATTGTATGTATTCATGAATGCCCTTGTTTTCTCAGCAACCAAACAGATAAAACCCAATTAGACTCGCTAAATCAAAAAGGTAAAAAAGTTGAAGGTCTCAGAAACCCAGAGCACTACATTGAAAAACAACTTAAATTTGAAAGTGCTCCCAACATTGTCAGCACTAGTGTTAGCACCCCGATTCCGAGAAGCGATTGAATTGATCTCTCAGTGGCGTAAATGGCAGTAGATCATCTGCAATTGTATTTGTAGGCCCGCACACACTGACTTGAACGTAATGTAGTTCCTGATACCTAATTGTTAATGTTAGCTGGTGTAGATACAAAGAAAACTGATGTGCTGAAAGGGACATGGAAAATTCAGACTAATCAGTTAATAAATACAATGTCCAAAAAGACCACAATCGATAAAGTTGAAATACTTACTGTAGAAGTTGCAAAATTTAGGTCGTTAAATTTACATCATAACTTATATTTATCACAAAAGCTCTTGCAGCAACACTTGGTCGTTAACAGAGGATCTTTCATCGTTTGCTTGGACAATGGTAAGCGTAGGTCAGCCGGTAGATCATCAACACTAACAGAAGCCCTGTTTCAAAGGTAATTCTAATTTTTCATACAAGCAACTGGAAGGTATGTAAGAACATGCAGTTCATTTACCTCACAAGCGTTGGAATATTGTATTGCATAATCCAGCAATCATTAGTTAGTAAGAACAATAAATGCAAACCAGAAGAAACATCAAACGTCACGACCATAGGTATCTGTCACAGTGGCTCAACAATGTCATATATAAATTAACTCTCAACTATTCCCGCCATTCGACTTAAATAAGTGAACGAACATAGAATTTGTATAGGAGAAGACTGGCGAAGAGTAACAGATACAGTGACAAATACGTAGTGAACTATGTCGACATGTTTTAATGATACTACCATAACATATAACGGAAGTTGAAAGCCACATGCAGTAAACTAGAGTAGATGATGACTCAGGATTTTCAAGTCCATACTTGTTAATAACTGAAGTGGATCACTTATACTATTACTTCAGAACATAAATTTACAAACTACAAATCAAAATAATGCAACTATCGTGGTTCTACTACTTTCATAGAGATGTAAGTTAAAAAGTTAAGGCTGGAACCCAATTCATTGGAAACTGCTCACGAGGAAGGTGAGAACGCATCATAGTAATTGTTTTCCATTTTTGGTAGTTACTTCTGAAAGCTCCAGGGATTTGATAAACCATCCAGCCCGCCACAAGGAAATTCAAATATTTCCTCTGGCCAACAGAAGCCGCAACAAACGCAAGAATCTTCAAAAGATGCTGATCAATCCTAACTGTGAACTTATTTGAATTTTGTATTTTGGATTAATGCAATTATCACTTGTATTATCTGTTTATTATACAAGAGTTTGTTCTACATCAAACTCTCCTTTGTAATCTCTATATAAAGATGAAAATAGAGAAGGAATGTTCACCGAGCAAAATCATACTCAACCCTCAACCTTTAGTTTTCTATCTTGGTATCATCCTCTCTTTGTCCAACGACTCAACCACTTCTCCCATTTCAATGGCTTTACCCGCTGCACATACCATTTCCCACCCCAATTCCTCTTCTCCGTAGCCGTGGTCTGCTTTCCTTTGTTGACGGCTCTATCATTTGTCCACCAGCTTTTCTGTCCGACGCTGATGGAACATTGACTGATACAGTCAATCCGCTGTATGAGGCTTGGATACAGCAAGATCAACTGGTACTCTCTTGGTTGGCGAGTTCCATAAGATGATGCGTGGTGAACTCTTCAAGACAGGTATGCGTCTTCTTCGCATAACCGGGTTGTTTAGCTCCGTGGGGAGCTCATGAATCAGTGCCGGGGCATGGTCGGGGCCTAAAGCAGACAATATCGTGTTACGGCGGAGTCGAGCTCGGGGATGCGGTGAGGCCCGGGCTGGGATGTGACAATTTGGTATCAGAACCAATCCCTAGCCGGAAATGTGCCAACGAGGACGTCGGGCCTCTAAGGGGGATGGATTGTTACATTCCACATCGTCCAAGGGAGTGGATCCTGTAAACCTTATATGTATATTCCCATTTCAACCTAGTACGAGGCATTTTAGGAGCTCACTAACTTCGGATTCTATCGAAACTCTGAAGTTAAGCGAGTTCGCGTGAGAGCAATCCCCTGATGGGTGATCCACTGAGAAATTCTTGTGTGAGTTCCCAGAAACAAAACCGTGAGGGCATGACTGGGACCCAAAGTGGACAATATCGTGTTACGGCGAAATCGAGCCTCCGATGTGGTGGGGGCCCGGGCCGGGATGTGACAATAGAATTTGTGAATTTTCTTGTTTGGGTAACCTAAAAGAACAATGGAATTAAATACGGAATTTGTTGTTTTTAAACTCTCAATTATAGAAATTAGAAAATGACACCTATTTACATGGAATTTAAACTTGGGAATTTAAGGTCCCAAATTCCAATTTTTTTTTCAAGTGACAAACAATAAGTAAATCACTATTTTAAGAAGAATAAAAAAAAAATCCTTTTACTCAACACATCCGTCCAACTTCTACATGTCAAGAAAGCAAGAGAACACATAGAACCAGGAAAAGATTTAAAAACTAAATTAGTAGGCTAATTCTAAGACTTCAATTAATCGCAGCCCTGAAGAACCAAATGTGCTTTATAAGCTATTTCCCAACTCCTTTGACCAAACGATGATTGGAATAAGAAGTTGTTGACCCTAGAAATTACAAAGCCTACGTGGCGCGCAGGCCAAGTATATTCTAAGCTAACTACGTCCTTCGGTGATTGCGGGCGTGCCAACTCGTCGGCCGGGGCTCGACCGAGGAGTAAATTTGATGATGCTGCGTTGGGTCGCGCTACTGACTTCTGCGTCTTGCGATTCGGCCGAGAAAGGAACACGTCTCGGCCTCTTGGGTTCTCGAGCCTGAAGACAAGGCTGCTATTTCTTACAAAGTTCACGAACCGAATTCGGCTTGCAATGTGCCGAATGTAATAACTGTGACACCTCACCTCGCCGAGAAGGCTAATGAGATGACCTCGACCAACAAGGATTCGAAAACCCTTCTCGACCGAGACTTGGATAGGTAATCGACCGTTCTCGCCGCAGTGCTGTTGATGCCAACGGAAGATACTGCGAGACCGACCGACTCTACGGTGACAGAGCTATCTATGCCGACTTAAGATATCACCGGTTGCTTCCACAGTGCTGTTGATGCCAACGGAAGATGTGTCAGCGAAAAAGGAAAAGAAAAAGATCTCAAGTTGTGAGAGTTTGCGCAGGGCAATTTTGTATTGATTTTGTGGGGCTTTCCCATTGCTGAACGTCTTGTATTTATAGTAGCAGAACACCGAGCCCGAATTCCAATCCTATTCGAACTAGGTTTCCCTCTCCGGATTAACATTACCTCGATCAGTCCTATCTTTGCTAGGACTACGAATCTAGTCCTTAACTGAGCCGGATTCGCCTTCTAGTTTTACTGATCTCGTCGAGGGTCCCTATTGTATTAGGACTCGACTTGCACTCTGATTTAACCGACCTAGGCTTGGAAGCCCATGAGCTGAACGCCTCATGACCCTCTCGCCGTACAGCTTCCCGGGCCGAAAGTGACTCCTCCCTCGGCCCAAACTGTTATTTTGGGCCTAAACATTGCCCCCTCGCTTCTGAGGTCTTCGGCCTGAAACCTTCAGCCGAGTTTCGGCCTTGAAGAAGCGAATCTACCACTCAGAATCCTAATACCCGAGTTCCAAGGCGCATTTATTGAACACGATCGCACGATCTTGATCCTGCTAAACCCCTCGCCACGTGGCATCCTCTAACATGGCCAATCCCCGATAATGACGTCTGAAGCGTGCGCCTGCTCGAACCGTCTTGCCATTATGACCACTATCTCAATCCGCGAGCCATTACATCAGTCCGTGAGCCCACCTGTCCTCGTGCAGGCGTCGAACCGTCTTTCGTCATTAACTTCGCCGTCACACGCGATCGTGCGCCCCCAAAACCTAAAACCGTCGATCTTCTCAACCGCATTTCCCAAACGTTCATCATGATCAACGATTCCTCCGGTCGATTTTGCCCTTTGTTTTGAATTTCGAACGATTGCTCTTCCCCCCTCATAACTCTATAAATACCGAAATTCCCTCATTTGTACTTTTACGCTCTCAAACTTCCTGAAATCCTCTGCCATTGATTTCTAGTGCATTCCTCCTATTCCAAGTCTTCGTCTTTAAATCCCCACCCCAGACAAACCTTTTACTCCGTGCCTCTTTCTCACAATGGCATCCTTCATCTCCAAGCTTTCCAGGGAATGTGACCAACACCAGAAGATTGTTGATCGGAGCTCGATCAAGACCATCCGGTTTGAAAACGACATGAGCACCCAGTACCAAATCCTGGGTCCTCTCTTCAAGGCTACAATACCGCCGACTATCATCGGCCTTCTCCAGGAGCACTGCCTAACACCCTTGCTTCAAGGGTTTGAATGGTCGCGATGGGATGCGGCTAAACCCCAGGGCTCTTGGCCCTCGACGACCACATCCTAGGCAGCCTGGGTCGTTCGAATGGAACGACTCTTCGACGAGCAATGGAAAGCCCTTGGCATCTACGATGCTATCCTCCTTTCGTCTATGGAAATCGTCCCCGACAAGGAGCTTCTCCAAGCCGCTCTGTGCTTCTGGTGCTCGGCCACCAACACGATGGTCCTTCCTCTGGGTCCCATTGGTCCCACCGTCATGGATATCACTGCTATTCTGGGGACTTCGACGACCGGGATCCCCGTCGACGCGACCCTCTCTGGGCATCCGTCGAATATCGACCTGAAAACGCTCTTCGACCATCGGGCCTTCGAGACCTTGAACCGTGACGGTCATATCCCGTCGAAGGAAGATATTCAGAAGCTCCACAAGAACTTCTGCAATTACAACACCCTCTATCTTCACTTCGCCGGCCGAGGAGAAGAGGACCTGCGAGAAGGAGAGCATGAAGCCTTCCTCTTCTACTGGTACAACAAATACGTTTGTTGTACCAGGTCAAACAAGTGTTTGGTTGAGAACATGCCGGTAGCCGAAGCCCTGGCTAGTGGTCATGTCTTGGCACTGAGTTCCAATATTCTCGCCCAACTTTTCCGCTGCCTGGCCGAAGCGACCCTCCACAAGGTCGACCCACACCAGAATGGTCCTCTCTGGGTCTTCCAACTCTGGTTGCAGGTATACTTCGCCTCCCTTCGGCCGGCCATAGCTGAATTCTCACCAACAGAGGCGCTTGGACCTCAACTGGCCTCTCGACCGACACCTCCCCATCAAGCCGAAGAGGTATTTCGGTACCTCTTCGCTCTCGACGACTTCTCCAACGACGAGTTCCTAATATGTCGTCGTCGAGACTACCCTTCCTCCATCAGGCTGCCTACCTCCCCATGGAGCGCGGAGGAGGACGCCGATCTTCGTCAGACCTGGGGGTCGTTTGTGCTTGCTCGTGACCTCCCTCTTGGCTGTGATGGGAAACGGTCAGGTTGGGAAGTATATCATCCGAACTTCCTTGCCCGACAGCTCGGCTACCTTCAGGGCTGCCCTATCCCTCTTCTCTCCTCCCGAACGGTCCTAAGCCGTGGACGCGAACCTCGTTCCTCTGAGAAGGAATGTAGAACCGCCGTGAGGGAATTCCAAGAGCACTGCCAAAAATTCCGGCTTCGACCAGCCACCCCAGAAACTCATTGCACCGACACCTTCGGTGAGTGGTGGGAAAATTACACCCAAGAGTTTTTTAGTGCGTCGGTCGAAGATGTGGTGAGCAGACTCTTCAGCGACCGACCCAAGAAGGCTCCGGCCCCTCATACTCAAGGTACCTGTTCCATTTTCCTCATTTCCATCAACCTTGCGCATTGATTTGCCTTACTGAATTGTCTTTATCTTTTTAGGTAATCGGCCTTTGAGAAAAACGGAAGCAGTTGCCGCTGCTACGGCCGGGAAAAAATCGGTCGTGGCCCAAAAGGACAAACCCGCTGGTAGGGCCGTGCTGATCAAATGGCCTCGCCAGGAAGCCGGGCCGGCCATCGAGCCTTCCCCGCCTGCCAAGCGGGTCAAACAACTGGCGAAGAAAGGTGCACGGGAGATCCACGTTGTCTCCAGCCACACGACGACTCCCAATGCTTCCCCTTCTCCCGCCGCCGGCCATTCTGGGGTCAAGAAACAGCCGGCCTTGGCCATAGAAACGGCCCCAGCGCGGCCTGCCTCTGTGGCCGGCGAATCAATTGTACCTCCCTCTGTCGAGAAGGCACCTGTCTCACAACAGGCGGTTCCTACGACCGAGGGAACCTCTCCTAAGAATCCAAAGCCCACGGTCTTCGTGTTGGAAGAAAGTGAGGGGAGCGACGAGGTCCCACTGGCGCGTCGTCCTCATACTCGTCAACAACCTCCTCCAGTATCCGAGATGGCGGTCCAAACCGGCTCCTCCTCGGCTAATCGTGGCAAGCGCACAGTCGAGGAACCGACCCTGGTGGCTGAACCTCTTGTTCCTTCTCAGGACCAGGACGTCCCTGCCTCCACTGAAGCAGCTGCGCCAATTGGCCCATCGGCAGCCGACCGTGGCAAACGGCTGCTCGAGGAACCCGAGGCCACGGCGGAATCGCCGGTCCACCCTCAAGACCAAGGCTTCCACATTCCTCCACAGGAGGTTACCTCGGCTTTTGTAAGTACCTTCAATTTTCCTCCTGATTGCTTTTCTGCTTTAGAATTCTAAACAAGGAAAAACTAAATGTCAGGTGCCTGTACATTCTTTTCACCGTCAATTCTATGCGCCGAAGGGCGTTATCTATATTTCCTGGCCGCCTCAGTGGCCATCAAACGTAGATAATCTCCATCGGCCGCGTGAAGTGAGAAGCAATCTGAAACATTGGGCTCGGCCATTGAGTTCTTTAGGTTCGAGCAACGACCCTGGGGACATGGCCGAGGTCTCTTCTCGGCAGGTTAAAAAAAACGACACCTTCTTACTAGTCTTGCCATGACTTCCTTTAAGCTTAACCTTGTCTATTCGTGCAGGCTTCATGGGAGGTTGAATTCAAAGCTCTCCTCTCCAGCACGACCGCAGAGTCCGGTCCTTCGGCCGCTCCGACTGAGGCTGCCGATCCAAGCGCCCTAGCCCAATTGCGAGAAGTCATGTCGCTCTCATCATCGCAAGTACTTGAGCGCAACGGTCTTGATCTGCTCGGCGTGTGTCTGAACGACCTTGGAGCCGACGGTCGCCTGAGTGGAGATGCCATTGTTCGGGCATCGTCTGCCTTGGAGCGCGTTCGGGAGACATTTAGCATCTTCCAGACTGCTCTGAAGGCCGAACAGGACCTACAAGCCGCCACGACCGTTCAAGACACCCTCCGTCCGAAGATTGACGATCTACGGGCAAAAGGAGAAGCGTTAGCCGAGCTCGACCGTCAAATGGCCGAACTAGCAAAACGCCGTTCGGTCGTTGCTTCTGAGCTTGCGAGGGACTTCGAGTCAGGCGGGAAGGATCGCCTAACTGAGTACGCGGCGGCCAAAAAACGGGTCGAGCGCCTGAGGCTGGACAAAAAGAATCGGCAAGCCGAAGTCATCATGGCCGACGTGCGGTGGTTGGAGTTGAAAACTCTGCTCAGCACTCTTCTTCCCTCGTCTCCTTGAATGTATTCGACCTACTCATTTTTGTAATACCTATCAATTTTAATGGAATGATTTTTCTACAAAAAAAAAAAAAAATTATTCACGCATTTCCCATGTGACCGGATAGTATTTCTTCAAGAACTTCCCATTAATCGGTAATTTGTGACCTACTCCAGTCCGGTCTTTAAGATGATACGCCCCTTTGCCGTATACCTTATGCACAATGAACGGCCCTTCCCAATTCGGCGACCACTTGCCGAACCTAGGATCTTTTATTCCTACGGGCAACACTGTTTGCCACACCAATTCACCCTCGCCGAACGTTTTCTGTCGTACCTTTTGATTATAGGCTCGCTCGGCAATCTGTTTTTGTGCCACCAGTAAGTTATAAGCGTCAAGTCGCGCCTCTTCCAAATCTTCTAGTTCCTGTCTCATGGACTGATTATATTCGGCGCTAAACAAACTACTTTGTTCAATTAATCGCAACGAATTTATGCTCAACTCGACTGGTAGCACTGCATCGTGTCCATAAGTCAATGCGTATGGGGTTGTTGCAGTCGCCGATCGGGGCGACGTTCGGTATGCCCATAATGCCTCGTTCAACTTCAAATGCCACATGCCAGGCCTTTCTTTTATTATTTTTTCGAGGATGCCAATCAACACTTTATTACTTGCCTCGGCCTGCCCATTCGCCTGTGGATAATACGGTGTGGACTGTTCCAGCCGAATTTTCAAATTGGCCGTGTATTCCTTAAACCTTTCGGCTGTGAAGATTGTTCCATTGTCGGTTATGATCGTTTCTGGCACACCGAACCGGGTCACAATGTGTTCCTCCACAAAATCGCAAACTTCTTTAGATGTTAACTCGGCATATGATTTTGCTTCGACCCACTTAGTGAAGTAATCAGTTGCGACTATTATCCATGCATGCTTAGCAGCTCCAGAAGTCGGTGTGATTTTACCGATTACGTCCATGGCCCATCCTCTAAACGGCCACGGCTTAATGACCGAATGTAGCGATTCGGCCGGGACCCTTTGTATAGGCCCATGGATTTGGCACTGCACGCATCCTCGTGCAAACTCGATACAATCTTTCAGTATTCTCGGCCAAAAATAACCGTGTCGTCGGAGTAGCCATCGCATTTTTCGTCCAGACTGGTGAGCTCCGCATACCCCTTCATGAACCTCTGCGATCGCTCGAGCACTCTCTTGGGGGCCAAGGCATAGCAATAACAAACCATCTTCGCCCTTTCGGTACAACTCGTTCTGGTACGTGACATAGTTCGTGGCGTGAGCCCGTGTCCTGCGACTATGTTTTCCGTTAGGATTGTCAAGGTACTGCATAATGGGCTTTCTCCAATCATCTGGTACTGCCTCGGCTGCGCAAATGTCTATAGAGTCCTGCCGATCTAACAACGAAGGCAAGGACATGACCCTGGTGCGTATCACATTGTCTCGACAGAGGATTTGCTGATCAACCAAGGCCGGGTATAATTGTTGTAATATTGGTATCTCCCGGCCTAGCTTGCCCCCCAGGAGTTGTGCACCGGAGGCGATTTGAGCCAACTCGTCTGCATCGGTATTATGAACCCGAGAAATATGCTCGAATGTAATACCGTCAAAAGACTCGGCCAAATAGCTGGCGACCATGTGGTAAGGCGCCAGAGTACAACTCATGCAATGAAAAGACCCATTAATTTGGTTAATCACTAGTTCAGAATCCCCGAGGACGAGGACACGAGTGGCATGTAGGTCAAGAAGGAGGCCTAGACCAATGACTAGAGCCTCGTATTCGGCCTGATTATTGGTGCAGTCGAAATCCAATTTGAGCGAAAAATACCAACGATCATTGTGAGGAGATTGAATGACGATGCCTACGCCGGCCGAGGACGAAGTACTGGAACCATCGAAATACATCGTCCAATAGTTGTCGCGGGTCACCACCATGCCAATCTCGACATCATCACCCCCGAAATCGTAAGGCGAAGGGTGCTGGGCAAGGAAATCGGCCAACGCCTGTCCTTTCACAGCTTTCTGCGGCACGTATTGCAAACTAAACTCGGACAACGCCATCGTCCATTTCCCAATTCGGCCCTTCACAATTGGCCGGGTAAGCATGTACCGGATAACGTCGGTCTGGGCAATGACTTGGGTGACCGACGGGAGCATGTAATGCCGAAGCTTGGATGCAGCGAAGAACACGGCGAGACAGAGCTTCTCAACGGCGGAATAATTGATCTCCGGAGGACTCAGATTACGGCTAAGGTAAAAGATAGCCTGTTCCCGTCCGGCATCGTTGTCTTGCGCGAGGAGGCAACCGATGGACTCGTCGGCCGCCGAAACGTACAGCTTGAGAGGCTTACCGCGCTGAGGAGGGACCAGGACAGGTGGGTTTGTAAGGGAAACCTTGATCTGTGTGAACGCCGCCTGGTGCTCCTCATTCCATATGAACTTGTCTGAGTCCTTGAGCTTCAAAAGTGTGGAAAATGCTTTCATTTTACCTGCCGAATTAGCAATAAATCTGCGTAAAAAATTGATCTGGCCGAGTAAGGACTGTAATTGTTTCTTCGTTGTTGGGGGTGGGGCGGTGACAATTGCGCGTGCCTTATTCTCATCGACTTCAATCCCACGATGATGTACGAGGAAACCAAGAAAATTCCCGGCCGATACACCGAAGGCACACTTGGCAGGATTCATCTTGAGGTTGTGCTGACACATACGGAGGAAAGCCTGTCGGAGGTCGTCCAGATGCGTCTGTCGGCGTTTAGATTTGACGACAACATCGTCGATATAAACTTCGACGATGGTGCCAATTAAATCATGGAAGATGGTGTTCATCGCCCGTTGGTACGTGGCGCCGGCATTCTTGAGGCCGAATGGCATGACAACCCATTCGTAAGTGCCGAGTGCCCCCGGGCAACGGAAAGCAGTTTTGTGCACATCGGTTTTGGCAATAAATATTTGGTTGTATCCGGCATGTCCATCCATAAAGGATAAGATTGCATGATTCGCCGCGGCATCGATTAACAGATCTGAAATCGGCATTGTATACTCATCTTTGGGCGTTGCCAGATTCAGATTTCGAAAATCGGTGCAGATGCGCAGTGCACCACTTTTCTTTAATACAGGAACAATATTCGCCAACCATTCAACATATCGAGCTGTCCGAATGAACCCGGCTTTCAAAAGCCGAACTAGTTCGTCCTTGACACTGAGTTGTACTTCGGTCGAGAATCGACGAGGTGGCTGACGGAAAGGCTTGAAACCGGGCTTAATACGTAATTCATGCTCGACTAAAGCACGATCTAAGCCGGGCATTTCATGATAACTCCAAGCAAAACAATCTTTGAATTCCGTAAGCAAGGCCCGCAACTCGTCCTTCATTTGTTGAGGAAGTAACGAACTAATAAACAAAAGTCGTGGTTCATCGGCCGTCCCAACATTAATCTCTTCCAAAGGGTCCTTAACAAGGGGCCGATGATCTTCGAACTCGGCCGGGGCGGCTCGAATTTTATCAAAAGATAATACAGGCCCATTATCTCCCTCAGCAAGGAACTCGACGAGATTGACGCCCGAATTTGGTTGTTTAGATATCGTATACCAATGAGCCAGCAGTCGTTCCATAGTAGATGAAACCGCGGCCCTACGTGCTTCCCGATCGGCGTCAAACATCGGTTTCGGGGAGAAAATTAGCTAATCCGAGTATCGCCGAATCCTGCTGGACAGTCTCGGCGCCAACCTCGATAGCTTTCTGAACGGAAATCCGAGTCGGCCGTCCCTCTTCATTGAAGCCTTGCAACGTAATATAGCCGACGTGATCGTCATAATACCGTGCTTGAATCATGTTGGCTTCGAAGGGCTGGCTATCGGCCGGATGAACAGTGACCGATTTGCCGTCCCAAAAGACAAGCACTTGGTACAACGAGGAAGGAATACAGCTGGTTTGATGAATCCAATCTCGACCGAGCAGTGCATTATACTCGGTTTTGGAATCAACCACGAAAAAGGCGGTCATATGGGTGCGACCGGCAATATTCATAGTTAACGGAAGCACACCTTTAGTGTGGGACTTGTCGCCGACAAAACTGCTCATTGTGATCCCCGACGGAATAAGTTCGTCATTTGAACGACGCAAGGCCTTCATGATGTTCAGGGGCATGATATTGACAGTAGCTCCACAATCGACAAAAACTTTAGAAACCGGATATCCCTCGATGTGTGCCGTTACATACAATGGCTTTAAATGGTGAAGCTTGGCGGATGATAAACGAGGGAACAATTCGGCCAAAGCAGCCTTTAGACTATCATCTTTTGTTGTTGGCTCGCCTTCAGCAATTGACACAAAATCCACATGGCCGGGTTCCTCAGCAACCACATCTTCATCGAGGAAATTTGGCTGAGCCGTGCTTGATTGAAAATCAGCAGGTAACACATGAACCATACTGATTTCCATATTATCCAAGACTGACGGGCCCAACTGGTCAAGACCTTCCTCGTTCGGTTGGTTAGTGACTACGTATTCAGTTATCGTCAGAGTCGGACAATGAGATTCTTCCGTCCCTTCTTCAATAATGTCACTCGGCGGAGCCGCTTCGGCCACTTGTTGGTTCTGCGTGACCGCCTCAGGTAAGGTCGAGATTGACAATGAACTTGGGGTCAAAACCTGAACCTGCTCCTGGTAGTGTAGCCGAGCATCCCTAGTGTCAAGATAAGCATCCAGACGGGCAATACGTGCGATTTCATCGGTCGTAAGGCCGAAGAGAGAAACCGCCGAAAATACTTCAAAGTGATACCGTAAATACTGAAGGTCCTCCAGCGAGAAAGGAAGGTCGGCTGCATTGATATCGATGTACGGGTCGACTTCAAACCCAAAAACACGAGCTTCTCGTATGTGCTGGAACCTTGCTTTCAATCCGGGGTCTGAGGTTTTCTGGATGATCCGCTCGGCATCCGGACAAGTCAGGATCAGATCAATGGTGTCCTGGCATGCCTTCGACAAACCATATAGATCGTTGGCCGAATGACTCTTATGAAATTCTCGCATATACTCTAAAGACTCCCCAAGGAACGGGGGATGCAAACTCCGTCTAATTTTGACCAAAGGCTCTTGCATAGCTAGCGGGGATAATTTGCTTTCGGCCTCTTGCCTGAAATGTTCAAGACGTGCCTTCATTTCCCCCGGTCGAATGAGAAGTTTGATCCGTTTATCAGCTGCTTCAAACATGGTCTCGACATCTTGATCGACCAACCGTTTCCCCTGAGCCAACTCTGTCATAATTGCTGGAGGTGGTTGCTCCTCTTCAGTGGCAACTGTATCCTTCGGCCGCCACTTAGGGGCCGAAGCTTCTTGGGCTACTTGTCGTCGAGCCATGCAATCTATCCGTTGATGCCGGCGTTTCTGAGATTTGGACAACGCGGTGTAAACGCCCTTCGAAGAATGGTATGTATACCAACGTTGATCTCTAGGCTCGGGAGGCTTGAAGGTCTTTTGACTCCGCGATGATCCTGAACCGCTAGAATTACGCTTATAATAATCATCGTCATAAAATGAAGCATCAAAATCGAGGCGCCGCCTGACCGGGGGTGTCTCTTCCACCCGTGCTTCAGGACCGAGCCTCCCAAAAACCCCATGATGTTGGTTTTCATTGGCTATCTTTTGCCGAGTTACGGCCATGGGTTGCGAAGAAGGCTTCTCCTCTGGTTCATTGTCGACCTTCGCTTTACATTTCCTGCACAGAACCGCCGTTCTACCATCTTCATCGGCGCTACACTCCGTCATAGATTTGACAAGAGCGGGCCCCGTTAAGGCCGCGGATGGTTTATTCGAACGCGAATCGGCCATGAACCGTGGCCGAACATTCTGATTCCGCGGGCGTTGTGTCTCAACCACTTCAGCCTTGCCTTTCCCTTTGTCCTTGGGCAGGTACGCGTCGACCATATTTACTGTTGCCGTGGGGAACGGATCAGTATCAACACTCATCCTCTTCTCGGGGAACTTCAGTTTGCCATTATCAATCCAGCTTTGGACGTTATCACGAAATACGACGTAATTGTTTGTCGTATGTTTGCTCGAATTGTGGTATTTGCAATACACCTTTCCTTTAAGCTCTTCGGCCTTAGGAATGTTATGACCGGGCCGAAGCTTAATGATTCTTGCTGATAACAGTTGGTCAAAAATTGCGTCAGCCTTGGTGATATCAAAAGTATAAACCTTTGACGGTTTCGATGTTCCTTCAGTGGCCGAGCGACTTTTGGCTTCTCTAGAATCAACCTGAGTCAATGCCTTGCAAATGTATGGCTTATCTATTACTATCTCAGCCGCGTCCACACTAACACATTCATCCTCGGTTGATGCATAATTAACAGTAGGGTTCTTGTAAATCGTTCCCCGAGTTGGAGTCTTCGAAGTCTTTTCCTCGCGGAGCAAATAATCATACTGCTCGACATGTTGGGCCAATTCGTACATATCCCGAAAATTTGCCCCCAAGAATTTATTTTTGTATTCGACGTCGAGGCCATTCAAAGCAAGCCTGACAAATTCGACTTCGGGTAAAGGCACTCGACACCAATTCCTAGCCGATTTGAACCTGGTAAGATAATCCATTGGTGACTCATCAGATGCTTGAGCCATCCGTGCTAACGAAGAGACTGACATCTCCATCCCCGGCCGATAAAACTGCTCGTGGAACTTCTCGACCAACTCCTCCCAATTTTGGACAGAATTAGGTGGGAGATTGATGTACCAGGCAAACGCCGAGCCGGTCAATGAAAAATTGAACAGCCGTAACTTGTGGAAATCACTATTAACATCTCCGCATTGCGCGGTGAAACGAGCCACATGCTCCAACGAAGACAGGGACGATTCACCAGCAAAAAGACTAAAATCTGGGATCTTGAAACCCTTTGGGTATCCAAACGTCTCCACGTAAGCTGGGTACGGATGAATAAACTTGGGAAACTTCGGCCCTTTCTTCATGGCCGAGTCGATCATCCGCTGAACTTCGGTCATATCAACAGGTGTTGCTTCGACCCTCTGGTCGGTCCCGTCTAACCTACTATTCGACCCTCCTCCCTTCTCCAAGTTAATTGGTTTGAGCGGGGCAGGAATAGGTTCGGCCGGTACAACCGGTACCGAGTTGTTTCCTGGTAAACAATGTTGGCGAAGATCGAAAGGCCTGCTGCCACCAACTTGACTAACCAGCATTTCAAGCAGCCTGGTTTGTCGATCATTGGAACTGAGTATCGCGTCATGCAGCTTGTCAATGCCTCGACTAAACGTCTGCTCGACTGACCGAGACTGCTCGTCCAGTCGCTTTCGAAGAAACGACCTTGTTGGTGGATCAGATCCTTCACCACCATCCTCGTCACACTCTTCTACTATCCCTTCAGTGAGAATGCAGGTGTTCCGGTTAGGGATTTCTGGACCGCGGAGTTGACTGCCGAGATTAACTTCTTTCTCTCGGCGGGTCGCACTCGTGGACTCAGGTGTCACGGCGCCAAGGGGATTCTGCGCTTGTGGCACACTTTGTCCCATGCTTTGATTCGGCAAATCAGCTACCGACTTTCCCATAGTGATTTTCTTTTTTACCGATCGTGTTTCAATTGGCATGAACTTCGTAGTTTAGCACTGGGTCCCACTGGGCGTGCCAAAATGTTGACCCTAGAAATTACAAAGCCTACGTGGCGCGCAGGCCAAGTATATTCTAAGCTAACTACGTCCTTCGGTGATTGCGGGCGTGCCAACTCGTCGGCCGGGGCTCGGCCGAGGAGTAAATTTGATGATGCTGCGTTGGGTCGCGCTACTGACTTCTGCGTCTTGCGATTCGGCCGAGAAAGGAACACGTCTCGGCCTCTTGGGTTCTCGAGCCTGAAGACAAGGCTGCTATTTCTTACAAAGTTCACGAACCGAATTCGGCTTGCAATGTGCCGAATGTAATAACTGTGACACCTCACCTCGCCGAGAAGGCTAATGAGATGACCTCGACCAACAAGGATTCGAAAACCCTTCTCGACCGAGACTTGGATAGGTAATCGACCGTTCTCGCCGCAGTGCTGTTGATGCCAACGGAAGATACTGCGAGACCGACCGACTCTACGGTGACAGAGCTATCTATGCCGACTTAAGATATCACCGGTTGCTTCCACAGTGCTGTTGATGCCAACGGAAGATGTGTCAGCGAAAAAGGAAAAGAAAAAGATCTCAAGTTGTGAGAGTTTGCGCAGGGCAATTTTGTATTGATTTTGTGGGGCTTTCCCATTGCTGAACGTCTTGTATTTATAGTAGCAGAACACCGAGCCCGAATTCCAATCCTATTCGAACTAGGTTTCCCTCTCCGGATTAACATTACCTCGATCAGTCCTATCTCTGCTAGGACTACGAATCTAGTCCTTAACTGAGCCGGATTCGCCTTCTAGTTTTACTGATCTCGTCGAGGGTCCCTATTGTATTAGGACTCGACTTGCACTCTGATTTAACCGACCTAGGCTTGGAAGCCCATGAGCTGAACGCCCCATGACCCTCTCGCCGTACAGCTTCCCGGGCCGAAAGTGACTCCTCCCTCGGCCCAAACTGTTATTTTGGGCCTAAACAGAAGTAAAAATTGAATACAGCCCTTGGATGAAACTTCGGGAAAAAAAAATGCAGCAAGTTATGCTTAAAGAGAAAAGCTTTTCATTTGTATGAATTCATGAATGCCTTTGTTTTCTCAGCAACCAAACAGATAAAACCCAATTAAACTTGCTAAACCAAACAGATGAAGAAGTTGTCTAAAGACTCAAATATATTTCCAAGCTTATCATTAATACCATGAATATCGTAAGCATAATCTTTTGGGAGTGGGATGACACTGAATCTCTCGTCTTCAAGGTCGAAAACCGCCATAATAATTAGTGTTGAGTCATGCATCCAATGTATGGCTCCATGGATCCACACACTTATCCTGTCAAACTGGCACTCCAAGAGATAAAGGGGAGATCGTTAATGTCTGATTTGTAATTGGCTATTGACTATTAAATTTCAAAGTGTGTCAAATATACACGTTAAGCCATTATATGATGTGAAATGTAGGAGGTACGTGAGTGATGAAAAAATAGAACTAGGAAACGAACATTGCAACCAAGGTATAAAATATTGATGATATCGGAAATATCGATAGTCCAAAAACACGGAAATATCGATGGAAATATCGGGATATTATCGATATAAATAAAAATTGAATAAAAACCACGGAAATTGTAAGAAAAACTTGGAAATTTTTATTGAAACTTTGCAGGATGTTTATTTAGTCAATTATCTATTAGTTTATCACAAAAAAATTGGAAGGAAATGCATTGCATGATAGATTTAACTAATTTAAGTTGATTATATAGCGAGCTGGCAAAAATTATGAGTGTAGAAATATATAGTAATTAATGAAGAAGTTTAAACACACCATAATCATTTATATATAATGAATTATTACAATATAAGAAAGACATGAAAAATATGTTATTTTTTTTTTACAAAAAATAGTATATGTGACGTTAGAGTTTCAAGTATATAGCATGATCTGATCTTCAAAGAGACTTTCAAGGTCTCAAAGATGGATTTCCCAAATAAAACAATTTAATTTTAAAAAATAAAATAATAAATATAAGATATTTTGAATGAAATTAGTGTTTAACATTTTCTTTAAATCACATGGTCCCAAGGTCCCAAATTGAGACTCCCAATCCTATATATGACATTTTCTTTTTCGTATCCCATAAGTCTCTCTCTCTCTCTCTCTCTCTCTCTCTCTCTCTTTCTAGGGTTTTAGGCATTTTTCCCCTTTCTCTCTCTTCCTCTTTGAAATCTTAGGTAAGAAATCGAACATTTTATCTTCTGGGTTTCATTTATTATATGGTGTTCTTTGCTTTTCCTCTTCAATTCAACTAACTATCTCTCTGCAACTCTCTTTCCCGGAGCACAGACACACCACACCCACACTCCACAGTGACCTCCACCACAGTGGCGCACATGCCGGCGAGCACCATCACCACCTGTGGACCGTTCCTCCTCCCTTTCTCACCTCCCGGCGAGCACCATCAGGCAATGGGAGGCCTTATTTAGGCCATACGAAGCGGAGGATCCATCAAACCCGAACGGGTTTTGGGATCGGAGAAAATGGATTTTTCATTTCCGATGATGGAAGCGTAGATCTTGGGTCTGAGCCTGGATTGTAGAGAGAGATTTGGGCAGCTGCGGTGACGTAACCTCGGCTGCCTTTCCGACGACGGAGCCACGACGATTGTTTCGATAATATCGAATATATCGCAATATTATTGATAATATCGTGACATTTTGACGATAATTAGGGGGATACATGGGAAATATCCGTCTCTCTTTAGTCATTGATTGCAACTGAGCGTCTGAATCCAAATGTAAAAACGGACACGTAGGAGGCGTGTGGGTGATGAAAAAGATGAAACCAGAAAATGGACAATGCAACACAACGCCTCAATTCAAACATAAAAAATAGAACCAAGAAATGGACATTGTATTCAGTATCCAAATCCAAATGTAAAAATAGACACGTAGGAGACGTGTGATTGATGAAAAAAAAAAACGAAACCAAGAAATGGACAATGAAATGCAACATCTGAATCCAAATGTTAAAACGGACACGTAGAAGATGTGTGAGTAATGAAAAAACAAAACTATGAAATGGACACTAGAACATAGCGTTTGAATTCAAAAATAAAAAACAAAACCAGGAAATGGACACTGCATTACAGTCTGAATCCAAATGTAAAAACATACACGTAGGAGGCGTTTGAGTGGTGGAAAAAAACAAAACCAAGAAACGGACACTACAATGGAGCGTCTGAATCCAAATGTAAAAATGGACACACATGAGGCGTGTGGGTGATGAAAAAAACGAAACCTGAAAATGGACACTGCAACACAGCCTCTAAATTCAAATGTAAAAAATAGAACCAAGAAGTGGACATTTCATTCAGTATCATAATCCAAATGTAAAAAATAGACATGTTGGAGACGTGTGATTGATGAAATAAACGAAACCAAGAAATGGACAATTCAATGTAGTATTTGAATCCAAATGTAAAAACAGTCACATAGGAGATGTGTGAGTAATGAAAAAAAAACGAAACTATGAAATGGACACTGGAACGCAATGTCTAAATCCAAAAATAAAAAACAAAACCAAAAAATGAACACCACATTACAGTCTGAATCCAAATGTAAAAACGAACATGTAGCAGGCGTTTGAGTGGTGGAAAAAAAAACAATACCAAGAAACGAACACTGCAACGCAGCGTCTGAATCCAAATATAAAAAACAAAATTAGGAAACAAACACGGTGTTACAGTGTCTAATCGGTATTTTACCTATTCCAAAATATATAAAAAATAAAAAATGTGAAGCGAGTGTCTGTTAAAGTAGGTGCCAGCTGTAGTGGCAAATTTTGTTATTTTTTATTATTTTAAATGCATTTACGTATCACAGTACATGATTGACATATTTATAATTAATATAAATATTGTTGATATTGTAATTGTTTTATTAATTTTATACAAAATCACTCTACTTTACCTTCTATAGCATGAGTCAAATACCACAAATTGTGGATCACAGCTTTCATGCCATAATGATTTTTTGGGCACAGGTTGGGCCGGGCCCAATTTTGAAGGGACCGGACCGGATTTGGGTTTAAAAGAAACGGATCGGGCCAAGACAGGTACAATAAATTCTAATATAAGAACCGGACTTAACCCGATCCGTTTGAAAGGAGCCGGGTCTGCGGTCCTTTTTTGTTCTCTCTTCTTTTTCAGCTCTCTATAATCTTGATCGTTCCAGGAGATGTCGGACCACCACCTTCTCCACAGAGGGTCTTCGACAAAAAGGTCGTCCCTTCCGCTCTCGCCTTCAAGCTCAAATCCTCTGTGTCACCAACGAGATCTCTGATGAATTTAATCACCGAAAATCTTATGTCATCTCGCCGGAGACGGGAAAGAGTAGAGATGATGGAGGCCGAAAGAGGCGTCTCGTTCCCTGTCGTCTTCTCTTACGGCAAGACAGAGACCAATATCGGTGACCTCGTCGTTTACCCAAAGCTTGATTTCCCGTGGTTCCTGTCAGTTCTAAGCCACAAGATCAGAATCTTGTTGGGGCAGCTCACTGTTTTCCTATCCTCACTGGAGACCTGCCAGCAAATCCCCATCATTGGCAAGGTCAACTTCAACACGATTTCCCGCGAAGAACTACTGCTTCCTTGTGGAGCTCAAGCGGTCAAGGCAGTGGAAGAATCACAATTACTAGGTCCATCACCACCAAGACTTCCAAGAAGACGAGTGCTAATTTCTGAGATCTGGACTCATTCGAGTTGGATTGGGTACGTATGGAAAGAAGAGAGCAGTTAGGTAGAATATGGAGCTATATGCAGGCAGGGATCACAAAGCTAAAGAGAATTATACAAGGATTACCGGAGCCTCAGTTCAGCTCGGAAGATTATATGATGCTTTACGCAACTGTCTACAACATGTGTACTCAAAACCCGCCTTATGATTATTCTCAGCAGCTTTATGACAAATATCGGGAGACATTCCAGAACTACATTACTTCGACAGTCTTGCCCTCCCTTAAAGAGAAGCGTGGCGAGTTTATGTTGCAGGAGTTTGTCAAAAGTTGGACAAATCATAAAGTTATGGTTAGATGGCTGTCGCGCTTCTTTCATTATCTTGATCGCTACTTCATCGCTGACAGATCACTCGCGAACCTAGATGAAGTTGGACTTAACAGCTTCCGTGATTTCGTCTATCGAGAGACCAAAGTTGATGCCAGAGTTGCTGTAATTGGTCTTATAAATAAAGAGCGCGAGGGGAGAAAATTGACAGAAACCTACTGAAGAGTGTGATCAATATATTTGTTGAAATTGGCATCGGACAAATGGATGCTTATGAAGAGGACTTCGAAGCGCATATGCTAACGAACACTGGAAAATACTATTCTCGTAAAGCATCAAGTTGGGTTTTGGAGGATCCTAATATGAATTACATGTTGAAGGCCGAGGAATGCTTACGAAGGGAGAGGGCTAGAGTTTCTCATTACCTGCACTCAAGCAGTGAGCAGAAGCTAGTGGAGAAAGTCGAACATGAGCTGCTGGCGGTCTACACAACTCAATTGAAGCATTCAGATTCTGGATCTGGTGCTTTGCTAGAGATGACAATGTGGAGGGTCTGATTCTTTCTATATAGAAATGCTAAGCCGTTGCCAATGTAATAATGTATTTAAGCTGCAACGTTTCTGCAGATCGAATGTTTGTGCAAGAATTTCATCATTTCCTGCGCCAAGTTAATCAAACTATTGCCTATGATTTTTGCTACATAACAGTACAGAAATTCAATGTGGGATTGCGTGGTCTCCTCATTACGTATCCGTCACATCTGATTTTATTCTTGAACAATAACATGGGGTTTGGGATTTGGATGAAAGTTAATTAAGTTATCAAATGCAGAACTAGATTTAATTATGTTATCAAATTGCAAAATGGCTCAAATTACATGGACTAAATGTGTAATTTGCTCTTTGCAGTCAAACAATATCTAAGGATCCATGTAGTCAGGGCAATGTATGTATCTGTTCTCGCGTACAGTGAAGAGCATAAGCGCGAGAAGCATATCTTGTTATACTTAATAAGCACGTTAGTTGACCAAATTTTTAAATCAAAATTGCAAATCAAATGATATGCCACCAATTCGAAATAAGCATATTAATAAACAGATGAATAATAATCCAATCATCAATAACCACATCATTTAGTTTACAAAATTTGATATAAAAAATTGGTCGCTCTAGCATTACCCAATAAATAATGCTAGAGAGACTAAAGGGGTGTATTCAATTGAGATTTTGAAGAATAAATTTGTAGACTATGATATGATGTATTTAATCGGGAATTTGAGAGACTTTAATGGATTTATAAATCCATGGATTTTTATAGAGTTTAATTGATAGAAATTCTATATAAAATTTTAATTTAATTCTCTTGAAATCTCATGGGGAGAGGTGAGATTTGTTGCTACTTAAAAATCACTACAAAATCTCTCTAATTCCCTCTAATTCCTCAACTTTTTCAAATTCTTTCAAATTAATTTCTAATTGATACACCTGGAATGTTATTGTTTAGACCCAAATTTACACCATCGACCCGTGTAATCAAGGCCGTTGAGTAAGCATAGTTCTCAACTGTCGGACAGAAAAGGGAAGATATTTTTGTTAAAGGATAATATTATGGTTTTTATCATAATTATCTTTTAATACGAATTATATGCATCTTCTTAAACCAGATAAATAGGATTCAAATTATATCTCAACGGAGAGACAGGTGGAATAGTTCGATTTAATTTGGATTTGTTAGCAGTGTACCGTGTGGGTTAGAGCAACTCGGCTTGGATTCTTATCACGTGGCATAGTATGGGATTTGCAAGGCTTGGATAATGGTGAGATACAAGACCTAGGTAGGCTGGGTTATGTCAGATGAATTGAATTGATGATGGGATTCGCCTGTGCATGTCGTGGGAAAGGTTGCCTGTTATATAACCCTATATGATTATATACTTACATATATTTATATATATATATATATATATATTTATATATATTTGAGTGATGGCTGCCGTAACCTGCACATGGCAAGAAAATGAGGCCTAGCCTAGCTAGGCTTCCAATTATGATGGAAGGTTAGGTTGTCAGGATTATAGCAAGGTGAGATTTTTGACATGAAGAGCCGTGTAGAACCATCCCAAAAGATTCAGTGATTGGATAGAGATCAGTCAAAGGTGGGATAAAGTGGGATTGGCATGCAGAAGTCTCTATTTTTCGTCAGATTCGCATGTGGTCATGGTTTTATTTCTCAGGATATTCCATCACAAAGACTTTGGGTGCGATTGAGAGGTTTATCATCCAGCCGCGACAAGCAGATATCCAACCTTATAAGTATAAGACTCAGTGCAATGGAAGCTCCCTTCCAATTCAACACACAAACTGCCCTGCGCAAACCCTCACTCTACTCTAAACCTCTCAAACATCTTGAGATTTTTTATTTTCCTTTTTTGCCAACACATCTTCAATTTGGATAAAAAGCAATGTGAACGTAACCGGCGAACATCTTCAGTTTGGATAAACAACACTGTTGCCGTAGAATCAGCTGACCGTGGAGCACCTTCAGTTTGGATAAACAGCAATGCGATAAGGTCGATTGGTTATCTATCCAAGTCTCGGTTGAGGAGGATTTTCGAATCCTTATCGGTAGAGGTCATCTCGTTTGCCTTCTCGACGAAACGAGGTGTTACAAGTTACTATACTCGGTACATTGAATGCCGAGTCGTTTATGATTGGTTATTCGCAAGTAGGTTTTAGAGTTCGGCATTCTGACGGCTGAACCACTTTCACAATCAAGACATACATTTGTTTTGAGTATTTGTGTTCCCTATACTTTGGTGTCGATTCGACGTGCTTATACTTACATGAATATAATCACCATGATTGAATCCGGTGCCGACGATTTGTGAACTTCGTAGAACTAGTAGCTTTGTCTTCGAGCTCTAGAACTTGAAGGCCGAGATGTGTTCCTTCCTCAACCGCAGTCACGAGATCAAGAAGTCAGTCGCGCGCTCAACGCAACATCAACACATTTTACTCCTCGGCCGAGCTCGGTCGACGAGTTAGCACGCCCTGCATACAACCGAAGGACGTAGTTGGCTTACTAATTACTCAGCCTGCACGCCACGTAGGCTTGGTAGTTTTTAGGGTTAACATTTTGGCATGCCCAGTGGGACTCAGTGCTAAAATTACGAAGTTCACATGATATATCAAGATCACAATCAGGATGAGATTCGGCGCCTATTCAAGGAAATTGTTGAGCAACAAAAACTCCTTGGCCGAATCGTTGAAGCAAATGAAGAAAAGCAAAAATCTTTCTCTCAAATGATAAAGGTGAAGGTTCATCACAGCTTACAAGATCAATGGTTAAATGAAGATAGAGCTCGATTTTATGAGTGACTCGATAAGAAAACGTCTTTTGGGTTCAAATCAATTCCATTTGAGGAATGGTTAGATCAAAAGGCCAGGGGGCAATTTTTCGCTTCGACCACAACCAACATTTGGCCTATGAAAATTGTCTGGGCGGCTGAAGAAATACCTAGGCCACCCGTTGTTTTGGCTAACATTAAGAGTGTAGTAGGCCTAGACGAAAAAGTTCAAGTCTCTGAGCCAGAAATTGACTTGGAAAATGGTTTGTTAGAGGAATGTTCCAATGACGAACAAGACCAATTCACGGTTTCAGCTGAACAAACCACGCCAATTGATATGATTATTGGTGATAAAGCCGATATGGAAAAATCTCGTTCAGCTAAGTTGTTTGAGTTAAAAGCCGAAATTGGCAAAATTATTATGCTTGGGGGGCATAATAATTGTTCAACACATTCGGCGGCTGATGATAAAAACAATTTCGTCAAGTTGAACACATTTGCAGATGATCTTTTATTCGGCTTCGGAAAATCTCAAAGTGAAAATTTTGATGTAAAAAGATCTCGGCTTGGAATAAAGCATTGTTGGCCTCCTCCTGATTATGGTTCGACCATTTTTATTTTCGTCTGCTAAAAAAAAAAAAATATATATATATATATAATGAATAAATTATTTTCTTAAACATACGGCTATGCAAGCCGATGTAAAGAAAATAGGGGGGCAGACACTGTTATTTGTTGTGTGCATTGTGCTTTCAATGGTGCCATACAAATGAAAATCTGACATATATGAGCTTTGGTCGAAGTTGGTGTAAATCAAATTTGGTGGTCTACATCACCCAAGGCAGTAGGAGGGCCAAAAATGTGGGAGTTCCTGCTTAAGCGATTTGTCTAGAAACAGTCGAGTGCAACGGATAAGGTTAAAATCCTCAGTCATTACTCGGCTTCCCAAAATTTTCGACTATTCCTCATTAGCAAGTTAGCAGTTCTTGTACTCGACCATAACTTTCCTCGACCTCAGCCAAAATGAATTTTCTCGACCTGAAAGGCTGAGCTCCCAAGATTATTACTTCTTTGATCATAGCTTTGGTCATCAAGTCGTTGCGGTAGCTTTCTCATAGATGGTACCCATCAAATGCTAATAAATAGAATGCATGTGCATGAAAGGGACAAAGTGGTTTTCATAGATGGTTGCAAACTTTGTCAATAAAGTGGTTTTCCCACTTTCTTTTGATCAAAGTGGGGGATTGGAGGGCTATCAATATATATATATATATATATATATATATATCTAAGAGTCAGCCAAAAGGTTTTATACTGGAAGTTGGGTTGTCAAATCCAAGATTCAGGATATTTGATAAGCTTCGGCCTTGGATCAATATATATATACATAGGCAGGCCGAGCTGCCAAGAAAAATTCTTCTCGACCTCAGTTTAGTTTTTCTCAGCCTGAACTCCTCTTTCTTCCTCACTTGGAAGCACCCATCGCCACTGTAATCCCACATCTTACACAACCCAGCAACCCTTTCCGGCTCTCTCCCACCCCAACGTCCCCAGCTGCAAATTCCTCTTACTGTTGGATAAAGTCCCAATTTGAAGGAGCTAAGAAAATATCAAAGAAAAAACGGCAAGACTCAAAAATAAGAATTACAAAAGTAAACAAGGAATTTAATTGGGCTGAAGAAGACCGAAAAGATGCAGGGGGTGGTGGTGGGTGCACCCAAGTGAGGGAGATAGGAGTTGAGGGCAAAGAGAGGAAGGGGAAGGGAGAGAGAGACATGTAACTAATCCGACTGTTGGATATGCATCAACGGATGAGATTAATTCGTCAAGAGGATCCCCACGGGACTGATCCGAAGTGGATCTGAGTCCGAAAGAAAGCTATAGCATGCACAACTTGGTTGCACTTTCGATTGGTGAACTTAAATGAAACTGATAGGAGTCATTGGGCAGGGTGCCTAATGTCATGCACAATACTATCAAGCATAGCATCGTGTATGACATTAGATTAAGTTGATAATGTTAACAATGACGTTTATTTTACTAACTTGAAGGTTTGTGACATTCTTAATTTGACTAGAGCATGAGGTGATAATGAATCATTCACTACTTTAAGTTATCCGTCATTCAAATTTTCTGCTTAATTACAAACCAACGCTACTAAACGTTACCAGGTATTGTTAAAACTAAGTAATCATTCGTGAAAGCCGGCCCCAATACAAACACATACAAACAATAGGGACTTAACTGAAACAAACAAAAAACTCCGAGGACTTGAAGGTAACAATGAAAACTACTCGAACCACATTCAAATCCTTATTTCTCTGTAGTATATACAAATGGGGTTTGGGGTTTTCTCTCCTCTAGCTCTTAGCTCTACCTCTCATGGCTTCTGAAAATCTGCTTGCTATCAAATGAGCTTGTGGAAAAGTACTCTCCTTTTGCTGCATTGGGATCCTCTTCGCAGATCTCTCGTCACTTGCTTTCCAATTATTTCTTTCAAATTACTTTGATCGGAGAAAAGATTGTTCCCAAATTCACAAGGACCAAAGTAGATTGCAGGCGAAAGCAGAAAAGCAAACCAGAATTTTCACCGGCGAATAAGTTAAGGGTAAATTCCTTCTTCCTTCTGTGCTGCTTGTTCATAATTTCTGTTCATTTACTTTTTTTAATTTTCAGTTATTTTCCGCTTTTAATTATTTAGGAATAAGCATAGGATTATCCAATTGCTAGGCATACACATATTTTTTTTTTCATAAAAGGATCAATGCATAATATGAAGAATGAAAAACTCGAAAACCGTCGTGGTTAAAGTGTAATGAGGAGTATAGTTGAGAATCTGCAGGGATACAGATGCCGATTTCTGTATAAAAAAAATAAAATAAAATAAAATCTTTCCAAATGTGCATCATATTTTTCAGTCATTGCTACTGGCACTGAGTTTAGTGCAATACCCTTCTGAGTCTTTCCTCGTAAAGTCAACATCATAGCCCGTTACATTCTGTATATGTCGAAAATGGAAATCGAGGAGAGCTTTCAGTTGGGTTCTGTTGTATATATGCTGTTTTTATTTTATGCTCATTATGCTTCCCCTGGCTTGGTGCTCTTCGTGCTTTATTTTATTTTAATGTGTCCCTCGTATCATCAAGGTTACGGGAAAAAGGAATGTTAATATGGATTCAGAGTTGATTAGTTTAACATGTTAGCTTGTGGTGGTTATGAATTTGATGAAAGGAGAAGAATCTGATACAACTTCCAAATTGTAAATGTTTAATCACTCAAGGTATCTAGCTTGATAGAAAATATCGTGGGTGTTTTATTTACTAGTTGGAGGATTTTAAATTTCTGGCAACAACAATGGGTTACCAAGTTATCGAGTGGGATCAAGGATGGGACCACGTACAGCAGGGGATCGCAAAGATGAACAGGATTATACAAGGATCATCAGAACCTCAGTTCACCTCAGAAGAATATATGAGCCTTTACACAACTATCTATAACATGTCTATTCAACAGCCTCCTCATAATTATTCTCAGCAGCTCTATGAAAAGTATCAGGAGACAATTGAGGAATACATTTCTTCAACAGTGCTGCCGCCCCTAATGGAGAAGCATGATGAGTTTATGTTGCAGGAGTACGTCAAAAATTGGGTAAATTATAAAGTTATGTTTAGGTGGCTCTCACACTTATTTTGTTTTTTTTATGACCGTGGCATCACTCGGAATCAGTCATCACTTCCTGGGCCGAATGAAGTTGTACTTAACTGCTTCCGTAATTTGGTTTATCCGAAGGTAAATGCTAATGTGAGATATTATGTACTTGGACTTATGCATAAAGAACGCGAGGGAGAGAAAATTGACAGAGCACTACTGAAGAATGTGATAAATATATATGTTGAAATTGAAATGGGAGAATTGGATGCGTATGAAAAGGACTTCGAAGAATACATGCTCATTGATACTCGCAAGTACTATTTGCATAAAGCATCAAGTTGGATTTTGGAGTACTCGTACACGGATTACATGTTGAAGGCAGAGGAATGCTTGAGAAGGGAGAGGGATAGAGTTTCTTGTTACCTGCTTCCGAGCAGTCAGAAGAAGCTAATGGAGACAGTGAAACATTGCTTGGTGGTGGTTCATGGAAGTCAATTGATTCAGAAGAAGCATTCTGTATCTGGATGTACTTTGCTCACGGTTGAAAATCTGGAGGAGCTTTCTAGGAAATTTATTGCTAATTTGGCATTGGAACAGCGAGTCTCTGCTGAAGGTTTGCCCTTTGTTCGACAGGCAGAAGATGTAGCAATGATTGAGGATTGAGGGGAGTCGCACTGCAACAATTGACCTGTAGAAAAATGGTAAAAAATGTTTGGTTATTAGGGGTTTTACTTTCGGATATGCTGCAAACTGTGCGCTGCTTGTTTTGAGATCCTTTGACCCACCCTCTGATATGTCATATAACTAACTACCTTGGTGCCAAGTATGTTTTGTAATTGTTGTCACTGTAGCATTAAAATGGATGTTTGGAAAACAATGGAAAACGTGGTTGATAAAATCGCTGCCGTTATGTCTTAGCTTGGCGTACTTGTGTTCAAGCATCAAATTGTAGTTTCAATGCAGCGTTTGAATCCAAATGTTAAAAAACAGAATCAAGAAATAGAAGTTGCATTACAGTGTCTAATCGGTATTGACCTAAGTGGCAGATTTTGAAAGTTTTTATTATTTTAAATGGCATTTGAGTATCATAATACATGATTGACATGTTTATAATTAAATAAATATTGTTGATATGCTGTTGATATTGTAATATTTTATTGATTTTATACAAAATCATTCTTAAAAATATTCTCTATATATTCTATTTGATCGTATTAAACTTAACCCTATTATATGAAGGTTTAGTAAAAGAACATGTGTCGATTAATTAGATAGGACACATGAAAATCGACCATAGAAGATTTGAACTTGACTATTAAAGGTGAACGAGTAAAAAAAAAAAAATTTGACAAGTGATAGCGTTAGTAAGTTAAATTGTTAGTTGTTAAAGAAAAGATGATCGGTGAAAATAGAATCTGCATTGGAGTGTATATACACTTGTTTTCTGCCACTGCAGCGAAACGCGATCTGCGAATTAGTAGACAAATTGTCTTCAAGGCAAATGAGCATCTAACCTTATGAGACCTGCATATTAAAAAAATTGATGAAACGGGATTTGACACCCCAGTTACTTGCTGATGGGCATCCTGCTTCTTACCTTCAAATCCTAGTCAGACGTAACCCTTCGGTTACAGCACTTTGACGACGTAACCCTTCGGTTACAGCACTTTGACACCCCCACTTAGTTGATGCTCTAAATAAGCCTAAAGTTGCGTAATTAATTAGAAGAATTAGGTCACTTAGTATTTCAGTTTAGTAGTATTCCTCTTCATTTGTAAGTGAGAAGTCAATAGCCTACGGTTTAGTGGTATTGCTAACCCATTATGAAGCTAAGCTTACATCTCTCTCATTTAGTGTAGATAGTCAAAAAAAAAAAAAAAAAAAAGTGAGAGGTTTCAAGTTCAAGTCTCTTCAAAGGCAAATTTGAACCAAATTGTTGCTAACTCGTTGTGGGCTAAACTCACCCCCTTCCTCTTAGTATAGATAATATCGTTTGTTAAAAAAAATTAAAATATGTGAGATAAATCTTCGTTGTTATGAGGGGGTTGGTTTTGTTTTTGAGAGATTATACTCACACACCCCAAATTACTTCTCTCACCCCTTTTTAATTTTTTAATATTTTTCTATCAAGTGTTAGTGGTGTGTAGAAAATATTAAAAAATTAAAATGGTATGGAAGAAGTAATTTATGATGTGTGAATATAATCTTTCGGATTTTTTTCCTCTCCTTTTTAGTTTAACGACTTCCTTTTTCACTTCATAGCTTCACACAACCGCGTTTAATATCTGGACCGTTGACAGCTATTGACCCAAGTGAAAACGCGTTTTACAAAATCCTGACCGTTGGAAATCCTAACAACTTCCTTTTTCACTTCATAGCTTCACACAACCGCGTTTAATATCTGGACCGTTGACAGCTATTGACCCAAGTGAAAACGCGTTTTACAAAATCCTGACCGTTGGAAATCCTAACCTTGTACCCAAGGTAAAGCCAATTGACGAAAACGCCCCTTCCTTCCTAGAGCGGTTGGGAAGTCGACTCCGTGAAGTAACAAGTAGCAACTGGGAGAGTGGGATTGCTTGCGTTGCACGAATTCAATTACAAATCCAATTAAACCAACTGAGTTGCAATCCAATTACAAAGCCCTTTCCTTTTTCAGTCGGGAGATAGTGGAATGAATGAATGAAGCTATAAATTGGAACCCTAATTTCCACACTTTCCATAATTTCCCGAATCTCAAAACCGCAATTGCCAACTGTTAGAATTATTAGGTTTGTTGAATGTAGTGGTTCTATCCACTACGTCAGCTTAGTTTTTGTTCGGGATAGCAGTTATAACTGCATGACTAAATAAACCCTAGAATGTAGGGATCAGTTGAAGTTGTTTTATTTCAGAGTTAGTCATACACCACGTTTAGGTTTGTGTTTAACGTGGGTTGCATGCTTATCTTTCTGTTATGTAAGGCTTATATAAAGCCGGTTTTCTTGATTAATGACTATGTGAATTTCCTCCCAGTTTACAGAGATCTTTTTCAATAAACACTTGGTTCTAACATTTGGTATCAGAGCCCCACCCTGGGGCTCTTGATCGAAGCTTGAGAGATAGCAATCTTTTGAGTGAAGAGGTACGAGAATATGGCAGGCGACGGAAGTGGTTTTGTGTAAGCATCCATTCCAAAACTGGATGGGCATTATGACCACTGGGCGATGCTTATGGAAAATTTCCTACGTTCAAAGGAATACTGGAGTATTGTGGAGCATGGAATCCCTGCAGCAGCAGAAGCAGCCTCACCCTCGGAGGGGCAACGGAAAGTGCTCGAAGATCAAAAGTTGAAAGATCTAAAGGCCAAGAACTACCTGTTTCAGGCAATTGATCGGGGTGTTTTGGAAACGATCTTGAATGAGGATACGGCTAAGGAGATTTGGGATTCGTTGAAACAGAAGTATCAAGGGACTGCTCGAGTCAAGCGAGCACAGTTGCAAGCACTTCGAAAGGAGTTTGAGATGCTTCACATGAAGACAGGAGAAACTGTGAATGAGTTTTTTGGTCGAACTCTGACCATAGCCAACAAGAGAAGGATCAATGGCGACAAATTGACGGATGTAGAAGTCATTGAGAAGATCTTGAGATCGATGACTCCTAAATATGACTATGTGGTTTGTTCAATTGAGGAATCCAAAGATCTAGATATTCTCTCAATTGATGAACTGCAAAGTAGTTTGCTAGTGCATGAGCAGCGGATGATTGGACACATTGTGGAGGAGCAAGCACTAAAGGTGACCTATGAAGAGAATTCTGGAGGAAGAGGACGTGGTCGAGGAAGCTTCCGTGGAAGAGGTAGAGGAAGAGGTCGGCAAAATTTTGACAAATCAGCAATTGAGTGCTATAATTGTCATGAATTAGGGCACTATCAGTATGAGTGTCCTAAGAAAGACAAGGAAACAAAGGTCAACTATGCAGAGGCTGGTGAAGAGATGTTGCTAATGGCGTACGTAGATACTCAAGAGATCAAAGAAGATATTTGGTTCCTGGACTCGGGTTGCAGCAATCATATGTGTGGTAAGAGGGAGTTATTCTCTGATTTTGATGGAAGTTTTAGAGAAACTGTGAAACTAGGGAACAACACTAGTATGGCTGTTTTGGGAAAAGGAAACATTCGACTACAAGTGAGTGGATTGATTCAGGTGATCACGGGAGTCTTCTATGTGCCTGCTTTAAAGAACAATCTTCTAAGTATTGGTCAGCTTCAAGAGAAAGGTCTTGCTATTCTCATTCAACACGGGAGATGCAAGATCTTTCATCCTAAAAGGGGACTGATCATAGAGACGGTTATGGCTGCAAACCGCATGTTCACTCTTGTTGCCCAATATCAATCCAATGTCCAGGAATGTTTCAATGCCCTCACGGATGATCCGATTCAGTTGTGGCATTGCAGATATGGGCATTTGAGTCTTGGTGGCTTAAAGACTCTACAACAGAAGCAGATGGTGAGTGGATTACCTCAGATAAATGACTCTTCAAGAATATGCGAGATTTGCTTGGTAGGCAAGCAATCGAGAGATTCCTTTTCCAAAAATGAGTACTTGAAGGGCTTGTCAAATTCTACAACTCATTCATGCAGATATATGTGGACCGATAAAGCCTACCTCCAATAGCAAGAAGAGGTATTTACTCACCTTCATTGATGATTTTAGTCGTAAGACTTGGATCTATTTTTTAACTGAAAAGTCAGAAGCTTTTCGAGTTTTTAAAGCTTTCAAAAGTCTTGTGGAGAATGAAACTGATGCAAGTATTAAAAGATTGCGGACGGATCGTGGAGGAGAGTTTACATCTCACGAGTTTGTTGAGTTTTGTGTTGAGAATGGGATCCAACGACAACTGACAGCAGCTTACACCCCGCAGCAGAACGGAGTAGCTGAACGTAAGAATCGGACCATCATGAACATGGTTCGAAGCTTATTAACCGAGAAGAAGATGCCAAAGACTTTTTGGCCTGAAGCAGCAAACTGGACAGTTCATGTGCTCAACAGGAGTCCCACACTTGCAGTAAAAAACAAAACACCCGAGGAAGCGTGGAGTGGTACGATACCGTCAGTGAGTTACTTCAGGGTTTTTGGGTGCATTTCATACATACATATTCCAGACAATAAGAGGACCAAGCTGGATGACAAAAGTATGAAATGTGTGCTACTTGGAGTTAGCGAATGATCAAAGGCCTATCGGCTATTTGATCCAGTTTCGCAGAGGATCGTAATCAGCCGTGATGTTAGATTTGATGAGAATAGCAGCTGGGAATGGGATGAGCATCATCATGAAGCTGTCATAGCAGATCTGGAATGGGATGAAAGTGATGAAGATAAAGAAGTTGAAGCTGATGAAGTTGATAATCAGGGAGAAGATGAAGATGGATTCGATGGAAATGAAAATAACACAAGCAACAATAGTGGATCATACGGAGTCTCAGAAGCAAGTTCATCCAGTCCAGAAGAAAGAAGACCTAGGGCTCCGCCGGTGTGGATGAGAGATTATGTAACGGGAGAAGGATTATCTGAAGAAGAAGACATGGTGCACTTGGCTCTTTTAGCAAACAGCGATCCAACCAGCTACAATGAAGCTGCAAAAAGTGGTAAATGGAGGAAAGCTATGGATGTCGAGATAGCAGCTATTGAGAGGAACAACACTTGGGAATTGACAGATTTACCTCAAGGTGGGAAGATGATCGGAGTCAAATGGGTTTACAAGACTAAACTGAATGAGAATGGAGAGGTGGACAAGTACAAAGCTCGGCTTGTGGCTAAAGGGTATGCTCAAGAATATGGGGTTGATTATGCTGAAGTGTTTGCTCCTGTGGCTCGGTTGGATACCATTCGAGTTGTCATTGCACTTGCTGCGCAAAGGGAATGGACGATTCATCAACTGGACGTGAAAAATGCCTTCCTACATGGAGATATCAGTGAAGAAGTGTTTGTAGAACAACCACCTGGGTATGTGCAGAGAGGAAAGGAGCATAAAGTTTACAAATTAAGGAAAGCTCTATATGGACTTAAACAAGCCCCTCGTGCTTAGTATAGTCGTAATAGAAGCTTATTTCTTGAAGGAAGGGTTTGTGAAGTGTCCCTATGAACACACTTTGTTCATTAAAACTGGAGAAGGAGGTACCAAGCTAACGAAGGATGTGACGGGTGAGAAGGTCGACAATACCTTCTACAAACAGATCGTGGGGAGCCTCATGTATCTCACAGCCACTCGGCCTGACACTATGTTTGTAGTAAGCCTAATTAGCAGGTTTATGGAGAGTCCAACCGAGATGCATTTGGCAGCGGCAAAAAGGGTTCTGAGGTATTTAAAAGGCACGATCAGCCTTGGAATTCTTTACAAAAAGGGAGAACATGTTGAGCTCAGAGGCTATTCAGATAGTGATTATGCAGGTGACTTAGATGACAGAAAGAGCACATCGGGGTATTTGTTTATGCTAAGCTCAGGAGCTGTGTGTTGGTCTTCCAAGAAGCAACCTGTGGTCACGTTATCAACAACTGAAGCCGAATTCATAGCAGCAGCTTCATGTGCCTGTCAGGCAACCTGGTTGAGAAGAATAATGAAGGAATTAGGTCAAACTCAGCAAGACTCCACAACGATTTTTTGTGACAACAGCTCAGCAATAAAGCTCTCCAGGAATCCTGTAATGCATGGTCGAAGCAAACACATAGATGTACGTTTCCACTTTCTTCGTGAGCTGACTAAGGATGAAATTGTGAATTTGGTTCATTGCAACACTCAAGAACAAGTAGCAGACATATTAACCAAGCCTTTGAAGACTGATGCTTTTCTGAAGATGCGTGAGCTTATGGGAGTGTGTCTGGAACCAGGAGTAAACTGAATACTTAGTAATCAGTTTAAGGGAGGATGTTAGAATTATTAGGTTTGTTGAATGTAGTGGTTCTATCCACTACGTCAGCTTAGTTTTTGTTCGGGATAGCAGTTATAACTGCATGACTAAATAAACCCTAGAATGTAGGGATCAGTTGAAGTTGTTTTATTTCAGAGTTAGTCATACACCACGTTTAGGTTTGTGTTTAACGTGGGTTGCATGCTTATCTTTCTGTTATGTAAGGCTTATATAAAGCCGGTTTTCTTGATTAATGACTATGTGAATTTCCTCCCAGTTTACAGAGATCTTTTTCAATAAACACTTGGTTCTAACACTTGCTTCTCTCTCTCCCGTTATTTCAAAAGCTCTCAACTTTCAAATCTTCTGTTCTCAGAGATCCGGAACCCTAATCAGTGTTCAATTGTTCATACGTTCTAGGGTTTTCCTCAGAGATCGCAACTAGTTCCTTGGCGTTGAGGGGTTTAGTTTAGCTTCATTAACTATTGGAGGGTTGGTTCGGCTCCTTACGAGTTACGACCGGATCATGGACAAGTTTTGGATTACTAAGCAACTAGGCGGTGGTTCTTTCGGAACGGTATTTGAGGCGCAGCACCGACCGACGGGTGAAGTCGTTGCAGTCAAGTATCTGAGGGAGACATTCAGTTCCTTTGAGCAGTGCTTAAGCCTACCGGAAGTTCAGTCCCTTTCCAAGCTCAGGCACCCCAACATTGTCCAGTTGAAGGATGTCATCTTCGAAAACGATTCTGCATTCCTTGTCTTTGAGTATATGCAGAGCAGTCTGCTTGATCTTATGATGAAAAGGCGAACCAAATTCACCGAGGAAGAAGTTAGAAGCATCTGCTTTCAGAAGTTTCAGGGCCTGGCTTATATGCACAGAAACGGCTATTTCCACCGTGATTTGAAGCCCGCTAATGTGTTGGTTAAGGATGGTGCGCGTGTGGTCAAGATTGCAGATTTGGGTTCGGCTAAGGAGATTGATTCACCTCCTCCCTATACAGACTACGTCACTACTCGTCCGTATCGTGCTCCTGAGGTGTTTCTTCGGTCAGGCTTGTATGGTCCTAAGGTCGATATGTGGGCAATGGTTGCCATCATAGCGGAGCTGTTTTCATTCTGGCCTCTATTTCCCGGTGAAAGTGCTGATGATCAGATGTTCAAGATTTGCAGTGTTATAGGCAGTCCCACTTGGGAGTCATGGCCAGAGGGACAGCTTCTTGCCCAAAACTTGAACTATCAGTTTCCAAAAATTGGCGGGGTTGGTCTATCTGCGATGATTCCTTCTGCAAGCAGATCTGCCATCCAGCTGATTTCTTCCCTTTGTTCTTGGGACCCTTCCGCGAGGCCTACTGCTGCTGAGGCACTACGGCATCCTTTCTTCGTTGGCAACTACAAGATTCCACGAGCCATCCCTTTGAGACAAAGCAATATCCTGCCTGCATCAAACTCTCTTATTTTCGCCTAGATTTGACACGAATAATGTGGGTAGTTAACTGCATTTGATTCATTAGCTTTCAAAAACTAGATACAAATTTTATTTTAACGAGTGTAGTTTATTTGAATGCTCAACGTAGAGTGGCAGCAGGCCAACTACATGTAATGTATGTATGTATGATACAGTTTAGTAAGCTCTCATTAATCTGCGATATATACCTACAAATTTCATTTCAACTGAGTCCCATTGTTTTGTTTGGTTCACATTTCAGTGTTCGAAACATAATCAGACATCGACACTTAGTAAGTAAATGAACAAATTACTTGCAGGCTAATTTGCGAGGAAAAAGGAAACTCAGATAACATAACGCAAGGCTTTAATTTACAACTCAAGGCATCCAACAACGAAGTAGAGTATGATGCCTTATTAACAGGACTCTGAATGGCACAAGATCTGGCAGTCAAGAGGCTCGCAATCCATTCCGATTCTCAGCTCATCACTAGCCAGACTACCAGGGAGTATGCAACAAAGCATCTAAGGATGACATTATACCTCGAGAAGGTACGAAAGCAACTTGAGGCGTTTCAGACTTAGACCCTCACATAGGTGCCATAGGTAAATAACGCTCATGCAAACACCATGACAGCCTTCAACTCTACTTTGGACTACCAATTCAGATGCTCCATCCCGATCGAGTATTTGGGAAAGCCGAGTATAGAAGAAGAACCAACAGCTGAGGGGTTACAAGTTAGTACAATCCCAAGTTGGCAAGATCCTATCATCTACTACCTAGTCAATAGGACACTTATTGTAGAAAGATTAAAAGCTAGGAAGCTACAAATAAAGGTGACATGCTACTATATGTGGAACGACATTCTCGTCTGAAGGTCCTTTTCAGGCCCACATCATTCGTTGCAAAGTGCCTCCTGATGACTTAAAAGTTTTGAGCTCGATCCACAAAGGAGTTTGCGAAAACCACTAAGGAGGCCGATCCTTAGCACATAAGGTCTTCAACGCCGGCTACTACTAGTCTACCGTGCATTAAGACGCTAAGGAATTGTTCAAAAGTACAACAGATATCAACGCTCAAGCCTGTACCCTTACTACTTGCCAGCGAGCTCCACCCGCAGACAAGCCTATGGCCATTTATGCAGTGGGAAATCAACCTAGTAGGGCCCAAGCTGCCTGATACTAGGGGCAAAGCATAATGATTGTGGCTACCAACTACTTCACCAAGTGGGTAGAAGCTGAGCTCATGACCACCACTACTCAATTAGACATAGAGTGCTTCAACCATAATCTATCATCACTGACAATTGCCTGTAATTCGTGGGCAAAGACTTGGCGAAGTTGTTCTAGAAATATGGCATCAAGCAGAATATATCTACGCTTAGATATCCCCAAAGCAATGGGCAGGCGAAGGCATCCAACAAGACAATGGGTTACTAAGTTATCGAGTGGGATCAAGGATGGGACCACGTACAGCAGGGGATCGTAAAGATGAACAGGATTATACAAGGATCATCAGAACCTCAGTTCACCTCAGAAGAATATATGAGCCTTTACACAACTCTCTATAACATGTCTATTCAACAACCTCCTCATAATTATTCTCAGCAGCTCTATGAAAAGTATCAGGAGACAATTGAGGAATACATTTCTTCAACAGTGCTGCCGCCCCTAATGGAGAAGCAGGATGAGTTTATGTTGCAGGAGTACGTCAAAAATTGGGTAAATTATAAAGTTATGTTTAGGTGGCTCTCACACTTCTTTTGTTTTTTTTATGACCGTGGCATCACTCGGAATCAGACATCACTTCCTGGGCCGAATGAAGTTGTACTTAACTGCTTCTGTAATTTGGTTTATCTGAAGGTAAATGCTAATGTGAGATATTATGTACTTGGACTTATGCATAAAGAACGTGAGGGAGAGAAAATTGACAGAGCACTACTAAAGAATGTGATAAATATATATGTTGAAATTGAAATGGGAGAATTGGATGCGTATGAAAAGGACTTCGAAGAATACATGCTCATTGATACTCGCAAGTACTATTTGCATAAAGCATCAAGTTGGATTTTGGAGTACTCGTACACGGATTACATGTTGAAGGTAGAGGCATGCTTGAGAAGGGAGAGGGATAGAGTTTCTTGTTACCTGCTTCCGAGCAGTCAGAAGAAGCTAATGGAGACAGTGAAACATTGCTTGGTGGTTGTTCATGGAAGTCAATTGATTCAGAAGAAGCATTCTGTATCTGGATGTACTTTGCTCACGGTTGAAAATCTGGAGGAGCTTTCTAGGAAATTTATTGCTAATTTGGCATTGGAACAGCGAGTCTCTGCTAAAGGTTCACCATTTATTCGACAGGCAGAAGATGTAGCAATGATTGAGGATTGAGGGGAGTCCTACTGCAACAATTGACCTGTAGAAAAATGGTAAAAAATGTTTGGTTATTAGGGGTTTTACTGTCGAATATGCTGCAAATTTTGCGGTGCTTGTTTTGAGATCCTTTGATCCACCCTCTGATATGTCATATAACTAACTACCTTGGTGCCAAGTATGTTTTGTAATTGTTGTCGCTGTGGCATTAAAATGGATGTTTGGAAAACAATGGAAAACGTGGTTGATAAAATCGTTGTCGTTATGTCTTAGCTTTGCGTACTTGTGTTCAAGCATCAAATTGTAGTTTCAATGCAGCGTTTGAATCCAAATGTTAAAAAACAGAATCAAGAAATAGAAGTTGCGTTACAGTGTCTGATCGGTATTGACCTAAGTTGTAACAGCCTGTCCCTAAAAATGATGATTTTATAATTTTAATAGTTGAGTTATGAAGATGCCCTTCGAGGCAAAGTGTTGACTTGTGTTGACTACCGCGTCGTGTCATGTGAGACTCATTTTCTTGGCGTATTCTCATGTTACTAGTCGCTACGGACGTGTGGGCGCAAACAGGATGGGATTTGGAGCTATAACGAAAGAGTTATTAATATTTAAAGTTAAAAATATTTTAGTAAATTAATTAATTTCAAATTTTGTTGAGGGGAAAATCTGGAATGCCACGTGGGTGGCCCAGATTAAAGGAAATGAGGAATGGATGGTGGAGATGTAAAGGAAAGAAGATAAAAGAAAAAATGAGAGGAAGTGTGTGACTAATAGGGAGAGGAGAGAGTTAGGATGACCCAATCAAAAACAAAGGAAAGGAGGAAAAAAGGAGGGAAGAGAGGAGCGGGGGATTCGTTGACCCGGTTCCATTTTTCGACCCGACCCGGTCCTTTTCATCTTCTCCGGGGGTTTTTCGTCGGTTTTTCCGGCGAACCACGTTATCTAACCCTCTGGAAAATGTTCCACGACCTTCCCTCTACCCATTACAACCCAAAATTGTAGAAATTTAACCATGAAGGTATGAAAACCGCACCAGTGGGTGCGGGAAACCTTTACTGTCGATTCTCCTATTATTGAAACGATTTTCACCAATTACCACCACCTATAGCATCCTCATGAGGTCTTGAATAAAGCCCAAACAAGTTTTGGGGCGTCGGAGTTCGTTCGATGTCGAATGGAGCACACCCAAATTCAAGGGTTTCGTACGGTTCGTGGTGATTTGAGGTGTTTCTCGACCCAATTGGCCTTCGTAGCAGGTACAAAACAATTCCCCATGTTTTGTAGATGAATCCTCATGTTTGGATCATTTAATTTGGTGGAGAAATGAGATAGCTATAACGATTTTAAGGTTGCCAAGTTTCCGGTGACCTCAGCCACTTTCGGGGCGTTTTCCGGCTAAACTACGGCGAGTTAGCCATCATGTAAGGTACCAATCTCTTCGTCTCATCGCGAACTATGATTTCCGTTTTGAATCACCTATTTTCGTTAAGTATTGACAAAGTTATCGACATTGAAAGGTAGCCCAGAAATTCCGGCCAGTTACTAGTTTTCCCTCGGACAATCATCTTTCAGACCATTGTCCGACCACCTCCGGCCACCATTTGGAATCCAAGCTGGTATAAATTTGTTCTACATTTCTCTAGCTTCGATTTGGTATATTATGGGATGAATTTGGTTGAAAAACAAGTGAGATATGGAGTTCCAAAGATCGCCCAGGAAATCTGCAAAATCTGTAGAATCCGGCAAAGTTCCACTAAGGTCCATCACTTGATTATGAGAGTAATCGACGATCCGACCGTTGGATCGTCACCAAAATTTAATACATTATATTACCTAATATTTGAGAACCATAGAAACTTACAGATAGGGAATCTGAAGTACGGATCTTCCCGAATTGGATTTGTAAGTTTATAAAATAAATGTTAACTGCCACTTAGTTTTGGGCAATTGGCGGAGATCCGACCGTTGGATCGTAATGAAATTTTAGTATGTTATTCTAGAAGCATAATGTGGATCTTTGGAAGTTGCGGATTGTAAATCTAACGTGCGAATCTTCTGGATCGAGTTATACAGAGTTGTGGACCCAACCATCGATCTTCCATCGACGATTGACTCTTGGTCAATGGGTCTCAAATTATTCTTGAAGGTCCTTGAGGATATTTTTTTATGTAAATTATGTATTTTACTGGTAAGAACTCTAAGTCATGATTTGATACTTGGCCACAGGCGACGATAGTTCGTAATGTCTCGATATTTGTGCAAGAGAGTTGTAGCGCGGACCTAAGGTGAGTAGGTCTTTTCTCTTCTATAGTATATATCTATATATATAAGATTGACATCTCCTTAAACGTTTATAAATTGAATATTTCATATAATTACTGTCAATACTTTGAAGTACTAATGTGAACTACGAATGACTTGATCCCTGTTTAGGGTACGTAGGTAGTCTAACGAGACGTTAGATGCAGCCATACAATAAGTGAGATTAAATAATCGAGACAAAAGCTTTGTTTGGGAAAATGAGCAATGTGAAGGAATCTGGTGAAAAACGTGATATTTAACCCTATGTTTTGGGTGAATAAATGTTGGTTATAAATCAACGTACGAGGAAACAAGAAATTGTGGTTTTATGTTTTATAAATGCCATGCCATAATTAGTCTACATTTTAGTATGTGATTTAGTATAACCTTGCACAATGTTGAATTCACCTAAGTTACTCATTCCTATTAAGATAATTGACATAGCATAACCGTAAGACTATCATTTTGGTTATGGTCTTGATTTATAGTCACGCCTGTTATTTTCTGGGAAATTAAGCAAGTATTGCGGCAAGGGGCTACTATCTTTGGTAGTTGAAATTGGTTTGAAGAGTTTTATTTGACTCACTCACATTTTCTGTTTTTGTACCCCTCCAGGTTCTAGCATCAGAGTTCTGTATCACGAGGATTCGTGCCACTTCCCAGTGTAGGTGGCTTCTTATGATGGTATAATCATTATCTTACTTATTGTACTTTACTTATGCTTTGTATCATGTGCGAAATGGGCCCAAACCCGCTCACCGCGCACTTGTGTACTTAGGCACTTTTAGATTTTAATTTATTCACATTTTATACATTATCACACTTTATGGCTTCGTCACCTTCCAGGTGTCGGCCAGTACGGCTCGATTCGGGGTCCTAGTGGACATTCTGGGTCGGGGTGCGTCATAAGTCGCAGGTTTTGAAATTTTTTATTATTTTAAATGGCATTTGAGTATCACAATACATGATTGACATGTTTATAATTAAATAAATATTGTTGACATGCGCTTGATATTGTAATATTTTATTGATTTTATACAAAATCATTCTTAAAAATATTCTCTATATATTCTATTAAAAATATTCTCTATATATTCTATTTGATCGTATTTTACTTAACCCTATTATATGAGGGTTTAGTAAGAGAACATGTGTCGATTAATTAGATAGGACACATGAAAATCGACCACAAAAGATTTGAACTTGACTATTAAAGGTGAACGAGTAAAAAAAAAATTGTTTGATAAGCGATAGCGTTAGTGGGTTAAATTGTTAGTTGTTAAAGCAAAGATGATCGGTGAAAATGAAATCTGCATTAGAGTGTATATACACTTGTTTTTTGCCACTGCAGCAAAACGCGATCTGCGAACTAGTAGACATATTGTCTTCAAGGCAAATGAGCATCTAACCTTATGAGACCTGCATATTAAAAAATTGATGAAACGGGATTTGACACATCAGTTAGTTGCTGAAGGGCATCCTGCTTCTTGCCTTCAAATCCTAGTCAGACGTAATCAAGGGCGGCCCTGAGGGTAGCCCAAGTAGGCGCCCACCTAAGGCTCCTACTTTGGAAGGGCCCCAAAAAAGTTTTATATCCTGTAATTAACATATAAATACAAAAAAAAAGTAAGAAATATCATAATTCATTTGTTAGTGCAGTGAAAATGTTGGCTTCATTTTTCTTTGGAGTGTTGACTTCGAAACATGATGCTGCCTTTCAGTCACTAGATTTTTCTTGATTTTCAAATTTATTGCCAATCCATCTGTCCAACTCCCAATCCATCTGTCCAACTCTCAATCCATTTGTCCAAATGCATATAAAGTTATAAAACTCAAGTCTCTTTGTGATCTTTTTTTTTCTTTCAACTTCTCATTCTCTCCGTTTTTGTTGAATGTTTAAACCAACTTCTCATTCTCTCCATTTCTATTGAATGTTTAAACCAACTATCATATGGTCTTAAAGATTGTACTTTAAGGTAATAAAAATTTTGAATTTATATTTTTCTTTTCAATAACTTTTTATTCAATGGATTATTTTAATATTCAATTCGTTAGTGTGATGTTGATTTTAGAAGAAAAAAAAACACAAGAGAAACAATTGGCATTGAATTTATTATACTCGTCAATCAAGTTTTATTGTTCTTCACTCTCAATCTTAGACTTTTGACTGTAAACATTTAGTACATTTGTGTCTAAAAACATGAATCGTGTAAGGTTTAAATAATGTTTGTACATTTATCTTCTTTTGATATTAATTTTTAATGATATTTGATATGAAAATAAAACTTTTTATGTATTTAGCGAATTCTTTTTTATACAAATCAATATACAAAGAACCAAAGATCATAGAATTTTAGGGCCCCACTTTGAAGGCTTGCCTAGGGCCCCCAAATTCTCAGGGCCGGCCCTGGATGTAACCCTTCGGTTAGAGCACTTTGACGACATAACCCTTTGGTTAGAGCACTTTGACACCCCCACTTAGTTGATGCTCTAAATAAGCCTAAAGTTGTGTAATTAATTAGAAGAATTAGGTCACTTAGTATTTCGGTCTAGTAGTATTCCTCTTCATTTGTAAGTGAGAGGTCAATAGCCTACGGTTTAGTGGTATTGCTAGCTCATTGTGAGGCTAAGCCTACCCCTCTCCTTTAATGTAGATAATAAAAAATAAATAAAAATAAATAAAAAGTAAGAGGTCTCAAGTTCAAGTCTCGTCAAAGGTGAATTGGAACCAAATTGTTGCTAACTCGTTATGAGGCTAAACTCACCCCCTTCCTCTTAGTATAGATAATATCGTTTGTTCAAAAAAAAAATTAAAATATGAGAGATAAAGCTTTGTTGTTGTGAGGGGGTTGGTTTTGTTTTTGGGAGATTATACTTGCACATCCCAAATTAATTCTCCCACACCCTTTTAATTTTTTAATGTTTTATAATGTCTGGACCGTTGACAGCTATTGATCCATGTGAAAAGGAGTTTTAGAAAATCCAGACCGTTGGAAAATCCTATCCTTGTGCCCAAAGTCAAACCAATTTACGAAAAAGCCCTTTCCATATCGCAGTGGAGTTAAGTAGCAACTAGCAACTGGGAGAGTGAGGTTGCTTGCGTTACACGAATGGAACTACCAATACAATTAAGCCACGTGAGTTGCAATCCAATTAAACCGAGTGAGTTGCTTGTTTGCCGCGTTTCCTTGTTCAATCGGGAGATAATGGAATGGAAGAAGCTATAAATTGGAACCCTAATTTCCACACTATCCATAATTTCCCGAATCTCAAACCACAATTACCAACTTGCTTCTCTCTCTCTCTCGTTATTCCAAAAGCTCTCAACTTTCAAGTCTTCTGTTCTCAGGAACCCTAATCAGTGTTCAATTGTTCATACGTTCTAGGGTTTTCCTCAGAGATCGCAACTAGTTCCTTGGCGTTGACGGGTTTAGTTTAGCCCCACATTAACTGTTGGAGGGTTGGTTCGGTTCCTTACGAGTTACAACCCGATCATGGACAAGTTTTGGATTACTAAGCAACTAGGCGGTGGTTCTTTCGGAACGGTATTTGAGGCGCAGCACCAACCGACGGGTGAAGTCGTTGCAGTCAAGTATCTGAGGGAGACATTCAGTTCCTTTGAGCAGTGCCTAAACCTACCGGAAGTTCAGTCCCTTTCCAAGCTCAGGCACCCCAACATTGTCCAGTTGAAGGATGTCATCTTCGAAAACGATTCTGCATTCCTTGTCTTTGAGTATATGCAGAGCAGTCTGCTTGATCTTATGATGAAAAGGCGAACCAAATTCACCGAGGAAGAAGTTAGAAGCATCTGCTTTCAGATGTTTCAGGGCCTGGCTTATATGCACAGAAACGGCTATTTCCACCGTGATTTGAAGCCCGCTAATGTGTTGGTTAAGGATGGTGTGCGTGTGGTCTAATAACCAATATAACAGAATTGCCACATGTATAACAGAAATGCCACATGGCATTATCTAGAAGGTGGGTTAGTTAATACAGGTAGAAGGCTATTGTTGTAATTAGTTCTTATGGGTATATAAGGGGTAATAGGGTTCTCATTTGAGTAAGAATGTATTGTAAGAATTACTGAAAGCCTTAATACATTTCCTCTTTCTTCCACTCTATCTTTTCTCATCATCTTCTTATTCGATTCTAGTATCCATTGCTATTCATAGCTTCTCTGTGTTAATATGGTATCAGAGCCGGTTTAGCTCGTCGCCACTCTCGGTTCTGGTGAAGACTTCCGCTGTTTTGGGTGCTATTTTGACGATTGGGTGTTCGAAGATTTGGGTGTTTAGTGGTTATCTGGAACGGCGTTCTTCGGAGTTTCGTGGTGCGATTGTCAGCAAATCAGGTGATTGTGTTTCTCTCTGGGTGCTGTGGTTCGATTTGTTGGAATTTGATTGATGCGAAGATTTGGGTTGTTGTGTTGATTTCTGCCATTCTCATTCTGTGTGTATTGTTCCTTGGAGTATTATTCTCTAGGACTTGTTGATTTTCAAGCAGAAAGTGTCATTCTTTCTATGAATCTTAGAGTTTCAATCTCCTGTGCTGTGTTTGTTCCTTGGAGTATCATTCTCTAGGACTTGTTGATTTTAAAGAAGAAAGTGTCATTCTTTCTATGAATCTTGGAGTTTCAATCTCATGTGCTGTGTTTGTTCCTTGGAGTATCATTCTCTAGGACTTGTCGTTTTTAAAGAAGAAAGTGTCAGTCTTTCTATGATTCTTGGAGTTTTAATCTCCTGATTTGGTGTCGTGAGTTGAAATGTGTAATTTGGGTTGTGATTTGGAGTGTCATTCTCCCATATTTGGGTCTTGTTTTTGTGAATTTTAGAAGTCAGAAGTGTGGTTCATTGACTTTATTTCCAATGGCGTCTTCTTCATTCAAGATTGAGAATTTGTTGGGTATGTTGACTATAAAACTTCGAGATGATAATTTTGCTAAATGGGCCTTTCAGTTTCAGTCGGTTCTTAAAGGGTACAAATTGTTTGGTCATTTTGATGGTTCGATTGGTTGTCCATCAAAGTATGCTGTGAATTCTGACACTGGTATTACAAGGGAGATTACCACAGAGTTTCTTGATTGGGAGTCCACTGATATGGCGCTTATTAGTTTGCTGCTTTCTACACTCACAGATGAGGCCATGGAGTATGTCTTAGGGTGCAGGACTGCTTTTGAAGCATGGTCGAATCTTGTTGAAAGATATGCGTCTGTTTCGAAGTCTCGAGTTAATCATTTGAAAACAGAGTTGCAAACGATTCAGAAGGGGGCAGATAACATTGATAAATACTTGTTACGTCTGAAGACTATCAGAGATCAGTTAATGGCTGCTGGTGAGACAATTTCTGACAATGACATTATCATTGCTGGCCTGGCAGGTTTACCTAAGGAATATAGTGTTATTCGCACAGTTATCTTGGCACGGGAATCTTCCATTACCTTAAGGGAATTTCGTGCTCAACTACTTGGTACTGAAAATGAGGTTGAAGGAGAAATGAGTCTGCTATCTCAGAATATGAATGCTCTTTTTGTTCAGGGTTCTCAGTCTGGTCAGCATACTAGTTTGGGATCTTCCAGTGGTGCATCTTCATCACATTCTCAAGATCATGCTCATATACCTGCTACTACAGCAGGTACTATTGTTTGGCAACCACAGGGGTCATTTAATAATGCTCATCAACATGGTATGGAGTCTAAGATGTGTGGTTCTAATAATTTTCCTCCAGGGCATCATGATCACTCTTGTGGATCCGGATCTCAGATGTGTGGTTCTAATACTTTTCCTCCAGGGCATTATGATCACTCTTGTGGATCCGGATCTCAGATGTGTGGGTTTGTAGCTCACTCTTATTCTGGTCAGCAGCATGGTTTCAGATCTCAGAACTATAATGGGGGTTACAGATCTGGAAATGGTGGTCAATCCAGGAATAATAGCAACAACTATAGAACTGGTAACAACTTCAGAGGACGTGGGTTTTATGGTGGAAATGGTCCTTATTCTTCAGGGACAAGACAAGGTCAGAATGTTACTGGGTCGTGGTCAGGCAATACTGAAGCTAAAACAAATGTTGTAGTTGAGTGTCAAATTTGCAATAAAAGAGGTCATACTGCAGTGAACTGTTTTCACAGAAATACAGGCAATACACCAGCTGGGTTTATTGTGGAGTGTCAGATATGTGGGAAAAGAGGCCATTCTGCTCTAGACTGTTTTCACAGAGCCAACTACACATATCAAGGTCAGCCACCCCCAGCCTCACTATCTGCCATGAGTGCACAACAAACATCTCAGGATCTTTCTCAGGATTTGTGGATTGTGGATTCAGGTGCTTCACATCACATGACTGCAGATTTAAATGTTTTAAACCAAGTGGCTCCTTATCAAGGGTCTGATAATATAACCATTGGTAATGGTTCAAGTCTACCAATTAAACATATCGGTTCCACTGCACTTAATACTGCTGATCATTCTCTAGTTCTCAGTAAAGTCCTTCATGTTCCAAATATTGCCAGAAACCTTCTTTCAGTTAAACAATTGTGTGCAGATAATAATAGCTGGTTTATATGTGATGAGTGTGAGTTCTTTGTGCAGGACAAGAAGACAAAGGAGGTGGTGTATCACGGAAGGAGTAAACCCGAAGAGTTATTTCAGATTCCAGTGGTTAAAGCTTCTAGAGAGAACAAGTTTGTTACAAGCAATCCAGTGGCTTACTTAGGGAAAATGGTGAAATCAGATATTTGGCATCAACGGTTGGGTCACCCTGCACATGATACTATGGCTGCAATGTTAAAACAGTCTAAGGTTTTACACAAGTTAGATGCAACTTGTACTACTTGTATTTCTTGTATTAGGGGTAAAATGTCTAGGATACCTTTTCCTGTGAGAAATGCTAGTTGTTTGGCTCCATTTGAGAAAGTTCATACCGATGTTTCGGGTCCAACACCTGTAAGGTCTGTGGAAGGCTTTAGATACTATGTACTTTTCGTAGATGAATATACAAGATTTACTTGGATATTTCCCATGTGCAACAATTCTGATGTGTATGCAATTTTTCTCAAGTTCTATGCTTTCATTTACACTCAGTTTGGGTTAACAATTAAAGGTTTGCAAACAGATGGTGGAGGTGAATACACTTGCAAGCGGTTTACATCTTTTTTGGCTGCAAAAGGCATTATGCAATTTATTTCTTGCCCATACACGCCTCAACAGAATGGAATGTCAGAAAGGAAACATAGACATGTGGTGGACATTGCTCTCACTTTGTTAAATGCTTCTGGTTTAAGTAGTGAGTTTTGGTACTTTGCTTGTGCTCATGCAGTTTTTCTGATTAATAAAATGCCGTGTAAAACCTTGTCATTTAGTTCTCCCTATTTCCTGCTATACAACAAAGTGCTTGAGGTACAGTCCTTAAGAATTTTTGGAACTGCTGTGTTTCCATGGATCAAGCCGTATAACAGTCATAAATTGCAGTATAAGTCCAAAATATGTATCTTTTTAGGATATTCAATGGGGTATAAGGGAGTGATATGTTATGATCCACAGTCTAAGAAATGCATTATATCACGGCATGTTATTTTTGAAGAGTCAATATTTCCAGCAAGGTTGAGACCTTCTCACAGTGGTCTGGCATTAGCTGAGACAGTCCATCAAACTAGCTCTGTGATTATTCCATTTCCTATTCCCATGCAGTCTCCAATGGGTCAATCTGAGCAGGATGGGACATCGATGTCTAACTCATCAGCATCAACCTCCTCTCCAGCTAGTGATACACCAACTCCACCTTCTTTGCTTCCTGTCCTCGATCCTACTCAACTTCAGGTATTATTACCTTTGTCTGAGCACTCCTCTAGTAATGCTTCCCCTGTATTACCTGTACAAAATCCACTTCCTTCTCGGATTCAAACTAGGTTACAAACAGGTGCTATTTCAAGAAAGAATTATGCAGCTTATTTGGCCACTTTTCCTGAGTTAAATTCCTTACAAATACTGGAGTCTTGCTCGGATATGTCCTGGTCTAAGTCCATTCCTAGTGCATGTCCTGGAGGGTTTTCATTTCTGGCTGATATCACAGAACCTGATGAACCTATAACTTTTAGGGTAGCATCGTGTAAATCTGAATGGCAACATACTATGCAAGAAGAATATAATGCATTAAAGGCTCAAGGTACATGGGTTCTAGTTCCCTCTCCATCTCACAGAACAATTGTAGGTAGCAAATGGGTGTATAAAATCAAGAAAAATCCAGATGGTTCAATATCAAGGTATAAGGCTCGGTTAGTTGCTCAGGGGTACACTCAAGAACATGGCCTAGATTACTCAGAGACTTTCAGTCCTGTGGTTAGACACACTACTATTCGTTTAATTCTTGTTTTAGCTGCACAGTTTGGTTGGAATCTGCGACAACTTGACATTAAAAATGCCTTTTTGCACGGTGATCTCGAGGAAGAGGTCTACATGCTGCAACCTCAAGGATTTGTGGATCCTTCCTGTCCAAGTTATGTGTGTAAGCTCATTAAATCTCTCTATGGCTTGAAACAAGCCCCGCGAGCCTGGAACTCAAAGTTTACAAGTTATCTTCCATCCCTTGGGTTCACAACTTCCTTATCGGATACAAGCTTATTTGTTAAAGTAGATAAAGGGGATATTGTTCTCTTATTGCTTTATGTAGACGATATTATACTCACTGGTTCCAATCCTATAACAGTTCAAGTAGTGATCAGTGAACTTGCTGAAGTGTTTGATCTCAAGGACATGGGCAGATTATCTTATTTCTTGGGATTGCAGATTCAGTATAAAGATGATGGTTCATTGTTCATCAGTCAATCGAAATATGCTAAAGATCTCCTCAAGAAGGCAGCAATGGAGACATGTAAGCCTACATCAACACCATCTAAGCCCCATGCACAATTTCTTGAACAAGAAGGGGCTCCTCTCTCTGACCCAAGTCATTATCGAAGTTTGGTAGGGGCTCTCCAATATTTGACATTTACTCGGCCAGATCTTGCTCAGGCTGTTAACATGGTTTGTCAGTTTATGACTTCCCCGACCGATCTTCATATGCATCTTGTCAAACGCATCTTACGGTACTTGAAAGGCACACTTGAGTATGGTTTGCATTACAAAAAGAGCTTGGATTTCAATTTGCTTGCCTATTCTGATTCAGACTGGGTGGCAGACATAAACACCCGACGTTCTATAACTGGTTTTGTGATTTACTTGGGCGATAATCCCATTTCATGGCAGTCTAAGAAGCAATCCATCGTATCTCGCAGCTCTACTGAGGCTGAATACAAAGCTCTAGCACATTCTGCAGCAGATTTGTTTTGGATTCGATCTCTTCTCAAAGACATACATCAGTGCATCTTGGTGCCTCCAGTCATTCACTGTGACAATCTGAGTGCTTTAGCTCTAAGATCGAATCTTATCTTTCACTCGAAGATAAAACATCTTGATACCGACTATCATTTTGTTCGTGAAAAGGTACAACGGGGTGATTTACTTGTCCAATATATACCTACTGAAGAACAGGTTGCAGATGTTTTCACCAAAGGTCTGCATGGTCCTGTGTTTGCAAAGCACTACCGATATCTTGCTCTTGCTGTTTCAGGTTCAGTTTTAGATCCGGTTTCAGGTGGTTAGCTGTTTCAAACTTCACTTGGCAGATCTATGTTCAGTTTGAGGGGGGAGTAATAACCAATATAACAGAATTGCCACATGTATAACAGAAATGCCACATGGCATTATCTAGAAGGTGGGTTAGTTAATACAAGTAGAAGGCTATTGTTGTAATTAGTTCTTATGGGTATATAAGGGGTAATAGGGTTCTCATTTGAGTAAGAATGTATTGTAAGAATTACTGAAAGCCTTAATACATTTCCTCTTTCTTCCACTCTATCTTTTCTCATGATCTTCTTATTCGATTCTAGTATCCATTGCTATTCATAGCTTCTCTGTGTTAATATGGTCAAGATTGCAGATTTGGGTTCGGCTAAGGAGATTGATTCACCTCCTCCCTATACAGACTACGTCACTACTCGTCCGTATCGTGCTCCTGAGGTGTTGCTTCGGTCAGGCTTGTATGGTCCTAAGGTCGATATGTGGGCAATGGGTGCCATCATAGCGGAGGTGTTTTCATTCCTGCCTCTATTTCCCGGTGAAAGTGCTGATGATCAGATGTTCAAGATTTGCAGTGTTATAGGCAGTCCCACTTGGGAGTCATGGCCAGAGGGACAGCTTCTTGCCCAAAACTTGAACTATCAGTTTCCAAAAATTGGCGGGGTTGGTCTATCTGCGATGATTCCTTCTGCAAGCAGATCTGCCATCCAGCTGATTTCTTCCCTTTGTTCTTGGGACCCTTACGCGAGGCCTACTGCTGCTGAGGCACTACGGCATCCTTTCTTCGTTGGCAACTACAAGATTCCACGAGCCATCCCTTTGAGACAAAGCAATATCCTGCCTGCATCAAACTCTCTTATTTTCGCCTAGATTTGACACGAATAATGTGGGTAGTTAACTGCATTTGATTCATTAGCTTTCAAAAACTAGATACAAATTTTATTTTAACAAGTGTAGTTTATTTGAATGCTCAACGTAGAGTGGCAGCAGGCCAACTACATGTAATGTATGTATGTATGATACAGTTTAGTAAGCTCTCATTAATCTGCGATATATACCTACAAATTTCATTTCAACTGAGTCACATTGTTTTGTTTGGTTCATATTTCAGTGTTCGAAACATAATCAGACATCGACACTTAGTAAGTAAATGAACAAATTACTTGCAGGCTAATTTGCGAGGAAAAAGGAAACTCAGATAACATAACGCAAGGCTTTAATTTACAACTCAAGGCATCCAACAACGAAGTAGAGTATAATGCCTTATTAACAGGACTCTGAATGGCACAAGATCTGGCAGTCAAGAGGCTCGCAATCCATTCCGATTCTCAGCTCATCACTAGCCAAACTGCTGGGGAGTATGCAACAAAGCATCTAAGGATGACATTATACCTCGAGAAGGTACGAAAGCAACTTGAGGCGTTTCAGACTTACACCCTCACATAGGTGCCATATGTAAATAACGCTCATGCAAACACCATGACAGCCTTCAACTCTACTTTGGACTACCAATTCAGATGCTCCATCCCGATCGAGTATTTGGGAAAGCCGAGTATAGAAGAAGAACCAACAGCTGAGGGGTTACAAGTTAGTACAATCCCAAGTTGGCAAGATCCTATCATCTACTACCTAGTCAATAGGACACTTATTGTAGAAAGATTAAAAGCTAGGAAGCTACAAATAAAGGTGACACGCTACTATATGTGGAACGACATTCTCGTATGAAGGTCCTTTTGAGGCCCACATCATTCGTTGCAAAGTGCCTCCTGATGACTTAAAAGTTTTGAGCTCGATCCACAAAGGAGTTTGCGAAAACCACTAAGGAGGCCGATCCTTAGCACATAAGGTCTTCAACGCCGGCTACTACTAGCCTACCGTGCATTAAGACGCTAAGGAATTGTTCAAAAGTACAACAAATATCAACGCTTCAAGCTTGTACCCTTACTACTTGCCAGCGAGCTCCACCCGCAGACAAGCCTATGGCCATTTATGCAGTGGGAAATCAACCTAGTAGGGCCCAAGCTGCCTGATACTAGGGGCAAAAGCATAATGATTGTGGCTACCAACTACTTCACCAAGTGGGTAGAAGCTGAGCTCATGACCACCACTACTCAATTAGACATAGAGTGCTTCAACCATAATCTATCATCACTGACAATTGCCTGTAATTCGTGGGCAAAGACTTGGCGAAGTTCTTCTAGAAATATGGCATCAAGCAGCATATATCTACGCTTAGATATCCCCAAAGCAATGGGCAGGCGAAGGCATCCAACAAGACAATGGATTACTAAGTTATCGAGTGGGATCAAGGATGGGACCACGTACAGCAGGGGATCGCAAAGATGAACAGGATTATACAAGGATCATCAGAACCTCAGTTCACCTCAGAAGAATATATGAGCCTTTACACAACTATCTATAACATGTCTATTCAACAACCTCCTCATAATTATTCTCAGCAGCTCTATGAAAAGTATCAGAAGACAATTGAGGAATACATTTCTTCAACAGTGTTGCTGCCCCTAATGGAGAAGCATGATGAGTTGATGTTGCAGGAGTACGTCAAAAATTGGGTAAATTATAAAGTTATGTTTAGGTGGCTCTCACACTTCTTTTGTTTTTTTATGATCGTGGCATCACTCGGAATCAGACATCACTTCCTGGGCCGAATGAAGTTGTACTTAACTGCTTCCGTAATTTGGTTTATCCGAAGGTAAATGCTAATGTGAGATATTATGTACTTGGACTTATGCATAAAGAACGCGAGGGAGAGAAAATTGACAGAGCACTACTGAAGAATGTGATAAATATATATGTTGAAATTGAAATGGGAGAATTGGATGCGTATGAAAAGGACTTCGAAGAATACATGCTTATTGATACTCGCAAGTACTATTTGCATAAAGCATCAAGTTGGATTTTGGAGTACTCATACACGGATTACATGTTGAAGGCAGATGAATGCTTGAGAAGGGAGAGGGATAGAGTTTCTTGTTACCTGCTTCCGAGCAGTCAGAAGAAGCTAATGGAGACAGTGAAACATTGCTTGGTGGTGGTTCATGGAAGTCAATTGATTCAGAAGAAGCATTCTGTATCTGGATGTACTTTGCTCACGGATGAAAATCTGGAGGAGCTTTCTAGGAAATTTATTGCTAATTTGGCATTGGAACAACGAGTCTCTGCTGAAGGTTCACCCTTTGTTCGACAGGCAGAAGATGTAGCAATGATTGAGGATTGAGGGGAGTCATACTGCAACAATTGACCTGTAGAAAAATGGTAAAAAATGTTTGGTTATTAGGGGTTTTACTGTCGGATATGCTGCAAATTTTGCGCTGCTTGTTTTGAGATCCTTTGACCCACCCTCTGATATGTCATATAACTAACTACCTTGGTGCCAAGTATGTTTTGTAATTGTTGTCACTGTGGCATTAAAATGGATGTTTGGAAAACAATGGAAAACGTGGTTGATAAAATCGCTGCCGTTATGTCTTAGCTTTGCGTACTTGTGTTCAAGCATCAAATTGTAGTTTCAATCCAGTGTTTGAATCCAAATGTTAAAAAACAGAATCAAGAAATAGAAGTTGCGTTACAGTGTCTGATCAATATTGACCTAAGTTGTAACAGCCTGTCCCTAAAAATGATGATTTTATAATTTTAATAGTTGAGTTATGAAGATGCCCTTCGAGGCAAAGTGTTGACTTGTGTTGACTACCGCGTCGTGTTATGTGAGACTCATTTTCTTGGCGTATTCTCTTGTTACTAGTCGCTACGGACGTGTGGGAGCAAACAGGATGTGATTTGGAGCTATAACGAAAGAGTTATTAATATTTAAAGTTAAAGATATTTTAGTAAATTAATTAATTTCAGATTTTGTTGAGGGGAAAATCTGGAATGCCACATGGGTGGCCCAGATTAAAGGAAATGAGGAATGGATGGTGGAGATGTAAAGGAAAGAAGATAAAAGAAAAAATGAGAGGAAGTGTGTGACTAATAGGGAGAGGAGAGAGTTAGGATGACCCAATCAAAAACAAAGGAAAGGAGGAAAAAAGGAGAGAAGAGAGGAGCGGGGGATTCGTCGACCCGGTTCCATTTTTCGACCCGACCCGGTCCTTTTCATCTTCTCCGATGGTTTTTCGTCAGTTTTTCCGGCGAACCACGTTATCTAACCCCCTGGAAAATGTTCCACGACCTTCCCTCTACCCATTACAACCGAAAATTGTAGAAATTTAACCATGAAGGTATGAAACCGCACCAGTGGGTGCGGGAAACCTTTACTGTCGATTCTCCTATTATTGAAACGATTTTCACCAATTACCACCACCTATAGCATCCTCATGAGGTCTGGAATAAAGCCCAAACAAGTTTTGGGGCGTCGGAGTTCGTTCGACGTCGAATGGAGCACACCCAAATTCAAGGGTTTCGTACGGTTCGTGGTGATTTGAGGTGTTTCTCGACCCAATTGGCCTTAGTAGCAGGTATAAATCAATTCCTCATGTTTTGTAAATGAATTCTCATGTTTGGATCATTTAATTTGGTGGAGAAATGAGATAGCTATAACGATTTTTAGGTTGCCAAGTTTCCAGTGACCTTAGCCACGTTCGGGGCGTTTTCCGGCTAAACTACGGCGAGTTAGCCATCATGTAAGGTACCAATCTCTTCGTCTCATCGCGAACTATGATTTTCGTTTTGAATTACCTGTTTTCGTTGGGTATTGACAAAGTTATCGACATTGAAAGGTTGCCCAGAAATTCCGGCCAGTTACTTGTTTTCCCTCGGACAATCGTCTTTCAGACCATATTCCGACCACCTCCGGCCACCATTTGGACTCCAAGTTGGTATAATTTTGTTCTACATTTCTCTAGCTTCGATTTGGTGTATTAAGGGTTGAATTTGGTTGAAAAACAAGTGAGATATGGAGTTCCAAAGATCGCCCAGGAAATCTGCAAAATCTGTAGAATCCGGCAAAGTTCCACTAAGGTCCACCACTTGATTATGTTAGTAATCGACGATCCGACCGTTGGATCGTCACCAAAATTTAATACATTATATTACCTAATATTTGAGAACCATAGAAACTTACAGATAGGGAATCTGAAGTACGGATCTTCCTAAATTGGATTTGTAAGTTTATAAAATAAATGTTAACTGCCACTTAGTTTTGGGCAATTGGCGGAGATCTGACCGTTGGATCGTAATGAAATTTTAGTATGTTATTCTAGAAGCATAATGTGGATCTTTGGAAGTTGCGGATTGGAAATCTAACGTGCGGATCTTCTGGATCGAGTTATACAGAGTTGTGGACCCAACCATCGATCTTCGATCGACGATTGACTCTTGGTCAATGGGTCTCAAATTATTCTTGAAGGTCCTTGAGGATATTTTTTTTTATGTAAATTATGTATTCTATTGGTAAGAACTCTAAGACATGATTTGATACTTGGCCACAGGCGACGATAGTTCGTAATGTCTCGATATTCGTGCAAGAGAGTATAAGATTGATATCTCCTTAAACGTTTATAAATTGAATATTTCTTATAATTACTGTCAATACTTTGAAGTACTAATGTGAACTACGAATGGCTTGATCCCTGTTTAGGGTACGTAGGTAGTCTAACGAGACGTTAGATGCAGCCATACAATAAGTGAGATTAAATAATCGAGACAAAAGCTTTGTTTGGGAAAATGAGCAATGTGAAGGAATCTGGTGAAAAAATGTGATATTTAACCCTATGTTTTGGGTGAATAAATGTTGGTTATAAATCAACGTACGAGGAAACGAGAAATTGTGGTTTTATGTTTTATAAATGCCATGCCATAATTAGTCTACATTTTAGTATGTGATTTAGTATAACCTTGCACAATGTTGCACACCAATGCGGAAGCTAAGGTAAGTTCAGGTGAGTATATAATGTGGTAGGATTGATGAGATATGAATATGTCGTACATGTCACTAAAGGTGACTCGAACTTATATGCTAGCAACGATTGATGAGATACTCCGACTTATATGCTAGCAACGATTGATGAGATATATGATGAGATATGAATATGTCGTACATGTTACTAAAGGTGACTCGGACTTATATGCTAGCCATGATTGATGAGATATGTGATGAGATATGAATATGTCGTACAAGTCACTAAAGATGACTCCGACTTATATGCTAGCCATGATTGAAGAGATATATGATGAGATATGTGATGAAATGCTAGCATAAATGTGGTGATATATGATGAGATGCTAGCATATATTTATGATGAGATATGTGATGAAATGCTTGCATATATTTATGATGAGATATGTGATGAAATGCTAGCATAAATGTGGTGATATATAGCATACATTTATGATGAGATATGTGATGAAATGCTAGCATATATTTATGATGAGATATGTGATGAAATGCTAGCATAAATGTGGTGATATATGATGAGATGCTAGCATATATTTATGATGAGATAGATATGTGATGAAATGCTAGCATATATTTATGATGAGATATGTGATGAAATGCTAGCATAAATGTGGTGATATATGATGAGATGCTAGCATATATTTATGATGAGATATGTGATGAAATGCTAGTATATATTTATGATGAGATATGTGATGAAATGCTAGCATAAATGTGGTGATATATGATGAGATGCTAGTATCTATTTATGATGAGATATGTGATGAGATGCTAGCATATATGGGATGAAATATTGATTCAACCGTACATGATGGGTGGATCCGACTAACATGCCATTTCCTATTGGTTTAATTCACCTAAGTTACTCATTCCTATTAAGATAATTGACATAGCATAACCGTAAGACTATCATTTTGGTTATGGTCTTGATTTATAGTCACGCCTGTTATTTTCTGGGAAATTAAGCAAGTATTGCGGCAAAGGGCTACTATCGTTGGTAGTTGAAATTGGTTTGAAGAGTTTTGTTTCACTCACTCACATTTTCTGTTTTTGTACCCCTCCAGGTTCTAGCATCAGAGTTCCGTATCACGAGGATTCGTGCCACTTCCAAGTGTAGGTGGCTTCTTATGATGGTATAATCATTATCTTACTTATTGTACTTTACTTATGCTTTGTATCATGCGCGAAATGGGCCCAAACCCGCTCACCGCGCACTTGTGTACTTAGGCACTTTTAGATTTTAATTTATTCACATTTTATACATTATCACACTTTATGGCTTCGTCACCTTCCAGGTGTCGACCAGTACGGCTCGATTCGGGGTCCTAGTGGACATTCTGGGTCGGGGTGTGTCATAAGTGGCAGATTTTGAAATTTTTTATTATTTTAAATGGCATTTGAGTATCACAATACATGATTGACATGTTTATAATTAAATAAATATTGTTGACATGCGCTTGATTTTGTAATATTTTATTGATTTTATACAAAATCATTCTTAAAAATATTCTCTATATATTCTATTAAAAATATTCTCTATATATTCTATTTGATCGTATTTTACTTAACCCTATTATATGAGGGTTTAGTAAGAGAACATGTGTCGATTAATTAGATAGGACACATGAAAATCGACCACAAAAGATTTGAACTTGACTATTAAAGGTGAACGAGTAAAAAAAAAATTGTTTGATAAGCGATAGCGTTAGTGGGTTAAATTGTTAGTTGTTAAAGAAAAGATGATCGGTGAAAATGAAATCTGCATTAGAGTGTATATACACTTGTTTTTTGCCACTGCAGCAAAACGCGATCTGCAAACTAGTAGACATATTGTCTTCAAGGCAAATGAGCATCTAACCTTATGAGACATGCATATTAAAAAATTGATGAAACGGGATTTGACACATCAGTTAGTTGCTGAAGGGCATCCTACTTCTTGCCTTCAAATCCTAGTCAGACGTAATCAGGGGCGGCCCTGAGGGTAGCCCAAGTAGGCGCCCACCTAAGGCTCCCACTTTGGAAAGGCCCCAAAAAAGTTTTATATCCTGTAATTAACATATAAATACAAAAAAAAAGTAAGAAATATCATAATTCATTTGTTAGTGCAGTGGAAATGTTGGCTTCATTTTTTTTTGGAGTGTTGACTTCGAAACATGATGCTGCCTTTCAGTCACTAGATTTTTCTTGATTTTCAAATTTATTGCCAATCCATCTGTCCAACTCCCAATCCATCTGTCCAACTCTCAATCCATTTGTCCAAATGCATATAAAGTTATAAAACTCAAGTCTCTTTGTGATCTTTTTTTTTCTTTCAACTTCTCATTCTCTCCGTTTCTGTTGAATGTTTAAACCAACTTCTCATTCTCTCCATTTATATTGAATGTTTAAACCAACTATCATATGGTCTTAAAGATTGTACTTTAAGGTAATAAAAATTTTGAATTTATATTTTTCTTCTCAATAACTTTTTATTCAATGGATTATTTTAATATTCAATTCGTTAGTGTGATGTTGATTTTAGAAGAAAAAAAAAACACAAGAGAAACAATTGGCGTTGAATTTATTATACTTGTCAATCAAGTTTTATTGTTCTTCACTCTCAATCTTAGACTCTTGACTGTAAACATTTAGTACATTTGTGTCTAAAAACATGAATCGTGTAATGTTTAAAGAATGTTTGTACATTTATCTTCTTTTAATATTAATTTTTAATGATATTTGATATGAAAATAAATTTTTTTATGTATTTAGCGAATTCTTTTTTATACAAATAAATGTACAAAGAACCAAAGATCATAGAATTTTAGAGGCCCACTTCGAAGGCTTGCCTAGGGCCCCTAAATTCTCAGGGCCGGCCTTGGATGTAACCCTTCGGTTAGAGCACTTTGACGACATAACCCTTCGGTTAGAGCACTTTGACACCCCCACTTAGTTGATGCTCTAAATAAGCCTAAAGTTGCGTAATTAATTAGAAGAATTAGGTCACTTAATATTCCGGTCTAGTAGTATTCCTCTTCATTTGTAAGTGAGAAGTCAATAGCCTACGGTTTAGTGGTATTGCTAGCCCATTGTGAGGCTAAGCCTACCCCTCTCCTTTAATGTAGATAATAAAAACTAAATAAAAAAAAAGTAAGAGGTCTCAAGTTCAAGTCTCGTCAAAGGTGAATTGGAACCAAATTGTTGCCAACTCATTATGAGGCTAAACTCACCCCCTTCCTCTTAGTATAGATAATATCGTTTGTTCAAAAAAAAAAAAAATATGAAAGATAAAGCTTTGTTGTTGTGAGGGGATTGGTTTTGTTTTTTGGAGATTATACTTGCACATCCCAAATTACTTCTCCCACACCCTTTTAATTTTTTAATGTTTTAATGTTTTATAATATCTGGACCGTTGACAGCTATTGATCCATGTGAAAAGGAGTTTTAGAAAATCCTGACCGTTGGAAAATCCTATCCTTGTGCCCAAAGTCAAACCAATTTACGAAAAAGCCCTTTCCCTATCGCAGTGGAGTTAAGTAGCAATTAGCAACTAGCAACTAGCAACTGGGAGAGTGAGGTTGCTTGCGTTACACGAATGGAACTACCAATACAATTAAGCCACGTGAGTTGCAATCCAATTAAACCGAGTGAGTTGCTTGCTTGCCGCGTTTCCTTGTTCAATCGGGAGATAATGGAATGAAAGAAGCTATAAATTGGAACCCTAATTTCCACACTTTCCATAATTTCCCGAATCTCAAACCACAATTACCAACTTGCTTCTCTCTCTCTCTCGTTATTCCAAAAGCTCTCAACTTTCAAGTCTTCTGTTCTCAGGAACCCTAATCAGTGTTCAATTGTTCATACGTTCTAGGGTTTTCCTCAGAGATCGCAACTAGTTCCTTGGCGTTGACGGGTTTAGTTTAGCCCCACATTAACTGTTGGAGGGTTGGTTCGGTTCCTTACGAGTTACAACCCGATCATGGACAAGTTTTGGATTACTAAGCAACTAGGCGGTGGTTCTTTCGGAATGGTATTTGAGGCGCAGCACCAACCGACGGGTGAAGTCGTTGCAGTCAAGTATCTGAGGGAGACATTCAGTTCCTTTGAGCAGTGCCTAAACCTACCGGAAGTTCAGTCCCTTTCCAAGCTCAGGCACCCCAACATTGTCCAGTTGAAGGATGTCATCTTCGAAAACGATTCTGCATTCCTTGTCTTTGAGTATATGCAGAGCAGTCTGCTTGATCTTATGATGAAAAGGCGAACCAAATTCACCGAGGAAGAAGTTAGAAGCATCTGCTTTCAGATGTTTCAGGGCCTGGCTTATACGCACAGAAACGGCTATTTCCACCGTGATTTGAAGCCCGCTAATGTGTTGGTTAAGGATGGTGCGCGTGTGGTCAAGATTGCAGATTTGGGTTCGGCTAAGGAGATTGATTCACCTCCTCCCTATACAGACTACGTCACTACTCGTCCGTATCGTGCTCCTGAGGTGTTGCTTCGGTCAGGCTTGTATGGTCCTAAGGTCGATATGTGGGCAATGGGTGCCATCATAGCGGAGCTGTTTTCATTCCGGCCTCTATTTCCCGGTGAAAGTGCTGATGATCAGATGTTCAAGATTTGCAGTGTTATAGGCAGTCCCACTTGGGAGTCATGGCCAGAGGGACAGCTTCTTGCCCAAAACTTGAACTATCAGTTTCCAAAAATTGGCGGGGTTGGTCTATCTGCGATGATTCCTTCTGCAAGCAGATCTGCCATCCAGTTGATTTCTTCCCTTTGTTCTTGGGACCCTTCCGCGAGGCCTACTGCTGCTGAGGCACTACGGCATCCTTTCTTCGTTGGCAACTACAAGATTCCACGAGCCATCCCTTTGAGACAAAGCAATATCCTGCCTGCATCAAATTCTCTTATTTTCGCCTAGATTTGACACGAATAATGTGTGCATTTAACTGCATTTGATTCATTAGCTTTCAATAGCTGCAGATTTTATTTTAGAGAGTTTAGTTTATTTGAGTAGAGTGGCAGCAAGCCAACTAGAAGTAATGTATGTCTGATACTTGTAAGCTCTCAATAATCTGCAATATATACCTACAAATTTCACTTCAATTGAGTCACTTTGTTTTGTTTGGTTCATATTTCAGTGTTCGAAACATAATCAGACATCGACGCTTAGTAAGCAAATGAACAAATTACTCGCAGGCTAATTTGCGAGTAAAAGGAAACTCAGAAAACATAACGCAAGGCTTTAATTTACAACTCAATCATGACTTCACAGTACGGATTAGTCAGGAACTCGTCTACAAGCCTATGATTGACCGAGAATTTTAGGCAAAGTAAAACAGAAATCCAAGTGACAAAAATCTAAAATCTTCTGTATCTATTGATCTGATCATGTTGAAATCGACTTGAGCTACAGAAACCACTGTTGAAAAACAACGGATATGATACTGGCATCTCTGTGGATCGAAGATGAAAAGGAAAAAAAAAGTGAAATTCATACATCGGTCAAGATTAACGAAGATACAATCACAACATATGCCAGGAAAAAGAAAATGGCTATCTGCACGTAGAACTTCGGATTTTCCCTCATGTTTGGAGATGTAACAGCCCTGTAAACAAAACCATACATTCTATTTGTTAAAGCTAGAAATAAAGCAGAAGTCAGCAGATGAAACTGAGCAAAATGTTGGAGAAGAGAAACCGATTAAGTTCAGGTACTTGACTATCTCTGCGGAATATATGGTTGCAAAATAAACAGTTACCTAGCAATACGCTGAGAAAATCGATGAAAAGGTAAACTCTGAATGAAGACGATGCCTGGCCCAGTTAGAACAGCAGTTACCAGATTGTCACTCTGTGATTCGGTCAACTGTTAGGAATACTTGATTCTTGGAAATTGGAAATGGAAAGAAATAGCATGCTTAAGTTATATAATTTAGGGAGCTGGAAAGCATATTAGAAAAGGTTTTCACTCAAAGTATCTTTTTCAGCTTGGGGGAGGATTCTTTTAATAATCCGCCGGGGATGGTTCAATTAAAATTATTAAATTGCCTTTTATGTGTCATGCCGATAAATTTGGACAGCAATATTTTAAATGCAATGCAACTATACAAGGATGACGCTAATTTTGTTCAATGTGGTCCAAAGCAATTCCTGAATCTTTCAGTTGCATTAACAGCTCATAATATAAACACAAGCACTAAAAAAGAGTGCAAACTGAAGGAAATGGAAGCAACTTACACCAAACAGTGCTCTTCTCATGGTACCACTGAATTTGATTTGGATATTAACTGTTGCAGTCACGGCAGCTATACAAGACACATCAACAGATAACACCTCGCCCACTTCAAGATTTTTCTGTACAACTGGCAAAAGGTGAAACCAGAAAGGCTTCCAATTAGTCTTAGGGTGATAAATCCTTCCATAACTAAAGTAATCCTTAATCCTAGCTAATTTAGGGGTTCTTGGATAACCATTTTGTTTTGAGTTTTTAGTTTTCATTATTCAAGTTTTCAGTTTTCAGAAAAAGTGAAAACAAAACTGATAATTGATAACATAGTGGTTATCAAATGGCACCTTATATTTTCCAAGAAGAGGTAATCAGTCTTTTCACTTTATTTTCTCATGCATAAAAATTTATAATAATAAAAAATAAAAAAAAACTATAAACAGGTTGGTTTGGAATTCAAGGCAACCTGTCAGATCAAAAACAGAAACGAAAAAGGTGACAAAAATGAAGGTAATCCGATTTGGAAAGTACACCAACACATCTGAATTGAGAATTAGAAACTAAATGACTGAACAAATTATGGAAAACATGGAAATAAACCACCGAGAAATGTAAACCTTCAACAGGCATAAAATGCCTTCACTTTAAAGCAAGAACTGAAATTCTCTGCAGATATTGGGGCACACCCAAATTTTAAAAGGGTGAATCTGAAATTTAAACACTTACCAGATCCACCTCCAAGGATAAATGCAAGACCTCGGCCAGACAGCTTCTGTCTTAGAAATATCTGTAATAGTGTTATCACAGCCGTCAGAAAGATAAAGATAATACAAATGGCTTTGAGAAACAATTAAAGTGACGAATTAGAAAAAGGAAAAGGGAAATTGGTTGATTGTAAGAGCAGTCTAAGAAAATTCAAAAGAAGAAATTCTGAAACTTCCGTCATATCTCACCTCTGGACCAGGAATAACATTACGTGCCCTTTGGTCGAGTGTATTACTGACTTTAACATCATTCACAGAACAAAGGAATGCATCTGGCTACAAAAATTGTAACGAACTCCATAAATTTCCAGCTGATTAAGACTAGTATAAATTGACTGTAACAGAAAGCATGGAATAGCTAAATTTGTTCACTGAAAACTGGGAGAATAACAGAAACTGACAGGAAACAGTTACTCAACAGAAAAATTATATATACCTGGCACAAAATCTCTCCACCAAACATAGCCAAATCAATCTGTCAAAAGAAACAAAAATACAGACAACCGAAACTAAACTAAGTCATTTACCGTGTATGGGGTCAAGAGCAATGCTAAGTAATCAAAAAAGTGCTTTATTCACATAAATTTGGCATGCTTAAAATCACCAACCGGGAGAACTCTAGCAAGATAAGGTGCACCAATTCCAACAAATCCATCACTTTGACCAGCATTACGAAAAACTATGCTACTGACTGTCTTCCCAAAAATCCACTGCCACATGCTTCCTTCATTTTCAGGAACAAAAACATTTTCCAATTCCATCGACCCAGACATGAAGCACATTGAACCTAAAATTTATTCCTCAATCAGTTGCAAATGCGATAGTGACAACAAATTACATGTTTTCTAAGGGCTTGGAAACAATTTAGATAACTTCATCGTGACAATGCACCTCACAGAAAGTAAAGCCCGGGCTTGCAACTTACCAGGCTTGGCTATAACCTTTTCGTCTGGCTTCAACATTATCTGATAAACCAAATGCAGAAGTTTTTAATTCTAGTGATGAAAACGAAATTCAGAAGATGAGTAGAAAATACAGACAGGAGACACACACACACATGATATAGGTTGGGATTCTTATAGCATGTACCTGAACCAGTTGAGCTTCACCGCCCAAAATTTGAAAAGGTGTCACGGCATCTTGTGGACTCTACAGTACATTATAGAAGATACAAACATTAGTGACGTTTAAGTTACACAATCCAACTTCATTTTTTTCCATTAAAGTTGACAATTAAATATTTGCGGAACAAACCAGACACCATAAACCAGTGTAATGACCATTAACATGAGATTACTACCCATACCCACCAATGACTAGACATTTTGATTCAAAGTGTATTATAGATTGCCGTGTATCAAACTACAATGTTTATACCAAAAAAGGAATTCAACAAAATCTTGCAAAAACAAAGAAAAAAGTTGGTTTGTTGAAGGAGCCTCTTGTTGCAGACAGAAGGAATTCTACTCAAAGTACTGCATTTGTCTGCCAATTTATGTCCAAGTGGCAGAAATAGTAGCAGACATAATAATATAAGAAATAAAAACCAGTAGAGAGTAGTCCATGTATAGTTTATACTTCCTATAGAACAAGTATGTGTTGGTTTAAATCATATACTTCTATACAAGTCAATATACATTCACCATTCTTTCTTAATAGTAGTTCTGCTTGTACAAAAAGAAATATGAACGGCTATAGAAGCCACTATCATGTCGACCCGTTAACGAGTGGCTGAATATCTCCGTTTGGAGGATGAAGTTATAGGTTAATGGTAGCACAATCCATGAAAGCAGCATCTATCACCTGTACATCCAGACATGTTAATGGCATAATTAACCTCTTACCACCTCAACCGACCACTGAAGTTGGAATGTCGATTTGAAGGATCATGCACGTGAGCCGTACAGCAAAAGATCAGAACTTGTATCACATCAACATTTTCCATGGAGTAAATTCATGCCAATCTACCTTTTATAGCATTTAACTTACTGTCTACTTAATTTCTTCACGATTTTTTGTACTAAACCCACTATCCACGTACCCGCAATTTCTTCCCATAATACATGATTTTCATAAACTAAGAGGCAGAGATGCATCCAAACATCTACCAACTGAACACTATCTAAGCAAATCTTAGACATTGAATTAAACTTTGAAAGTAATTAAGCCAAACAGTACAGCTGATAAACACAGATCAATTTTAGCCAATCACCATCACCACACGAGTAACACGAATCAAATCCCTAACTTGAAGCAAAAACACCAGATCAAAACCAAACAAAAACCCAAAAATAACTTATTCAAATGCTTAATTCAGTCTCTGCAATTCAGTAATCAACTGAATTTATCAACATAAAAGATACGGAAATTAACCAATTTTCTATATTTTTTCCAGAGCTTTCTCGGCAACCAAACAGATGACTATAAAAAAAAATTAATGTATTCATAAATTAATAAATAAAAAATGAGTACCTGGTAAACGTAAGGCTGAAAAGGCGTTGAGAAAAACGGAGCAGCCATGGGAGGATGATCAGAAGCTCTGAATTCGACGAAGATCAAACAGAATTGATGAAATCAAAAGCTGCAATCTGGCGATTTCTACAACCATTCACTGAGCCATTTACACTCTTTTTGTTTTATATTTTTTAATTTACGAACCAAAATAATTCCATTTCGTTTTTCTTCTGGTCTTTTATTTGTCTTTGTATATTTATACCCGGTTTTAATGGGTACAGTAATAAGTGTGATTGAATTCCAACAAAAAATAAATAAAAACAAAATTATTGTTTTGATTTATGATTTCGTCTAATTGACTAAAATAACCTTTTTCGGAAGTTTTGTTAGGCTCTAGGTGGAAGGATTGTAAAGTTTATGCAGTGGCAATTTTGTCAGTCTAAGTCACGCGTCAACTTATTTGACGTGGCGATTTCTCATTGGTAGCAATGACAAATCTCGACGTGTTAAAGAAGTAGTAGTCAGTCATTCAATCTCTCAACTCCTTGTCTCATTAGCATAAGGCTCTCATAAGAGCAAGTTCATCTCTAAAAAAATGTGTCAGTATCCAGCCTATTTAATATACTCAGTAAATCGTGATAGATCCTAATGAACAGTAATAGACCGAATGCATTTCCACTCTAAACAAAAAATAACCTAGCCAATTTTATTAAAATATTATTATTTTTTATTATAAAATAATAAAAACAATAATTTTATTTTTAAAAAAAAAGGTAAGTCTGGAACCTCCATGGTTCCACTAGAACGCTCTATACTCTCCATCTACATCCTCCTCAATTTGTTTCTCCGATCATCCCTAAACACCAACTATTGCCACTACCGACGCGTCAACCTCCATTTGCATCTCTCTCTCTCTCTCTCCCTCTCTTTCTCTCTCCCCATTTGGATTTGGAATTGCGTCTGTTGGGTAGAATTTTTGAGGTGGGTTAGTGATGGGTATTGGCAGTCTGGGAGGTGCTGTAGTGGTATGCATTGGTTCAGGGGTGGGGATGGGTGCGTTTTAGGTGTTCTCATCCTTCTCCCTCTGTGGTTCCTTCCCTCCTGACACCTTCTCCCGCCTCGACCTGCTCCGCTACTCAGCCTCCACAACAACTCCCTCTTTGGCGAAAAAAAAAGGTGGTCGACATGACGCTGGCTTTAGCATGACGTTAGATGGGCTGGTCTATGGCTCTGTCGATTCTGGGATGGTGTGGATTGGCTGGGTGCCAGCCTAAAGAGTCCCCGGTGGAACTGCTCTAAGTATTTAGTGAGGTTGGAGGTCTAATATACATGAAGAGGATCATTTTCAGATTCACTTTGTAAGGATCTTAGGGATCCTTACATTCTAACCGTTCATCGTATATTTTGCGATCAGTTTTCGTCGGATACTATTTGTGTTTAATTTTAAATAAAAAAAGTCAAATGATTTATGACCGTACAATACACGATAAACGACCCACAAAGTGGATCCAGATGGGATCCCATTCCTAATATACAATACTTGAAGAGTGAATTGCAGACATATCTTCCTTGATGAATTTGTAAGCCTTACATTATCTTTATCTCATTAAAAAGAGAAAGACAACACCAAGGACGTTGCGATCCTTGAAATAGTGTCAGTAAAACCTATGAAACAACTTCAATTTGTAAAGCATGAATTCCCATATGTTGAAACAAAACAACCATATGATGACACACTCCAACTCTGATATTCAAGTGGATATCGAAATTGAGGCATAATGCTTGACACTTAAAAGATGACGAAGCCATAACATACAAATTCTGTGTAAAAAAAAATGCAAATTTGTAAAACTAAAGTCTAGAACTAAGAGTAAGAGTGCATAGTGTGGAATGAATCCTTAATACAATGCATGCAACATCAAAGCATCAGTATAAATGTAGCAAAAAAGAATATTCTCATCCTGGCTATGATGAATATTTTACAACTAACAGACAATAAATTTCCTACACTGTTAAAAGTGGATGTCTGAATCCATCAATGATCCCTCGCTTGCCACATGATCCAACTATTAAGTCCTGGAGGAAAACAAAACAGAAAGTGTGAGTAAATAAAAATAAGGATTTACTACCACTTTGTTTTTTCGCAACATATAATCCCTCGCTGTAAAATCCGTATAGTTTTCAAAATCATACTAGAAATAAGCATGAAAAACTAAAGCGAATAGTATAAAAGCAGTTATCCTAAGGACACTAGTAAATAACAAATATCTCAACAAATGTAATATGCTCATTAAAAATGCAGACACACGAATCCATGCAAAAGTAACAATCTAGGTGCAATAATCTACACTTTTGTACTACATACAAGTGAAGCTAGCGCTAAGCGTGTCGTTGGATTTGAATTCTAACATTAACGTTGAATTTCAATTCAAACAAAAATCAACCTTAAAGTAATCCTACAAATTAGTAGGAATGTAATTAGGGACTAATATCAATGATTACATGAAATCACATGTAATTAGCTTGCTGACTATTATCAAAGGGCAAGTTAATGTCATGAACTCTTGATATTATTTACCAAAACTAACAACATATTATAGCGCTGTGATGGAGGGATTGGACTCTTTTTCATGGATAGAAGTCAAAACCTCCTATAGTAGTCTCTGCAAAGACACAACATATAGACTTTCTATTGAGCGTTTATAAGGGTGGGTATTTTGTAGAAGACTATAGGCGTTCAAATTTGCTTCCCATAGATATCAAAATCACCGCATTAATTTAATGAACCTTCAATGACTAAGTCTGTTTCTCTAGAGAGAGAGAGATTTAGGGTTAAGTTACAGAGAGTTCACTTCAACTTCATTCGGAAGTGTGTAGAATGAGCTTTTTATAGGGAGCATAACCGCCCACATGTGTAGATTTTTCATGCCACATGTTAATGTTTAGTTGGTCAAGGTGTGTTATCCAATGGATGGAGTTGTACTTCAATGATGGTCCCACGGATAATCCTTGAAGCTTGAAGACATTATTAAAATAATTAATGAATAATATCCTAAGAATTATTTGGGAGAATCCTTGATTGGATGTGAGTGGGTTTGAATAAAGGAATATGTCTTCAATTATGAAAGCTTAAAGGTAGGGTTTAGTTATTAATTCTACCTTCAATTCAATTGTCACTTCGAGAAGTTGTAGTCAAATCTCACATCTCTTGGTGGTTGAATTGCGAGTGGAATTGATATGGGCATCGCCAATTTAATCAAGGGCATTCTCGTTAATTGTGAATAAAACTTCACGTGTCAAGTTCAGGTGTATCTAATCAGGATTTTAATATAGTTTATGACATTCCAAGTGTATTTAATTAGAATTTTTTTTTTTAAAAAAAGTTTGGGAATTTGAGAGATTTCATAGTGTATTTTAAGCATTTTCAAATGTCACATCTCCTAAGAGAATTTGAGGGCTTTCAGTCAAAATTATACATAAAATCTCTAGAAATCAATTCAATTGGGATTTTGAAATATTTTAATTCTTTTAATGAATAGAGGGGTATTCAATTAGAATTTTAAGTGATTCTCTGAAATTTAACCTACATTCAATTAGGATTTTAAGAAAGTTTATTAAAATCCATAAAAATTCGAGTGTATTCAATTAAGATTTTGAAGAAGTTTATTACATTCATATATTCAATTAGAATTTTATTTTAAAGAATTTTAAAAAATTGAGAAATTCGAGGAAAATGAAGAGATTTTGTTGTGTATTTTAAGTATTTACAAATCTCACATCTCCCTGAGAACTTAAGAGAATTAAATCAAAATTTTACAGGGAATTTTTACAAATCAATTAAACTGCATTAGCATTTATGGATTTATAAATCCACTAAAATCCGTCAAAATCTCAATTGAATACTCTCATAAAACTGCATCAAAATCTATGAATTTATAAACCCATTAAAAATCTCAATTGAATACACACTCCTAAACTGCATCAAAATCCATAAATTTATAAATCCATTAAAATCCCTCAAAATCTCAATTGAATACAGCTAATTCTAAAAGCAAACGAAAATGTTTAGAAAATTATCAATCCAATCCCAAACTTGTATACCCTGACATCATTTACTAAATAAATGTCACGCTATCGACATTTCAATTATCGAATCACATATTAAATGAAAAAAAAATAAAAAAGTAAATCTGTGTTGATATAATTTTAATTATTCAAGCAACTCTATAAATTCAATCCCACAGCTACAGCAACGAATCACAAATCCAAATCTAATAGTAAGATTGTTCTATTTTTTTTAGAAAATAGTAATTGTAAGGGGATATGATGGCGAAGGTGGTACCTCAACTCAACCTTGTAATCATCATGGTTATGCTTGGTTCAGGTATATTGTCTTTATGTTCCATGTTTGTCAATTAGCCAAATAACAACGTTTTTATTAACCATTTTGTTGGTGGTTAATCAGCAATCGTCACCAAAGCAATCATTCAAGGACGTGACTCAAACGGTAAGTTTAAAATCATTTTATCTTCGTATTATACCAATAATACTCGACCAATAAGGTCCAGTTTTGATACAAACCAATGAGGCTCTAATTAAAAAGACTGAATAAGACATTTTCGCAGGGTTCGAAACTCATTGCTGGTGTGGAAGTCAGATTTGTGGTCGGGAAATGCTAAAATGCCTCTATGAGTCTTTCCGACCTCTCAGAAGAAGTAGATAATCGTATTTTACCACCAGTTATCTTAAAAAAATAAATAAATAAAAAATAATAATAATAAAGACATTCTCACTTGACTTAACATGTTTGTATTAAAAAAAAAAATCGAAAACATGACGTTTTTAGGACCACCTACTCCAACTTGGTATCGATAATTTTGTAGGCTCCAAAAACCCCAAATTAAAAATCGAAGCGAACAAGTTTGGGAATTTAAAATGTTTATCGAAACCGAACTGTAATGTTTGATTTCTTGAAATTTAGTAAAATTGGAAAAAATTTAGTATTTCGAGTCGGTTCGGCGAAAGCATATCAAAAAGAAGGAAGGAGAAATTGTACGAGTATTCAAATTGCTTCAAATTGGAAGAGGATTCAAATCTTAGAAACAACCAACAACTGCAAACAAAAAAACAACAGCAACCATCAAAGTCATAACCCTTAAATTCAGCCAATTCTCTAGTAATTTACCCCAAATTCTATAATTCATCGCCAATTTGAAATCAAAATACTTAATTTTAGAATTCCACAATTTGTAATTAGACTTATTTTGAAGGAGAGAGACGAGCAAGACGGACTGGTGGTGTTTGGCCACCGTTTAGAATGAGAGGGAGAGAGACGACCAACCAAGTGGTTGTGGTGGCTTGGTTCGAGATCGCGAAGATGGTATGGGTTCAAGATTTTTGCGATTTGCAATTGAGGGCGAGGTTTGGTTTGGTGTGGGCGGCAACGTTTAGACAGGCAAAGAAGAAAGTAAGGAGAAATCGAGAGAGGGCGTCAGAGTCGAGAGAGAGAGAGGGAGTGAGATTCTGAGGTTAGGTTGAGAGAGTTGAGTTTAAACGAACGATTGAGATTCAATCTCAAACAAATCTAACATCTAATATTAATTCAATTAAAAATAAAATTGTATTAAAAACTATTTCGGTTCGGTTCGAGATTACTGAACAAATGTTTAATGAAAAACTAAATCATAGCGAAACTTTTGGTTTTGATTTTTTGGTTTTCGGTATAGTTCATTTTCGGATGGTTCGGTTTTGGGTTCAATAATTTTCGGTTCTGGTTTGGGTGTTTTGAGAATTTTATTTAGCCTTATAATTTTGTAGAATTTATTGCTTTATTGTTGTTGTCGTTGATGTTGTTGTTTTTTCCATGTAAAATTGGCATTTGTGCAGGTAATATGGTGACGACGACAGTTGAGAATGGGTGCAACAAAGTGTTGTACGATGTGTATTGCAGCAAACCAGGACATGACAAGAAATGCACTAAGAAATGTTTGGAGGTAGATCCCCAAAGCGATTCATACTGCGACCTACAAGTACCGGGCCAGACCAAGCATAAATATTTTTGTATATGTATCTTGCCTTGCTAGATGCTCTTTTGCTCCATTTTGGTTGTCTATCCTTTGAATAAATAAAAAGATGACAAAAATATAATAAATAAATATAAGATATAAATATTTTTTTTTCTATTGCATAAATAAGTGATACCAATGAATTTGGTTAGTTTGGGTTATCATATTGAACCACCACGCGGTGGCCTAGTAGTTGTGGATGAATTTCAGGTTCGTATTCCACACGATACGTCCTGGTTTTGATTCCTAGAGCTGATGAATCTCACTCTACCTTTCTTCTAGGTTACTTCATCTATCTATTCTTGACCAGAGCACGCTCGCGAAGGTCAGCTCACAATACTTTATATTGACTCAAGATAAACCCAATTTTGTTAATCAACATTATTCGTGTGGTGGGAAGAATGACATTGATGTACGGTAGTATAATTTGACAAAATTGGATGGGAGGGAGGGACGACATTGATGTACAGTAGTATATTTCAAAGACGTCATTGATTGATTTTTGATTTAAAGAGCGAAACTGATGAGATATGTCAATTTCAGGACTTTTTGTAATAAAAACCCTTATTTATTTATTTTTTTATGAAGTTGTTTCACTTGAGCATTTTAATTTGTTTTTCATTCCAATAAAACTAGAAAAGGCACACAGACTAGGCGTGAAAGAATTTTTTTTGGTTTCTTTTCTTTTGAATTAGGTAGTAATTGAGAACAATAATGTTGTTTCTTTTTTCTTTTTTTTTTATAGGGGGACAATTGGTGGTAAGCCACGATTATCCACCATTTCCGAAGGTCGAAAAGACTCATAGAGGCATTTCAGCCTCCTGTATCCACAAGTCTGGCTTCCACACTAGTGCTAGCAGGTTTCGAACCCGAGACCTTCAATTTTTAGTTTAAAAGAAGTTTTGTAATCCGCCATTTACCACTGAATCACAAGCTAATAATGTTGTTTCTTTTAACTCCCCTCTAAATAATGGTACCGTTTCTTTTGAAAATACAATGGGAATTTGCACAAAAATTACATGAACTATTAGGAGTGTGTGCAGTTGTCACCTAAATTAAAAGTTTTGTCTAATTACCACCTAGAGTTCAATTTTGGTGCCAATGTACCATCTTTGATGATTTCTATTAAATTTTTCGTTAGAGCACCTTCTTCATGTAGGTGGGTCCAGTTCAATATTTGATTATTTACCATCCTCGACTTAGTGACCTTCTTTATGTAAATAGAGAAGGGAAGAACTATCTCAAAGAATAAGAAAGGTTGTTTAGAGAGAGAAAGTATATGTTTGTATTGTATTTTCTTCAATATCACAGATTACACTTACACAAATGTATATATGTCTAACTATCTTAGCTTAACTACTAAGCTAAGATAAAGCTCACAAGATGTTGACACTTATCACAATCTAAGTTCATGATATGTTAACCAACTTAACTACCTTACACACTATATCTAACATCCTCCCTCAATCTCAGAGTGAGGCTTTCCAACTCTAAGATTGTAGCAATGTGTGCGAAACAAAGGAGTAGACAGTCCCTTTGTAAGAATATCGGCAAATTGGTCATTGGATGAAACGAATTGCACTTGCAGTAGCTTCTTGGCAACTCTCTCTCGGATGAAGTGGACATCGACTTCAATATGTTTAGTGCGTTGATGCATGACATGATTGTAAGCAAGAGCATTGGTAGAAAGATTGTCACAAAACAAAGTTGTTGGACTAGAAACCTCAATCTGCATAAACTGAAGTAATTGGGTGATCCAATCGATTTTAGCAGCAATACTTGAGAGTGCTCGATATTCAGCCTTTGTAGATGATCGAGAGACTGTGTTTTGTTTCTTGGATGACCAAGAAATAGGATTTGGTCCGATATACACAACCAATCCTGTTGTAGATCTACGGTCATTTGGGTCACCCGCCCAGTCTGCATCGCTAAAAGCATGAAGATCCAAATCCCCTTTGCTAAACTGAATGCCAAAATCAATGGTACCTTGCAAATACCAGAGAATTCGTTTCACAGCAGCATAGTGTGATTCCATAGGGCAATGCATAAATTGACAAACTTGATGAATAGAGACTGCGATATCAGGTCTGGTAAAAGTTGGGTATTGCAGAGCACCTACAATGCTTCTATATAAAGATGGATTATTGAAAGGATGTCCATCATCTTTTTCCAATTTGTTATACGGTAAGCAAAGAGTAGTGCATGGTTTAGAATGAACCATATCTGCTTTTCCCAACAAATTTGCCACATATTTGGACTGAGACAGAAACATCCCACTAAAAGTCTGTGTGATCTGAATCCCAAGAAAATAATGAAGAGAACCAAGATCTTTAATATCAAATTCTTTAGTCAAAGCCCTAATAGTGATATCAATAGCAGCTGAATCACTATCGGTATGAGGATATCATCAACATAAAGGAGTAGGATAACCACAGACTTGCCAACATGTTTAACAAACAATGAGGGATCATAATATGTGGAAAGGAATCCCAGAGAAGGAAGAAATGAGGTAAACCTGTCATTCCATGCCTTTGGGGCTTGTTTTAACCCATACAAGGACTTGTGTAGTCGGCAAACATGTGCAGGATAGTGAGGATCACTAAACCTAGATGGCTGTGTCATATACACCTCTTCCTGAAGAATGCCATGGAGAAAGGCATTCTTGACATCAAGTTGTCGTACTGGCCATCCAAAATTAGCTGCTAATGCCAAAACCAACCTCACAGTTGTTGGTTTAACAACCGGGCTAAAAGTTACTCCATAATCGATACCCTCTTCTTGATTAAACCCTTTGGCAACAAGGCGGGCTTTATATCGGGAAATAGAACCATCAGCATGCTTTTTGATCTTAAACACCCATTTACACCCTACCAAATTTTTATTATGAGGCAGTAGAACTAAAGACCAAGTGTGTTGAGTGTGAAGAGCCTGCAACTCTTCTTCCATGGCAGATAACCACACTGGAGACTTAAGAGGAGACTTGTAAGTGGCAGGTTCAACTTGTGAAATATCAACTGTGTCACTTTCTTGAACTACTGAAAGAAAAGCCTTCTTTTTCGAAATACCACTCTTAGCTCGGGTTTGCATAGAGTGAGTATTCATATAAGGAATTGGAAGAATAATCTGCAAACTATCAGGTTGAAACTCATGTTGCAGTTCAATTGCAGTAATACTCGGAGTTGCAGAAGTGAACTCATGAGAAGGCTCAGAACATACCCCACTTGAAATCTCAAGAACCACAGGGAGTACAGAAGAGGATTGTTGATCTGTGGATGCAGTAATAGATTGTAATGAACTAGAAGTACCACTGTGTTGAGGAGATTGGGATGACATAGACACGATATGATTGTCACGATTAACTAATATGGAAGAAGATGATGGGAGAACAACAGAATTAGGAGTAAAATGTAGGTTGACAGAACACTTAGCAGAGAGAGTGGGGTATGGAACTTCAGACTCATCAAAAACTACATGTTTGGAAATATAAAACTTGGTAGAACAAACATCATAACAAATGAAACCCTTGTATTTGGAAGCATAACCAAGAAAGATACATTTGGATGTCTTAGGTTGCAATTTGGTACTGTTATATGGTTTTAGTAAAGGAAATACTGAACAACCAAAAACTTTGAGATGATGTATATTTGGAACAGCACCAAATAACAATTTAAATGGAGATTGATTTTGAAAAATAGGTGAAGGCATGTGATTTATAAGATATACAACAGTTTGGCACGCAAAAGACCAGAACATGGGTGGTAGAGAAGCAGTTTGCAAAAGAGTTATAGCTATTTCAATGATATGCCGATGCTTCCTTTCGGCCAAACCATTTTGCTCAGGTGTATAAGGGCAAGACAATTGATGTGTAATCCCCTTGTCTAGTAAAAATTGTTGAAATGATTTACTAAGATATTCACCCCCACCATCACTCTGTAATATTTTGATAGAAATGGAAAAATGATTGGACACATAATTGGAAAAACCAACAAAAGTAGAGAAAACATCACTTTTATTGATAAGAGGAAACAGCCAACAATGTCTTGTGCATTCATCAATGAATGTCACATAATACCTAAAACCATTTATTGAATTATAAGGAGATAGACCCCAAACATCACTATGAATGACTTGAAATGGATGAATGGACTTAGACACAGAGTTGACAAATGGCAGTTTACAGAATTTACCTTCCAGACAAGTATGACACATCATAGACAGTGAATCAGGTAAAACAGACACATTACATTTCTTTAACATCAAAGACACCACAGAATTGGAAGGGTGACCTAACCTATTATGCTAGAGACTAGAATATACACGATGTCCAAGATAAGCAGTGGGAGCCGAAGGAGTGATAACCTTCTTTTTAGCAGAAATTGGGATAGGGTACAATCCATTACTGCAATTGCCTTGAAAGAGAATCCTCCATGTGGCTTTGTCCTGGATCCAAAAAGAGAATGCATCATATATTAGCCAACAATTGTTGTCTAAACAAAGTCTATGCACAGATAAAAGATTCTGAGATAAACGAGGAACATAAAGAACTGAATTTAGTTGCAATGGTTTGAAGGAAGTGTGAAGAGTAGAAGAACCAATATGAGAAATCGATAAACTTGCACGACTCGTAGTCTGAATGGTGTCATTAGTAGGGTATGAAGAAGCCAATGACAAATTAGTCAAATCTGCAGTCATATGGGAAGAAGCTTCGGAATCAGTAAGCCACAGTTGCTGAGAAGGGGCACTTGGTTCATGAGATTGAGATGTCGAAGCATGCATAGATGTTGGAGCATGAGAGGACATAGTAGAATTCCTGAAGTGACAGTATTTGGCACTATGATTCTTCTTCCCACATATTTGACAGCCTTCAGAGACTGCATTATCAGAATTTCGAAATCTACAGGTAGGAGCCAAATGACCAAACTTGCCACAAATCTGACATGAGGTATTGGAAAATCCCTGTTGCCGTGGTGGAGAAGAACCAAGAATTCCAGGAGCTGGACTCGCATTGTAATTCCCATATGTATTCCTGAAACCTCCAGGACGAGAGTAGGAGTGATGCTGAAATTTACCCTTGTTTTTGTTCTTACTATAATTCGATTTGAACCCAGAAAAACCCCCCATATGAAGAACCATTGGAAGGATCTCTAGTTTTGGTAGAATCTCCATAAGACGGTGAATGACTGCCATTATTTCTAGCAACCATAGCAGATAAGAAATGAGTGATAGGGATATTGTCAACCATTGCTTCTTCAGCAAGTAACTGGGACCGGAGGTCCTTCATGGAAATCACATTCTCACGGCCTCGAATAATAGATCGCAGAGTATTGTATTCAGATGGAAGGCCATTCAAGGTTAAGATAACTATATCATCATCATCAAAATGAACCCCAGCAGCAACCAGATAGTCCCGAGCTTCTTTAATTCGTTGCAAGTATTGAGAAATGGAATCAGTACCTTTCTTGATGTTCTACAACTCTGATTTCATCTGAAAAATCGTAGCTCGAGTAACAATAGAGAATTGTTCTTTGAGACGCACCCACAGATCACGAGCACTAGTACTACTGATGGCACAAGAGACCGGCGAGGGAGATAAAGTGGCGGTGATTAATTGCATCAATGCCCTATCGTGCATCTTCCAAACCTTGAACTCATCACTTTCAATCAAAGAACCCCCATCACTTGAAGAAACATTAGAATCCCTAGAAGAAGAAGCGATAAACCGTGGAGGACAGATATGAGATCCATCAACAAAACCCATAAGACCATGACCTTCAAGAAGCAAGTCGATCTGAAAATTCCAAGTAAGATAATTGGAATCATCAAGTTTAACATTCACAGACGAAGAAACTGTGGAGATGAGAGACGTTATAAGAGATTGAAAAATCTGCAGCTGAGCAGAAGTCACCATTGCAGAGATCCAAGACAACCCAGATAAAGATTTTCACTGAGGAATTATATCAAACACTTGGTGTGCAGAGAAGAAGATACACCGAGTATAGAGAATAGAGAATAATCACGACCCCAAGAGAGAGAGAAATCGTGAATCACAATAGAATGCGGAAGCAAAAGAACCAAGATCAAGAAACCGTCAAGCCGAAGCTTTTCAGGCGAAAGATACCATGTAAACAGAGAAGGGAAGAACCATCTCAAAGAATAAGAAAGGTTGTTTAGAGAGAGAGAGTATATGTTTGTATTGTATTTTCTTCAATATCACAGATTACACTTACACAAATGTATATATGTCTAACTATCTTAGCTTAACTACTAAGCTAAGATAAAGCTCACAAGATGTTGACACGTGTCACAATCTAAGTTCATGATATGCTAACCAACTTAACAACCTTACACATTATATCTAACACTTTCAACCCTCACATCCACCAACTGGATATCAATAAATCTGGAAAACGGGTTATATATGTCGTGTTTATTAAAAAAAAGGTTATATATGTTATATTTATGTATACTTGTTATTTTAATAGGTTGTATCGTATCAGATATGTTATCTTAACAAGCTCTTAACAAGTGATCCGATAATGACCTAATTGGTTAACGGATCGTGTCGTTTCATATCTGGTTAACTGGTCATGTAAGGAATAGCCATATCCAATTTATAGATTTAGAAAACATCATCTTATTGTGTTGCTAATAGGTAACCCGATAGTGACAAGATTTGTTAGTGGGTTATTAATGGATGACTCGAATTGTTAACATGTTGACCTGAAACCTGTTATTTTCGTATCATTTCGTGTTGGTTAACGGGTCGTTAAAAAATTTTCAAACCTAAATATTAAACACTCCCCCGGGGGGTTGCGTTTTCATGTATCTTCCTCTCCAACTCCATTTATCTATCCCTAGCCCACTCCATGTTTCTCCCTTACCTCACTCATTCTCGGCCTTCTGCAGTATATTTCCTTACCTTCCCATTTTTTTAATAATTTTGATTAAATTTTTTGAATAGAAGAGACAGAACTACCTTTTAACTTAACATCATAGTCAATAGAACATAACAAGGGTAGAATTTAGCATTAAAATGAAAGTTTAAGTGGTAATTCAACCGCCACTTAGTACCTAGTGGTATTCATTTTTACTTGTAAATAAGAGGTTTTATATTCGATTATCGCCAAAGGATAATTTGAATCACATTGTGAGGCTTAGTCACCATCTCCCCTTTAGACCATCTCCAATTCTTGGGGATAAAACTTAAAAATTTAAGTCATAAAATTTTAAGCCATAACCTAAAAACTACTTTTCTCCTCCAACTCTTATGACTTAAAATTTTAGCCCAAGATTATTAAATAATGATTTTAGTATTTTTTTTTCCAATAACCTTTTTGAAAATAAAATTTATGTAGATTATCTTAATTTATTTTTATGGACATTTTAATCTAAAAATATTTAAATTTCGATAAGTAATTAAAAATCATATTGAAATACATAGGTATATTGTACTCATATTAGAATAGGAATGTGATTGTGTAAATCCTAGTGGATTTAGGAATATATCTTATATTCCTATTAGGAGTTGATTACCTATGACGAGTTGTAATCCTAAAAGGGTAAGGTTTTTGCCTATCCTACTATTATAAATAAAGGCACAATGGGGTGATACAAATACACCTCACAATTAAATTACTCTCTTCTCCCTCAATACCGTTGGCCCCATTTCTCTCTAAACCCCTAGATTAGTTCAGTCAAATAAACCTATAACACGTTATCAACACACTCTTGCCAGAAACTGAGGAATTGACGGATCGTAGGAGGAGGATATCTTCTACAAAATTCAAAAGCTTATATTTGTCTTCTGCTAATCATGTATGCTTAAAATAAATGAAGATGTTTGAAACATTCATGAAGTATGAAAACATTCCCCATGATGCATGAACCCCTCTATGTTTATATTTTCCTCATGATATATATATATATATATATATATATATGTTTCATGCATTATGTAATTATATTACAATGTAGAATTGTGAGTCAAAGCATATAAATAAATATATGTTGAAATTGTTTTTTGCGTTGCGCATTGTGCAACACACCTACCGCACCACCACCGTGGACCACCTTGGGACGGCGTCTTCCGATGCCTTAGATTGATCACAGTAACCTATTAGGCTCGCTGTCCCTGCACCACTGCCAGGCCTTGGCCTGGACTGGATTGCACCACAGGCCCGAAAACCTCAGCCCACGCCTGCATGCCTGCAGCCATGCTGGGCTTTCGTCCCCCTTGCCCCGGCCAGCATGCCGCAACTTTCTTGGTAGCTGGGCTTATGCCACAGCCCAATGAACTCGACCCCAGCCTCGACTAGGCCTCACGTGACCCAAACTTGCAAGCCAGCTTTGCTAGGCTTGATTCCCGCACCATGGTCTTGGCCTAATTAAGCAAGCACTTGTTGCTGGGCTTCAAAACCCATATGGCCCGTAGCCTGAAGCCACATATGGGCTGCATATTATAGTCGAACCCAAGCCCAATTTTTCTTGGACTATGCCTTTTTGACCCAATGCTATTATTTGGCATTTTAAATAATTTTAACTTGAATGTTATTATTATTTTTTGCTTCTACAATTGACCCTGTATGGCCCAATTTATTGAATTAATTAAAAGTGACCTGCAATCCATTAATCTGATAATGAATCCAAAATTATTGACCCGAAGATCACTTTTGGACATTAACAATTCAATACTTTATTTTTATACTTTGAACCGTTGACATACTTTCGTAGTAACGAAGCTCTCACACTTGAGTTCCCGAAGAACCTCAAATCCACTACACTTAAATTAGCATATTGCATTTTGTGTTTCTTGCAAGAACCTCTCCTTTATGAACTAATCGTTTATAAAAACTAAATGGAACTTGTAGTTTCATATTTAGCGCCTTTGAAACCCGAAGTTTTCATTCAAAACATACCACATGAAACCTGTAGTTTTCATGCATAAATTAAACCAACACATGTCTATAGGACTCAAATGTTCTATGATATATGTCTATGGATCACCATATGACTAATCACTTTTTTTTTGTACCCTCCGTTTTAGAGACATGTCAAACTTGAACAAGCTCGATTTCACCGCTATAGAAGTCTCCGGAAGAAACTATCTGAAGTGAGTTCAAGACATGAAGCTCCATTTGACTGCAAAGGGTATTAGAGCCACCATCGAGGCACCCGTCGATGACAAACCTGTCGACGAAGCTCAAAAGTCTAATGCAATGATCTTTATTCGAAGACACATCCATGATGCACTGTAGACCGAGTACCTTGTTGAGGAGGACCCACACACCATTTGGCTTGCTCTGGCCAACCGTTTCGATCACTAGAAATACATCTACTTGACTGAAGCAAGACACGACTGGCAGCATCTTCGCTTCTAAGACTTTAAGTTCATGAATGAATACAACTCTGAAGTTTGTAGAATTCGTTCACTGCTGAAATTCTGTAAAGTGGAACTAACCGAATTAGATCTCCTGGAGAAGACCTATTCGACCTTCCATGCCACCAATATTGTCCTGTAGCAACGATATAGGGCACAAAAATTCACCAATGGTACAATCGTAACCATTAAGGAGGCACTCTATTCTCCATGTTCCGGAAGAACGTTGTTGAGTTTTAAAGATATTCGAGATAATCAATATCATATTGAAACCACTGAAGATAATGGTTCTGAATTTCTTTGTATCACTTCGTATGAATATGGCCAGAAACGTATTCAAGAGAAGTTGGAATGTTTCTCGAGTGGGTTGTACATCACAACCATTTGCGACATAGAAGCCCATCATGTGGTCGGCTCTATACCTGAGTTTCAGAACACTTTGTTGCTTTTGCATGACCATTTAGGACATCTTGGATGTGACATGATGCGTCGTATCCTCAAATCATCACATGGGCATCGATTACCTCCCTATGTTGGATTCCCGCCATGCAAAGCATGTTCTTTAGGGAAGTTGAATACTCAACCCTCAAATACAAAGATCATTCACGACCCCCCTAAGTTTCTTCAAAGGATTCAAGGGGATTTTTTTGGACCTATCCAACCAACCTGCGGACCATTTAGATACTTTATGGTGTTGGTTGATGCATCGACACGATGATCACATGTTTGCTTGTTGTCTACACGCAACGCTGCATTTGATCAACTCCTAACACAAATTATTAAGCTAAGTGCTCACCACCTTGATTATCCGATTAAGTCAATTCGACTGGATAACGCTTGAGAGTTTACGTTATAGACGTTTGACGATTATTGCATGTCAGTAGAGATTGATATGGAACATCATGTACCCTATATTCACACCTAAAATGGCCTAGTAGAAGCTTACATAAAGTGCCTTCAATTGATAGCTCAGACTTTAGTTATGAGAACCAAACTGCCGGCATCTGCCTGGGGCTATGCAATATTGCATGCAACTATGCTGGTCCGTATGAGGCCCACTGCTACCCAACCATATTCACCGTTACAGTTGGTTGCTGGATACGAGCTTGACATCTCGCATTTACGGGTGTTTGGGTGTGCCATTTATCATTTAATAGTGCCCCCACTACGTACCAAAATGAGTTCTCATAGAAAAATAAGAATCTATGTCAGTTATGATTCACCATCAATTGTTCGCTATTTAGAACCCTTGACATGAGATCTCTTTACTGCATGTTTTACGGATTGTCACTTTGATGACAAAGTATTCCCGTCATTAGGGGGGAGATAAGCATGCTAACGTTCTTGGAGAACGCCGCGAATTATTGTGGTATGCTCCCACTATGTTTTATTTAGATCCCCGCACTGCCCAATTTGAAAATGAGGTGTGACAAATTATAAATCTTCAAAGCATTGCTCATAGCATGTTGGATACTTTTAATGATCTAGCAAATGTGATAAGATCACATATACCCCCTGCAAACGCACCTGCAAGGATAGATGTACCCCGCGTATGTCAACAACCCTCTTAGGAAGGCCGGACTATCCCCGAATGTGGGGATGCCGCACCTTCCGTGTGGCATGGTACATTGGCGGTTAGCTAATCATCTGCTTCGATCCTGAAGCTTGGCAGACCCCTTGGTTCAAAGGATTCACAACCCTGGAAGAGGAAATCGGCACCACCTAGTGACCCTAATTTGAATCCGACCATTGCTCACTCATCCGTTCCAACGCATGAGGTTATTCTACATTACGATGATACTTCAGATGAAACATGCCGATTTCATGAGAATCGTGAGATTTCGGTCCACTACGCAGTATTGGATGAGGTTTGGAATCAGAATGAGATGATCGTCGACGATGCATTTGCGTACTCAGTAGCTACTGACATCATGCTTAGTGATGACATTGAACCACGTTCCGTCAATGAATGCTGAGTATAACATATTGATCAAACTGGAAACAAGCAATCCAGGTCAAACTCGATTCGCTTGCGAAACGTGAGATGTTTGGACCTATTGTTCCTACACCATCACACATGAGTGCTTAATGAGAAGAATGAAATAATGTGGTACAAAGCACGCCTCGTGGTGCAAGGCTTCTCTCAACACCCTGTGATTGATTACGAGGAGACGTATTCCTCCGTAATGGATGTTATAACATTCCGCTACCTTATCAGTTTGGTAGTTTCTGAAAAATTGAATATGTAGCTTATGGATGTGGTAATTGGGTATCTCTATGGGGATCTAGATACAGAAATTTACATGAAAATTCCATAAGGACTTCTATTGACTAGCTCAAATAGTTCTAGACCACGGAACACTCTCTCAATTAGTTTGAGGATGTCACTTTATGGATTGAAACAATCCGGGTGGATGTGGTATAACCGTCTGAGTGAATATTTGACAAGTCAGGGTTATATGAACAACGAATTATGCCTATCCATGTTCATTAAGAAGTCACATTCCAAATTTGCAATCGTTGCAGTTTATGTCGATGACATGAACCTCATCGGGACTCTCGCAGAGCTTAAGGAAATTGCTACGTACTTGAAATTGGAATTTGAGATGCAAGATCTTGGGAAAACTCGATACTACCTCGACCTAGAGATCGAGCATTGTTTAAATGGAATCCTAGTACATAAATCGAACTACACTCAGAAGGTGTTACGTCATTTTAATGAGGATAAAGTGAAGCCTTCGAGTACACCCATGGTCGTCGAACTTTAGATGCTAAACGAGATCCCTTCCGTCCAAAAGAGGATGATGAATAGATTTTGGAACCTGAAGTTCCTTACCTAAGTTCATTTGGGGTTTTATTGTACTTGGCTCAATGAACTAGACCTGACATCTCATTCACTGTTAATCTTTTGGCTAGATATAGTAATGCACCCACACGCAGGCACTGGAATGGTGTTAAAGACATTTTCCGCTACCTCAAGAGTATAACGGATTTGAGCTTGTTCTATACCCATAAATACTCGGAGAGGATACGTCCCCCCCTCAGTTTTCGGGTTGATTCTCGCCTTGTTGGTTACGCAGATGTTGGATATCTGTCTGATCCACACATGGCTTGTTCTCAAACGGGTTATGTCTTTACCATTGGAGACATTGCTATATGTTGGAGGTCTACCAATCTGTAACATCCCACATCGACCAACAGAGGGGGTGATGTGCCTTATATGTACATGCCCATCTCCAATTAGCACGAGGCCTTTTGACAGCTCATTGGCTTCGGAGTTCGTCAGAACTTTGAAGTTAAGCGAGTTCGGCCAAGAGCAATCCCAAGATGGGTGACCCATTGGGAAGTTCTCGTGTGGTTCTCAGAAACAATATCGTGCTACGGCAGAGTCGAGCCCATGATGTGGTGGAGCCCGGGTCGGGATGTGACACAAGCAAACGCTAGTTGCGACTTCTTCAAACCATGATGATATTCTCACCCTCCATGAAGCATCGCGTGAGTGCTTTTGGCTTAGAGTAGTTATCGAACATATTCAAAGCATTAGTGGTCTTACTTCCGTCATTGACCTTCCTACGACAATCTTTGAAGACAATGCAACATGTATTGAGCAGTTAAAGAAGTGATACATTAAGGGAGACAACACCAAACATATAGCATCAAAGTTCTTTTACTCACACCAGCAGCAACAACATCAGAACATTGAAGTCAAGAAACTCCGTTCCCAAGACAACATGGCCGATCTCTTCACCAAGTCATTGTCAAAGTCTACTTTTCAGAAGCTCATCCAAGGAATTGGTATGCGTAAATTATCTGAGTTGAATCGCTTGTAGTTCTCTTATTTAGAAGTTATGTCTAACTTAGGGGGAGTATCCCAAAGCATACTTACTTGGTCTTAATGTACTTTTTTTCCTACGATTATGAGCATTTTTCCACTGGGTTTTTGCTACCTAACGAGGTTTTAATGAGGCATCCATCTTTGGATGATCATACTCTGTTGAGTTCACTACTTTCGTCCTGTTTGATGTTTGTTTTAGACATTATGCATACTTCTCACTTTTCTCCTTAGTCTATAGGTTTTTCCCATACCTTGGGGTTTATCATAGCGAGGTTTTGTGAGTTTTACTACAAATGCATACTTTTTTAAATTTGAGACTCGCATTCACCCGTTGTGCCGATGACTTCATCAACTATTCTACATTCTCAGCTGAAGATTTGAGGCGATGGTTTGTTGAGTATTTACACACTTAAGGGGGAGTGTTGCAATCATATTTACAATAGGAATATGATTGTGTAAATCCTAGTGGATCAAATGAATATCTCTTATATTCCTATTAGGAGTTGATTACCTATTAAGAGTTGTAATCCTAAAAGGGTAAAGTTTTTGCCTATCCTACTACTATAGATAAAGACACAATTGGGTGATACAAACACACCTCACAATTAAATCACTCCCTCTTCTCCCTCAATACCGCCGACCCCTTGTCTCTCTAATCCTTTAGATTAGTTCAATTAAATAGGCCTACAACAAGGCATTTATAAAGTTTTAAGTTAAATTTGATTTAAATATTTTTTTTTAAATTATTTTAGACGTTAAATTTAATTTTGAACCGTTAATTCTATTTTTTTTACCTTTAGATTTGATCATAGCCATTATATTATAAGTAAAAAAAAAGTTTGAAATATGACAGTTTGGTGGATTCAGAATAATTTAAGCCAGACTTAAATCCTGGGAGAATATAGCGCATAGAGATATTTTATCCCCAAAGCTTATTTTAGCCCAATGGTTGGAGATGGTTTGTGTGGTTTCAAAGCTTATATTTTGGGAATTGTTATTAGCATTCCAAAAATCTTATTCTACACTCCAAACTTTCTATATTAGGAAACAAAAGTATATAATGAGATTTTTAGAATGTCAATAACATTTCTCTATATTTTAATCCTATGAATTGGGGATGATTTTAATGTAGATAATATTTTTTGTTAAAAAAATTGGTAATTCAACAAAAAAGATTAGTTTATGTAGTAAAATAAGCATACCGGTAGCCCTACTGGTTGTGCAAATTCCCCAAAATAAAAATATAGAAGTTAATTTGGTTGACAACGTAGAAGCCAAAATCGTAAGCAACACGGCGAAAAGATATAACCAGCTTGCGTGAGGTGTTGAACTTGATCCATTGAATAGTCAAATATTCAAAAAGTCTATTTTTGTAACCAAAAGTGCACAACCGTTACCGTCTGGCTCGCCAATTCTCTCTCTCTCTCTCTCTCTCTCTCTCTCTCTCTCTCTCAGAAACACTGAGATTCATCAGCTTCTATGAATTCGATTTCTACAATTCAAGGTATAATTTCTAAACACATACATATAACTTATATGTTGTTATATTTACCCATCATTTATTTTCCTCTTTTTCTTTTGCTTTCATTATTTCTAATTCTGGAATTCGAATTTCATTTAATACCACCAAGAAAAAGTTGGAGTTCATTTTACAGTGTATGATACATAGATATGATTGTTTTGGTTTCTATTTTATTTATTTATTTGCTTATGGTATAATAAGAATCTCCTATTAATTTTTGTTAAGCAATCATGCTCCTCATATTTCTTGTGCTCTTAAGGTGTGTAAAAATTGAATTCAGCGTATTGGGTTTTCTCCAGACTTTTGAATTTTGATTGTTAACAAGATTACCAGCATGATTTCATTGTTTTCTTGGCAAACCATGTGAGGAAGGAGCTTGCATCATTAATTTGAGTATTACTTGTATTATGAAGTTTCCTTGTAAATAGACCCAATTTGCATGCATACACACACATATATAATACACAAACCCACACCACATCGAACTTCAAAGATCCGAACTGCTTAATTTTTAAGCTGAGCATTATAGATCATCCTTGCAAAATATTAGTTAATTCGGATATGTTTGAGGCATGATTGTGGTGAAAGAAATTGACAAACACTATGCTATATATCTATATTTGTTTTGACTTATGGTAGAATTATATTTGGCTTCCCATAAAAATTGTCTTTGATCACTGCAATGTCTTGGTGAAAATCATATTGATTACTCCTCTAATCTCTCTCTCTCTAATTCTTTACTAGGAAGATGATTTTGTCATTTTCCGGAGTTTACGCCTTTCAACAGAGGGATCAGGCTTGCACATTATCGAACATTTGTTGAAACTTTGGGCAGACGTTGTTATGAAAGCTGAAACTTCCAAAGCTGGACCGTTCATTGAGGTGAATTGTAGATTAATATGCTCATGATATCATGAGGGGAAACCTTGTTACAATGCGATGAAAAATTTACTTGAGAGCCTTGCTGTGATCCTGATGAAAGAATTTTTCCGGCTCTTTGCCGGGCATAAAATTGGCTGGAAAAAGATATTTTTTATTGGGGCCATTATGACAGCGGTATGTGTCATGCTGCAAATGTTTATACTTGCTGACCCACTGGACTTGTGGTTCCTCTCTCTGCCCTTTGAGATGCCATCAGGTAAACTCTTGAACAATAGCCTGCGCTTGAACAAGACCTCTACTGAGGCAAAGATCAAGCGGTTGCAAATCTTTCCTCGTGCTCCCATTGTTTCACCACAACCTTCTATTGAGTTGAATCTTTCAGTGGCAATTCAGCCAGCTGCTCTCTCAGTTCCTCCGCAGAGAAAATCTCCATCTAGAAGGAGAAGAAAAAACGCCAGGGGAGATAACATTGCAAAGGTCACACCTCCTCCTCCTCCCCCTCCATATCCAAAGGTGCCTCATCGTTTGCAGGTAATCTCATTCCTTTTTTTTTCATTGAATCATGATAAAGAAAGATCTTACCAATGATCTTAACATTGTAGAACACATGTTTTAGAAATTCATTTGGTCATTGACACCAAATGAGGCACTTGTGTATGCAAAGAAAGAGATTGAGTATGCCCCAGCACTCACTGAAGATGATCCTGATCTATATGCCCCTATATTTCGGAACGTTTCAGTTTTCAAAAGGTAATCTCACAATTTATCACCATCTTACTCCATTATCCCAGTTAATCTTTCATATGTGTGCCTAGTCGGTGTGGTAGATTTTCACATACAAACCTCTAGGCATTGTGGTGATCCTTTAGTCTTTCATGTGGGAAAAATATATTTGTTAGGAGGTCAATTGAGCAAGAGCAATTAAATCACATGGACTTTGGATGGCTTTTGGATTTATTAGTTAAAAGCATTTATCCATGTTTTTATTTTATTTTTTCCGTCCAAAACTTACACAGTGTTTGATCATGGTTGGAAACCATTCTTTCGTAGTGACAAAATTATATATAACAGGAAAGTGCATAACTTCATCAGGAACCTATGCCAGAACACTGTTTCTCTCTCTAGATGCAATAATACTTGTTAAAACTACAATATAAACACGAGAAAATACTTATTGTCATTGTTCTCATTTACTTTATGTTTCAAAATCATGGCTTTCTATGTCTATGTTCACTTGTATTTATAGATATCTAAGAATAGTTGCCCAGAATGTTGGGCAGAAAACTCAATCTTGGGTTTTCCAGGCTTCATAAAGGCGGAACTTTGGTTAAATTTCAGGAGCTATGAGTTGATGGAACTGATACTTAAAGTTTACATATACCGTGATGGAGAAAGGCCCATTTTTCACAGACCTCATCTCAGAGGAATTTATGCTTCTGAAGGATGGTTCATGAAGCTGATGGAGGAAAACAGGCAGTTTGTCACAAGGGATCCAGAAAAGGCTCACTTATTTTATCTTCCTTACAGTATGCGGCAACTGGCGATGTCACTTTATGTTCCCAATTCACATAATTTGAAACCACTCTCAGTTTTCCTGAGAGAGTATGCAAACATTATTGCTTCAAAGTATCCTTTTTGGAATCGCACACATGGGTCAGATCATTTCCTTGTTGCTTGCCATGACTGGGTATGGTAACTGTTTCTTCCTTTCCACAGAATGCTTTGAGGCAGATTAAATTATCTAGGAAGAATAAAAAAAAAAGATCCGTGTCCTTAGCAGTCTTTATTGTACATGTTTCTCCAATTTGTAGAATAGCTGAAAAGGTATGCACGAGATAGAGATGTTTGCTGATCCAAGTTGAAGTTTTTGACAGTAAATATCTATCCATATTAATATCTCGACTTTAAGTAGCATTGTTAGTGAAGGTCAGTCAATGAATACAAGTTGATGCCGTAGTGATATATTTAACTAAAATTCCTCCATTCTGTTCTGACCTTTTGCAGGGCCCGTACACATTGACTGCTCATGAAGAACTAACCAAAAATACTATAAAAGCTCTATGCAATGCTGACACCTCTGAAGGAATCTTTGTGGCTGGGAAGGATGTTTCACTGCCAGAAACAACTATCCGGACCCCCAGAAAGCCTCTCAGAAATGTTGGTGGGTTAAGAGTATCCCAGCGCCCACTTCTGGCCTTCTTTGCAGGAAACATGCATGGAAGAGTCCGCCCGACTCTTCTCAAGTACTGGCGGGACAAACATGATGACATGAAAATCTATGGGCCTCTGCCTCTTCGAGTCTCGCGAAAGATGTCATATATCCAGCATATGAAATCGAGCAAATTTTGTATTTGCCCTATGGGATATGAAGTGAACAGCCCTAGGATCATTGAGTCCCTCTACTATGAGTGTGTCCCAGTGATTATTGCAGATAATTTCCCCCCTCCCTTGAGTGATGTGATAGATTGGAGTACATTTTCTGTTATCGTGGCCGAGAAGGATATTCCCAAGTTAAGAGAAATTTTAATGGCTATTCCTATGAGAAGATATCTTGCTATGCAAATTAATGTGAAAATGGTGCAGAAGCATTTTCTTTGGAACCCGAGACCAATCAGATATGATTTGTTCCATATGATTCTGCATTCGATTTGGATTAGCAGGTTGAGTCAGATTCAAATCCCGGAATCCTAGTATAGCGTAAGACTAGTGAAGAGTGAAGTGTAAGACTGACTACTGACCACGATGCAAGTCCAAGAAGTGGCTTGGCTGTTGACTTTATGAAGGACTTCAGATAACATTTGGTGCCTCCAGCCGGGTTTCATTCTAAGTTTCCAAGTTCTTTGAACTGAACCACGGATGAACGTTTTCTGGGAAGACAGGGGTGGATGCCAAGATGAGAACTCCTAATGCAGGTATGCCCGAAAATATATGCATCCTTCATTCTGCAAATGATTTTTTTTTTTTTGTTACTATTTTTCTCAGAGGTCGCACTTGGTGCGATGGCAAGTGCCTTCGCCCATGAGCGGTAGGTCTCGGGTTCGAGACTTGGGAGCAGCCTCTCCATAAATGGGGGTAAGGCTAGCCGACATTCACCTCTCCCAGATCCTGCGTAAAGCGAGAGCCTTGTGCACTGAGTACGACATTTGTTACTATTTTTCTCGTGACTGCTAGCTCCAACACCGGCGTACTCTTCTTTTTTCGCTGTTTTACTGTTTTGGACCTCGTCTTTTTTTTTTTCTTTTTTTTTTATTTCAATTTTCTTTTGTTCGTTCATATCTTTCTTTCATTTTATTTCATCAAACAATACTTCATAGAACATTCTTGTTTCTTCACTATCTTGTATTTTTGGTGCTGATAGTTAAACAGAGTCAAATAAAAGCCGCTGTCTAGCAATATCACTTTATTGCTTCTCGTTGCAGTTTCGATCTTTTTCGAGAGTTCATTTGATGTTCAATCTGTGGCATGACTGCGACCTTAATCAGATGCGTACTACTCTACTAACTTGTTAATACATTGCAGGATAGACGAGAAAGGGAAGGAGTCTGCGTTGCTCTGTGACGCTTTGTTGGACCCAGATAAATCTTAATTAGACGCTCCATCATAATAAAATCATTGTGCATTTTACCGTACACAGACGATCCGATATGATTCACTGTAAATCGAAAATTTTCCGTTGTTAGGAATGTAAGTCCATAATTGTTGATGCTGATATGTAAGTCGTCAATTTTGAAACAAGCACTATGTGATCCTTTTTGTTTTTAAGGTAATAATGGGATTTCATTTATAAAAAGACCAAATAGTAGAATACAGGGAGCATGGAAACAGGAGTGGCTCTGGAAAATCCCTGTCCCTGGTAAGGCACTTGGGAAAAAACTCGAGGGAGGATAAAGAGCCACCATTGGTAGAAAAACAAATAAATCAAGAACATAATCATCTAACATCATCCCAAAAAGAAATAGAAATTCGATGGCTGGATACTTTGATAAATCTGATTAATTCTCTATGGTTTATATATATAGTTACATGTGCCGTATTCTACAAGGAAAATAATGACAAAGAAATTAGGGAAATACCCATAAATAGGACAGTTTCTTAATCTTGGGACAGAAATAGGACATTTAAAATATGCACACGTCATGCACACGTCATGCAAAACTATCGGATAGAAATAGAATTTTCTACACCTTGAAATGACTTAATAGCTCTCGTATATAAATGAGTTTTTTTCTCCCATTTTCTGATTTCCCTCTTTTTACTCTCTCCCCCGCCCTCTCTTGTCTCACTTTCTCCCTCACGTACTCTCTCTACCCTTCTCACTGTGCACACACGGTGCACAGTCCTCCCGACTAACACCGTCCAAATCAAATCCACCACCAATTTCATTTCGTTCTCACGAGTCCAAAACACCTAACCTTGTCACGAATCTCATCCTCCAATCGTTGGGATCAAAACCCAAGCAACCGCGAGTTTTCCGGCAACACGTCAAACAATTGAGGCTTAAGACCACCACCACTTACTCGCATCGACAGTGCGAACAAAGCCCAGTCATTAACTGCTGTGCACAAAACCCATTTGTTTTTTGCTCTCTTCCTTCCAATATTTGCAGATTAGTGGGATTAAAGAAGTGATTTTTTTTCATATTTGGGGAAGGGAGAATAAACCCATAAGTTGAATGAAGTTGTGATGGGATTCCCTACCTTGTTTGAATGTTGTGATGGTGTTTACAAAAAATTGGCAAAAATTTGTGTTTTGTTGGATGAAGTTTTCAAGATATATTCACTGTATATACACAATATGCATATGATATGCTCACAGATCTAAGCCAGCCCAAAAACCCAGAGCTCACAGCTCTTTCTTCGAAATAAAAAAAATGATGTCATCACATGTAATGTCACCACCATATACACTATATGCACACCACATGCATATCATATGTATAGTACATGCACATGATATGCACAGAGTTGGAGATCGAGCAACAAGCTGTATTTCGCATTAATAAGAAACTTTAATGGCAACCTATTGGTATAGTGGATACAATTAAAATATAATTGTTACGTATATAAGGTTACTGTGGTGGTTTGAAAAGTCTTGTTAATTATATCAATCACTGTTTAATCGTGCACGTAGAAAATATGATACTCGTCATTATTTCATGGACACGCAATATCCTTAATGTCCTCTAACCTTTTTCTTAATTTTTTTCTTTCGTCGAGGCTCATACTCGCTAAATTTTGGGACACAACATACGTGCATCATAACTAGTGAACATTTCTGCTTCTCATATTAAGATGTAGCCATGCACACTATATGCACACTACATGCACATTACGGAAAAAATTTCACAAATTTCTGCAATTGAACACTTGAACCAAAAATTGTTCCATCCCAGTTTTGCAGCACGTCAAAACTTGAAATTTATTCCACAACCTATAGGCCCCAACATGAAATATAACCCTAATTTAACTTCTAAATTTTTGGGTTGGCTCAGATCTGTGAGCATATCATGTCCATATCATGTATATACAGTGAGCAAATCTTGAAAAACTCATCCAAGAAACACCATCATTTAATGACTAGGCTTTATTCCCACTGTCGATGCGAGTCTAGTGGTGATGGTCTCGAGCCTCGATTGTTTGCCATGTAGGTAGAAAATGGTCGGAAAACTCGTAGTTGCCCAACAATCGGGGATGAGATTTGTGACAAGGTTAGGTGTTTTGGACTCGTGAGGACAAGAAAAAAATTGGTGATGGCTTCGATTTGGATGGTGTTGGTCGTGATGACGGTGCACCGTGTGAAAGGAGAGAGAGTGTATGTGGGAGAAAGTGAGAAAAGAGAGAGAGGAAGGGGGAGGGAGAGAGTCGAGAGAGAGAAATAAGAAAATGGGTGGACATAACCATTTATATGTGGGTATTTTAGTAATTTCGGTTTTCTGCATGGTGTGCATGGCCGGTTTGTCCTATTTGTGTCCCAAGATTAAGAAATTGTCCCATTTTGGTGTATTTCCCAAGAGATTATAATTAAATATAAACATCTTATTCTTACAAAAAAATAGGACTCCTCGAAAATTTACTAGTTCATAGTATCGTGATTTTCAAACTTTCATGCATCAAGTGTTTTTCATCCCAATGTTACACCCCTAAAGTGAGGATTGAGGGACAGTTTCATACTTATGTTAGGCTTTCTATCATAACCTACATTAAAGCGTAACGTGGCGCCACGTGGACAATGATTGGGCATCACGTGTCAATTTGGCCCCACATGGACATTAAAAATTTTAAAAAGCTAAAAATTAAAAAAAAAAAAACTAAATATCTAATGAAAACAGAACTCTAGGTTTGGCTGGGTTGGTTGCCGTGTCCTTTTCTCTCCCCTTTGCTTCTTTTCTCATCGCCTCTACTATTGGTTCTCCCAAATTTTGACTCTGGTCTGTCCAATTCCTCTATCCCCAAGGGTATTCCTTTTCCCAGCTATCCCTTGGTTCGATCATCAACCATGTTTCCTATTGAGATCGTGTGTAGAGTTATGGTGCTTACACCAATTATGGTGTTTCCAACACCATCACTTTCTCCTTGTTGTTTGCCGGTTCTAGCAGTGTCGCTCGTTGGTTTCTACAAGCTTCATACTGGTAGTTTGCTTCTATCGCTCTATTGTCGACTATCCCCTGTTTATGGCTATGCTCAGGTATTTGACCGGGATAGGAAGTGGCATTTGGTAAGGCATTACTCAGCGGCTGTGGACAAGGGTTCGTTTGGTGGAAAGTTGATAGTGGAGATGGCAGTGGAAACTTCCTGGTTTCTCAGCTGCTGTGCAATTTTCAAGGCCTTACTATTTTGTTGGGCTTTCTCTTTGTTTGTTTTTAGTCTTGGGCCCTTTTTGTTTGTTTATAGGTGTTTCTTAGGCCTTTGTTTTACTTGTAAGTTGTGTTGGTTGTTTAATAAAATCTCCATTTGACAAAAAAAAAACCCATCTCAAATCCCAAATTATGGAACCCATAACGAGTTCCTTCCAAACCCTAGCAGAAACTCGTTGAACATTGTCGCTCGAATGCCTTTGCACGTATTTGCACGATGGCGTAGAAAACTGCTAACATAGACTGTTATAAAAAGTCCTCGGCACTGCAGCATCGCCATCTTCTCGCCACAATGCACTTCATCCTAACAACCGAGTCCATGTTCCTCACTTTGTTTGCCTAATTTGCCGCCACCATCTTCAAAATCAACAACATGTCATCCTTTGCGTCCTAGACCTGGACCCCACCACCACAGTGACACTTGTTGATGCATAAAATCAGTGAGGACTTTGGTACAACAGAAAGTGTTAAGTTTGTAACCTTCGCTAGATTGCTCTGGTCACTAGTGTGGATAAGTATGTAAATGGATAGAGACAGGAAAGCAAACACAAGATGTACGTGGTTCACCCAGATTGGCTACGTCTACGGAGTAGAGGAGTTCTCATTAATTGTGAAGGGTTTACACAAGTACATAGGTTCAAGCTCTCCTTTAGTGAGTACTAGTGAATGATTTAGTATAAATGACATTAGGAAATATTATGAGTGAATGATCTTTATTTATAGAAGAGAGTTTCTAGTTTCATTCTGACATTGACACGTGTCGTGTTGTGATTGGCTTCTGATGTTGACACGTGTCACGCTATGATTGGCTTCTGATGTCGACATGTGTCGCGCTGTGATTGTCCTCCTGGTTGGAGGGAAACTCTTATGGGTCCTTGACGGTATAACGTTGACTGGTGCTTAGTAGTTTCGGGATTGGTCAAGTATGGTACAAACAACACTGTTGTGTTCTTGGCCATAGTGCATTCTAGGACCATCTTGTTGGCCAAGCGGTGAGGTGGGATCGATGCTGATTGAACTTCTAGAGAGAGAATGAGTTATCCATGCCCGCCAAGAGGGCCTTGATAAAGTGCTTAGGGGTTTTGGTACGGTTTTGTGATTTGAAGGCTTGGGGATCCATAAACATGCTTTAATTTTTCTATTTTTTAGTTTTTTTTTATTTTTTTTATTGTCCAAGTGGGGACAAATTAACATGTGGAGCTTAATCATTGTCCATGTGGGTGCCACGTCACACGTTAATAGAGGTTTTGACGGAAAGCCTAACAGAAGTATGAAAGTGTCCTACAATCCTCACTTTAGGTAATGACATTGGAATGAAAAAAAACTTGATGTATAAATGTTTGAAAATCACAATATTTCAAGGTAGTAAGCGAGAATTACCCTACAATTTATGACTTATATCAACATTACCCCACAAGTTGGTGCATAGATATCTAACATGCCCAACTTTGACGAATGAGTTATTAAACACCCTACTACATATTGCATGAGTAAGAACATCCGCAATTTTCCTCTCGAAATTCTCCTTGTCAAAGTGTCGATCAACCTCTACATACTACTTATTCTATCATGTTGTACATGATTACCTTCTATTTTCCTTGTAGAACTTACTATCACAATATAATTTCAACACTTCCTTTGTTTATAAACCAAGACATCCCAAGAGTTTATGTAACCAAAGAAGGTCATAAACTCCTTGTGCCAAACTCTTATATTCAGCCATGGCAAAAGACCTTGACACCACTTGTTGTTCTTACTACACCACATAACCAGTTACCTCAAACAAACGTAAATACCGAAATGTAGAATGCCTATTAGTAACATTACCAACCCAATTTGCATTTGTAAATCCCTCAACTTTAAGGTACCCATGTCTCCTACATGGTATTCCTTTACTAGGTGCATACTTCAAATACACTAAAATATTAAGTACAATAGTCATATGATCCTCACTAGGTAAGTGAATAAACTAACTCACAACACTTACAACATATACAATATCAGGATGAGTGTGAGCAAGATAAATTAATCTTCCCACAATTCTTTGATATCTACTCTTATCAATTGGAAATTAATAAGGATAAATACCTACGTCTACTTTACATGTTTCTTTCAGCAAATCCAACACATATTTTTGCTGAGACAAGAAAATAATTTAAGTCCTCAAATCTTTCATCTAAATTTAGATTCAAGATTTGCCTGTAACTTCCAATCTCTTATGAATCATCTCTTGTAATAATCATATCATTCACATAATTAAAGCAGTTATTTTTACCATACCTACGCTTTAGAAACAAAGTGTGATTTGAATGAATCTGGCGATGCCCATGTTTTTTTATTGCTTGAGTAAACCTGTCAAACCATACACGAGACGATTGCTTATGCCCATAGAAAGACTTATGCAATCTATACACCCCAATATTACTACTTGCACCATAACTTGGTGGGAAAACCACATACACTTCCTCTTTCATGTTCTGGTGAAGAAACACATTCTTCACATCAAATTGCTTAAGAGGCCAATCCATATTTGCAACTAAGGAAATCAAAACACATACTTGATACATCTTTGCTACCGGAGAAAAAGTTTTTTGGTAATCTACACAATACGTTTGAGTATACCCCTTCGCCACTAACCTTGATTTGTATATAACAATAGCTTTAAAAACTAAAATACTTGCTTGTTATTATGATTGGAAAAATAAAAATGATATCGAATCAAAGTGTCATTTGTCGATCCTCAAAAAAAAAAAAAAGCAAAGTTCATTCAAGCAAGAAATGGAAAATTCATGGAAAGTTACAAACCACGTAATAATGCACCTACACGCCTCGACGTTGTTTTCGACTGGAAGACCAAGAGCTAACTATCGAGACTTTTGGTTATCTAGACACATACTTCGTGAAATGGTTCATGCATGTTTCCATCAGCCTTTTACTTGATTGTAAACACCCAATGACAACCAACATGTTTCTTCTCTTTTGGTAACTGCACTATCTCCAGGTTTTGTTTTTATGCAAACCAGACATTTCTTCATTCATAAATTGTCTCCATTTAGGATCCTATAAGGCTTATTCCACTTGAGTTGAAATTTTTATTGACTCTATATAATTTACCAATGCTTTACGCTCAGGTGCAATGTGCTTACAAAATACATAATTAGCATTTGGATACTTCATTTTTTCTATGTGAGGGAACTAGGGCTGGGCACGGGCCGGGCCGAGCCGGGCCGAACCTAAGTTTGTAGGAACCTGACATTACCCGAAACGGGCCGGGACGGGGCGGGGATTGGATTTTCTTGTATAGGAACCGGACATTACCCGGCCCGGTTAAAACGGGCCGGTTCGGGCCGGGTCCACGGGTACCCTTTTTTTTTTTTTTTTTTAACTGCACTGCACAGTTTGAAAACTGCACAGTTTGCAAACTACACAGATTGCAATTTGCAACTGCACAATCACAGTGACTGCATTTATGCAGATTTTGCACAAATTCACCATTATTCACATCTAATCTAAATACAAAGTCTAATATCCAAGTTCATAAATTAAGTTTTAACAATACATCCAAAATAACAATATTACATCGTCCTCCAACATCTAAAAATGAAATCCACATACACAATATCCGAAAGTCCAAGACATCCAAATTCCAAAAATCAAATACTCCAAAACAACATAAACATGACATCCGCAATAAATTTCAAATTAAAACCACATCCAACGCCCAAGTTCCAACAACAATCCTCAATTCCTCATTGAATCTGTAAGCAAAAATAGAATATAAACATCATATTATCCTCATTGAACTTGAAAATTTATCATGTCATAACCATCTAAATTCAGTTTTTTCAAATTGTCTTCAGATACTCACTGTACAAAAGTGAACTTGACGCATAGTCATATTAGTCATGTCATTCGACTAGATACAAATGGAAACATGATCTATTAAATATAAATGCACAAAGATTTCATGACAAGTGAATTATGGTAGCAACCTCACATTCTTATTAACCACTATATATCACTGAAACAAAATCTGATCACACGTGCTGCATTGCAATCTCAAGTCCATTACAAACATGATAGACAAACAAAACTATACTCAATCGAACCGCAGCTATGCGAGCAACTATGCACAAACTCCCATTAATTTCCCACAACTCCGACATTATTGATCAGTTGGACAGAATCCCAGCTACCCACATTACAACCGAATAGTCTTAAATCCAAATTATTGATTCGAACAGAATGACATAAACATAAATCACCACAAAATTTCATCACTGAAATCCAAAAAAGTCATGAACATCACACAAAGTACAGATTTTCAACCTGAAAAACCACCTACTCAGAAACATTTCATCTCAAATAAATCAAACCCATCTCAAATTTTCCACCTATCAGTTAGATGAATCCCAAGAGCCATGCAAACACAGCAAGCACAAAAATCCCAGAAAAAAAAATACCCACAAACAGATGCACTGCAATCGCATCCAAACATCAAAAGAAAAAGGAAATTTACGGGCATACTAAAATGGCAATATACAAGAAAGTGAGGAACTTTATAGAACAAACACGTACCCTTTGATAAAAAAGCATATAATTCGAGAACCCATTTGGATTCATCAACCCATCAATGGCGGCGGAGGGCTTCGATTTCTCGTAACGCCGACTGGTAGCCGCGGACCTCACGGTAAGGTTGACGGAGATTCGGAGGGCTATGTACACGTCGGAGTAGGATCCGGACCCGAAGCTCTTCTCAGGCCCACCTCCCGGTACCCTAGCTCATCGACGGCGAAGCCTCAGTGTAAACCCTAGATCGAGGTCTGATGATGATGGTGGCGGCGATAAAGGAGATTCAAGGAGATTTTGCATGTTGGAAGGTTGAAGGAGATTCAAGGAGGAGAGATCGAGAGAATGGAAAGTTGAGGAAGTGAGTCTGAGAATGAGAGTCTTGGGAGTCTCGGACAAGAATAAGAGAGAGAGAGAGAGAGAGAGAGAGGGTGAAATCAATGGTAGGAAATCAAGGTAGGAATCAACGGTCCGGGCTGGGGGCCCGTATTTTCCCATTTCTGTACCCGCCCCGCCCCGTTATTTACCTGTACCCGGCCCGCCCCGCCCCCTTTTGAATTTACAATATCTGTACCCGCCCCGTACCCGCCCCTTACCCGCATTACCCGCCCCTACCCGCGGGTTCAGGACCCGTTTGCCCAGCCCTAGAGGGAACTTGTCAGGTGGCACACCTCGATGTTGTGCCAATTGCAATTTATACTCACAATAGCATTTGGCTTAGTTGAATTATCATCTAAAATTCAATCTATACTAAAACTCAAAATCAACTGAAACATTGTTCATAAGCACAGTGTTCTTCCTGTTTTACCCTCGCTCATTTTGTGTTATTACAAGGCTGCCACATTCCTTTTGACACGTGGGATCGCACTCCCCTTCGTCCTTACTTCTTCCTTCCTATTCGACTACCTTTCCAGTTAAAACCTTCTGCTCAAATGGCATACAAAAACAGCTGCCCTCTTTTACCTTGGACGAAGACGAAGGAAGACGCCACCCACCACCCACCACCCATCCTTCTTCTCCTCCTCCACTCCAACCTTCGGCGGAATTCCCCCATGTTTCCTCGATTCCAAGGTCCGTTCTCATCTCTCTCTCAACATTTTGTTTTTTGCTTTAATAGTTCATCGTTTCCTTCTTTTAGTGTGTCCGATTATAGATTTCTGCTTTTTCTTGGGGAAATTGACATGCTTTTCACAACATCATCTCCCTAGAACCTACGAGCTTGGTTTGGGTTTGAATTTTCTGACGTGAATTAGATAATTCCGGCAACGCCCAACATCAAGGTTGGTCTCAAACCATTGTCCATCACCTCAAGTACCTTCTAGATCTCCTTCATGTCCAAATATGCATCAAATTTTTGATTTAATATAATTGGGTTGTAGTCAAATTTTGATGAATTTTTAGAATTTTACGTTTGAAGTTCTGGGTTTTGGAGTCGTTCCCGTTGTAGCTATATCAGTACCTTTGGATTGTTATTTGTTTATGTCGGTTGATGTGAAGCCTTCCATTTGAACTTTGTTAGTCTCTCTCGATGATCATGCACTCTATAATGTCCTCATTGTATATGCAATGTGTGTGTTCATTGCGTTGTTTGATCAATAATAATATTGAAATTTGGGTATCTTTGAAATGCCTTGCAAAATCTCTCCACTTCTAGGGCACCCACCTAAACAATTGAGTACAAGCAGTTAGTTTTCCTTCCATATTTCTCCATTGTGCTTTGATCCAAAATTTGTTTTGGGACAAGCAAAATTATTTCTTTTTAGTTTTTGTTTCATTTATTTCATCCTTTGTAGTTGAGAAAGAGTTCTCCTCAATTTATAAACATGACATCACTAACAATAAAAAATTTACAATCAACATATGAACGGCTGACAACTGATACATATAAGCAACTAACAGCATGCTCAGGGTCAACTGATGCATATCACCAAGCATCATGCTCAGGGCCAAGGCTTCTGCTATTATTACTATTATATTATTCTTTTAATTATGATAGAGAGTGTTATTTTGTGATGAATTTGGTTACTGACTTATTATATGTAAAGAATAAGCATTCAAGAATTAAGGTAACTTCTTGGAATAAGCTGTTCAGTCTAAGGGGACCTTCAGTGTTGCATTGCCCAATTCTCATGTGCTTGAAATTTTTCGATTTTCAACTGACAGTTATATTAGCAAATCTTAAGTCAAATGTGTAGACGATAGACACTAAAATGGATACATACATTGATATGGTAGATGTTTTTAAGTTATATGCATACAAGGAGAGTGCTGACTCTTTCGAACAAGTCTGATCTGGCTCTTTCATATGATATTGTTGAAATGATTGTGGACCAAGGTTAGGATTTTGACTCCATTTATCTTTGATTGTGTTGTACTTCAGTTTGCAATAAACATAAATATATTCAAAACTTCATTACCTTATTATAATATACAGATTAGTGATTTCGATTTTGCGTGTTGGTATGAACACGTTTGATTAGTATTTCTAACATTAATTATTTCGTTTTTCTAGATGTGAGAAATCATCGTTTTGATATAATTCGTTTAACTGCTAGAAGTAACTTATATAATACAATAGCTGTTTCTTCATAACTCATTTTAGCATTCATTTCATTGTTTACCAAATCAAAAGGAGTTTTTAAGAAGTAGAATTTAGAGTGCCTTACTGTTCAATATGATTTGAGATATTATAGTGATTTGAATACTATTCACACCTCATTAAGAAAATAGTAAGACACTCTAAATAGATATTGAACAGTAAGAAAATAGATATTGAGTGCCTTACTGATATTTAGAGAATAAGAAAATAGTTATTGAGTGCCTCACTTTAAATAGATGTTTGAATACTATTCACACCTCATTAAGAAAATAGTAAGGCACTCTAAATTCTAGCATTAAGAAAATAGATATTGAAAAGTAAGGCACTCTAAATAGTAATATAAGTTTTTAAATAGCATTCATTTCATTGTTTGCCAAATCAATAGCTGTTTCTTCACACCTCATTAAGAAAATAGTAATATCAGTTGTTAAATAAACCCTTTTGCTCAATTTGAATATCTGCATATTTGATTTTGGCATTGTATAAATTAAGAAAATAGTAATATCAATTTTTAAATAAACCCTTTTTTCAATTTGAATATCTGCATATTTTGGCATTGTATAAATAGGATTTTTAATTTTAGTCTTGAGTAAGACTTTGATTGATAGTGCATTATGGAAGGAAATGTAGATTGAAGTTGTCTGCTTACTGTGTGAAAACCATGTTAGCTTTTCAACATTTGAAGCACTATACCTTAGGAGAACACCAAGTTTATGACAATGGCAATAAATTAAAACATGCAAGTCTATCAACACCAACATGCTTGCAGACACTAGAGGGTCATAGATAGGGCAATAGGCTACTGTGGACGATGATATCATTTGGGAAAAGGATACTCTCCTGAGCTCAGGATGGGGATCCTCTTGACCACGAAATCCGGACCGTTCAAATTTAATCCAACGACTCCAAACAGAAGGGCCCTCTAAAGTTATAATAATTGCAACCGTTTGATTAAATTTGAACGGTCCGGATTTTGTGGTCAGGAGGATCCCCATCCTGAGCTCAGGAGAGGATCCTCTTTCTATCATCTGCGGTTCTACAATAGGCAGCTCTGTACTAGACTTGATGTTCTATACTAGGCTCGGTGTTGGGTTACTGCACACTGGGCTCGATGCTTGGTTGTTGGCCTACACTATCAAGTCCAAAACGGAGCTAGAAACTTCAAAAGCATTTGCAAACACCTCTTCAACCACAGTTAATGTTTCTCTTATCTCCCCTTGGGGAACATTCTAACCAACATAGATCATCTAAATCATCATTCTTTCATTGGACGATCTAAATTGGATAGAGAATGAGCATAAAAATATGCGGACTCAAAAATGGTCACATTCATTATAACATACATACACCGAGTGGATGAGTGATAACACTTGAATCATTTCTGCTAAGTTGAAAAACTCAAAAATACACAACGAAACACACACAAATCAAGCTTACTAGGGTGGACTTTCTGGATGAGAACATAGACCGCACAAGCAAAGATATGAGGCAACAAAGTATTTGTAGAAACTACATGAACATGTTGGGTAAGTACTTGAAGTGTTGTTTTAAAACTCAAGACCTACAAGAGCATTCGGTTCATAACATTAATTGCATATACTACTGCTTTTGGCTATAAGCATTTGGGAATGGATGCACCAATAAGCAACGCACGGGCTGCCTCATTTTGTTGTGGGTTGTAGGACATGTAGTTTCAAGAAAAATTCCATGATTTTGTAGAAACTGGGATAACTCAAAATTCATATACTACACATCATTGTCAGAAAGCAACACTTTAGTATCAAAAGAATATTGAGTTTTAACCATCTAACAAAATTACGAACTATATCACAAACATCACTTTTATTCTTCAATACACACAACCAAGTCATACAGTCATACAATTGCAATCATCCACGAAAGTAACAAACCACTTAATTCCAAATGTAGTACTAATAGGGAGAGTCCCCACAAATCAAAGCGTAATCGTGCAAATAGAAACAACTTTTAATTCATATTGGAAATGAAGCACGTTGGATTTTGACTAAAATACATACTGCACACTTCAATTCTAAATCTTTAATGTTGCTAAATAAACTAGGTAACATGCACTTCAAACAACCACAAGATGCATGCATGCCCCAATCAACAATGCAATAACCATAAATTTTGTAAATTACTATCACGCGACGTACGAACCAAATTACCTCTTTTAGAAACCATGTCATCCACATAATATAATCCTCCCTCTCTTAGTGCCACAACCAATGATCTCCTTTGTCTGAATATCCTTAAGCAAGCAAAATAAAGGATGAATTAATATAACACAATCCAACTGTTCAATAACTTGTGGTGCAGACAGTAAATGATAGGACAACGATAAATAGTGGTGTAAGAAAAGAGATGGTGTAAGACATAGTATTCCCCCTCCGACAATAATAACATTTGTATCATTGGCAGTTGCCACACACTTTCTCTGAAGGTCCGTATTGAAGCAAGTTTCAATAAAGGATAAAGTAGAGACTAGAGATGATAACATTTCCTTATTCAAGTGACATTGGCAAAGAAATGTCATTGTACTTTTGGTTGGTGAAAGTGAAAATATATCATACAAGATCCCATATTCGAAAAAGTTTTACAAATAACTACATCATAAGTAGTTTACTGTTAATAGCACTTAGGTCTTTTAGGCTAAAACTCCACACCCTAATGACGGTGGAGATAGGGATAGTACTTAAATCGGATTCAGTAAAGAAAATTAATTAATTAAATTCTTCTTGTCATTTGAGCAAAAGTTAAACGAGTCTCCTCTCCTACAGTTGAAAACCAAGTGTCCATTAGTACCCTTTAATTTAGATATATATACAGCGAGCAGAAATTAAGGGAAAAAACAAAACCTAGTGCTTTAAGTATTACAAGTTGACTCTGTGCACTTAATCAAGCTTAATTTGTGATCAAGTGACAACCAGCTGATGATTACGGCACTTAGATTTATGTTGACTACTGAGCTGCCTATCAAGATTCATATAATAAGTTTTACCATTGGATATTTCAAGAGATAACCGACAATCATAAAATACTTAAATGAGCATTCATTGTGTTCCTTACAGATTAATTAAAAATTTTGAAAAAAAATGAATCGCTTGAATAGGATATTTTTTTATGTGTCCAGACACATCACATGTCATCTAATAAGTTTTATAACTTGACAAATAATTTGTTGTTTGCTACTACCTAGTCATGGTGGATAGGATTTGGGTGCGAGCTTAGGATCAAACTCAACCACCACATACAATTAATCACTTTAACGCCTGCTACTAGATTTGATTAAAGGGAACTAATACTATTTATTAGCTTAGCTAGCGTTTTGAGAGAATGTCAGCCATGTCATACTATAAGTGGAGATAAGTTTTTTTTTTTTTTTCCTAGTCTTTCTTGTTGTATTATGAAATGTGGTGTATCGATCTGTCTTCCATGAACACTAAAAAATTTCTCCTTAAAGGATATTGAACCACTGTTGAGATCAATTGAAGGAAATATATATGGATCATTCACCCAAAAAAAAAAAAGATTCATATTTTGATATAATTGTCCAATAACAGTACATGTGAGGACGAGAAGAAATGTTACACGTCGGAAGCTTGTCAAATATAACAGAAATTCTAATATTTTATTAACCAAAATATACTTACTGTGCAGAATGAAAGTTATACAATGAATATAGAAATTAATGTTACTAACTTGATTACAAAAGGTAAAGTTTAGCGTAAAAGCTATGTCCTTCGAATAGTATTTTCGTCCCACTCTTGTGCTTGTGGTTCTACGACGTCTGCTTGATTAGGATTCAACTACCTAATTCTACAATCCACACTGGATTCTAGAACTCTAGCGAATTTGCTTTTTGTGTGTTTACTCTCTAGAAATTCGTACAGAAGAAAGGAACAAGAAAGGATGATCCATTTGTAAACTGTGATTGCAGATATATAGGCTGTTTCACACCCTTTCAAATACATGTTCAGTGTATTTGAAGGTACACAACTCTTTCTAAGAGCTGTGTCTTTTAATCAAAACATTTTTAATTAATAAATTAATTAAAAACTTAATCCAAAAATTAAAATTAATGAATTAGATTAATTTTAAATTCCAAGGCCCAAGGCCCTTGTCTTGATTAATTAATATTAATTATATTTAGGCTATATTATACAAGCCTAATCCACACAACCATAAGGCTCAAGCCTTCAATCCATTTCCAAATGGACAATGTTGTAATTACTAGACTAAAGCATTAAATCTATATAAAGGCCTTTGAGAATCTTGTTTTCCCTAAGGTGGGACAATAGTCTCAAAACTTCCAACATTTTATGTCTTTATAAACGGTTGCATGCTCCTTAATTGGTTTTTTGGTGGAATTTCAACTTTGTCAATGTGTGAAGTCCAATGGTCATATGTGCTCCATCTCATGCAGCTTGTGTTGTATACACGTAGAAGGTTTGAAAAAAATGCCGCACCTGAGGGGGCGTTTGAGGATGTGAAAAAATGCTAACATCCAGTTTGGATCATGTGTTGAACTTGCAAATTTTTTGCATGTAAACTTGCTGTGAAGAGGTGAAGAAATGTCCCACATTGAAGCTTACCAAATTTTGTGTATCCTTATAAGGAGTTAGGTTATTCTCCATATTGTCAATCATTTTATTATCAACCTCAACTTCTTTCATTTTTTGTGCTAATTTTGTGTGTTAAATCCAAAACCACTTCGTTTTTATGTTTAAGAAGTGCTTGAGATCTAGAGTTTAGTATTTACGATTTATATTATTGTTAAATGAAAATGTAGCAGGTCAACACTAAATTGACGCATAAACAATCTAAATCCCTAACAAGGCATTTCTAGAGTTTAGGATGTCGACACAATAGCAATGTTTAAGATTATGTCGTTTTGAATTTTCATATACAAATGGTAAGCAGAATATTTTACATTCAGAAATGCGTCTTCAAGTAGATCTTAAACTCCAGAAATGCATTGTTAAAAAGGACACTTGTAGACCTAAAACTAAAAACCTTGTTTATAATTTAGAAGTAAATTTAATTAATTTTGTCAAACGTTGTAAAAAAGAACTTTGATTTTTGAAAGTGGTTTTTAGGTTATGTTTGGAGGGAGCGATTTCTAAGTTTCTCAAGCATCCGGACAGTCGGTAAATTTTTCCAAGAGTAGTGTTGCGTTTAGTGCAAATGTGGGCTCGAGAAAGCAGGTTGCTTTGGTCGGTTTTCTTGGAGTCCAAGTGGTGGAGCAGCATGAATGCTACATGGGTACCTTTGTGGGGAAAAATAAGAAACAAACTTTTTCTTATAGCGTCAGGTAGTCGACAGCCGGCACTTCATGATCACGTCGAATCCTTATGAAAATGAAAGGAATGAGTCCTGAATAGGCTATGTGGGTGGAAAGGAAAATTTTTTAGTAGTGCGGGGCATGAGCTTTTTATCAAAGTGGTTGCTCAGGCTCTACCGGCGTATGCTATGAATTGTTTCTTGCTTCCCATGACCTTCTATGATGATCTTCACAAGCTGTTGGCTAGGTTCTGGTGGGGCAGTGATTCGAATGCACGGAAGATTCATTGGTGGTCTTGGGATAAGCTTTTGTAAATCGAAGGAGGAGGGGAGAATGGGCTTTCGAGATTTATTTGCAGTTAATTTAGCAGTTTTGGCCAAGCAGGGCTGACGTATTGCCCAGCAAGCTGGTTCTTTGGTGGCATAATTTTTCAAGCCCCCGTATTTTCCCATGGTCTCATTTTGGGAGGCCCCCATTCCAAGGAGCGATTCGTATTACTGGTCTAGTATCTTAAAGGCACGGGAGGTTTTGGTCCGTGGGTCTAGATGGGTTGTTGGAAATGAAGAGTCTATTCAGGTGTGGAAGGATAGATGGCTACCCCGGCCTCACTCATTTGAAGTCCAGTCCATTGCTGTTGAAGATCAGGAGGACATGTGTGTTCAAGAGCTTATTGATACAGAGTCTTGCTCGTGGAAACTGGAAGTGTTACAGGAGTTGTTTTCAGAGGAGGAGGCGGGGTTGATTTGTATGATGCCGATTAGTTTTTGCTTACCGCCGGATCTTGTTGTATGGCATTATTGTTGAATTGTAATCTTGTTTTGGCCCAAAGATAATGGATCCAGCCCATGCACAAAGAAAGATCCATACACATGCTAGAGAATTCTAGCAAAGTTCAAGTTGGTGGAAAAGTCTAGAAGAATGGAGAGGATTCCACCAACATACAAGATTAATGTAGATAATTCTAGCTAAGGAAGGTAGTGGAATTATCTAGATATCTCTAGCATGATGCTTCCATGCTTCTCCAAGGTTCCATCCATGCCTATAAAAGGAGAAGGCATCCACACCATTTGTAACAACCAAGAGAGCAAGTAGTGAGAAGTGAGAAGAAGCAACAAAGCTTCTAAGAGTGTTTGAGTGTTTCCTCTTGTACTAGTTTGTGAGTGAATAAAAAATTTTGTGTAAAAACTTTGAGTGTTCTTTCTTTCTCTTGCCTATCAATTCCGCTGCATTACATTCTTCTTTGTGATATAAACGTCTCCAAAGTAGAGAAGTCTTTTTAAGCCCCAACAAAGTGGTACCAGAGTTATGGCTAGCAACGCTATGGCAGCCTTCCAAGTTCCAGTGCTCGATAACAACAACTTCGATAATTGGAGTATCAAAATGAAGGCCTTTTGTGAGCACATGATGTATAGTAAGTTGTGGAGAAAGGCTACACTGAGCTAGAAGATGAAGCTACTCTGTCCCAACCCTAGAAGGAGAGTTTGAAAGATTCAAGAAAGAGAGACAAGAAGGCTCTCTACCTCATCTACCAAGCATTAGATGACAATGGCTTTGAGAAGGTCTCGAGTGCAACCTCTGCCAAGCAAGCATGGGAGAAGCTTCAAACCTCTTACAAAGGAGCCGAACAAGTGAAAAAGGTTCGTCTTCAAGTATTAAGAGGTGAGTTCGAATTTCTACATATGAAAGGGTCTGAATCAATCTTTGATTATTTCTCAAGAGTCTTAGCCATTTCCAATCAATTAAAAAGAAACGGAGAAAAGTTAAAAGATGTTAGAATTATGGAGAAGATACTACGCTCGTTGGACCCCAAGTTCGAGCACATTGTTGTGACAATTGAAGAAACTAAAAACTTGGAAGAAATTAGTATAGAGCATTTAATGGGTTCACTATAAGCATATGAAGAGAAACATAAGAAGAGGCAAGGGAATGATGAGCACGCATGTCCAACCAAAGAAGAAAGAAGAAAGCTTCGATAACGAGAGAAGCCAGTACGAAAGAAGTTATGGTCGAGGACGTAGACGTGGACATGGACATGGACGTGGTTGGAACTTCAACAACCATAGTAACTATGAAAGAGGAGAAAGCTTAACAAAAGGTCGTGGAAGAGGACGCTCAAACTTGAGGTATGAAAAATCTCAAATTCAATGCTACAACTGTCAAAAGTTTGGGCATTATGCTTGGGAATGTAGAGCTCCAAGCAACAGGCTTGATGAGAAGGTCAATTATGTGAAAGAAGAGAAAGAAGATAATGGCGTTGTGCTACTAGCATGCAAGAATAATGATGGAGACCAAGACTATACATGGTACCTTGACACCGGCACCAGCAACCACATGTGCGAAATAAGAAGCATGTTCGTAGAGCTCAATGAATCGGTTAATGGCAACGTTTCTTTTGGAGACGAATCCAAAATACCCGACAAAGGAAAAGGTAACATCCTAATTCCCCTGAAAATGGCGGTCACCAATTAATTTCAAATGTCTACTACGTGCCTAATATGAAAAGCAACATTTTAAGCTTGGGTCAACTCTTAGAAAAGGGTTATGATATTCACATGAAAAATTATAGCCTTTTTCTTAGAGATGACAAAGGAAGATTAATTGCCAAGGTGAAAATGTCAAAGAATAGAATGTTTCCTATGAATATTCAAAATAATGTTGCAAAGTGCCTCAAAACATGTTACAAAGACACATCCTGGCTTTGGCATCTTCGTTTTGGGCATCTTAACTTTGGGGGACTGGAGTTATTGTCCAAGAAGGAGATGGTGAGAGGCTTACCGTGCATTAGCCACCCTGATCAAGTTTGCGAATGATGTTTACTTGGGAAACAGTTCAGGAAAAGCTTTCCAAATGAGTCAACCACAAGAGCCCAGAAGCCACTTGAGCTTATTCACATCGATGTGTACAGTCCAATAAATTCAAGGAAAACCTGGGTGTATCTCTTGAAGTAGAAATCAGAGGTATTTGGAGCATTCAAGAAATTCAAAGTCGCTGTAGAAAATGAGAGTGGTTGCAAGATCAAAGCCATGAGATTTGATCGAGGAGGAGAATTCACTTTAAAGAAATTTCAAGAATTCTGTGAAGCCAATGGAATTCGTTGACTTTTAATAGTTCCAAGATCCCCTCAACAAATTGGTGTGGCGGAAAGAAAAAATCGAACCATCATTGACGTGGCTCGAAGCATGCTTAAAAGTAAGAGATTGCCTAAGGAATTATGGGCAGAAGCTGTATCATGTGCTGTCTACCTATCCAATTGGTCTCCAACAAGAAGTGTGTGGGGAAAGACTCCGCAAGAAGCATGGAGTGGAAGAAAGGCAGGTATCTCTCATCTAAGAGTTTTTGGAAGCATAGCCCATGTACATGTACCAGACAAGAGGAGGACAAAACTTGATGACAAAAGTGAGAAGTTCATCTTCATTGGTTATGACTCAAATTCAAAAGGCTATAAGTTGTATAATCCAAACAATGGGAAGACGGTGATCAGTCGAGACGTGACGTTCAATGAAGAATGAGAATGGGATTCTGGCTCTCATGCAGGTGATCTTCACTTCTTTCCTTAGTTTGAAGAAGAGAATGAACAAGGGATGATGGAGCAAGCAAGAGAGGTTCAACAAGAATCCACTACTCCACTTGCTTCACCAACATCAACTAATCATGGCAATTCACCAGCATCAACATCGTCAAGTGGGAACCTGAATGAAAGAGAAGTACCACGCACAAGAAGTCTACGAGATCTCTATGAGGTAGCTGAAAGACTTGATAATCCTACACTTTTCTGTCTCTTTGCTGATTGTGAACCAGTTGACTTCCAAGAAGCAGTGCAAGATACTAAGTGGAGGAAAGCAATGGATCAAGAAATTAAAGCAATCCAGAAGAACGATACATGGGAACTTGCTATTCTTCCGAAAGAACACAAAGCCATTGGAGTCAAGTGGGTGTATAAGACAAAAAAGAATGCCAATGGAGAGGTCGAAAGATACAACGCGAGATTAGTGGCGAAGGGCTATAGTCAAAGAGCCGGAATCGACTATGATAAGGTATTTGCACCTGTTGCTCGGTTGGAAACTATACGATTACTAATTTCTTTGGCAGCTCAAAACAAATGGAAGATACAACAAATGGATGTGAAGTCTGCTTTCCTAAATGGAGTCCTTGAAGAAGAAGTCTACATTCAACAACCGTCAGGCTATGAAATCAAAGGGCATGAAGACAAAGTTCTAAAGCTAAAGAAAGCCCTCTATGGGTTAAAACAAGCGCCACGAGCATGGAATAGTCGTATCGACAAGTACTTCTAAGAAAACAACTTCATTAAGTGCCTTCATGAACATGCTCTCTACATCAAAGTCAAGGATGAAGATATTTTGATTGTGTGCTTATATGTGGATGATCTAATCTTCACCGGAAGTAATCCAAGCATGTATGAAGAGTTCAAGAAAGTGATGACCAAAGAATTCGAGATGACCGACATCGGGCTGATGGCATACTACCTAGGCATTGAAGTTAATCAGAACGAAGAAGGCATTTTCATCTCCCAAGAAAGCTACACAAATGAGATACTGAAAAAGTTCAAAATGGATGACTACAAGCCCATAAGCACACCAGTGGAGTGCGAAGTTAAACTAACCAAGCATGACAAAGGAGAAAGTGTAGATCCAACATTTTTCAAGAGTTTAGTTGGAAGCTTGCGCTACTTGACTTGCACAAGACCAGATATTCTCTATGCCGTCGGATTAGTCAGTCGCTACATGGAGAATCCCACAACTACACACTTGAAGACCGCCAAAAGAATTCTTCGATACCTTAAAGGTACTGTTAACTTTGGCTTGTTCTATTCAAGCTCTAATAACTACAAACTTGTTGGATATAGCGACAATGATTGGGCAGGAGATTCCGACGATAGAAAAAGCACTACTGGATTTGTGTTCTTCATGGGAGACACTGCATTCACATGGATATCGAAGAAGCAACCGATTGTCACTCTCTCTACCTGCGAAGCTAAATACGTAGCTGCTACCTTATGTGTCAGTCATGCAATCTGGCTGAGAAACGTGCTAAAAGAATTAAGCATGCCACAAGAAGAGCCAACAAAGATCTATGTCAACAACAAGTCTGCAATAACTTTAGCAAAGAATCTAGTATTCCATGACAAGAGCAAACACATAGATACCCGTTATCACTACATAAGAGAGTGCATTGCAAGAATGGATGTGCAAGTGGAATACGTGAAGTCACAAGACCAAGTCGCTGACATATTCACCAAACCACTCAGGCAAGAAGACTTTGTCAAATTGAGGAACATAATTGGCATCACAAGACAAGATTAAGAGGGGATGTTGAATTGTAATCTTGTCTTGGCCCAAAGATAATGGATCCAGCCCATGCACAAAGAAAGATCCATGCACATGCTAGAGAATTCTAGCAAAGTTCAAGTTGGTGGAAGAGTTTAGAAGAATGGTGAGGATTCCACCAACATACAAGATTAATGTAGATAATTCTAGCTTATGAAGGTAGTGGAATTATCTAGATATCTTTAGCATGATGCTTCCATGCTTCTCCAAGGTTCCATCCATGCCTATAAAAGGAGAATGCATCCACACCATTTGCAACAACCAAGAGAGCAAGTAGTGAGAAGTGAGAAGAATCAACAAAGCTTCTAAGAGTGTTTGAGTGTTTCCTCTTGTACTAGTTTGTGAGTGAATAAAAAATTTTGTGTAAAAACTTTGAGTGTTCTTTCTTTCTCTTGCCTATCAATTCTGCTGCATTACATTCTTCTTTGTGAGATAAACGTCTCCAAAGTAGAGAAGTCTTTTTAAGCCCCAACAATTATAACTCTCGTGGTGCATATACTATTAGTAGTGGCTATCTGGTGGCTAGGGAGGTGGTGCAATCTCCCTTGGCGGGTGCATCTATGTCGGAAGGGAGCAATGCTTTTTCACCCCTCTGGAAGTCCATGTGGAGGGCTAAGATTCCCCCTAAGGTAAAAAAATTTATGTGGAAAATTAGTCATGACATTATTCCAACTAAAGTTAATCTTGCTAGGAAGGTGGTGAATCTTGATTTAGAGTGTGGGGTATGTTCGGGGCATCCTGAAATTGATGGGCATGTGTTTCGAGAGTGTGGGTGAGGTCTCCGTTGGGGGCTGGTATATTACCGGAATCGGGTGTGTTAATGTGGGAGTGGCTTTTATCAGTAGTTAAGACTAAAAAAACTAAGTTTGATTTGGTTTGCTTGTTTCTCTGGGGTTTGTGGCAAGCTCGTAACTCCCTAGTCTGGGATGGGCAACATGGACAACCCATGGAGTTTTGTGTAGAGTGTAGTGTGCTGATATTAGGCATTTTTAGCAACCCATGTTTTGCCGAGGGTCTCCAGACCGATTCCTCAGCTCAAATGGATGACCCCCACTGATGGGTAGGTTAAAATCACTATTGATGGGGCCACACAGCTGAAGTTGTGTTCAGGAGGAGTGGATGTGATGTTGAGGGAAGGGATGGGGCAGTTTATAGTAGCGGGAGCTTGGAGGAAATAGCGTATTGGGTCAGCTTTTCAAGTGGAATTTGAGGCGGTCTTGGAAGGGCTTCGGTCGGCGAGGAGGCTGCAGATTAATCGGGTTATTGTGGAGAGTGACTCCACGCTTGCTATCGCTATTATCAATAACCACTCTCAGGATTTGTCAATCCAAAAAGTTATATAACTAGGAAGATTATAAATGTCATTCACGATGAGAATTTATTGGCACTCTAAACATCTAACTGTACACTCCAAACGTTTTTATATTTAAAAAGAAGAATACTCTTAGGAAGAGTGCACAATTAGATTTTTGAAGCACAATTAGATTTTCAGAATACCATTAAGTTCCCTTCATGATTATTGCAAATGCATTTGTAAAGGGCTTATTCCAAAAGAGAGAGTGGAATTATTGCAAACACATCTCACATGAGTGTCAACGTTTGTATAATGCTTCTAAAAATCATTTCTCATTCCCTCTATTTAAATTTTGTCGCATTCTTTACTAGTTCGGTCTCAATATTTTACAAATAGAAAATTTCTCACCCAAACATTGTTTTACTATTTTAAAAAAGGCCTAATCGGATAAATGGTCCCCGTGGTCATAAGGTATTCGGATGATAGCCCCTGTGGTAAAAAAAATTCAGATTTAAACCCCTGTGGTCACAGTCTGTTAGGATTTAAACCCCTATGGTCTAAGTATGTTAGGATTTATGCCCTTCTGTCATTCCTCCATTAGGTTTAGGTTGGCCAAATCGGATAAATGGTCCCTGTGGTCATAAGGAATTTGGAAGATAGCCCATGTGGTAGAAAAAATTCGGATTTAAATAATTTTTAATTCATTTCTTCTTTTTTTTTAAATAAATTTTTTAAAAATATGTAAATTAATTATTTAAATAAAAGATATATATCTATAAATCTAAAGTGAGCACCCTAAAATGGTGAAACATTCAAAACACCATAAATTGTCCTTTAAGAATTTCATAAATTACAATTGAACCAAAAGAAGCTAAAGTATTTAACCATATTTTTATTTTGAATGAATTTAATATTTAAAATTATAGAAAGAAAAAAAAACAAAACCTCCCACATTAGTGGGTGGTTTCACGTTTTTAATTCATTTCTTTTTTTTAAATATTTAAAAAAAAATATGTAAATTAATTATTTAAATAAAAGATATATAAAAATGTCAATTGCCACACGCGTATGCGTGTGGCAAGAGGCTAGTAAAGAATTAATTAATCGGTTGGATATTCGGGAGTCAAAAACTCGTTAATTTTATAAAGGCATTTTGAATTATTTGATTTATTATATCTTGAATTTTAATGAATTATGTGATTTATTAGCTCCACCTCATTCTGTCGTGTCTCCTCAGAGAAACTCTGCTCACCTGTAAGCTTAGCGGAGAAATGACAGAACCTCTAGTTTTGGGCATAAATCCTAACAAACTTAGACCACATGGGTTTAAATCTGAATTTTTTTTACCACAGGGACTATCTTCCGAATACCTTATGACCACATGGACCATTTATCCGATTTTGCCAACCTAAACCTAATGGAGGAATGACAGAAGGGCATAAATCTTAACAGGCTTAGACCACATGGATTTAAATCCTAACAGACTGTGACCACAGGGGTTTAAATCCGAATTTTTTTACTACAGGGGCTATCATCCGAATACCTTATGACCACGGAGACCATTTATCCGATTAGGCCTTTAAAAAATAGTGCCAAACTTGTCTTCAACTTGTGGGGCTCGTTGTTGCCGTAATCACCAAATTGGCCATTTGTTATGCTCCATTTTTCAAGTGATATTTAAAATAAGAACGATTCTTGCCGACACAAACATGAATGATTAGCAACACAACACTTCTAGAATACTACTTCTGGTTTGTTTGCATTGGCCACAAAACCTAGATTACTCCAATACAATAAACGTTTGGTTTTAATTAACAAAAGATTATAATATTGATTAACACCAATAAAACAAATGCATGGCCACACAAATACATTTAAGACTGAGCAATTTTTCATTTAAATTGCACAGAATCACACTGCCTTTCATTCACCATTATTTTTTAAGAAAACTAATGAAAAAAATTTGAAAACTTTGTGTTTTTTAAATAAGGACAAAATAAATGGTAAAGTGAATGGTACCATGATTGACTTTTTAGTTTAAAAATGTGGTTTTTTGTTAAAGTGAACAACACCTAGAGATTTCCGTTAAAGTTCTCTTATTTTTGTAGCCTTTCATTTCTCAATGAGAAAACTAGCTAGTCAACACAAGTACTTTAGTTTACAATTATGAATCTTCATTTAAAGAAACTATTATTGAAACTCTATACATTTAATTAGATCTAGTTGTGTACCGTACTCCTGATAAGAGTATTTTTCTACTAAATATAAAAAGTTCAGAATACATAATTAAATTTATAGACTGTCAATAACAAATTATTTTTGTAATACTTCAATTACACAATGCTGCTGACCTTTTCTTGTTTAGCCGTGGTGTTTTCATCAAGCTCAAGAAACTTGTTCACCCACTCCAACCCATAAGAACCTTCGGCAGAGAAGTCAAAGAACTCATTCACATCAAAGTTCGTATCAGCGCAATCGTCTGATGCTTTATGGGAAGGTTTAGTAGCAGTAGCAGTAGCAGACTTCGTCGTCGTGTCTTGGGCTGTTGAAGTCTGCGGTTTTTTCTCCTTCTGACTCATTTTTTTGCTCAAATGAGAATTCCAGTAGTTCTTTATTTCATTGTCTGTTCGGCCTGGAAGTCTCCCGGCAATCAAGGACCACCTATACATTACCAACTTATGGTAAAAAACTTTCTCATCTGACATGTTATGCTATTAGATTGTCAATATATATGGGATCGTCGTCTAATTATTCATTCAAATGTGCGGTCTAGATTGACATTCAGACAAGAAAATGTTGATAATGGTGACTACATTAAATTAATTACCTGTTTCCTAGTAGTTTATGAAGTCTAATTATCAAGTCCTCTTCATCATCAGAAATGTTGCCTCTCTTAATATTGGGTCTCAAATAGTTCAACCATCTCAACCTGCAACTCTTCCCGCAACGATTCAAACCTGCAGGAGCAGTAACAACAAGAGATTAACCCTATTGTTTGGGCTCAAAATTAACGTGGATTAGTTAACTAACTAACCTGCTATTGAAGCAACTGTCTTCCACCTCTTTGCACCATGAATTTCAGTATATTCTGCAAGTTTTCTATCTTCCTCCGCTGTCCATGCTCCTTTGTTCATAACCCTTTTTGCTGACCCATCGTTCTTTCGAGCCATGATGTACGTACGTAGGGGAGAGAGAGAGAGAGAGAGAGAGAGAGAGAGAGAGAGAGAGAGAGAGAGAGAGAGAGAGAAATTTGGTGTTAGATGTATCAGATATTAGCAGGAGAGACTGATTGTTGGCTATCAACAACTTCTGGGGGTTTATATCCTGCTGGTTGGTACGGTTTTCTGAGAAGAAAATTGGAGGGTCAATGAGTACTCCATCAATCTAGCTACCCTTCCAAGAGAGAGAGAAGTTCCAAGTCCCAAAAACTCACAACTACCAGTTAGGAGTCAGAAGATTTTGTGAGAGTGAGGAGTAGAATATGAATTCTTTTATATTTATCTCTTTGTCCTTCGAGACACGTTTGTCTTTATTTTTCACTTGTACAGTTGTCTGATATCATGAATATATATTGTTTGTTATCCTTGAATATCTAAAGAAAATATGCTTTCCCTTAAAAACCAGTACGTTCCAGTCTTTCAGTGCCACCAAATTATATGTTATACAATACAACAACAGAAACTCCCAAAATTGAAAATTTTCATGAATTCTCTATACCATCTTATAGTTTAACATAAATTTTTGTGTCAATATTATAAAACATTAGCCTAAAACATGAGGTGACAGAGAGTACTCAATAAAAACTCTCACTTTGAGAGTCTCCTTAACATTTATCACACAACAATTATATATATATTGTCACATATCATGTATATATGGAGTGTAAGAATAATATATATTATCACATATCATGTGTATATGGAGTGCAAAAATGATCTAACGCGCATAAGCCGATAAAAATAAAATTATAATTCAGTTAATTAGTAAGCTTATCCTCTATATCATAATTTCAATGTTCAACTAACAATAAATTTTAATTCAACAATAATCATGTATTTTATGAAAATAGTGACCGCTATTTATATTTTTTATTAGAAATTTAAAATCTATATAGAATATTAAAATAGTCTTTTTCTTTATCTACTATATATATGGTGGAAATTAAATATTATTCTGCCTGTAAATGTCATAGGGCCTATTGAAGACCTTGGGAAGAGGGGGGGTTGGCGTGGGGCACATGGTCTCCTTCAATTGTGCTTGAGGCTCTCTTTACTAGAACGAAGGGTTTAAATTGCAATTTATTTATTGTGTCCATGTGCTATATATTTACTCATACTAAATACATGGGTAAAACAAGTTTTATATTGTCTGTGATATTATATTTGATTGTCATGTGAATTTGTAAACAAAATGGTCAGAAAACTTGATTGATATGTGAAATTGTGAACCACGGTATATTAAACCCTATACTCTTTTTCCACTAGATAAACTTGTGGAAAGGCAGAGTGTTGTCTTGATACCAAGGTTCTAGAATACGCTAGGCGTTAATCAGGTGATGGGCTAGGCTTCTAGGCTGCTAGGCGAGGTCTAGGCGGATTTAAGTAAATTTATTGTACATCGTATAAATGAGTGCCTATTTATACTTTAAAAATACATAATTATATTGAAATACATAAATTGCATAGTAAAATGACATACAAATTAAGTATTATAACATATTGAAAATATGGAGAACAAGTATATAATGAGTGTTCATCAAAGTATTCGACAAGCCTTTTACAATTTATTGAAAAAAAATAAAATGTAAAATGAAAGTTATCAATTTTCTGTCTAAACGAGAGTCATGATCTAGGCGGGTGCCCAGGCAAGCACCTAGGTGGGCTAGGCGGACGCCTAAGGAGGTTTAGTCACCTTTTCTTGATTTTCAAATATCTAAGCATTAACTGGAGCTGTGACCAGCCGCCTAGCGACTATGCATAAATTTTTAGAACGGTGCTTGATACGCATGCAGGCCTTGGGCCCTTGTTGTATTCAATCATTAGTTTAAGCCTCTTTGGGGTCAAAACGGAACAAGAATGTTAATTTTGGAGTCCAAAGATCACAGATTAACTGAAGGTGTTTCTAATTGCATCACCGTTACATGGTTCTACTAATTAATCGAAATGATGGTGCTACTAATTAATCGAAGGTGTTAATTCGCAGGAAGTAGCCATTTCAACGGTCGTCCTCCTTAGATATACGGGTGTTAAATATCTTGCCCCGACCATTCCGTTCTGATAATAAACTAATTTGAGCCTTAGTCTGGGTTCATAGTTCCAATAAAAGACCAAAACATTTTTTTTCAACACAACATAGCAAAAATCCTCAATTCTTTTTTCCCTTTTCTATATGCCTTTTTCTTTGTTTTCAACAAGAATTCTCCCCCACACTTTTTTCTTCACGAGTGAAGAGTGAAATTTAACTAATTGAGATTTAGTTAAATCTCAACCATTCACACGTGAAAAAAAAATGTGCGGGTAAGTAAAGCTCTGTTTACACCATCCTTTGTTCTATCCCCTAATCTACACCCTTTGGTACATTCCGAAAGCTTTTTTCAATATACTATATACAGCAGACAAAAACAAAACCATTACAACCTTCTTTGACGCCAACATCCTCAGATTCACCCTCAATCCATGTTTCCTCATTAGCTTCACCATTGCCACTCCCAACATCACAAGCCAAGAACCTACTGCCCCCTTCACCGCCTTCATCGTATCCATCGGTCCAAAGACATTGCCCAAAACATTGCTCGACACTTCCACATATGTAGGGTCTGCTTGGCTGCTCTCTGACTGGTTTAGTCCAAGACGCTCATTTATCCAACTGGAAAACTCAACAAGCAATCTCGCGAGCCAAGCAACCTCATTGTTGGAGATGGGGCGCTTCATCCAGTCACCCCTGTATTTGACATCATCCGAAGTGCGGTTGCCCACTCTCCTGGGCTTGAATATTGCATCACGGGGTTGTGGAGGCTGTTTTGGTTCAGGAGAAAATGACAGTACCTTTACAGTATGCCCACCAAATAGACAGCTCACCTGAGCTTTCAAAGAGTCTACGCACTGAAGGTTGCGCGTACCATTATCACCGGAAATAGCTAGCAACTCAGCTTCTGCACGTAATATGAACAACTGCAATCACAAAATCGCAAACATTGGATGAGATCTTGTCATGTAAACAGATGTTTAGTAAACATACACAAATAGAAAACAATAATAATAATAATAATTAATACCTGAAGCAACTGTTGCCCGCCATCTTCTCCATCACTGAACAATCGTAAATCTTTGTTCCAATTCTCATGCAAGAAAGACCCATCTGCATCACTCTCAGATAAGCCATCCTCCCAGTCCTGGGATACCAATAGATCACACAAAGAAAACCGGTCAAACACTGATTCAATCAGTTCGGCAATCAAAATTCTAATGCAAAATATTAGAGGAGAGAGAAGTAATCCTACCTGCAGCTGTTCGCGAATCGGAGTAACAATTCTATATAAGCTATTAAGCATCGATTTTCCTGATCCTGCTTGTTTGGAATGAAAAGCAGTATCCACCATCTTTAATAGGTCCATCAGCTCTTTGGATGATGTCAATATAGTTAGGATCTATACAGAAATGAGGAATAATCAGAAACAAACAAAGCGAAAAAAGTCTTCATATTTATTTCTGACAGACAAAAGATGAGTAATGCATAGGAAGTCGACCAAGGATATGTATGACTTATCATCACATTATTCTCAATTAAGTTCTAACATATAGCACTAGTTTTCTGTAAACATGTTGCTGATATAACCAAAATTTCCCTCTTAATGAAGTTTTAATATCCCAAACTTCGAAATAATGAACATTGTATGATCTTCAATTCTCAAGAATCACAAATCTATTTGTATGAGGAATGCATCTTGACAGGTCAAAGCTCAATAAAACCTTAATAAAAGCATCAGATATTCATCCACCCCAGCGGTGGAAACATAATTCTGTAATGAATTTATAGTTATTGAGCTTTTCTTGCAACTAATAACAACCGCCATATCTAATGCAATCAGACAGTTTAAATTATAAAATGAGCTCATCAATAAGTCTCTGGAATCATCATCACCAGGAGAAGAAACTATATCTCACAAAGGTACCTAAATTAGAAAGAGAAATGGTTAAGAATCTGACCTTCAATACCATCTGGACAATTATTTCGGGATCAGTATGAAGAAACTTGTGCGCAAACCCAATGAAATGCATAACCAAGGAACTGTAGTACAAGTAGCTGGCCAGCACGTAACCCTGCCAAGAAGGTGTATAACTATGGTTTTGAGGCTGCAGGTTATCCTTTCTCCCATTCTTAGTTGATCCGTCAACAACAGCATCAAGCTCTGAAAAGTCATCCAAACTGATATCCCAAGGTTCAATATAGGTAATCCAAACCGAAAACACCTCTGATATATTTTTAATCGAAACCCCCACTGGACAAAATAAGAATGTCCTCAATATAAACCGGTACAGCGGCCTCTGTATCAACAAGTTCCAAGATCCTGTACATGGTGAAACTGACATCACATCCCTCAACTTCAAGGCATCAAATGAACCCCTCCGCCTCGGACTGCCACAATGTTCCACATTGTCATTACCATTTCTATGCACGACCAAACCCACATTCAAGTATTTGACAAACAACTTCACCACCTCTCCTAACATGGGGGTTGGAGGGGTCTCACCCAAAACTGACCGGAATGGGAACGAGACCCCAAATGACTTACACAGATTAACAGGTAGTGGTGAAAAATCATTATCAACCAACCAAAAATTCACCAAAGCATTAACAAAAACCTCTGCCTGAGCTATAACCGAGGTATCATATCCCGAAGAGTAATGCAAAAGCGAACTTCGGTATGGAAGGTGTTGATTCAAATCAGTTGCACCAACAAAAGCACGAAGATATGCATATAAAAGCCTAATATACAAGTTGCATTCAATTTTAACCTCCGGCCCACGCCTAGTGCTTGAAAACCCTGAAATTGATGAAACCCAATTCTCAAATTTAAACCTTCTGTTTCTTTTTATCGAAACAACATCACAATTCTCACTATTTCCTCGACAAACGGGGTAATAAGCGAACCAAAACATGTAATATTCAAAGACATTGAGCTGAACTTGATAGAAATTAGGTTTGATTGAGTCTTCTTTAACCCTATTTTTGAAAATTGGGGATAAATCGGATAATACCCGGCTACCATTTTCCGAGGAAAGCATGAACCGGACCCATTCCGGCAACCGTTCAATAGGGAACACGTATTTGACGAGGGAGAGGCGATCAACGGCGGAGATTGCGTTGAAGAGGAGGCTACTGGGCGCGAGGAGGGCGAAGAGCCTGTTGGCTAAATCTATGTCGTTGGATGCGAGGACGGTGTCAATCCAACCGTTGGGTGAGGCGGAGGCGGCGGAGGGCGAGGGTTGTTGCTGTGAAGCTGGTTGTGGCGGAGGCGGGGGTGATGACGTTGCATCGTCGAAGCCGAAGAGCTTGCAGATGAGGGTTGGGAAGGTGAGGGAGAAGAAGTGGCGGGACTGGTCGGGTGAGAGGGAGTGCAGGAAAGACTCGATGGAGGCGCAAGTGGAGGAGATCTGGTGCGGGGCGGAGGAAGCGAGGATGGTGCAGGCGAGGTCTTGGGATTTGGAATGGGAATTGAGGGCGTACGAGTGCGGGAGCATGGTAAGGATTGTAGGGGCCGATTGTGTAGAGAGAGAGAGAGAGAGAGAGAGAGAGCGTGATGCTTTGAAGGGTTTGGCTTCCTTCAATGGCCGCTAGGGTTTTTGCAGGGGAAGAGAGAGAGAGAGAGAGAGAGAGAGGTAGGTTTTGATAGTTTTCAAATGAGAGGTGAAGCGGTGGCGCATTTTTATGGGGGGATTGGAGGGAGGGGGGCACGTGGCGCTAAATTAAGAGTCTAAGAGTGTGACGTGGACGTGGTTGCGGGGTCCACTTAAATGCTTCGGTTCGTTACGAAGGGTTTTGTTTTTTCTTTCTTTTATGGAAAGAAAATTTGTTTGGATCGGAAGGGGCGGGAAAGCTGTGTTGATGTGGACGTGAGATGCCAATCGTTGGATGGTCCCAAATTTCAAAATATTTTTTTTTCTCTTTTATCTTTTGTTCTAGGGAAGTCTAATTTGTAATCTTCGGTGCAGGTCGGCATATCACTGTAGCCGTCGGATGTCATCCAAGGGTTGAGAATTCTAATCGGTTGACCGGTTGTAGACTTCCTTTTTCTTTCTTTTTTTTGTAAACTGGGGGTGAATATCCCAAAAATACTAAACCCTATCTTAAAAATATAAATTAGGCTGGTGGTAGCAGCCCCAAAACTATTATTAGACGAAAGATCACCAATTTAAAAAAGGAAAACTAACGAAAAGTTAAAAAAAAAACTTAATTTTAATGAAAAAAGACAAGTAAATGTGTAATGAATAGTATTTGGAAAAAACAAAAATTTGGTTTTTCGTTAAAAATGATTAGTATCCGGAGTTTTCGTTAAAACTTCCATTTAAAAATGAGGTTTTTCAAGAAAATAAAACTCAGGCATATTGCAGTCATATTAGATTAGAAATGTGATTGTGTAAATGACACACCCCGACCGGAATCGAAGCATGCTGGCCGTCACGTAAGGGTAACGTAGTCATGTGCACAGTGCGGAAGCAATAAAGATAAGAGTTATACGAATAAATAAAAACCGAAAGCTACTAAAGTGTACAAAATAACCGGAAATGCTAAGAGTGAAATACAAGTGTAAATACACCTAATCAGAGCGTAGAAAATCTAGGTGCAGTCCAATAGAACAAGTACTAGTCATACAGTACCATAAGTTGTCCTACAATTATTTTAATATGTCAAAACCGCCTGAATCCTTGTACGTCACCAACAGCAGCCTACCTAAAACCTAGAGGGGCACAAAACAGAAAACGTGAGTGGGCAAAAACAAATGTTTTACAAAACTATTTCATTTCTCAACAGTTCTAACCCCTCGCCGTAAAACATGTATAATTTTTCTCAGAAATAGAATATAAACATATGCATAAATGTATATATAATTATGCCTCACATAATCATATTCATAAGTATGTCATGCCAAGATATAAACGGAATAAGTAATTCAGGTGAGAATAAATTCATGGAAGATGACATATTAGCCGGAACCTCTGCATAAGTCTGTACGGCTAAATTCATAGTTCATTAGTCAATATAGCCGGAGTCACTACTATGACCTATACGGCACAAAACTGCACATAAATCGGAACTACTAAAAAGGTTTGTACGACGAGACTAGGTGTAATATAATTATGCTCAATACTACTCTCTCATGATAGTTAGGCGATAAGTCGCTAGTCACTTACGAGTCAGAACGACCTATGATGGTCTGTATGACAAGACTGTGTACCTAAATTGGATCCAATTTGAGCATATGGTGCAGGAGGTGACATTATATATAAGCATGTGCCATATCTCTGGCTAAATCATAATCACCCTAGGTGCAGGTTTATGAGCTCAATGTTTCTCAATCACATATCACATCATCGATGATTCATATAACCAAACATAACTCACCTGGTACTTACCTGAGCGTCCACAGCACCACAATTATATATTATGTATCATATACTATATCAAATACAAAATATAAATCTCTATGCATGACATTCAAGGCATACTTTCATTTTGTTGATGCACAAAATCAGCGAGGACTTTGGTACAACAGAAAGTGTCAGGTTCGTGACCTTCGCTTGGTTGCTTCGATCACTAGTGAAGATAAGTACGTAAATGAATAGGGACAGGGAAGCAAACAAAAGATGTACGTGGTTCACCCAGATTGGCTATGTCCACGGAGTAGAGGAGTTCTCATTAATTGTGAAGGGTTTACACAAATACATAGGTTCAAGCTCTCCTTTTGTGAGTTCTAATGAATAGTTTAGTACAAAATGACATTAGAGATTATTGTGGGAGAATGATCCCTATTTATAGAAGAGAGTTTCTAGTTTTGTTCTGACATTGACACGTGTCGTGTTGTGATTGGCTTCTGATGTTGACACGTGTCGCGCTATGATTGGTTTTTGATGTCGACACGTGTCGTATTGTGATTGGCCTCCTGGTTGAAGGGAAGCTCTTTTGGGTCCTTAACGGTATAACGTTGACCGGTGCTCAGTAGTTTCGGGATTGGTCAAGTATGGTACAAACAGTGCTTCCCTAAGTTCCCGAGTGAAGGAAGCTCCTCGGTTGGGGACTTGCAAGATCCAAGCCACTGAGTAATCACTAAACTTCTAAGTACTGAAGTGTGGTATCATTTTCACGTGCCTTATCTGTCTCATATGTAGATATGGCATCTTCTCTTGAAGTACTTTTCCTCCATCCAGGGGTGGTATCTTTAACCGATGAAGATGCACAAGGTAATGTATCAATTTCACTTGAAGCTTACTTGTAGTTTCGGGCTTGGTCAAGTACGATACAAACCCTATAGTAGGAGTCCCCCAAGTCGCCGAGCTAGGAGATTTGTCGAAGGAGGTAACAGACAAGGTAAGCAATCAGACTTCCAAGTAAGCAACCTGGATCGGAGGTTCGACCTCGGCTTCCTGTTGATTGTTCTCCTTCTCATTGTGTCGTAAATAGCACCAAGGATAAGGAGAAGCAAATGGAGAAGAGATGATATGAAATACTTTTGCTTTTGAAGAAGTAACTTTCCACAAGCTTATTCTTGAACTAGGCTGGAGGCTTTTCTGGTTCCCTCCAGAGTATAAGGCCGACTCAAGAATTTGAGGGTCAAAACAAGTCCATCAAATCTAGAGTACGTTCGACCTTGATGATATGGGATACTTTTGCTGTTGACAGAATAGTGAATGTGGTATGGAAAGGTGTCGTGATGTAGTGATCTGTTTCAGCTCACCGTTGAACTTTCTGCTTCAATCTTTTGCATGGCAGAAGTGGTGTGCAACCTTTGCATTTAAATGGTCCTTCAGAACATTCCTTCATAGTGACTCATCTACGCTTGGCAGATTCAGTGTAAAGAGCCAATATCTGATAAACTATCATGAGGTATTTGCCGGAGGAATTCATAACCTTGACAGCAATTGAGGATGAGTACTCGAGAGCAATGCTAAGTAAGCAACCAGGCAAAGGTCCCAGGCAGTCAGTTCCAGATTGGAGGTTTAATTTCAGGTTCCGACTGACTGCTCTCTTTTTCCTTGTCCTGCAGGTGTAGACAAGGACAAAGACAAGAACTGGGAAAAAGCATGATATGAGATACTCTTGCTTCCGAGCCTGATGATATGAGATACTCTTATTCTTGGTGTGGCTTATTTGCTGAGGTATTATCGGGGGGGAAATAAAGCTGAGTATTTCGAGAGGTTATGTTGAGGGTGCCTTCTCGAATGCGAGAAAGGGTTGATCATTTTTGCAGGTTTGCCTGTCCGTTGAGGAGGGAGGTCGACATATATAGGAATTTCTCAATAACAAGTGGTAATGTTATTCCTTTACCCCACAGCAATGTAGTGGGAGCTGCCAGCTTCACGTATTTTAACTTTGTCAGAGCATTTTGAAAAAATGGTATGTGGTATCTGGAAAGCTGATGTTGCGTGTGAAGATTACAGACAAGCTTTATCTAAGGAAATCCGGCTTTCGAAGTTCTGAGAGCTGTGCCTCTTCGGTTTTCGAACAAGCAACCCCGTCAGGAATCTGGCTCTCGAGATTCGAAAAGCGGTGCCGCTTCGGCTTTTAAGAAAGTAATTATGTTGGGAGTCTTTTCTCGAATGTGAGTCAAGGTTAGACGTTCTTGCCAGTCTGTCTTGCCACGGAACACGGAGGTCGACACACATAGGGACTTTCCAGTTGTCAAGCAGTGGTGATGTTCCTTTACCCTTGTGGGTAATAGTAGGGTAGCTGGAACTTCGAAATTCTCGTGCCTAAACTTTGTCAGAGATCTTTGGCAAAGTTAAATGTGGTACCTGAGGAATTGATGTTGCGTGTAGAGAGTGGTGATTGAACAGTAAGATTCACGTGATTTCTACTTCACCAGAAATTTTCGACAGATTGCCCGTAATTTCCGCAAAGCTGATTGTGCATGTGACAGGTGCTGACGAGGTTGAAAAAGCAGGTGCCTCTTCGATTTTTGAGATCGGCCCTCGTGGTCTCTGAGTGGCCCAGCTTTTGAGAAAGCAAGCGCCTCTTTGATTTCTGAAGCTCCGTCGAGTGCAGATTTTTATAGAAGCTGGCATTAAGTTCCACAGCACACTTGAATCTCCACCAGCAAAAGCTCCCTTCTTGCACTTCTAAGATCTTGATTTGTCTGACCTCTTCTCTCTTCAACACCTTTGAAAATGTCTGGCCCCTCCGACTGTCGTTTTGACTTGAACCTTGAAGAAGAGGCAGCCATGCCTTCTCCAGACAACATATGGCGCCCATCCTTCATATCCCCTACTGGTCCTCTTACCGTTGGGGATTCTGTGATGAAGAATCATATGACCGCTGCGGTGGTGGCCAAGAACCTTTTCACTCCCAAAGATAACAGACTACTTTCCAAACGGTCTGATGAGTTGACTGTTAAGGATTCTCTGGCTCTTAGTGTTTAGTGTGCAGCTTCTGTGTCTAATATGGCCCAACGCCTATTTGCTAGAACCCGCCAAGTTGAATCATTGGCTGCTGAAGTGATAAGTCTCAAATAGGAGATTAGAGGGCTCAAGCATGAGAATAAACAGTTGCACAGGCTCGCGCATGACTATGCTACAAACATGAAAAGGAAGCTTGACCAGATGCAGGAATCTGATGGTCAGGCTTTACTTGATCATAAAAGGTTTGTGGGTTTGTTCCAAAGGCATTTATTGCCTTCGTCTTCTGGGGCTGTACCGTATAATGAAGCTCCAAATGATCAACCTCTAATGCCTCCTCCTTCTGGGGTTCTGTCCAGTACTGAGGCTCCGGATAACCACCCTCTGATGCTTTCTCTTTCTGGGGCTCTACCGACTGTTGAAACTTCACCTAAGCAACCTTTGTGAAGGCTCCCTTTTGTTTGTTCATTTTGACTCATGTATATGTACATATTTGTGGCTTATCGGAAATATTAATAAATAAGCTTTGCTTCATTTCAACATATTATGTTAAATACACCAAAGCCTTCTTCAGAAAGTTCTTTGAATTTTTTCTTTTGTTGAAACTTGTATTGTTGAAGCTTTGTGAGTGAAGCATGTAGTTTGAGGTAGTGTTCCCTTAATTTCCCGAGTGAGGAAAACTTCTCGGTTGGAGACTTGAAAAATTCAAGTCACTGAGTGGTTGTGAGACTTCCGAGTATCAAGGTGCAGTAGCATATGGTAGGAGTCCCCCAAGTCTTCAGGCGAGGAGAGTTGCCGAATAAGGTGTCTTGTTTGTTACTAATTTGTCAAAGTAACGAAGCCTTGTTTTGATGTCACACCTTCGCATATGCCTTATCTAAAAATATTTCCAACTTTTGTGTGTTTGATGCTGCATGCTACTGACTAGACAAGATCAAGTGCAATTAGTAGCTTTTCTCTCTTTTTGATGAGTACCTGTGTCCTACCCAGCTCCCTTTTTTGTGTTATTCTTCTTTTTCATCTTTTCTTTGGTGTATGGGAGGTTTTTTTGGTGGAATTGCTTTTCGTTTCCACTAATCAGCCTGAGTCGATGCAATATAACACCATTCTCTATAGCTCATATCGCAAAGTCGTCTTCATGAAAGTTGTTCCTTATCTTTTGAACTACAACATATCCAAATTTGAGATCCATCGGAGTAGTACAACTCCAGAAATTCAGGTATGATGAGTAACTGTTCATCCTGTTAACCCGTCAGACTTGTTGTGAGCTTCGAAACTCCATTTTTTCTTGTTCAGCTCAACATACTTTCTTCATCAAAGTTGTTCCTTACCTTGTCAGCTACAACATATCCAAATTTGAGATCCATCGGAGCAGTACAAATCCAGAAATTCAGGTATGATGAGTAACTGTTCATCATTTTTCTGTCAACCTGTCAGACTTGTTGTGAGCTTCGAAACTCCATGTTTTCTTGTTCAGCTCAACATACTTTCTTCATCGAAGTTGTTCCTCACCTTGTCAGCTACAACATATCCAAATTTGAGATCCATCGGAGAAGTACAAATCCAGAAATTCAGGTATGATGAGTAACTGTTCATCATTTTTCTGTCAACCTGTCAGACTTGTTGTGAGCTTCGAAACTCCATTTTCTCTTGTTCAGATCAACATACGTTCTTCATCGAAGTTGTTCCTTATCGTCTCTTTCATGACATATCAAAAATTCAGAATGAACTAACGGTTAAATATTTCCAGATCTTCGAAACATCACAGCAGCTTTTAAATTTGCAGGAATCCGACTGTCGTGTTTGGAGCCTCAACACTTTAATTTCCGTCGCTCAAACAGAAATGATTCCTTCTTGAAAGTTGTTCATCTGCTCAAGAACTATAGGGTGTCCAAAATTCAGCTCCACTGGAGAAGAGCAAAGGTTGCAGAAATTTGATAGATGAAAGGAGGCAGAAGAGGAAGAGAGGGAAAGAGGTTGCTTGGGTTGGATTTCTAGTTAAACTTGGGATTTTGGCTTGTTGTTTGATTTATTATAATATGTTTGGAAACATATACATAATTGCTTGTTTGTTTATGACAGGGATGTTGTGGGTGTAGAACAAAACAAATGTTTGCGTTGACCCGTGTTTTTGTACAGGTTCAAGGGAATCTTGGTTTTGTGAACAAAATTTGTTTATTTGTCACAAGGTTTTGTGTTTGGAAAATAGTTTAATAGGTAAGGTTTATTGACTATAGATTTTTGCTTGGGTATATAGCGTGACTAGTTGAAGCTATTTTTAGGATACAAAACTTGAATTAGCTTCGCACTATCTTGATAAAGAGTGTGCGAAGCTTTTATATGTTTTGGTGTTGAAATTTTGTATTGTAGGTGAAGCATTGGAGTTGAAGCTTGATAGGTGAAGCTTTATAGGTGAAGCTTTGGTGTTGAAGCTTTATAGGTGAAGCTTTATAGGTGAAGCTTTGGTGTTGAAACTTTATAGGTGAAGCTTTGGGATTGAAGCTTGATAGGTGAAGCTTTGGTGTTGAAGCTTTATAGGTGAAGCTTTGGGGTTGAAGCTTTATAGGTGAAGCTTTGGTGTTGAAGCTTTATAGGTGAAGCTTTTGTTGGCACCATAAATTGATTTTGCTTCACACTATCTTGATGAAGATAGCGCGAGGCTTTTGAGATTGATATTTGTCCTCCATTGATGAAGCTTTTGTTGGCACCATAAATTGATTGTGCTTCGCACTATCTTGATGAAGATAGTGCGAAGTTTTTTTAGATTGGTAGTTGAATCCCATTGATGAAGCTACTGTGTTCCCTCTTCGGATTTTTTTTTTTAATTTTTTTTTTTTGATTTTTTTTTTGAAGGGGGGAACTGAAATATTTGAAATTGGAAACTCCCTAGTGTTAGAAGTTTGAAGATTTTCCATGTGGGGCTTTCTAATGGTTTGAATTTGAATTTTGAATGTCAATAGCCATGTTGAACTATATATAAGAAGGATAAGTTTCCATTCTTTACCTTACCTTCATTTGCTCATCTTGTAGTGATTTTTGAAGACAGAGTGTTCTTTACTTGAGAGGGATTCTGGCATTGCTGTGCTGCACCATCTTCAGGTTGGTAGTCTTCTCCACTAGATCGGATGTTATCATTCTTGTTGAATTATTTGAGTGTTCATGTATTTTGTTAAGAACATAATGAACTGGTTGAGCTTTCCTTCATGCCCTATGAGCTTCCTTATGTTTTGATCCTTCATGTAGTGATAGAGTTTGTTTTTGTTTGTTGTAGATGTCGGAGTCTGGAAGTCTTAGTGATGAGGGCTCCCCTAGCTCTAGCTCTAGGTTTGAGCCTGCCATGTCAGGGTCTTCATGGCCTTTGTTAGAGTCTGGTACGAAAGAAACGTTGGATGATCCTTACAATTGTCAAACCTTAGCCAATATTGGTTCTTCCTCCATGCTAGTAGGTGAAGGGGTTGTTTGTGACGCCATACCCATATTTCGTTTTGATCCTCACAATTGTCAAACCTTAGCCAATATTGGTTCTTCCTCCATGCTAGTGGGTGAGGGGGTTGTTTGTGACGCCATACCCATATTTCGCTCTGAGTTCACAGCGGACCATTTAGAAAATAACTTGTTAGATAGCGAAAAGCAGCTTGAGGCCCTAAGGCAATCATGTAGTATCCCCCGTAATGTAGGAATACGTTTGGTGCGTTGTGAAGAATTGCCTTCTCAGCCGCCCAAGGGTCATGTTATGTTCTATACCCAGACATTAGTGACCTTGGGGGTAAATTTACCTTTGCATCCGTGGTTGCAACGGATGCTGTCTTTTATTGGTTATGCACCGGGGCAACTCAACCCTGGTTTCTGGGATACCTTGATCGGGTTTTATATTATTTGGATGGAGTGTGGATTAGGTGAGCCTTCCTTCCATCAGTGGCGCTACTGTTATAAGATGCGCCCGGTGAAAGCATGTATTGGTTATGCCGAATGTGCATGTCGGAGTGAGAGAACGTGTTGTCTTTGATAAGAGAAAGGCGTACTGCACATGGAAGAAACGTTGGTGCTTTCTTTATAATGATTGGGAGCATGCTAAGGGTGTCACGCCTGAGCGATGTGTTCCTACTCACTTCCAGACCGTAGGTTGTAATGTATCCATTTTCTCATTATTTGCTATTGTTGTGATTTTCTCTTGCTTCTAAGATTTTTCTTCATGCAGTGACACGAGGCACCATCAAACTCTCCGGACAGGAGCTAGCTGATGTAGAGAAAGTGCTGAGGGTGCCCAAAGAAGATAGACACTTGGGTAAGCTACGACCCTTGTTTCGAAAGTACGGTTTCCAGCCCTTAGTTTCCGAGTGCCAGAGACGAGCGAGTAAGTTGTATCCTCACTTGATCCTTGTTCTTCCCTTTTTTTTATATAGATATATAATGTGGTATTCCTTACTTTGATTTTCCTTGTTCAGTGGAGAATGTGGGCAAGAAAGTGGAGACTAGCACCAAGAAAATGAGAGTGCCCATGTTAGTTCCTTCAGAAGACATCCTGTTTCACAAGGAAGCCCGCAAGCACCGAGTGAGACCAATCATTAAAACTAAGTTTCGAGAAGAAGTCATCAAGGTTGCTGCCTCGAAGAAAACTGAAGCTGAAGCCATTATATGTGCTGCTGCCATAGTTGTCGGGGAAGATAGGCGATTGCTGCCTCCTCTTCCTACTATCAATCCTATCTTTCCTCCAGTTAGGGAGCACATTGGGCAGAAAGGTGATCCTAGTTCTAGCAGCGAGGGTAAAGACAAGGAAGAGGTTGGCAGTGTCCCTTGGAAGGATTTGAAGGTTGCCATGCGGCCAAAGGACTTTGGGTATATTAACAATTGCCTGGTAGGGCGTCGATTCACTTTCGATGAGCTCGGAAAGCCCTTAGCTAAAGATGAATCGGATTGCGACCGGATGTTGAAATTGTCTTCATATGTGAGTGTTACCTTGTCATTTCCTTGTTTTCTCCTCTTTATTAGCATTATTTTGGTATCGATGATCGTCTTGTCATGCAGGTCATGGCTGAGTATCACGACAGACTGCGAAAGGCTGAGCGGTGCAAGGTGAAATTGAAAGAGAATAAGCAGCGTGTGAATGATGCTAGGAAGACGAGCAAAGCTTTGGCTGAGGCCATCCAAGTCAAGGATCAACATTTTGAGAGTTTGAAGAGGCGGAATGGTGAGAACTTGAGACTCAAGGTACAGTTGGAGGCGACTAAGAAACAGTTGGCGACAACTATGCTCGAGGTTTCCAAGGTTAAAGGGGAGTTGGATAGTGCCTTGGTTGAGGTTTCTAAGCTGAAGAGTAGTATCCCGACTAAGAAGGAAGCTGCTGTGAAGGAGTTCTTGGGTTCCCCGGCCTTTCTCCATGTCCTTAGACCTCGCTGTACCCGGGAAGTTCACTTTGAAAAAAGGAAATGGATGGCTATCCTTGATCGTTATGATGATGGAAGCGTTCTTCGAAAATACCGTGAAGAAATAGATGAGCATCATCGAAAAGGTGAAACCTTCGAACTTGCAGTTTATTCTAGCAGTGCAAATGAGTCTGGCGATGAGGCTAGTGCTGATGAGCAGAGTCATCAGAAGGATGATGAGTTTGGAGATGCAGAAAATGGCGGCAGGACTCAGAATGATATGATCAGGGGTTCAACCTCAGATGAGAATGACTAGAAGTGCTTTCACTTTCTGCATGTACTCTACTTGCACTAGTTTGTTGTTTGTATGGCATGTGCCATGTTATAAGCCTGAGAGTTTTTTTTGTTTTGCATGTTTATGAGTGTTTGCATTATCAAGCAAGTGTTTGTATTATCAAGCTTCGAGTGTTTGCATTATCAAGCTTCAAGTGTTTACCCTATCATTGATGAATGTTTGGCTATGTTTGCATAGATCCTTTGTATAGTCTTGTTGACACATACTTAGATTTCATTTTGTATTGGAAACATTTGCGTTGAAGCTTCAACACTTGAGTTTTCATTGCTCAGAATGTAAAAGAGTTTAGGGCCGAGTTGGCTAAATCACCTCTTATTGAATTCATACCAAATGGTCTTTGTTACATAGGATGCCGAACGGTTGTAGTTTAACCCTTGTACAATGTGAGTCTATTTGTAATAGTACTTCAAGTGGTCAGCATTTCATGGATGGCCAAGGGTCTTGCCGTCAGAGCTTCTAAGCTTGTAGGAGCCAGGGCGGCTGATGCCGATGACCTCGAACGGTCCGTCCCAGTTAGGACTGAGTGTTCCTTCACTCGGGACCCTATCACAGAGTAATCTTTTCTTTAGTACCCAGTCTCCCACTTTGAAAGAGCGAGGTTTAACCCTTGAGTCGTAGTAGTTGGAAATGCGCTGCTTGTAGGCGACATTGCTCAGGTGAGCCTGATTTCTGTGTTCCTCGACTAGATCCAGGTTGAGGGTGAGTTGTTTGTCGTTCTCACTCTGCATGTAGTTCTGGATTCGGTATGTTGCTTGCTCAAGCTCAACCGGGACAACTGCTTCTGTACCAAAAGCAAGTGAGAATGGAGTTTCTCCTGTGGAAGTCCGATATGAAGTGCGGTATGACCAAAGAACTTGGGGTACAAATTCTGGCCAACAACCTTTAGCTTTGTCCAAGCTAGTTTTCAGAGTGCGCTTGATTATTTTGTTAACGGCCTCGACTTGTCCATTAGACTGAGGATGGGCTGGAGAGGCAAAACATAAGTTGATGTTGAACTTAGAGCAGAACATCTTGAACTTCTTGTTGTCGAACTGCCGCCCATTGTCCGTGACTATCGCATTGGGAATGCCGAATCTGCAGAGGATGTTCTTCCATACGAAGTCTTCTATTTTTGCCTTAGTAATGGTTGCCAAGGGTTCTACTTCAGCCCACTTTGTGAAGTAGTCAACTGCAACGATTGCATAGCGGACCTTGCCCTTCTCTACAGGCATTGGGCCGATCAAATCAAGTCCCCATTGGGCGAAGGGCCAAGGGCTGATCATAGGAGTGAGCGGCTCGGGAGGGGAGTGAGGGATAGTTGCGTAGCGTTGACACTTATCACATGAGCGAGATATTCTGATCGCATCTTGGTAGAGTGTTGGCCAATAGTATCCTTGGCGAAAAGTCTTGTGTGCTAGGGATTGAGACCCAGCATGATCTCCGCAGACTCCTTCATGTATTTCCCGAAGGACAATTTCCGCCTCTGCAGGTGTAAGGCATCTTAGGTATGGTAGGGTAAAACCGCGCTTGTAGAGTTGGTCATTAATGATCAGGTAGTGGGCGGACTTGTATCAAATCTGCTTAGCTTGGACTTTGTCAATTGGGAGGGTGCCATGAGAAAGGAATTTATAAATTGGGGTGATCCAACTATCTCCTTGTTGTAAATTGCACACTTCCGCGACCATGGTGCTTGGTGCTGCCAACAATTCGACATGAATTTTTCTCCCAATCTTGTCTTCCACTGCTGAGGCTAGGCGAGCCAAAGTGTCTGTATGACTATTTACCGCTCGAGGAACTTGGGTGATCTGGTAGTGGAAGTGCTTGAGCAAAAGTCGTGTTTGCGCAAGATATGCTGCCATGGAGCCATCCTTAGCATCAAAGTTGTTTGTGACTTGGTTGACAACTAATTGGGAGTCACTGAAGATATCAATTTGTTTAACCCCGAGGTGCTTGGCCAAACGTAAGCCTGCTAGAAGGGCTTCGTATTCGGCCTCGTTGTTCGATGCCTTAAATTTGAAACGAAGAGCGTATTGCATCGCCACTTTGTCAGGGGTAGTGAGGACTAATCCTGCTCCGCAGCCCTGTTGGTTGGATGAGCCATCAACATACAGACTCCATGTTGGGGTTGTTGATTCTATCTTCTGAGCTTCCGATGGTAATGAAGCTATTGCTTCAGGTGTAGAAGTAATGTCAACATGATATGTGAAGTCGGCGATGAAATCTGCTACTGCTTGACCTTTTTCGGTTGGTTTTGGTTGGTAGGAGATGTCAAACTCACCCAATGCTATCGCCCATTTGATCATTCGCCCAGACGTGTCAGGACGCTGGAGTATCTGAGGGTGATTGGTAAGCACGATGATGGCGTGTGCTTGGAAATAAGGGCGAAGTTTTCGAGCAGACATGACCAATGCTAGAGCTAATTTCTCAATGTTGGAGTATCGTGTCTCCGCATCTTGTAGGGCCTTGCTGGCGTAGTAGACGAGCCTTTCAACCCCACTGTCCTTTCGAATAAGAACAGAACTGACTGCTGAAGCCGAAACCGATAGATAGATAATGAGAGTGTCACCAACTTCTGGTTTGGAGAGCAGAGGGGATTTACTCATGTACTCTTTGAGGTTCCTGAATGCCTTGGCACATTTCTTTGTCCATGTAATGTACTTCTTATTTCCCTTGAGTGTTTTGAAGAAATGAGCATATCTGTCTGTGGCCTTAAAGATGAACCTGGTTAAGGCTGCCACCTTGCTAGTAAGGCTTTGGATGTATTTTGAAGTTACTGGCTCTTTCATGTCGAGGATTGCTTTGATCTTTTCGGGGTTAGCTTCAATGCCTCGTTGGCTAATCATGAAGCCTAAGAATTTGTCAGAACCCACGCCGAATGCACATTTGTTGAGGTTCAACCTCATTCGATACCTCTTCAGAATGGTGAAGGTTTCATATAGGTTGGTGATATGTTGGTCGGCATGTTTGCTTTTGACTAACATATCATCAACGTAAACTTCCATGCTCTTCCCAATCTGTTCGGTGAACATTGAATTGACCAGTCTCTGATAAGTTGCTCCTGCATTCTTTAGGCCGAAAGGCATGACTTTATAGCAATATAGTCCCCTGTCAGTAGTGAAAGCTGTGTGTTCTTGGTCTGAGGGGTTCATAAGGATTTGGTTGTATCCTGAATAAGCGTCCATGGAGCTCAAGAGCTCACACCCTGCCGTAGAGTCTATAAGTCTATCAATGAGAGGAATGGGGAAACTATCCTTCAGGCATCCTTTGTTTAGGTCGGTGTAGTCGACACACATTCTCCGTAAGACCTTTTGAAGCAGGAGACTTTCCTTGGTCAGATTTTTTTTAACAAGGACAACATTTGCTACCCATGTTGGGTAATTGACTTCACAAACGAAGCCTATGTCTTTGAGTTTTTCAACTTCTGCTTTCATCGCCTCGTATCGTTCAACATCATAAGATCTTCGCTTCTGTTTTACTGGTTTGGTCTTGGGATCAATACTCAAGTGGTGACAGATGATATCGGGAGAGATGCCCGGCATATCTTTATATGACAAAGCGAAGACCTCGGCATTCTCTTGCAAAAATGAGATTAGCGACAACTGAAGGGGTGGTGACAAAGTGGTGCCAATATTCACTATGCGATTTGGATGGTCTTTGGAGATAGAGACATTCTCTAACTCTTCAGCGGGTTGTGCTTACTGGGTGAATGAGTCATCTTGAGGGTCATCGGGTTGACTGTTGCCATTATGAAAATCCGAGTTAGCTTCATCTGGACTGGTCTTTACTACTTGGTTATGTATAGAGAGGGTCTCCTTGGGGACAGGCAGGTGTTGTTGCTTAACTGAAGTGTTGTAACATGATCAAGCACTAAGTTGATCTCCCCTGATGTATCCATTGCCGAAAGGGGTTGGAAACTTCATCAACAACATATGTGTAGATACCATGGCCTTGAGATCATTGATGCCTGTGCGCCCAAAGATGACATTGTATGCCGTCGGGCAATTGACCACTAGGAAGTTAGTGGTAATAGTAGCTGTGTAGGGGCATGTACCAATGGTGAGGGGTAAGTGTATACTCCCTAAAGGTTGCATGATATCGCCAGAGAAGCTTATTAGAGGAGAAATCGAGCGATCGAGCAAGTGTTCAGCTACATTAAGTGCCTTGAAAGCTTCAGCAAACATGATATTAACTGAAGCACCTGTGTCTATCAGGATTCGTTTCACATCAAAATTTGCTATGTGAGCCTCCACGATCAGCGGGTCGTTGTGAGGGTAAATGATACCTCTTTCTTCCTCAGGGTAGAAACATATTGGATCCCAGTTAGGCTTTTGATACTTGCCTCCCCTGATGTCTTCCACGTGAAACAATTGATGGCCAGGTCTCAAAGTTCGTTCACTTTTTTTCATGGCTCTATTGGAAGATTCAGACATGGGTGTGCCGCCGCTTATGGAGTATATCATATTCACCTGGCGTTGATTACGGTTATCCCTTGGATGGTGAAAGAGGAACTGATCAATTTTTCCTTCACGTGCTAAAGCTTCAATATGATCACGGAGGATGATGCACTTCTCGCCATCATGGCCATTATACTCGTGGTAGCAACAAAACACGCCCGTGTTCTTCGTGGACTTGTAATCTGGCTGTCTTGGCTTTGGCTTTGGTATCAGGTGAGCTATACTGGGGTAGATGGCCGCGCATGTAGCGTTCAAAGGTGTGTATGTCTCATACCTCGAGGTAGGGCCTGTCTTGACACGTGATTGGCCCACTGCGTTGATTACCTGGGGACGGGCGTTATTGTGACGATATCCTGAGTTATCGCGATAGTGCCCCTTATTCTTTTTATTAAAATGAGATTGGTGAGGATGGAAATCTTTCCTTTTGCCCTGGGATTGATATGTCTGCTGACTTGGCGAAGCATTAAATGAGGCAGGGGGTATGCTGCCACCGTTTGGAAGGTTAAGGTCTTCTCATTCGGTTGGATCTGGCCTCCACTCCCTACTTGCTGATAAGGGGTGACTGTAGGGGGTTTTCCTTGATATGTCATTGCCTCGGCGGATGCATGGTTGTAAGCTTGTGCCATTACCTCAGAGTAAGTCTTCCAAGTGTTGGCATTGATCATGTACTTGAAGAAACAGTCACGTAAGCCTACCGTGAAGGCCTTGAGGGCGATCTTGTCATCTGCCTCAGCGCAGCGAGAATACTCATGGCTAAAGCGGCCAGCATACTTTCGTAATGATTCGTTCGGCTTCTGGCGAATAGTGTACAAATCATCTGCAGAATGTAAGCGATCGGTCTGGAAGATGTGTTGAGAAACAAACAGCTTCCTCAACTCTTCAAATGAGTCTACTGTCTCAGGTGGAAGACGGCAATACCAGTTTAAAGCTCCGCCAGAGAGGGTGGAGGGTAAGAGAAGGCACCGTTCTTCGTCGGTGTGTCTTTGGTATACCATGGTGGACTCAAAGAGGTTAAAGTGTTCAATCGGGTCTTCCCTTCCAGTATAGAGTTGTAAGTCAAGCTTCTGCTTTGTCTTCGCTTGGATGGGGGTGTTGAGGATCCTTCTTGTGAGGGGGCCAGGCCTGGGTTGGTTCCAGTCAGGTATCTCGGCTTGACGTTCAGCCTTCAACTTGTTTACTTCCTCAAGGAGCTGTAGGACAAAGGGGTCCTGAGTGGAGTCGTGCACCACTGAAGTTTTCTTCCGTAAGTCCCCATCGCTTCTTGGAAGTAGGAAAGTTTGATCAAGATACGTGATTTTTCCTTGGACTCGCCATACTGACTTCTAGAGTGAGTATGTCGGAATATTTCCGAGTCCCCTGTACCTTCATGTTCTTCTGGGACCTGTTGCCCATTCCCTAGATTGGCTGCTGGCCTCGGTCGTGGAAGAGGACCGAGTCTTTCAAAAACTCTCGGATCATTGATCTTCGAGCTTACGTGGATGAGATTGTCTCGACGTTGCTTTAGGAAGTCTCGACAATCGCGATAGACGGCTTTTGATCCTTCCACTCCCTTTGTGAGGAGGTGCTTTCCTCTACTTCTCCTGCTTCGGGTTGAAGCAGTTGGGTTGAGAAAAGTCTCATGTTGATTATCACATTGATGTGTAGCTCGATCCTTATCAGGGATGTCCGTGTTGGATATCGGTGACCCTCCGTGTTGGGGGGCATTCAGATGATTGTTGACCTTAACAGGGGCGACGAGCTTGTGTGTTTGAGCATGCCTAGCCTCGTGAAGCATCTCGAAAAGTTTTTCATATTGTTCTTGGAGGACCTCATTCTTCATCGTTATCTTGTTGTTCTGAACCTCTAGCTCATCGACTTTAGCTTGAAGAGTAACTCTATTTCCTTCCTGCTTTCGTTGCTTCATACTAGGTCCAAGAGGGGTGTCATTCTGTGTGCTATGGCTTCTTTCACTCCCCATGTCGAAGAGAGATGCTTAGCCAAAAGAAAGTGTACGAGCGGTGGAAACCAGCTTGACTAAGCTGAAGAGAGTGGGAATAAGTGTCATTTCCCACAGACGGCGTCAAATGTTGATGCATAAAATCAGCGAGGACTTTGGTACAACAGAAAGTGTCAGATTCGTGACCTTCGCTTGGTTGCTTCGATCACTAGTGAAGATAAGTACGTAAATGAATAGGGACAGGGAAGCAAACACAAGATGTACGTGGTTCACCTAGATTGGCTACGTCCATGGAGTAAAGGAGTTCTCATTAATTGTGAAGGGTTTACACAAATACATAGGTTCAAGCTCTCCTTTTGTGAGTTCTAGTGAATAGTTTAGTACAAAATGACATTAGAGATTATTGTGGGAGAATGATCCCTATTTATAGAAGAGAGTTTCTAGTTTTGTTCTGACATTGACACGTGTCGTGTTGTGATTGGCTTCTGATGTTGACACATGTCGCGCTGTGATTGGCTTTTGATGTCGACACGTGTCGCATTATGATTGGCCTCCTGGTTGAAGGGAAGCTCTTCTGGGTCCTTGACGGTATAACGTTGACCGGTGCTCAGTAGTTTCGGGATTGGTCAAGTATGGTACAAACACATTTAAATGCATTTTTTGGGAAAATATCAAGTATATAAGTATATACTAAAAACCAAAAGCCCACTCACTGGTATGTTGAAGGGTCGTAGCCCCCGAGTCGCCCTTGACTGCACTCGTCCTTGGGATAAGTCTCCCCTATATGCGAAATAACTATAAAAATATTATTTAAAGCTCATAGACAAAACTAGCTAATAACTTCTCATACAATGCTCAAATGGGGTGTTTGAATATACCAACATGATCTACACAACTCCACGAACAACCCCATATTTTTAGAATAATTTTCTTACCACCCACGCACCACCACGCGCCGACCATGCGCAGGGACCCTAACGGAATCCCTTAACCCCGTTAGGAATATTCCTTTAAATAGTAACGGAATTCATTAAACTAACCAACACTGTTAGGAATATTCCGTCATCCCTAATCTTAGGACTTCGACAACCATCACCGGCGCCGGAAACTGGGCAAATGTTTAAACCTTCATTTCCCGTCCATTTCTCAGTCAAATTTCACGAATTATATACCAAAATGAAGCTTAGGACAAGTAGAATAAACCTTTACCTGTTTTAGGACCTAAATCCCACAGGATCTCGCCGGAAAAATCCCCGATAATCCGGCCAAACTTAAAACTCATCGTTCTCGCTATTTCGACGTCCAAAATCCTCCAACGAACCACTCCTATCCTCATGAGGACCTCCTTAAGCTACCTATAAGCTTGAAATCCCCAAAAACATGAGATTTTACGTTTGCATGAATAGTACCTAAATCGAACTTCGATAGAAACTAGGGTTTTCAAAGGAGTTCTTACCTAAAAATGGTACCATTCAACTCGTATGAACATCAAAGACATGATGGTGTACTTTAAACCCTCGATCTGCAAACTTTCTTCTAGATTTGTTGTTCGTTTGTACTTGAGGGAAGGAGAGAGAGTGAGTTCGAGGGAGAGAGAGCACGGGAGAGAAGAGAGAGGAAGAGTTTGTGTGTGTGTGAGTGGTCCACGTGGTCACCAACCAAAACCACAAAAACTAAGTGCTACTTTGGTCCAAAAAATTAAGGAAAAACATAAATTTGGACCACCCCTAGCATGCATAACACACACCACAACACTCACTTCCAAAGGTAAAATAGTCAATTCACGTCATCGATAATTTATTTCGGGACGGGCTGTGATAGTAAATCTTAACATATATAGGATATTCTTATGAGATTCTACCATAACTCTTAGACTAGATATTATCCTATTAGAATTGTAATTCTATTAGGATAAAGATTTAACACTCCCTACTACTATAAATAAATGCATAATGAGATGGAATAGAACACACCTTACAATTACGCATCTCTCTCTTCTCTCTGTATGTGCCACACCCCCTCTCTTTCTGGCCTCCATAACTGTTCAGTAAATTATGCCTACAACACGTTTTCAGCATGCTCTTGACGCTTTGCTAAAAGGAGTCCGTTCTTCAATCAGGGGAGTATTACGTTTTAATCATTTTTTTATTGAATTGATTTACATGCTATTGACTCAATTTTTTTTTTTTGTGTCGAACCTGATACAACGCATTAGAGATGCAATTCCAACTTTCTGATAAGGATCTTCTATAAATGAAAGGCTTTTGTTGTTTTCTACCGATCAGGTACGCTTAAAATAAAGAAGATATTTGAAACGACAATGAAGCATGATAACATTCCCCATGATGCATGAACCCCCTACATTTACATTTACCTTTCGATATATATATTGTATATGTTTCATATATTTGTCAATATATATACGTTTCATGCATTACACAATTTTTACTATATGGAATTTGTGAGTCAAAACAGCAGCCTTCTTTTGGGCTTTGCTATGTACGAAATCCAAAGCCCAAATATTGGGCTTCTGTCATTTGACAAGCCAACAGTTAAATGGGTTCGCCCCGTGTTCCATCTGCAAAGCTTCGGCTTGCTGTTCTCGTATTAGACCTGGTCTGATTGCCTGAGTCTTTGGTGCTGGGCTTCACGCTCTCGTCTCATTCCAGAAGCTAGCGCGTCGATGGGCTTCTCGCACACTAGCCGAAAGCTAGAGAATGCTGGGCTTTTATTCTCCTGCACTAGTGGTCCGCTTGCAGCAGCCTATAAGCTGCTGGGCTATTTCCATCCATTCGGCCCAAAACTGCAACAAGCCTGCAGCTTAGGCTACCTTGCAACCGTGTCCCCAAGCTCAATGGCCTACATTTTTTTTATTTGTTGTAGGGTTGTATGTTACAGCCAGCCAACACGTACTAGGTTGCATTCTTTTTTCGACCCGATGCCATATTTTGACATCCCCTGCTTCTTAACCATACCCAAATATTTTTGGGACATTTTTGGTTAACGTTAATTAAGTTATAATTTACTTGTCACTTGGCCCACTGCCAATTGAAGCTAATCAGACCCGCATGTCATTATTTTGCTTCCACGATCGACCCCATATGGTCACAATTTATTGAATTAATTAAAAGTGACCAACATTCCATTAATCTGATAAGACATCCAAAATTATTGGCCCGAAGATCACTTTTGGACATTAATGATTCAATAATTTATTTCTCTTCTTTGAACCGTTAACATCCTTTTGTAGTCCCGAAGCGCTTACACTTGAGTTCCCGAAGCAACTCAAATCCACTACACTTAAATCAGCATATTGTATTATGTGTTCTTGTAGGAACCTCTCTTTTATGAACTAAACATTCATAAACTAAATTGAACTTGTAGTTTCAAATTTAGTGCCTTTGAACCTGAAGTTTTCATAAAACAATACACCTATGAAAACCCGAATTTTACATGTATACTATGTCTTAGAACCTGAATGTTCTAACTTTGATGCTTATGATCTTCATTCGAAGACTTATGCCCGAAGCATTACCCACGGAAGTACCTCCAAAATGAGGATTCCATTGCTCTTGGGCTCGCTCTTATGGACCGTCTAATCATCAAAGACTGTCTGAAGCAAATCATGATTACATCCATGAATGAGTACGATTATGAAGTTTATAGATCCAATAGAATTCACTTGAGAATACTTTTTCTCATCCTTCCATGTTTCTAACTCATTCCTAAGGCAGCAGTGTAGAAAGCGAAAGTTTAACAAATTCTTAGATTTCATTACTACCATAAATGTGAGAAAACGGTATAGACTCAGCTTCAGCTGGAGTCTGCTGAATAGTGGTGTCCTACTTCGGCAGAGGTGCACTGAACAATATTGCTCTCCAACTTCGCCTAGAGCCTACCGAATCCAATTTCAGGTCTATCTCTCACACAATTTGATTTCGAGTTTGTTTTTACAACGTATGGTAGAATCAGGGCTTGCCAAGGTGTGGCATCACGCCGAAAGTGTGATCCTTGGCACCTAAGACCTAAAACTTCAAGAATAAGGGATAATATTTCCAAACCTTAAACCTGCAGAATCTACTTCCGTGTTGATGGAATAAATAATTAGTTATGCACCTGTTTATGCCCTTACCAATATCGTTAAAGACTACCATTCTCGTAGTCAATATGTGAGACTAATTTTGCTCCACCGAACATCGTTGGTAGAGCAAAACTTTGACATAGATGGCCTTGTTGGCCAAATGCCCTTAGTAAATCATTTACTTTGTGAACATTTTTCCATGTTCTTGGATTCAAGTTTGGTGTTTGTTTTTCATTATGGATAATCTTATTGATATTGTCCTCGAATATGAGTTAATTGAATCATGTTTCTTAATACATATGACCAAATTCAATTAAACATGTGATTAGGCAAGAATGTGGGAAAGCTAGTTGTCTGGATGAATGCAATACTACATAGCAACGACTACAGGTCCATCCAACCTAATTAAGACCATTGGCACGCTCCTTGTTGTATGAATGGTACAAAATTACCATTTAAGAGACCTTATATTCTCCCCGTTTCGAAAGAATGTTGTTGAGTTTTAACAATATTCGAGATGACAATGATCATGAATGAAACCACTAAAGAAAATAAAGTCAAATATCTTTGCACCACCTCCAAAAATGAGCTTGAAGCTTTGCTTTGGGGCCAATGGGCTATTTCCCAACAAATGTATTAAAAGCCGGGGGCGTGGCCAAGGCATCCAATGGATAGCCCATCCTAGGCGCGGGGTGCGAGGCATGATGCTAACCTAAAATTTTAATATATGTTGTGGTCTATTTTATCTGACAAGGAGAGAGAGGGCGATGTGTTTGTAGAATTTTAGGGGAATGTGTGTTGTTATCCTTCCTATATTGTGCCTTTATTTATAGTAATATAATGAGAGAAGATATTCCTTCATTCCCAAGGAATACAAGATACAATAGGAAAGGATAAGTAGAATCAAATCTAATCTTGGATTTACACAATCACACTTAAACTAAGAATGTTTACAACACTCCCCCTTTAGTGTGTAAATACTTAAGGTAGATTTAGCATCATGCAGAAGTTGAAGAAGTCGACTCATTGGCACTGATTCTAAGGAACAATGCTTATTCTCAATAAGGTAGGAACTTGCATAAGTAGTAAGTCTCACTAAAAACCCTAAGTCTATGGAAAAAACCTAAGTAGGGGCAAAATTCATAGTCTAAGGAAAAATGCGTGAGAAATGCAAAGTCAAAAGAAACGTCTAGATGACTTTATCAGGGATATGACCAATCCAATGTGGGTGCCTCATTAAAACCTACTTAGGTAGCAAAAACCCAGTGGGAAAAATGCTCATAATCTTAGGGAAAAAGAGTACATTAAGATCAAGCAAGTATCTACAGGATACTTCCCCTGAGTTTGACATAATTCCAAAGAGAAATAGCAAAGTTACAACTTAGAAAGTTTACGCATACCAATTTCATGAACAAGCTACTGAAACATCGTCTTCGGCAGTGATTTGGTGAAGAGGTCGGCCATATTGTCTTGTGAACGGATTTGCATGACTTCAATCTTCTAATGCTCTTGTTGTTGATGTGAATAGAAAAACTTATGTGCAATGTGCTTGTTGTTGTCTCATTTGATGTAACCCTTCTTGAGTTGTTCGATGCAGGCTGCATTGTCTTCAAAGATCATCGTCGGGACATCAATGACGTTATAAAGATCGCAGGAGCTTCAAATATGGCTTATTACTATTCTCAACCAAAAGCATTCCTGAGTTGCTTCATGTAAGGTGACAATTTCAGCATGGTTAGACTAAGTGGCAACTAAGGTCTGTTTAGTTAACCTTTAAGAGATTGCGGTGCCTTTAACGGTAAAGACACAACTCGTCTGAGAGCGCGCCTTATGCGGATCAGATAAGTATCCTACGTCGGCATGACCAATAAGGCGAGAATCAACTCGATGAGCAAAAGGTGCGGCACCATTCAAGTATTTGTAGGGATAGAATAAGCCCAAATCCGTAGTACCTTTAAGATAACGGAAGATGTCTTTCATGCCAATCCAATGTCTGCGTGTTGGTGCATTACTGTATCTTGCCAAAAGATTAACAGCGAAGGAGATGTCGGGTCTAGTGCATTGAGCTAAGTACAATAAACCGCCTATCGTACTTAGATAAGGAACTTCAGGCTCTAAAATCTCTTCATCATCCTCCTTCGGACGGAATGGATCTCGTTTTGCATCTAGCGAACGAATGACCATAAGAGTACTCGAATGTTTCGCTTTATCCTCATTAAAGCAATGCAACACCTTCTGGGTGTAGTTCAATTGATGTACTAGGATTCTATCCAAACAATGCTCTATCTTAAAATCGAGATAATATCGAGTTTTTCCTAGATCTTTCATTTCAAATTCCGACTTCAGGTGCGCGGCAGTTCTCGTTAGCTCTTCAGGAGTTTCGATAAGATTCATATCATCGACATATACTGCAACAATAGCAAATCCAGAATGTGACTTCTTAATGAACACACAAGGGCATAGTTCGTTGTTCATATATCCTTGACTAGTCAAATACTCACTCAAATGGTTATACCACATTCTTTCAGATTGTTTCAAACCGTAGAGTGAACGCCTCAGCCGAATTGAAAGTATGTTCCGGGGTTTGGAAATATTTGAACCAGTCAATGTAAGTCATTCAAGAACTTTCATATAAATTTCCTTACCAAGATCCCTATAGAGATACGCGGTTACTACGTCCATCAGCTGCATATCCAGTTTTTTAGAAACTACCAAACTAATAAGGTAGCGAAAAGTAATCACATTCATAACGGGTGAATAAGTTTCGTCATAGTCAATCCCGGGGCATTGTGAGAAGCCTTGTGCAACAAGACAAGCTTTGTAATGCACAATTTCGTTCTTCTCATTATGCTTCCAAACGAAAACCCACTTGTAGCCAACGGGCTTCACATGTGGAAGAGTAAGAGCTACAAGTCCAAACACCTTACGTTTCCCAATTGAATCGAGTTCGACTTGGATTGCTTGTTTCCAATTTGACCAATCAATTCCACGTCAACATTTATCAATGAAACGCGGTTCAATGCCATCGCTCAACATGATCTTAGTAGCTACTGCAAATGCTAATGCATCGTCGACAATCATCTCATTTCTACGCCACACATCATCTGAGCTAGCATAATAGACCAAAATCACACGATTCTCGAGATGAGGATTCGTCTCTTCAAGGACGCTTCCATAATCTAGAATTTCCTCATGAGTTGGGTAGAATGAGTAAGTGATAGTCGGCTTCATGGTAGGTTCTTCAGGACCTTGTGTCATGGTTTTCCTCTTCCGGGGGTATGAATCCTTCGAACCAAGGGGTCTGCCACACTTTTGTGTAGGGACAGATGATTGGCTAGCCACTAATGTACGTGGATCACTAAGATTTGCGTCCCGGGCTTCCAGGAGAGCGGTCCGTTGTACATTTGCTACATCCATCTTTGCAGGCGTATTCGCAGATGGAATATGTGATCTTGTCATCCGTGCTAGATTGGTGAAAGCATTTAGCATGCTCTGAGCTATGCTCTAGAGATCTAATACGTGCTGCACCTAAGTTTCAAACTGAGCGGTGCGAAGATCTAAATGAGACGAAGTAAGAGTCGTCCATGATAATTCGTGTCGTTCTTCAGGAATGGTGACGTTCTTATCTCCCCCTAACGATAGGAAGACTGTCTCATAGAAGTAACAATCTGCGAAACGAGCGGTAAACAGATCGCCTGTCAAAGGTTCTAAGTAACGAATAATCAAAGGAGAATCATATCCGACATTGATTCTCATCCTTCGTTGAGGCCCCATTTTTATACATAAGGGCGACTAGATCGGCGCATATACCGCACAACCAAATACGCGCATATGCGATATGTCAGGTTCATATCCGGTAACCAACTGAAGGGCATTAAATGGTTATGTCACCACAGGCCTCAAGCAGACCAACTTTGCTGCGTGCAATATTGCATGGCCCCAAGCAGTGATCGGGAACTTGGTACGTATGACCAACGATCGAGTAATAATTTGTAAGCGCTTAATGAAAGCCTCTGCCAGACCGTTCCAAGTGTGAACATGAGGTACAAGATGTTCAACTTCAACCTCAACTGACATACAATAGTCATCAAAAGTTTTAGATGTGAATTTTCCAGCATTATCCAATCGAATAGATTTGATCGAATAATCAGGGTGGTGAGCCCTAAGCTTAATAAACTGAGCTCACAGTTTGGAGAATACAGCGTTCCTTGTAGGTAACAAGCACACATGTGACCAATGTATGGAAGCGTCAACTAAAACCATAAAGTATCTAAATTGTCCGCAGGGAGGGTGAATCGGTCTACAAATGTCCCCCTGAATCCATTGTAGAAAAATGGGAGGATTCGAACGAATCTTGTCATAATATGGCTTAGTAATAAGATTTCCCATCGAACATGTTTCACATGGGATTCCTTGGATTGAACCTAAACTTCGGGTTAGTGGATGCCCGTGTGAAGATTTGAGGATACGGCGCATCGCTATTAGTCCAAGATGTCATAAACGATCATGCCAAAGTGTAATTTCTTGCATGGTCCCAGTAGTAGGGCCGGCCACATAGTGGCACTCTATGGGGCGTATGGTCGTATTATACACACCACTCAAGATACGCTCCATCTTCTCCAGAATACGCTTCTGGCCATATTCGTAGGAAGTCATGCATAGAAATTCAACTCCGTTTTCTACGTAGGTTTCAGTGTGGTAATTGTTATCTCTAATTTCTTTGAAACTTAATAACGTTCTTCCGGAATGTGGAGAATATAGTGCCTCAGCAATGGTCAAGATTATACCATTGGACAACATTATACGTGTCTTACCGTATCCTTCAATCAAGTTGGATGGGCCTGAGAGGGTCGTTAGAGGTGCATTGTTAGGTATGAAGTTAGTGAAATAGATGCATTCACACAAAACTATATGCGTGGTTGCACTATCTGCCAGACAACTAACTTTCCCACTAGTCATACTTAGAATGAAAAATTAATTTGAATCGGTCACATGCATGAAAGTTTATAAAAATAAATATCAATTCAAAATAATTTTATTTATCCAAGGATTAAAAACTTAATATCCAAAACAAATCACTAACTAATAATTCAAACATAAAGGAAAATTGTTCAAAAATTAACCAAAAACAAATGAGGGGTGGAATTCGGCCCCAATTATCTTATTTCAACTAAAAATAAGTTTATGTCTAAGATTCTAATATTCCATAGGGGTGATATCGTCCTGAAAATCAGAAACCTCCATCTTTGTAGTCCCCGATTCGTCCACTTGCATGAAGTTTGATTCAATCTTCTTACGACGAGAATGATATTCATCTACAACCTTCTTGGGAGCTCGACAAACACGGGACCAATGGTCATTTGAACCATCGTGATAGCACATGTCTGCATCCATGGTTTCCGGTGCTTTGCCCTTATTCTTGAAGTTTGAGGCCTTGGGAATGAGGTTTGGGCACTTCTGGGCTTTGTTTCATACCTTTGATGGGCCTTGACTCTGTTGACCTTGGTGGGATGGCTTCTAGCCGCCCCTACCACGCCTTTTTTGGCATTTTGGGCGTTGGTTGGTGCTATAATGTGCTTCAGGCATAACATTCGCCCCAATAAGTCTAGCTTGATGATTCTTCATCAACAACTGGTTCTGCTTTATAGCGAGAAGTAAAATAGAGATCAAATTCGAGAACTTAGTGAACTTTTGAGCTCTATATTGTTGTTGTAGGACAATATTAGAAGCAGAGAATGTTGAATAGGTCTTCTCCAAGAGATCCTCTTCAGTCAAAGTTTCATTGCAAAACTTGAGAAGTGATTAGATTCGACAAACTTCAGAATTATATTCATTCACAGACTTAAAGTCTTGGAAGCACAAGTGCTGCCAGTCATGTCTTGCTTCAGGCAAGAATATGTCCTTTTGGTGATCAAAACGATCAGCCAAAGCGACCCATAATGCACGTGGATCTTCCTCAGCAAGATATTTAGTTTACAAAGCTTCATGAATATGTCTTCAGAACAAGATCATAGCAGTGGCTTTTTCAACTTCGCCAACAGGCTCGTCTGTTGCTTCTTCAATGGCAGGACGCAAGTTATTTGCATTGATGTGGAGCTTCACATCTTGGACCCACTTAAGATAGTTCCTTCCGGAGACCTCCAAAGTGGTAAAGTCGAGTTTGTTTAAATTCGACATGTTCCTATCACAAAATAGATGGACAAGATATGTTTAGTGTAATGGAGAAAAATCAATCAATTCACATAGAAGTAGAACATACAGGTTCTAATAGACATGATTTGATTTAATTTTGCATGAAAAAACTTCGGGTTCTCATGGATGATGTGTTTAACTGAAAAAACTTCAGGTTTTCAAACAAGGCATGTGTATAAGAAACTTCAGGTTTCAAAATAATTATGAACTTCAGGTTCATATATTCTGGCAGGCAAACACAAATATATATGCAACAAGAATATGCAAAAATATAAAATTTAGGTATACAATTATAATTGAATTTTAATTATTTGGGCTTCGGGCCAAATTAAAGTGTGGGTGAAAAAAATATAAAACCCATTGGGCCTAAAATACTTAGGCGAATAAAACTCGGGGCCCAAAAGAAAAACTAAGCTCACGAGTGGCTTAAAAAAAATTGGTCTATGCTACCTAGGCCAAAAAATTGGGCTAGGGGTCTCGGGTGTAGGTTGTAGGCCTACGGGGAGAGCAGGGCAGGGGGTTGGATTGCTACAGGCAAGCCCAAAGGTTTGGTAAAAAAACTTTTCATACGGGCCACTTCAGGCGAGCCCCAAAAAAGAAAAAAATTTGTACGGGCTGAGCAGATCAAACGCAACAGCAAGCCCAATGGGCCTTGTGTGATGCAGGCCGAAGAATTAAAGCCCACTAAGGCTCGGGTCGAAGAGAACCAAGACATCCCAGCAGCGCTGGGTGTCGGAATTGAACCCCGGAGGGGGACGTCAGCGTCGCTTCAGGTGATTGTCCTCGAGATCTATGGTATGGCAAAACATGGGGGTCCAACTAGGGACCCAAATATGAAATTAGATTGGAGAAATCTCAACGTGCTATTAAAACCCTAGAAAACAAATTGGGATTTTAGTGAAATTCCAATGAGATTCGAGAGAATCTTTGGCCATAGGACACTATGGATGATCTATAGGTCGTCAATGAGGCTAGGCACGACTGCAGGCCGTGCAGCACGATGATGGAGTGATAGTGACACCTGTTGGGTGTTGGGGTTAAGGTTTTGGGCTCGGAGCAGAAGCTCCAGCTGTGTTGTTTGGCTCGGTGGCCCATCGATAGGAATGGGTGATAGCACGAGTTCGAATGAACCCTAGGTTTCCAGATTTAAAAAAAAAAAAAATTTGCTTCTTATTTTTTTTCAATTTAATTATATGCATATTCAAAATAATAATATGTGAATTGAAATCAATTTGATGCATATACAAATATATTTGATGCAATTCATAGCAAATATCAAATTCACATAATTCAACAATTATTATTATGAGGCATACACAATTTATGTATAATCTAAAATTCGTGAAACATAAAGTTGGGTCATGCATCATGATGAATGGTCATGCTATCAGGGCTGCAAAAATATCGAGATAAAAGTCGTTGTATTGAAAGAACCTGATTGCGTGATGATATGGATGAACTGGTTTGATGCAGAAAAATTCTCTAACATCAAATTCCTAAGCGCAGCTGTAGGAGCGTGCTGATAACATGTTGTGGTCTATTTTATCTGACAATGAGAGAGAGGGCTGACGACAAGGAGAAGAAAGAGAGAGAGATGTGTTTGTAGAATTGTAGAGGAATGTGTGTTATTATCCCTCCTACATTGTGTCTTTATTTATAGTAATAAAAGGAGAGAAGATATTCCTTCATCCCCAAGAAATACAAGATACAATAGGAAATAATAACTAGAATCAAATCAAATCTAGAATTTACACAATCACACTCAAACTAGGAATGTTTACAACAATATTATATATATATATATATATATATATATATATATATATAAGTATATTTATAACAATATAATACTTTGTAAAAACAAATATAACTATAACTAAATCAAAGATAATATCATCTTCTTTATTATTAAGTCTAGTTGTACTTGGAAACTATGTCACAGTCTTAAAATGTTATAATTATTTATTTTCAAGGAAAATAAGGATGAATGGTCACAATTATAGGAAAATTTCAAGCAAAATAAAGGTTGAAGGTTGCAATTATAAGTAATTTAAGAGTAAATAAAGGCTGAGTGGAGTAGTTATAGGGTATTTAAAATGATATAAAGCAATAATTATCAAAATTTAAAGGAAAATAAAGGGTTGAGTGGAGTATTTATAGGGTATTTAAAATGAAATAAATGATGAAAATAAAGGGTTGAGTGGAGTATTTATAAAGTATTTAAAATGAAATAAAGGTAAGGGGAGAAATTATTATGGAAATTTATAGGATTTGGAGAGAGAAAGTCTCTCATTCTTCTTCGTTGAAACTACAACGGCAGAAAACATTTCACAAAACTTGGATTTTGAAAGAAGAAAAAAACACCCAGATGAATGCCCCGGATGCCTTGAGGCGCGCCTACGCCACCCAGACGCAGTCCAACGACGCCTCCACCCACTCCTGTGAAATTGAGGCTGTAACTCTCACGCCCAGCCTTGGAGGCTAGTTTTTTAAACCACTGCTCCCAATTGGGACCACGCCAAACATGGCACGCCTGGAGCCTAGTGATTGAGCAATTTATTTGCCTTGGCATGACCGTTTGGGACATTTAGGTTGAACAATGATGTCATTACGCATATCCTTACCCGAAGTAAGGATATTGTGCTTACAAGCACACTTTACCAAAGCCTACTCGTTTGGAAAATTTGATTTTTATATCATCCCTCGCAAAGATACGAAATCACCTTTTTTCTCAGTTGATTCAAGGGAATGTATGTGGACTAATCCAACCAATATGCGGACCATATAAATACTTATGGTTTTGGTTGATGAATCGACAAACTGGTCACATATTCGTCCACACACATTGATGCTAAACTTCATGGCCGATTTTAAAGGTTCACCACCCTACTTATCCCATAAAGTCTGGAAGACCGGATAATGCCTGAGAGTTTATATGGATGGTTTTTTCGATAAGTATTGCATATCTTTTAGGTTTATAATTGAATATCAAATTCCCATGTTCACCCCAAAGAGCCTTGCAGAGTGATCATAAAGCACAATTTCAATGATTGCCCGAACCTTGGGGAATGCACTACTCTTTCAGTTTCTGCCTAGGGCTATGCAATCTTGTATGTAGTTATATTGGTCTGCCTTGAGGTACATTGTCACCCAACCTATTCGACATTATAATTGGTTACTGGGTACGAACCAAACATTTTATACTTACGCGTTTTGGGTGTGCATTCCATGTGCCAAGTTGCGCCACTGCAACATACCAATATGGGTCCTCACAGAAGGAAGTGAATCTTTGTTGATTACGATTCTCCTTCACACTAGCTCTCTTAGAGCCCTTGCATGCGATCTCTTTATCACTCAATTGCGGATTGTCACTTCAATAAGACAGTCTTCACGCTGTTAGGGGAAGATAAGAACATTAATGTTCCTATAGAACGGTGCGAATTTGTGTGAATGTTACCCATTATGTCTCATCTCGATAAGCAAATGTGATAAACAAGTGCGATGTATTCTAGCTTTCAAAATGTTGCTCCGGACACATTCCTCTGATCTAGATAAAGTGACAAGATCATATACCAACTGCAAACATGCCTGCAAGGGTAGACGTACTTAACGGACGTCGAGTCAACATCCCCGAATGGTGTGCCACCCTTGTTGGATGGTCCGATACACCGAATGATAGCTAATCAATTCATCTTGGCTTGAAGCATGATAAATCACTCGGTTCATAGGATTCACTTCCCTAGAAGAAGAAGATCACAACATAATAATGAATCCATACTCGATCATTGTCTTGGATCATTTCCATCTCATGAGATTAATTTGGATTATTCCTGAGACTTGAAGTTCTTGGTCCAGTATACTAGTTTGGATGAGATAATGGAATTGGAATGAGATTATCATTGATAATAGTTTCACTTATATGTTAGCTACTGACATAAATGAAAAGCGACGATATCGAACCGTGTTCTGTTGATTAGTGACAACGTAGAATTGATTGGACAACTGAAATTACAAGGTTAAATTCCTTACCATAGTGTGTTTGGACCTATCGTTCCTTCATTGCCCAAGGTAACCTTGTTGTGTTACAAGTGGGAAAGGAAACGTAATGAGATAAATGAAATAGTGCAATATGATGCACGCCTTATAGCGCAAGGTTTCTCTCAAACGCCATGTGATTAACTACAGCATTATGAATGTGGTTAGTGTTTCTACATGGGGATATTGATACGGAGATTTATATGTAAGTTCCCGAAGAATTACATGGATTGGTTCAAATAGTTACAAATCAAAAAACACCCTTTTAACTCGTTTGAGGTGTTCACTTACAGATTGAAGCAATCCGACATATGTGGTATACCCGGCTAAGTGATTATTTGATTAGTTAGGCATATGAATTATACCCTTGCGTGTTAAACTATGAAGTCTTATTCCAAATTGCTAGAGTTGCAGTTTATGTCGGTGACATGAATCTCACTAAGACTCTGGAAGAGATTAAGAAAACTACCTCGTACCTGAAGATGAAGTTTGAGATGAAAGATCTTGGAAAACTCGTTTATACCTTGACCTGAAGTTCAAGCATTGTTTTGACGATACTTTGGCCTACCAGTCAAACTACACCATGAAGGTGTTACGTTTGAGTATACCTATGATCTTCCAACGCTATATGCAAAATGAGACCCTTGAAGAGGTTATGAAAGTCAAAGTTCCACATCTGAGTTTAACTTTGCACTTTATTATACTTAGCTCATTGCGTTAAGTAAGACATCTTCTTGGATTTTGATCTATTGGTAAAGATGCAGCACCACACCTACACGCAGCCACTAAATTGGTATTAAAGACGTTTTTCCACTATCCTGAAAGGTACTATGGATTTAGGCTAATCCCAACGCATCTTAAACGGATCCGACCGCCCTAATCCTCAGAGTGATGCTTGCCTTGTTGTTATGCTGACGCTGGTTACTTATCAAACCCACATAAGGCACATCCCTGAATGGTTATGTCCTTACTGTTAGGGATATCACGATATCTTGGAGGTCCACGATATGACCATAGTTGCGAAATCTTCAAATCATTCCAAGACTCAATTCACTTCACTACGCCACAAGTAAGACATGGTTACTATACAAATGCTCATCAAAATGACGAGTATAGCACCAACAGAAATGTAGGAAATTAGTTATTGATTGGAGATTCTCCCTTTGAGATACACAACTATCAATATAGTAGTCCTGTTTCAGGGCCACCAACTCATCCCAAATCCACTTCTTTTCTTGGCAGGGAAATTCTTCCCTTATAATTTAGAGGCGTTCGCCAAAATGACTTTCTAAAACATCGACAAGTCGTCAAATTTGCCCAATACTTAGGAACAACTAACATATTTTCCGTATTCGATAAAGTGGCAAGATTCAAATATTAGACCTTAAGAACCGAGAATGCTTACATCACGCGTGTGATGAATGCAATACTGCCCAACTTATGCTCTGATACCAAACTGACACACCCCGACCTAGAAAGTCCATTTGGACTCTGAATCACGTTGTGCTGGCCGACACCTGTGAGGTGACGAAGCCATAAAATGTGGTAGAGTGTAGAAAAATATGAATAAATTTGAATCTAAAAGTGCTTAAATGCCAGAGTGCGTTGTGAGCGGGGGCGAACCCATTTCACACACAATGTCAGGCATAAGTAAAGTACAGTAGCAAAGATAATAATTATACCATCATAAGTAGCCACCTGAACTGGGAGTGCCACAAGTCCTCGTCGATATGGAACCTTGCTACTAGAACCTGGATGGGTGCAAAAATAGAAAACGTGAGTGGTCAAAATAAAGATTTTCAAAATCATTTCCATTATCAAAGGTAGTAACCCCTCGCCGTAAAACCTGTATAGTTTCCAGCACTCATACTACGTAGAAGTACGAAATCAAAAGTATACTAACAATAACCCAGAAGTATACCCCTATCCAGCATCTTTTTAGCAATATAATCAATCATGTGCTTATTAAGCCATACTAGCACGTAAATCGAAATCACCTATGGTGACCTATACAACTGTACTCGTATCACATCAATCAATGCTAGCACATAAGTCGAAGTCGCCTATAGTGACCTGTACGACTTATCCATATCTCCTCATATATCTCATTAATCATTGCTAGCATATAAGTTAGAGTCACCTATAGTGACCTGTACGACTTATCCATATCTATTCATATATCTCATTAATCATTGCTAACATATAAGTCGGAGTCACCTATAGTGACCTGTATGACTTTATTTATAGCTCATTAATCAATCTACCCGAAGTCACCTAAAGTGACTTGTAAGGCACTAACCTTGCACATGAGTCAGAACCACCTATAGTGGTTTGTACGACAAGACTGGGTGTAAGTAAGTACGCTCAAGTGCTACGATCATGTGAAGACTGTGCAAATAATCGTAGGTCACCTACGAGTCGGAACCACCTATAATGGTCTGTACGACGAGACTGTGCACCTACCTTGGATCCAAGATGAGCGTAAGGTGCTGGAGGTGAACACCACGTGAAGGATTGTGCCTTGGCCACGGGCGAGAGCATTAACACCGGGGTGTAGGTTTATGAGCTCTAATATATCTCAGCACAATCATACTCACTACCATCACTATCATCAACATGTACTCACCTGAAGCTTACATAGGCGTCCGCAGCATCATTTGGCACTTCAAATCATTCATAATAAATAGGTTCAAGTAATATACATATGAATATGCCATGATATAAATCTGAAATTCAACTATATCATAATATTTCCAGATATATAAACATATATACAAATGGCATAAAATGCATAAACTGTAACGCCCCACTCCCGAACTATTTACCTTCGAGAGTAATCATCGATGCTAAGCCCAATTAGCACTAGTTAAATTAACTATCATTAGTTACCTTCCCCTTACTTCAATTTATTGATTCTTTACATCTTAATTTATGACCAACTTTAACTACCAAAACCTAAGGTTATATCTCGCATTTTCTACCAATCTCCTTCACACTACTCAATTCCCCAAACAAGGCTATTGTCTCAATTATTTATTCTCATTGATTGTACGGCTGCATCAAACGTCTCGTTAGACTGCCTACGTACCCTAAACAAGGATCAAGCTATTCGTAGTTCGCAATAATTACTTCAAAGCATGCACAGTAATCGTAAGCCATAATCAATTTATAAATGTTTATAGAATTATCAATTATATATATATATACACACACACGCGATGGAAAGGAAAATACCCACCCACCTGGAATCCACGCTATGATTCTCTAGCACGCGCATCGAGGCATCCTAAATGATTGGCACCTAGAACAATTATTGAATCAAATCTCAGAACTCTTATCAATAGAATACGTAATTCACATAAAACACAACCTCAAGGACATTCTAAAATAGTTTGAGACTCATTGACCATAAGTCAACCGTCAATCAAAGATCGACGGTAGGGTCCACAACCCTACGTAACTCAATCCGAAATATCTGCATCTCAGATTTCCAATCCATAACTTCTAAAAATTCACATTTTGCTTCTAAAACATCATACTAAAGTTATATTACGATCCAACGGTTGGATCTTCACCAATTACCAATTTAAGTAATGGTCAACATTTGATCTTACAAACTTACAAATCTAATTCAGGAAGATCCGTACGTCAGATTCTCAACCCATAAGTTTCTACATTCTTTCAAATATTACGTACTATAATGTATCAAAGTTTGGTGACGATCCAACGGTCGGATCATCGAATCATATAAATACCTATTAAGGTATCGTAGAGAATTTAGGTTCCAACGATCACCTACACTATAGGAATATCAAAATTGAATTCAAGACATCTAATTAGCCTAAAAGTAGTATTGACGGTCCTCTAGCCACCCGCAGCCACGGGTGGCGGTCAGCCATCCCAACTCACCGGAAAATCCAACTATTTTAAAAAATTACCAAATTTCACAAAAATGAAGATCTTAGGGAGTAGAGCAACTTTCATACCTGTGACCAAGACCAATTTGGCTTGGAACTACCTCAATTTCATCAAAACCGTGCGGAACCCTAGAATTGGGTGTGCTTCGATTCGACCTCCAAACTTGTTCCGACACCTCCACCACTGCTTGGGCTTTGTTCCAGGGTTCTAGGGGAGTTTAATGGTGTGGTGGTTGATGGGTTTTACTTCGGTAATGGCGGATCGCCGCCACATCACCTCTGTCGCACCCCCGTGAAAAACACTTAAATTACTCTCAAATTCCTTCCAAATCTGGGTGATAATGGGAAAAAGGAAGGGTTAGATGATGATTAGGAGTGGTGGCTTGGTCCAATTTGTGAGAAATCCAGTGGAAAACCGCCGGAAAGTATGGTGAAAACGGGTCGAAGGGTGCGGGTCAAGGATCCGGCCGATCCCTTTTCTTTTCCCTCCCTCATTTCCCTCCTTTCTCCTCCTCCTAATTGGTCCCCTCACTCCCCTTTTAAAATCTAATTGGCTTCCTTCCCACAAAATGGGAGCTCCAATTATTTAACTAACTTTAAATAAAAAAATTTCAAACGTCTGTAATTATATCGTTATAATTCGGACTCGCAAGCGGCTTTCGCCTATGCGTTCGTATCAACGAGTACTACACAAATAGGCCGAAAGAATAAGTCATACGTTCCTCTAGACGATGGTCAACAAAAGTCAGAATCCTTGCCTCTAGGGCATTTTTGTCAATTCCCTCAATTAAAATAAATAAAAACGTAAATTTTTAGGACGGGTTGTCACACAGTACATGGCAACTTTATAAGGGCAAAAATAATGGAAAATTGGATGGAAGAAAAACTTTAAAATTTAAAGTTAGAGGAAAATTGGCTATTTAGAGCAACTCCACCCTTCGATCCCTCCCCCTAGGCAATCCACTATTCAATCCACCATGTGAACAATAACTGCCATAATGAACAGTAACTGCCTTTTGCATCTCCACCCTTACACTTGAATAGCCCTGGCAATAGGCAATAAAATATTTATTAATTTTTTTTTTTACAAAATAATACTAAATAATTTTTTTTGTAATTTTGGATAAGATATTTTAAATCGTTCTCGTTGCGCCACGTGTCATTTACCCAAAACGACTATTATTGGTCATAGATTTCGATAAGATTTTTATCCAATGTCATCGTGCCACGTGTCGTTATCTTTTCAGAATCTTTGATGATAGATTTCAATCAGATTTTAAATCGTTCTCGTTGCGCCACGTGTCATTATCCGAAAAGATAATTATTGGTGATGGATTTCGATAAGATTTTTATCCAATGCCGTCGTGCCACGTGTTGTTATCTTTTCAGAATCTTTTAGGATAGATTTCGATCAGATTTTTAACGAATGACGGCATGCCACGTGGGACTATCTATAACCTAATCATTTCAGAATCCTCCATATAATCCATCATCCATCCTTATAAATCTCACACCAATTTTCTCAATATCTCTATCATTATTCATAGTTTCTGCTTCCTTCTTCACCAAATCAAAATCTGTATCATTATTCATAGTTTCTACTTACAATGTCTTCTTCTTCAAGCATGATGTGGGATATGGATCAAGAAGAGGAAGAATTGTTTAACCAATCTGAAGGAATGTTCAATCTCCATATAGCCCAAAATGAGAATGAAGAGGATGAGGAGCGAAGAAGGAGAGATGACGAAGCAAGAATGGCCAGAGACTTACATTCTCGTCAAGTCATCCAAGCTGTGGCTCAGGGATGGGCTTTTCGGGTACTTCTTTTGCATCATCTTCTTGCAAGCCATTATCAAGTGTAGAGTATAGCGGGGTGCTGTTCATGACAACTTCTGAACCGACATGCACAACTTTGAATTTAGGACAATATTTGACAATAATCCAACATTCCTATCGGTTGAATGATTTATTTTTGGTTTTGGTTTTGGCACCATACCAAGCTTGTGCTTGAATTAGCTACACAATGGGGGAGAAGAAATAATTATAATCAAAGTAGGTAACAAATAAATAATACAAACAAATAATTATAATTAAAGTATGTAACAAATAAATAATACAAACAAATAATTACAATGTAAATTTGGGTATAGTACAAACAAATAAATAATATATTGTTACCTGATCCGTGTAATTTTCCCCACTTCAAAGATTACTACTAGCTTGTGCCAAGGCGTCTCTCCAAATAGTAAACGATTGGCTAAGTAATTTCCAACGACTAAACATCGATTCTTTGATTCTACTCCCACCCATTTTCTCAAGATAATTTGTATGAATAAGACTCCACATTTCTCGCAACTGCATCTCATTACCCGTAAGCGAACTATAAGTAACTTCAACCTAGCTAGTACACAACACAATATCTTCAAGAAGTGACCAATTCGTACCTGCAGCAGTAGTCATTTTGTTGAAAAAAAATTGGATTGAAACTTTGAGAGAAAGATAGGAATTTGATTGAAAGTAGTTGAGAAAATATGAAATTGTGGTGTAAGGTAGATGATAATGAGAATGTATTTATAGAAAAGTAGAAACATTTTTTTTTTAATTTTTAGATATTTTTTTTCGGATTTTTTACAATTTTTAATTTTTTTTATTCAAATAATTAATCTCTACAATTGGATTTAAAAAAAAAATTGAATTCCAACACTCCAGATTGTGCCACGTGTCACAACGATAACATTTCTTAATTTTAAAACTTTTTTTTAATTAATAAAACAGATTAACATCAACCATTGATCTCAGATCGAACGGTTGATATTAAATCAGTTTTTTTTTATTACCGTTGGAAATCGAACGGCTTGTATTAAAGAGCCATTGGGATCGAATGGAACGTGGGAAGCCATGTGTCTTCCCAGCGGTCACCTGCATTTCCTAGCTCGCGGGCCCTGTGCCCTGTAAACTTGTTGGCTGACGCGCCCCCACTCGTGAGTGAGGGGCACGCGCCTGACACAAAAAAAAATTAAAAAACCACACACAACTCGGGCTGTAGGCCTGTCAATTCTCCACGGGCCTGGCCCTTGGGCTCCCACCTTCACTCGGGCTGCCCAAGGATGGAGGCCAATCCACTGGCCCTCGAGCCCTTTCCCTTCGCCTGTCCCCCGAGCAACCACCAAGGGTGGAATTGCTCTTAGAAAAGTTTAAAAGAGTAATCGGCTAAAATTAAAATTCATGAGGGAATTGATTAATTATAAAAGTTTATAAAAATAATTGGCTAAAATTAAAACTCAGAAGAAAATTGACAGGTTTGGAGCGCAAATTGACAAATACCGCTTAAATAAAAGGATGATTGACGAGTTTGTGAATATGAACTTCAAACGAAAAAGAATTGAAGTACCGAAGCAGATGGTTTGATTGTCTTTATCTTTTGTTTTTTCTTTAAGTTTTGTCAATTAATGAATACTCTTTTTTATATTCTAATTAAAAAAATTATAATAATTAGAATTTTGTTATTGGTTATGTCCACGAGACATAATTTAACTGTCACATCAACTAATTTTTTAACAAATGTCTAACATTACAATTAAAACATAAATTTATGTGGCCACATTATACTAATTATAAGATAATAGATGCGTTACAAGTGCATTCAAACTTATGGGAGGAAAATGTGTCCTTTATAGAAAAAGAGGTATGGGCTTAACGAAATAAAGTGACATTGACCAATTTGAGAGGTAGCTAGCATCAGCCCAATTAATTGTCAACAAAGGCCCAAAAACTGAGCCCAAGAGTAAGGCTTCATAATGAGAGAGAGAGAGAGAGAGAGATAGAGAGAGAGAGCGCGACCCCTCAAATTCCAGTACTCAAATGTCTCTCTCTGAAATAATCTTAAAGGATTCTACCTTGTCTTCCAAGTTTGTCTTTGACTTTATTTTTCTTGGGTGCCCCTTCCCCCTTCCTTACCCAAATGAATTTTTTCCTTTTGTTTTGTCTTTTACCTTTTTTTTTCCTCTGATAGGAAGATAAATAGACGTCATACACCATACCCCATTACCAAGTTTATCTGTATTCGGAACTGATAGATCAAAGAATTCAGTCCACTTAATTTAAATCTTGTTGCTTTCATTAGTCCATCATATTGTCCCGCCTCACAAAAACAAAACCCTTAAACAACCCGGATCTCTTTCTTTCTCTCTTGAACGGTTCAGATTCTCAAATCTGTCAGCTCCGAACACAGAGATCCAAATAGGATCTGAATTCCCCATTACCTAGGTCTCCATTATAAAAGTATTATTATTTTCTTCTTTCGGATTAATAATTGAAGCTTCAAACTTTTTTAGGTCAATAAATATTGAAGCATTTCTAATGAGGGAGAAGGACATTGCATATACCCTACTTGGTACTTGTCCTTACTCTTCCATATCTACTAAACCATGACAACATAGTTGATCATCATCATTAACCACCAATTTTGTTCGCACCTAATCCAATAAATCTTTAATCTACAGTTATTTTGTTCCACACACACATATAAATATATAGTCACTTAGAGGTTATGCACAAGTCAACTTGATAAACTTTAATCATGTTATGATGTTAATTATATATTCATGCAGGATCGTCATTAGAGTCATGATCGATGAGTCGTCGTTGAATGTTAGCTTTATTCCATCTGATCCATGAGAATGTAAAGTTACTCTCTCTCGCTCCCTTTCCAGCTAAAACAGAGATCGCTGTTTCTTTCTTTCGATTGCTTACTCATGCATGCTTCACGTTTGCAATATTAGCAAGACAATACAGTGAATTCCAAGAATAGGCACATACCATGCGTGGTGGTGGTGATGATTTCATTGGTAAAAGCCAAAAGGTGTAGGTAAATTTATAAGTGTGCCAATGCAGCCAAACTTTAGAAACCTAAAATTGATCTGGTTAAAAAGTTCACGTAGACATACACACACGAACCTTTTTAGGGCAGAAATTTCATACTGTAGCAGTAAAGTGATGATAGAGCCCTTATAGAGATTGTGTATTTACTGTATAAGACCATTTTTAGAGTAACAAAGAGAAAAACATTGAAATGTATAAGCAGTCCCATATGGTGAATACATAATCTCTATAATGGTCCTTATATATTACACATTTCATTTTCAGTTACAAGACAATTATATCCTTTGCTTCATCTTCTTCAAAGCTACAACCACTTCTTCCTTCCGGATTCGACGATAAAAAGAGTAGTTTCTACACTCTTCTGAGTTACTCAACTCCCCTAAAGAAGCACTCCTTTCATGTCCTTCATTGAAAAGATTATGAAAATAACCTCTCCATCTGTCTTTAATCGCGTTCTCTGTAGCAAGAACCTTTCCATCCTCATCCTTGATGCACCTCACTTGGTTTAGGTCCCTTGGAGTAACTCAGAAGAGTGTAGAAACTACTCTTTTTATCGTCGAATCCGGAAGGAAGAAGTGGTTGTAGCTTTGAAGAAGATGAAGCATAGAAAAGCAATAGGTCCAGACGATATACCAATCGAAGTGTGGAAAGTTTTGGGAGAGACAGGTATAACATGGCTCACTGACCTTTTCAATAGGATTTTGAAAATGAAGAAGATGCCAAATGAGTGGCGAACGAGCACTTTGGTGCCTATCTACAAGAATAAGGGCGACGTACAAAATTGCATGAACTATAGGGGTATTAAGTTAATGAGTCATACAATGAAGCTCTGGGAGAGAGTCATTGAGCATAGATTGAGGCAAGAGACACGGGTTTCGGACAACCAATTCGGGTTCATGCCAGGGCGCTCAACCATGGAGGCAATCTATCTCTTACGAAGATTGATGGAAAGATATAGAGATGGGAAAAAGGATTTACACATGGTCTTTATAGATTTGGAAAAAGCGTATGATAGGGTCCCAAGAGACATTCTTTGGAGGATTTTAGAGAAGAAAGGAGTACGAGTAGCATATATCCAAGCTATAAAGGATATGTATGAAGGAGCAAAGACTGCCGTAAGAACTCATGAAGGACAAACCGAAAGCTTTCCCATAACTGTAGGATTACATCAAGGCTCATCCTTAAGTCCTTACCTTTTTGCGTTGGTAATGGATGAGTTAACAGGACATATTCAAGATGATATTCCTTGGTGTATGCTTTTCGCAGACGATATAGTGTTGATAGATGAAACTCAGGAGGGGGTAAATGCAAAGCTTAACCTTTAGAGAGAAGTGTTGGAATCTAAAGGTCTTCGCCTAAGCCGATCAAAGACAGAATATATGGAGTGCAAGTTCAGTGCAAATGGAGGCCAAAACGAGTTAGGGGTGAGGATCGGAGATCAAGAAATACCAAAGAGCGACCGTTTTCGTTACCTAGGATCTATCTTGCAAAAGAACGGAGAATTAGATGGAGATCTCAACCATAGAATACAAGCTGGATGGATGAAGTGGAAGAGTGCATCTGGCGTATTGTGTGACCGCCGTATGCCACTGAAGCTCAAGGGAAAATTTTATAGGACGACAATAAGGCCGGCGATGCTGTATGGCACAGAATGTTGGGTGGTGAAGCATCAACACGTACACAAAATGGGTGTAGGGGAGATGAGGATGCTTCGTTGGATATGTGGGCACACGAGAAAGGATAAGATTAGGAATGAGGATATCCGGGGTAAAGTAGGAGTAGCCGAAATTGAAGGAAAGATGAGAGAAAATCGGTTACGGTGGTTTGGACATGTGCAAAGAAGGCCTACTGACGCTCCGATTAGAAGATGCGACTATGGGACAGAGGTTCAGGGCCAAAGGGGTAGAGGAAGACCTAGGAAAACTTTGGAAGAGACTCTAAGAAAAGACTTAGAGTACTTGGATCTAACGAAGGACATGACACAGGACCGAGCACAATGGCGTTCTAAGATTCATATAGCTGATCCCACTCAGTGACTTGGATTTTCCAAGTCTCCAACCGAGAAGTTTTCCTCACTCGGAAAATTAAGGGAACACTACCCCAACCTACATGCTCCACTCAGAAAGCTTCAACATACAAGCTTCAACAAAAGAAAATTCAAAGAACTTAGCGAAGAAGGCTTTGGTGTATTTAACACAATACGTTGAAATGAAGGAAAGCTTATTTATTGATATCCCCGATAAGCTACAAATACGTACATATACATGAGTCAAAATAAACAAACAAGATGGAGCCTTCACAAAGGCTGCTTAGGAGAAGTCTCAGCAGTCGGTAGAGCCCCAGAAAGAGAAGGCATCGGAGGGGGATCATTCGGAGCCTCAGTACTGGACAGAACCCTAGAAGGAGGAGGCATCAGAGGTTGATCATTTGGAGCTTCATTACGCGGTACAGCCCCAGAAGACGAAGGCAATAAATGCCTCTGGAACAAACCCACAAATCTCTGATGATCAAGTAAAACCTGACCATCAGTTTCCTTCATCTGGTCAAGCTTCCTCTTCATGTTTGTAGCATAGTCATGTGCGAGCCGGTGCAACTGTTTATTCTCATGCTTGAGCCCTCTAATCTCCTGTTTGAGACTCATCACTTCGGCCGCCAATGATTCAACTTGGCGGGTTCGAGCAAATAGGCGTTGGGCCATATTAGACACAGAACCTGCACACTGAACACTGAGAGCCAGCGAATCCTTAACAGCTAACTCATCAGACCGTTTGGAAAGTAGCCTGTTATCTTTGGGAGTGAGAAGGTTCCTGGCCACCACCGCAGCGGTCATATCATTCTTCATCACGGAATTCCCAACGGTAAGAGGACCAGTAGGGGAAACGAAGGATGGGCGCCATATGTTGTCTGGAGAAGGCGGGGCTGCCTCTTCAACAAGGTTCAAGTCAAAACGACGGTCGGAGCGGCCAGACATTTTCAAAGGTGTTGAAGAGAGAAGAGGTCGGACAAATCAAGATCTTAGAAGTGCAAGAATGGAGCTTCTACTGGTGGAGATTCAAGTGTGCTTTGGAACTTAATGCCAGCCACTATAAAAAGCTGCACTCGACGGAGCTTCAGACATCGAAGAGGCACCTGCTCAGAAATCGAAGAGGCGTTTGCTTTCTCAAAAGTTGGGCTGCTTAGAGACCACGAGGGTTGATCTCATAAATCGAAGAGGTGTTCGCTTTCTCAAAAGCTGGGCTGCTCAAAGACCACGAAAGCCGATCTCAGAAATCGAAGAGGCGCTCGCTTTTTCAAAAGCTGGGCTCCTCAGAGACCACGAGGGCCGATCTCAGAAATCGAAGAGGCACCTACTTTTCCAGCCTTGTCAGCACCTGTCACACGCACACTCAGCTTTGCGAAAATTATGGGTATTCTGTCGAAGATTTCTGGGGAAGTAGAAAACACATGAATCTTACTGTCCAATCACCCACTTCCCACACGCAACAATAGCTCATGGGTACCACAAATAACTTTGCCAAAGTTCTCTGCCAAAGTTGAGCACGTGAAGCTTGCAGCTCCCACTACATCGCTCTGACCAAGAAGGGTAAAAGAATAGCAAAGAAACAGCACTAACAAAGTTTAGACCCATAAATTTTGAAGGTCTAGCTACCATATTATTACCCACAAGGGTAAAGGAACAGTACCACTGCTGGATAATTGGAAAGTCCCTGTGTGTCAACCTCTGTGCCTCGTGGCAAGGTAGACTAGCAAACATGCCCAACCTATACTCACATTGGAGAAAACACTCCCAATAAGATTGCTTGCTCCAAAATCGAAGAGGCACCGTCCTCCGAATCTCGAGAGCCAGACTCCCAACATGACTACTTTCTCAAAAATCGAAGAGAGGGTAAAGGAACAGTACCATTGCTGGATAATTGGAAAGTCCCTGTGTGTCAACCTCTGTGCTTCGTGGCAAGGTAGACTAGCAAACATGCCCAACCTTTACTCACATTCGAGAAAACACTCCCACCAAGATTGCTTGCTCCAAAATCGAAGAGGCACCGCCCTCCGAATCTCGAGAGCCAGACTCCCAACATGATTACTTTCTCAAAAATCGAAAAGACACTGCTCCCCGAATCTCGAGAGCCAGACCCCCAGCATGATTGCTTTCTCAAAAATCGAAGAGACATCATTCTCCGAATCAATCGAAGAGGCGCTCGCTTTCTCAAAAGCTGGGCTGCTCAGAGACCACGAGGGCCGATCTCAGAAATCGAAGAGGCACCTACTTTTCCAGCCTTGTCAGCACCTGTCACACGCACACTCAGCTTTGCGGAAATTATGGGCATTTTGTCGAAGACTTCTGGTGAAGTAAAAAGCACATGAATCTTACTGTTCAATCACCCACTTCCTACACGCAACAATAGCTCATGGGTACCACATATAACTTTGCCAAAGTCTCTGCCAAAGTTGAGCACGTGAAGCTTGCAGCTCCTACTACATCGTTCTGACCAAGAAAGGTAAAAGAATAGCAAAGAAACAGCACTAACAAAGTTTAGCCACATAAATTTTGAAGGTCTAGCTACCATATTATTACCCACAAGGGTAAAGGAACAGTACCACTGCTGGATAATTGGAAAGTCCCTGTGTGTCAACCTCCGTGCTTCGTGGCAAGGTAGACTAGCAAACATGCCCAACCTTTACTCACATCCGAGAAAACACTCCCAACAAGATTGCTTACTCCAAAATCGAAGAGGCACCGCCCTCCGAATCTCGAGAGCCAGACTCCCAACATGATTACTTTCTCAAAAATCGAAGAGACACTGCTCCCCGAATCTCGAGAGCCAGATACCATATACCACTTTTTCAAAGTGCTCTGACAGAGTTAAAACATGTGAAGCTGGCAGCTCCCACTACCGTGCTATGACCAAGCAGGGTAAAGGAATAGCATTACTACTTGTTGTTAGGGAGACTCCTATATATGTCGACCTCCATCCCCAACGGACAGGCAGACCTGCAAAAATGCTCAACCCTTCCTCATATCTGAGAGGGCACTCCCAACGAAACCTTTCGAAATATTCAGCTTTCTTTCCCCCCGATAATACCTCTACAAACAAGCTATACTAGAGCAAGAATATCTCATATCATCAGGGTTAAAAGCAAGAGTATCCCATATCATGCTTTTTCCCTGTCTTTTCCTTTGGCCTTGTTTTTACCTGCAAGACAAGGAGAAAGAGAGCAATCAGTCAGCACTTGAAATCAAGCTCCCAGCCAGGAACTGACTGCCTGGAACCCCTTACCTGATCACTTACCTGGCATTGCTCTCGAGTACTCATCTTCAACATCTTATGTTTCCAGGGAAGATACCGTATCTGCTTGAGGAACAGATAGGGCAAGTGCGAAGGATACAAGGAAGCATGTGGAGACAAGCGTAACAGCACACGTGCCGATACATCCATTACTCTGTTAAAAGCAAAAGTATCCCATATCAGCAGGGTCGAACGTACTCTAGATTTGATGGACTTGTTTTGACCCTCAAATTTTTCAGTCGGCCTTATACTCTGGAGAAAACCAGAAAACCCTCCAGCTCAGTTCAAGAATAAGCCTGTGGAAAGTTACTTCTTCAAAAGCAAAAGTATCCCATATCATCTCTTCTCATTTTTCTTCTCTTTATCCTTCATGCTGCTGCAAGATGGGGAGAAGGTGAACAATCAGCCGGAGCTCTGATTGCTTACCTTGTCTGTCACCTCTTTCAGCAGATCCCCTAGCTCGGCGACTTGGGGGACTCCTACTACATGGTTTGTATCGCGCTGGACCAAGCCTGAAACTACAAGTAAGCTTCAAGTGAAATTGATACATTACCTTGTGCATCTCCACCAGTTAAAGATACCACCCCTGGATGGAGGAAGAGTACTGCCAGAGAAGCTGCCACATCTACCTATGAGACAGATAAGGCAAGTCAAGATGATACCACACTCCGATACTTAGAAGTTTCGTGATTACGAGATCATTCTCCCACAATATTTCCTAATGTCATTTGTACTAAATCATTCACTGGTACTCACTAAAGGAGAGCTTGAACCTATGTACTTGTGTAAACCCTTCACAATTAATGAGAACTCTTCTATTCCGTGGACGTAGCCAATCTGGGTGAACCACGTACATCTTGTGTTTGCTTTCCTATCTCTATCCATTTATATACTTATCCACACTAATGACCGGAGCAATCTAGCGAAGATCACAAAAGCGACCGTTTTCGCTACCTAGGATCTATCTTGCAAGAGAACGGAGAATTAGATGGAGATCTCAACCATAGAATACGAGCTGGATGGATGAAGTGTAAGAGTGCATCCGGCGTGTTGTGTGATCGTCGTAGGACACTGAAGCTCAAGGGAAAATTTTATAGGACGGCAATAAGGCTAGCGATGTTGTATGGCACAGAATGTTGGGCGGTGAAACATCAACACGTACACAAAATGGGTGTAGCGGAGATGAGGATGCTTCGTGGGATGTGTGGGCACACGAGAAAGGATAAGATTGAGAATGAGGATATCCGAGGTAAAGTAGGAGTAGCCGAAATTGAAGGAAAGATGAGAGAAAATCGGTTCCGGTAATTCGGACATGTGCAAAGAAGGCCGACTGACGCTCCGGTTCGAAGATGTGACTACGGGACAGAGGTTCAGGGCCGAAGGGGTAGAGGAAGACCTAGGAAAACTTTGGAAGAGACTCTAAGAAAAGGCTTAGAGTACTTGGATCTAACGGAGGACATGACACAAAACCGAGCGCAATGGCGTTCTAGGATTCATATAGCCGACCCCACTTAGTGGGAAAAGGCTTTGTTGTTGTTGTTGTTGTTGTTGTGGTAACATATTATAAAAAGTAAAAAGAATTCTTATGTGTAATATAAACTTAACTCGTACCATCTGGTAGCTGTCACAAAATTATAGCATGTAAATTAAATTTTGAGTGAATTTTATTAGAATCCAAAGCAGAGGGGGTGTTGGGGGTGTGCAAAAGGTGAAGTGGCATAGGGCCCTGAATTCCTGAAGGGCCCAAATATTTTTGGTCCTCCTATATATTACATATGAGTATAAATTTTCTTATAAAAAAATTAATTGAAAAGAAAAATCATCATCATATGATTTTATCTATATTACAATTGGTTAAGTGGAGCTTATACGTAATATACTAATTCTCCACTTTTCTCTAGCAATAAAAAAACTTGTGTATTACTTTTTTCTACTTTTCTTTTCAATAAAAAACTAACTTGTGTGTTACTTTCTTCCACAAACAGAAAAGTATTTCCGTATATCTCTTTTAGTCGTGCTCCATTTTTTCATGGATGAACCCTAATGGCAGTTGCAAATTATTCAATTAGTAAGAGTGAGATGCTGATTTCAATTGAGTTTGGATATTGGTTGTTGAATTTTGTATGAATATATTTTCCAAAAAATTATTATTCATTAAATAAGGAGGACATTTTTATTAGAATCGCACAGGGTCTCCAAAATGTCAGAGACGGCCCTGCTCCAACACAATTCTTTAAGTGTATATAAATGTTTTTGTTGTGATATAATTCTGAATATTTTATTCTTAACTAACATCTATTAAATTCCACAAATTCTAAAACCTTTTTATGAAATAGTGGTAACGAGTAGAGAAGAAGTAAAAACATAAAAAATGAAATGGGACCTTTTCTAACTCTTATCCACTCCCCGTTCACCTTTTCTATCCAAACAGAACTTTGACATATACAAAGATTACTTGTGGGTCTATACTTTGTCGAAAGAAAGGAGTTTTCTGCCTTTGCCACCAAGTTTAGATGTTCCATCCGTAATTTGTTTTGATAGACCCGAAATGTCTTTGATCTTTGCTTTGTTATTTCTTTCTTGTGGAAATCGAAAGTGAAGCAAAACTTACACTGGACTAATCATTATGCTAAATGATAGTTTGGTATGCCTTATGAAATCTGAGGAAATAAAAAGCTTACCCTAGCTAATATGCATTGGCAATCTCAAAATATTCCTTTAGAAAATCAGACGGACACAACACCACGTCTTTTATGCATATTATGCTAATTGTACCTTCCTAACTAAGCTTTAACTATGTCTTTGTCTCACACACACAACCGTAAAAGGAAAATATATAGGGGTAATTTAGAAGCTAATGCATGAATATACGCAATTGATATATTTACTTGGATTTCAAGTTATCAATCGTAAAAGGAAAATAGTTGGTTCTTTAGTTAGTTCTTCTTCGGAGTCAGCGATACTTGTTGTTAAACAGTGTCTTCATGTTCGTTATATTGCTATATTTGTGCATAGAATTTCTCAAGTTTCAAAACGCGAAGTTTTTTTACTCTTTCACCCATAATAGAGTTCAATTTATTTTGGAGTGTTATCTCAGTCTTCTAAGTTTGGGTGTAGATGATTTTAAGACTTAGATGCTTTTTGGGTGTAGATGATTTTAAGACTTGGATGATTTCCTTTGCTTATTCTCGGGCATGTCTAGCCCTCAAATCCACCAGTACAGTGGCAACTAGTTTGGCCAAGTTGGTGTTTTATGTCTCATTGAAGTTTCTTTGGATTCAGGTCTATGATGGAGCCACAATTTCTGTTAAGGATGGTCATTTTAAGTGACTATAAAATTATGATAAATTGAGCTTATATATGAAAATTATTTAAGAAATTATTGTAAATAACTTATTTAGCATAAATTCCAACCTTGATATCATTATGACTTAATTATTTACACTATAACAGAAGAGGCTTTTCAACAATGGTGAAAAGCAGTCATTGATGCGAATTTACTTAACACACAAATTAAACCCTCTTGTATCAATTGTAGTAAAGAATGTAAGTAGGGATCGTTCTGGACCGGGGATTAGGAGGGCTTGCTAAAAACCTCTAAACTAACTTAAAAACATATAAACAAAGCTAAAAATACTAAACTAGACTCAAAGAATTCAAAACAAACTCAAAGAACTCAAAACAAGCTAAAAACGCTCAAATCTGCCTAAAAACACAAACTGGGCAAATTTGGACTCTAACACACTTTTGGACAAATTTTGGTTTTAACTTGGTTCGAAACACTTAAAAACACAAACTAAATCAGTTTCTAACTAATATGACTCAACTAGGTAAAGGGGGTTTTGGTTTTGACGAATTTGAAAACAAAACAAGTAAATTAAAGAAATAATGAAATCTGCACGAATTTGAGTAAATTGAATGGATGGAAGACTAGCTAGGAGGTTCTTCTCCACACATGACACACTTGCAAACAAAACGATTTCCAATTGCTTTTCAATAAACTACGAATTCTCAACGCCCCAGATTAACTGTGAATTGCACTAATTAACCCTCAGATTTTCCTAATTTCATTGAATTGGATGATTGCATACAACAACCCAAAGCATTCCCCACAAGTTCCCTATATGAATTGCGTAATAGAGATACAAGCAAGAATCATTAAGTTCTATGAAAATCATAAGCATTGACGAAACACTTGTAACTATGAATTGCATGAAACTTATGCCAAGAATTTACTTAACACGGTTGTGACGAGCAACCTTTACTACTTGTGAATATAAGTTCATAACGATTAGGTGAAACTCCCTTATATCCTCGCATCAGATTTATGCATGAAAATTAAGCGTGCACTCTCAACCAACATACACAAATCAGTTTTAATTCAAATGGATAAGTAAATTGAATTCACAACTTATGAATCACAACTTAAAGTAATCAAATCATATTGCAAGCATGAACATGGTTTCGAATTCCCCCTAGCTAATGGGGGGTTTAGTTCCTCATACTCACAAAGCAAAGATAAACAAATTTAGACATTGAAAACAAAAGAATGAAAACACCTAAAAACGCTCCAACAATCCAACTTGAATGGCAAGCATGTCCAAGGGTCCCCATTCTTCTCTTTGTTGTGGCACAAGGTGTGGTTTGTTGGATGCGTATGGATATATGGAAGGGAATGGCTAAATGTGTTTAGGTTGGATGGAGGTCATGGCAAGGAAAGGGAAATGAAGGTGCATGGAATTGTGCTTTTGTTATGGGAATGTGTAGAATGGTTAAAAAGAAAAGACTCTGCCTTGCGACAAAATGTGTCTTCCTCCCTTCTCCCTAAACTGTCAGTGTGAATGTATCTTTGGATGGATCTCCCCTTTTTGTTATGGTGAAGGGTGGATGTATTTATAGGCTAGGGAGATGACCACCATCTAATTAAGGTGGTAGTGGTGTATGTTATGGTAATGAGTGGATGTAATGGGTGTAGTGGGTGAATGTTTGGTAATGAGTGGATGTAATGGGTGTAGTGGGTGAGTGTTTGGTAATGAGGGGATGTAATGGGTGTAGTGGATGGATGTTTGGTAATGAGTGGATGTAATGGGTGTAGTGGGTGAGTGTTGTGGTAATGAGTGGATGTAATGGGTGTAGTGGATGTATGTTTGTAGTTGTAGGTCAACACACTTGCACACACACATGCTGATTTCTAGCCTTCAAATCTTCAAAAACGTACATCCTCATGTCTCCATGCTTGCACTATCCAATCTTGGCCCAAAAATGCTCCAAAATGCTCCAAATAGCACTTTGTTGCTAACTTTGTTATTTGAACCTACAAACACACGAAAATAGCTTAAAGTACTAAAATAACTAGAATTAAACTAAGTAAATGCCAAGAAACAAGCTAACTAAGTTGCATAAATATGCTCCTATCAGTCATACCTAATGCGCATTGGTGCAGATCGAATCAAAGTGATTGGATATGAGTATGAGGACGAAATTAAATATCTTTTATTTGATTAAGAGGCAAAGAATGAATTTGAAATTAAGTGTTGGACCCTCAACTATGTACAAATTACATTTGTATAAGGAGGGTTAACTATAAATATAAAAGCCAAGCAATATCAATATAGCACATATAAATACAAGATTTCTAAATTATGAGATGGGTTATATAACCCTCCTAGGCTTTAACTGGCCCCGCCAACGATTCAAGACCTCTTGGATTTATCCTAAATGTCCTAGTTAAAGTCTCAAATTCAAATCATCCTTTATACGGATATTTAAAATTTGAAGTGGTTTTTCTAAGTAAATAAGTATAACTAATGGTGCTAATGTGAAGTGTTGTAAAACATGAGGACAAAAGGCATTATTGATTTTTTTTTTTTACTTTTTGAAAACTGGAATAGATAATCAGGGCAAAGATGTCAGAAAATAACACAGAAAGCCAACAGTAAGGCCAACAATAAACAAAAACAACCCAAGCAAGAAAAGGGATAAAGAGACGGGCAGGAGAACTAAGTTCCACTGTCACCCCACACCTACCAACAAATCAAGGGGGATAAGGCAAACCGTCTTTATCAAGAACATAAACCAACAAAGATGGAGGTCGATTAACCCAACAGAAACTGCACATCTCCGTACAATGGAGCGATGCCAACTAATCCGCCGCTCGATTAGCTGACCTTGGAACCCAAGTCTAGCGACAATCCTGAAAAGACTCTCCTAACAGTTTAACAATAGTTAAGGTAGGAAAGGTCTTCCATCTGCCAGTCGCCAACGAAGACGATAACGCAGAAATATAATCCTTAGAATCAAACTCCACAATAATGCAACCAAGACCCAAATCCGCAGCAAGCTCACAACCCTGAACCAAAGCCAAGGCTTCGGCAGTGGCAGCACTAGGAGCAGAGATTGGCTCCCTCCTGGCAGCAACAAAATTGCCCCGCTCCACTAGGATCACGACCCCAACAAAACCAGTCGAAGAGGAATAAGACCAGCTAACATCAACATTCACCTTAAAAAAAAGGGATGAAGGAAAGGACCATTGAACCTCCTGATTAACCTGAGACAACGAAGCAAAGGTCGCAGGGGCAGGAACACCAATAGCCTAAAAAAAACAGCCCACTGGCAGTGCAAATGGCCATAAGAACTTGAGATGGGTTGAGAGTAGAGTGATTGAACAAAAAATTACAACGAGCTTTCCAAATATGCCAACATGAAAAAGCGATATAAGAAAGAATCACACATCGCTCCTCATTTGACCCAAAACGACGGGAAGCAATGGAAATAAACCAATTCAACCATGAAGAGATGGAAGATCGATCTATTCTAAGATTAAGCATGCCTCCAAACCAAATAGGTTCCACCCAAGGACACAACAAAAAAAGATGTTCCAGAGATTCCTCCTTCTTTTGACATATCGGACACAGAGGGGACGAAACCATCTTCCACACAAAGAGATTCTCCAACGTAGCCAAGGCACTATGGGCAATCCTCCACATAAAATGATGAACTTTAGGAGGAGTTTTAATCTTTAGAACAGCTGCCAAATCTGCGATGAAACCGTGGACGACGAGGAAGCATGGGTAGACACCAAGGACTGTCGTGAAGATCTAGCCCAATGGTATCTAGACCGCACAACATACATCCCATTTCGAGTGGGAGGCCAAACAAGACAGTTCGACTGCATAGCATCTCCAAAAGGGGTTTTTAAAATCGCATCCTCTCATCCTCCGAAAGAAAATGATGAAGAAATTCGATATTCCATGAACGGGGAGATGACGTCAAAAGAGAAGCCACCCTAGTATCTCTAGTAATAGACACCTGTCCCGACCGAGGATGACCCAAAGGAAGTGAAGGTAACCAACAATCAACCCACATACGAACAGACCTCCCATCCATAATTTGCCAATGCACCCCATGTAGTAAGAGATATATACTCACCAATAGACTATTCCAAGCCCAAGAAGCCCTACTGCCTTTTTAAGCATCAAGAAACGAGCAATTCGGAAAATATCTGGCCTTTAGAACCTTAGCCCATAACGATTCCGGATTATAAATCAATCTCCAACATTGTTTCGCCAGTAAAGCATTATTGAAATAAAAAAAGTTTCTGAATCTCATACCCCCATCCTTCTTCGAGAGGCCCAGAGTATGCTTGGACACCCAGTGAGTTTTTCGATGCTCGCCCACAGATCCCCACCAAAACCCAGCAATTAAAGAATCTAACTCATGACAAACAACCACAGGAAATTTAAAAACACTCATAGGGTACGTAGGAATCGCGCTAAACGACTACATTGATTAAGACCTCCTTACTCGCTGGAGAGAGATTATTAAGCGTCCACCCATGAATTTTCTTCAAAATCTAACCTTTGATAAAAGCCAAGCCTTGCCGCTTCGATCTACTCCATATAGCTGAAACCCCAAGATATGTACCTGGATCAAAAACAACCTGCACATGGAGAATGTGGCCCAACTCCCTCGACACCTCAGTTGGTGTATTAGAACTAAAAAACACAGAAGATTTTTGAAAGTTAACAGCCTGACCAGATGCAACACAATAATCATCAATAAGCTTGACCAAAAAACAACAATTTTGTCGATTGGCCTTAAAAAAGAAAAGAGTATCATCAGCAAAGAAAATATGGGAAATAACTAGAATATGCATATTCATCTTCACACCAGCCAATAACTGTCAATCCACAACCCCTTGAATCATCTGAGAAAGAACATCACTAACAAAAAGGAACAAGTATGGAGATAACAGATCACCTTGATGTAAACCACGTGAAGGAGCAAACTTACGACCCAGGTGCCCATTGAGCAGAATCGAAAATGAAACCGAAGTCACACACCCCATAACAAGCTTGCGCCACCTAGAATGAAAACCCATCTTCTCCATCACAGCATCCAGAAAATCCCACTCCACCCTATCATACACTTTTTGCATATCCAGCTTAATCCCCAACTCAAACCTACTCTTAGCTTTCCTCAGTTTAAGGAAATGAAAGAGTTCATGGGCAACGCTAATATTATCCTAGATTTGGCGACCACCTACAAAAACGTTCTGCATAGGAGAAATGAGATGCGACCGCAGAAGCTTTAATCAATTGGCTAACACCTTGGCCAAAATCTTATAAGAGAAATTACATAAGCTTATCAGTAGAAACTGAGAAACATCTTTTGGGTGGGGAACTTTCGGAATTAGCACAATATGCGTTGCATTTAAATTCCCAAGATTAATCTCATTCGAATCCAAAAGTCAAACTAAATCATGAACATCCCTCCTAATAGGCTCCCAAAAATGATGATAAAACACACCTGGAAAACCATCCGGGCCTGGAGCTTTAATGCCACCTATCTGCACCGCAGCATCATGAATCTCAGCATTAGATATTGGAGCCAACAAGACATTATTCATACTAGCAGACACTGACGATGGAACATGCTCCAGCACCGAGCCCTATGATTTGCTGCCCATAAAGGTAAATAAATGAATAAAATATTCATCCACCAATTGCTTTACTCTTTTCGGCCTCTTCTTCCATCTACCATCCTCAGTTTTAAGCTTCAACACCTGATTTTGCCTTCGCCTTTGCATAGTAGAATGATGGAAAAACTTGGTATTGGCATCCTCGTCCTGAAGCCATTTTATCCATGACCGCTGTTTCCAAACACTTTCCTCCTGCGCCAAAAACTGATCAAGCAATCGCGATTTAAAATTTATTTCCTCCACATGGTCTCCCCAATTCATTTGAAGCTCTCCTAACTGACTAGTAAGCTGCTCAATGTCATGCTGCCTCATTTTAAATTTCCTCCTACTCCATCGCATAAGTTGAAAGCGGCAGTCATTAATCCTAGTAGCCCACCGGCCCAAAACAACACCCTCATATGGCTTAGCCCAACACTGTTCCACCAATCTTAAACACTCTGCCTCCTTGACCCAAAAAGATTGAAACCAAAAAGGCCTTCTGCCAGTAACTCCCCAAGGCTCCCCGTTGAATGATCAGAGGGCAATGGTCAGAACCAATGACAATGACATGGATAACCATAATATTTGGCCAGCATTCCTGCCAAGACTGATTAGACAGAGCCCTATCAAGGCATTCCTCCACCAACTCACCATTACGCATTCCCCGCCAAGTAAAGGGAGAGCCATGAAAATTAAGGTCCAGTAGCTCCACCATATTCAGAAAACCAGCCAGATATTGAGGCCTATTATATAAAACTTGCGAACCACCATATTTCTCCGACTCTCAAAGAAACTCATTAAAATCCCCACCACAGAGCCAAGGGACTGAAGATGGACTAAAATGATGACTCATCCACTCCCAAAAAGAAGCTTTCTCCTTCCGATAAGCAGTACCATAGACACCAGTCACACGTGTCCAAGAAATGTCCCCCACTGATCGAACCCAAGCATCAATAACATGATTAGACAACTGATGAATATTGACTTCCAAATCCTCAACCCACCAGATACTCAACCCCCCCCCCCGATCTACCAACATGAGGCATATTAAATCCCTGCTTAAAACCCATTATGCGCCGCACACCATCAATCATATGATCTTTCATTTTCGTTTCCGAAAGAAAAACCATAGAAGGCCAATATTTACGAATAAGCCCATGCAGGGCTCGAACTACCGTGTCCAACCTTAGACCACGGTAGTTCCAGAAGATATAAATCATGGCAATCGTGCGGCTGTTGAAGGTCAGCCACCATCACCTGTGGACGATAATTCTCCTTTACAGTCTAACAAAGCAACCTTCTCGTTCTCCACTGCCGCCTCCATAACTTCCCACACATCCTGAGTATTAGCAACTAGTTTAATTTTTTTCAACGAAACCTGACTGAGCTCCCCCAAACTCCTCCATAATACCTCTTTTCAAATGGCTATCATCATCTTCCCCTGTAACTCCCTCTGGCAACTCCTCCACCGCAACAACAGAGCAACCCCCTAAGCTACTAGGAAAAAGCACATATGATTCCTCTGGACCACCCATGACCGCACCAACTGCGACAGGAGGCAAAGGAAAAGAAAGCACCTGCTCCCCTCCTAACCTACCCTTCCTACACCATCTCTTAGGTTCCCTACTATAACTCGGAGGAGAATCACACTGTAGCAGCCTCCCAGCACCTTTATCTCCCTCCCCTGAAACTTCAATAGTTGCAAATTGGTTGCACACTTGTGCTACAACCAGTCGATTATGTCTCACTGCTCCCGCCACCTTGCATTCCCTAACCCCAGAAGCTACCCTTCTAGTAGGAATCACCACGTCACGTATCGGAGCCGCCTTCTGAAGGGAAATAATGAGATTCATGTGGGATTTCTAGTGACTAGCATGCATATACAATTCAAAATTTATATACATACGTAACGGAAGCATGTTATCACATAATATCAAGTCATGCAAATCCCCTTCAAGAAGCATAGGTTTATATAAGATGCATCAAAAACATTTTATTGAAGAACAAAGTGTAGGAGTAGATTTATACCTCTTGATCTAGACTTGAGACCAAGGATAGACCACCTCCAAGCCCTTCGTTATTGGAACTCCTTGAGCCTAGCCTCCCTCCTTGCTTCCTCCACCTTGCTAGAATGAGTGCTCCTTAGTTCTCCTTTAGTCTCCAATGTTGAAGACCTTTAAAGATCCACACCCACTAGTGTAGTGAGATGGATGGAGGAATAACCAAAATGAGAGAAGATGATTAGCTACTCTACCCCTTTGGTGGCCGGCCTTGTGTGTCTATTTTAGAGAGAAAGATATTTTTCTTCTTTTGTTGAAAGAACACACAAAACCCTAATGAAACCGTTTTCACTAAAAGTCCTTTATAAATGTCTAAGAAGTGAATCAACAACTTGACTCTCTCTCTCTCTTCAATGGCCAACCCCTATGTGTTGTTTGGGCTTTTGGGCTTTTATCATTTCAAGTCATCCTATGCTTGAATAAAAGCTCAATGGGTTTGGGCTTAATGGGCCCATATTTACCCGAACTTTTCTTTAAGTCCAAAAACGATCTTTTATCGCTTTTATGATTTCTTTAGACTTTCTAATTAATCACAACACTTAATTAATCCAATTAATTATTTCCATCATCCATTAGTTGTCTCACTACAAGAGTGTATCGGTGTACAATCATTTTAGGTTCTAATTAGCAAGGCAGTGAGGTGATTGGCACCAATCCAATTGATTATATTTAATCCAATCACTTAGTGAATTAAAACTTACTTTTAATTCTCCTTCTTCTTTGACGACTACTTATTTAATCATCTAGAAGAACTCACAAGCCATGAGTGACATCTAACCATATATCATGGCTACCCAAGCTAATGTAGAATTTGTTCGGAGAACCTATTCAGTTGGAATTACAATGTAATTCGATCCTTCTCTAAAACAATACTCTCAATCACACTATTAGGGTATGGATATATTATGTCAAACCCCTAATGTGATTATTCCATGTTATATGATTCAATTGAGTCCTATATGAACGCTTTCCTTTATTACACTCGATACTTCGGCCGAAGATTCCCGAATCATATCTTAGAGTATTCATCCTCTCATAACGAGGATTAGAGATCCCTTGTTGCGCATTTACTTGCCTCCATGGCTAAGTGGATTAACCCCAACTATGTCGTGGACACCTGCGGATGGAGTGACTTTGACATAATCAAAGATCAAGGACCTAACCACAAGACAACTATGATGCCTCAGGTCAAAGGACTACTTACATTATTCCAACCATTAGAGTTACTTGCTTGACATGTGAGTAGACCTCCATGCAAGTACTCTCGTTCGATTGTGTTCAGTGAACTCATTCCCTTAATGAGCACCTACATACCTGTCTTAGTGTCACTACACGAATGGGATGAAACTTTCCATCCTTCCAATTGAAGGGGACATAGTATGTACTGGTCTTTGCATTGTCAGTATCCCTCTGACAATCATATGACCAGGAACCTTTTTGGACATGATGGTTATGTGAAGAAGGTCTCTGTAGTCTAACATCATTAGATTACTTCTTACATCGATCCATTGTCCATGGATTCACTATTTAGGACATATATCGTTTATTGAGATAGTCCTAATTAGTATCTTTGCCTTTTGATGTATAAGAGTCATCTATACACACATTCATTGTCCTGAAAGGTTTCTTCCAAAGATTGACTTTCAGGGCATATTTCCAACACCTTCGTCCATTCCCCATAACCAATAACATGATCCTTCTGAGGTTCAAAGGAACACTCAGTATTTGCATGCCCTATTTGCCCACAGCGATAGCAAAAATCTTACAGCCTTTCATATTTAAATTCCACCCACGTATCCGTATCATGCCCTCTAAATAGCCAACATCTTGGGACAAGCGGATTCGTCAAATTAACAACTACTCGAACTCGCAAAAATCCCCGAGCTTTAGACAAATCTTCCAACTCCAGAAACGCACCCACATCTCGAACAAGCCTTCTCACATTTCTCTCGGACGTGAGACCCAAAGGGATACCACGAATTTGAACCCAGAAAGGTAGTAAATCCACATGAACCTCCTCAAGAGCTAAATCCACAGGCCACCTGCACACTGAAAAATTTTGTTTCATAACCGCCCAGGGTACCTGACTTAAAATACGGTCAGCCATACTTTCATCCGGAACAGAGATAATATACAGATTTTCATGAACCCACTTCACCTCTATCTCCCCCAATTCTTTCCAAGAGGCTCTCAGAATGTTCCGAACTCCCTAACGGTTTAAAGGACGATTAACCAATGCAACTCCCACCAGTTTAATCCCCTGTGCCATAGATGATAATTCCATATTATGCTCTAATTGAACTACCAAGTCATCTACCGCCTGCTGCTCCATCCTAGAAATATTTGAATCACACACCCTTTGACCTGCCCGCTGAGAATGTTGAACACCAAGAAGAAGGAATTGAAACAGAATAAGGTACCACAAATGGAACACAAGGCCAACCCAGGACCAATTAAGAGCCAAGACAGCATTAATGGTTCTCACCAAACCTGCCTTAATAGCGAAGTACCAAAGGAAACAAATATTCCCCATCTGAACTAGGCCTGGCAAACGGGTCGTGTCAGTCGTGTTCGTGTCGTTTTCATGTAACACCTGTTATCTTAACGGGTCGTGTCGTGTCACACCTATTATCTTAACGGGTCCTTAACAGGTCGGGTCACTTTACCCAACGGGTAAAGTGACCTGACCCGTTATGACCCATTAAGAAAAATATTTTTTTTTCTTAAATTTGCACATACCACACATTGTCACATAAATATTACTTCAAAACATTAAAACACATTTGTCGTTTAAGTACTACATCTACACTCAAAAATAAGAGCCTCATAAAAAATACATCCATACACTACTAATCTATTACAAATATTAAATGTGCAAGGATATGCAAAATGAAAGCGTTTTTGTTTTCAAGGTTGTGAAGTCTTTCTCAAAAGTTTAAACCTTGCCAATGGAACTCAAAGCTTAATGAAAGTGACCTACTAGAGTGTTTATTCGTACTTTCATTAAGTATAACATAAGATTTTGTGGTATTTACTAGTGTAAATATTTTAAATTGAAGATCGAATTCATTCATTGTATTCATATAGGGTCAAGGACTGTAGTTGTAAAAAATCATCAAAAATCGGAGTTAAAATAACCGTTAAATTGGGATTTTTCTTTTATAACCGTCGAAAAGTTTTGTCCCGTTACTTAATCTTTAAATGTTTGTTTTTTGCAATTTTTGGCGTATGTGATCTCAAAGCAGATACAAACAAGTATGACAGTTAGATCGTTGAAACTAATTTTGTAGAATGCGTATCTCATCAAAACAATAGATTCACTAACACTTAAGAGTTTATTCTTACTTTCATTAAGTATAACATAAGATTTTGTGGTATCCACTAGTGTAAATATTTTAAATTGAAGATCAAATTCATTCATTGTATTCATATAGGGTCAAGGAGTGTAGCTGTAAAAAATCATCAAAATCGGAGTTAAAATAACCGTTAAATCGTGATTTTTCGTTTATAACCATCGAAAAGTTATGTCTCGTTACTTAATCTCTGAATGTTTGTTTTTTGCAATTTTTGGCCTATGCAATCTCGAATTATATACAAACATGTTTGACGGTTGGATCGTTGAAACTAGTTTCGTAGAATGCGTATCCCATCAAAACAATAGATTCACTAACACTTAAAGATTTTATTCATACTTTCATCAAGTATAACATAAGATTTTGTGGTATCCACTAGTGTAAATATTTTAAATTGAAGATCGAATTATTCATTGTATTTATTTAGGGTCAAGGAGTGTAGCTGTAAAAAATCATCAAAATCGGAGTTAAAATAACCGTTAAATCGTGATTTTTCGTTTATAACCGTCGAAAAGTTTTGTCCCGTTACTTGATCTCTGAATGTTTGTTTTTTGCAATTTTTGGCATATGCAATCTCGAAGCATATACAAACAAGTTTGACAGTTGGATCGTTGAAACTAGTTTCGCAAAATGCGTATCTCATCAAAACAATATATTCACTAACATTTAAGAGTTTATTAATATTTTCATTAAGTATAACATAAGATTTTGTGGTATCCACTAGTGTAAATATTTTAAATTGAAGATCGAATTCATTCATTGTATTCATATAGGGTCAAGGAGTGTAGCTGTAAAAAAATTATCAAAATCGGAGTTAAAATAACCGTTAAATCGTGATTTTTTGTTTACAACCGTCGAAAAGTTTTGACCTGGTACTTGATCTATGAATGTTTGTTTTTTCAATTTTTGGCGTATGCGATCTTGAAGTATATACAAACATGTTTGACGGTTGGATCGTTGAAACTAGTTTCGTAGAATGCGTATCCCATCAAAACAATAGATTCACTAACACTTAAGAGTTTATTCATACTTTCATCAAGTATAACATAAGATTTTGTGGTATCTACTAGTGTAAATATTTTAAATTGAAGATCGAATTCATTCATTGTATTCATATAGGGTCAAGGAGTGTAGATGTAAAAAATCATCAAAATCGTTGTTAAAATAACCGTTAAATCGTGATTTTTCGTTTATAACCTTCGAAAAGTTTTGTCTCGTTACTTGATCTCTGAATGTTTGTTTTTTGCAATTTTTGGCGTATGCGATCTCGAAGCATATACAAACAAGTTTGGCGGTTGGATCGTTGAAACTAGTTTCGCAAAATGCGTATCTCATCAATACAATAAATTCACTAACACTAAGAGTTTATTCATATTTTCATTAAGTATAACATAAGATTTTGTGGTATCCACTAGTGTAAATATTTTAAATTGAAGATCGAATTCATTCATTGTATTCATATAAGGTTAAGGAGTGTAGCTGTAAAACATTATCAAAATTGGAGTTAAAATAACCGTTAAATCGTGATTTTTCGTTTATAACCGTCGAAAGGTTTTGTCTCGTTACTGGATCTCTGAATGTTTTTTTTTTTGCAATTTTTGGCGTATGCGATCTCGAAGTATATACAAACATGTTTGATGGTTGGATCGTTGAAACTAGTTTCGTAGAATGCGTATCCCATCAAAACAATAGCTTCACTAACACTTAAGAGTTTATTCATACTTTCATCAAGTATAACATAAGATTTTGTGGTATCCCCTAGTGTAAATATTTTAAATTGAAGATCGAATTCATTCATTGTATTCATATAGGGTCAAGGAGTGTAGCTGTAAAAAATCATCAAAATCGGAGTTAAAATAACCGTTAAATCGTGATTTTTCGTTTATAGCCGTCGAAAAGTTTTGTCTCGTTACTTGATCTGTGAATGTTTTTTTTTTTTTTTTTGTAATTTTCTGCTGATGCAATCTCGAAGCATATACAAACAACTTTGACGGTTGGATCGTTGAAATTAGTTTCGTATAATTCGTATCCCATGAAGTTCAATGGTGTGTGTGTGTATATATATATATTTATTAAGTAGATTTAAATCTATTTATTTTGTATGTATAATTATTATAATTTTTAGGGGTATAAAATTTAATATATATATATATATATATATAACTATTATAGTTAATATTTTGGGGGTATAATTATTATAGTATATATAATTATTATAATTATTATAGTTAATTTAATATATATATATATATATATAATTATAGTTTTTAGGGGTATAAAATTGTTAAATTAATATATATAATTATTATAGTATTTTTTAGGGTTATAAAATTATTAAATTAATATTCTGCTTATCGTGTATCGTGTTACCCACGTGTATACCCGAATCAACCCGTTATCTTAACAGGTGCTTATCGTGTTACTCGATAACGACCTGTTTCGTTATCGTGTCGACCCGAACACCTGTTAATTTCGTGTCGTGTCGTGTCGGGTTATCGGGTCGTGTCAGGAATTGCCAGGCCTAATCTGAACACAAAGACCCAGACAAGGAACCCCCGAAAGAAAAGAAATAGGTAGGGGAAATAACTCCCCACCAAATCGAAAGGCCATCTGGAACCGTAACACAACACAACACCACCCCCCAAAGGCAAACCGAAAAAATTAATGTAAACACCTACTCACAGAGAAATTAACACCCACACCAACCAAATTAAAGAAACTAGAGATAAATCAGACACCCTGCACCGAATCAAAGATCCCACTCCACCTCAGAATAAGTCGCTACCAAGAACTACCAGCGAAGCAACGAAATAAAAGCCAGAGCAAACCCTAAAAAATCCAACCAGAACCAACCCAACAGACCGCACCCGGGGCCACAAACTCCCACCAAGGGGAGAAAATCACTCACTCTGGAGGTCTCTCACCACGGAGAGAACAAGCTAACTAGGCATCCTTTAGTTCTTTTAATCTTTGTGTTTTAATTCCAAAAGGCATTATTGATAGTTTCCACACTACGTACATGGAATAAGGAATATAATGCAAAAAAAAAAAAAATTGTAAAAGTTTGGTTAACCTAGCATCACCCGGAGATAAAACCCACGACAGGAATTTACCTTTTTACCCCTGTCATTAAAGTCCACTATAGGCAAGAATATGGCCCATGAATGGTTTGATTGTCATAGTGATTTTAGACCGTTTATCAACAACTCTCTCTTTTCAAGAGAAGGTGAAATTGAATAAGAAAGAAAGGAGATGTGCATGAAAAGCATACAAGCATCTCAATCATTAAGACAAGGAGGGTTCTTCTTCTTCCACAGTTTTATGCTTTTGCTTCTGGTCAGGACTCTGTAGTTCTATTCCATAATTTGGATTCTTTCTCTTTTGAACTCTGTCCGGACCAGTAATTGTCCTTTTGGGGGTGTTTTTCATTCACGTGGGCCTTTCGTCTCTCTTTCTTTTGGATTCTTCTATTTTTTAATTTTTTAATTTTTTTGTCTGTTTTTAAGTAAACATGCATTACTATCATAACCTGAAGCTTATCCATTCTCGATTAAGCATTTGGGGTTGTGGGTGATAGATTCGGCCTAAGATTTCAAAGCGAGAGAGTGAAGTCGCTCACGTTTATAGGTTTGCTACGCAAGTTACAAGGGAGCATCACCGGTTTGAATGAGTGTGCGCAAGAGAGATTAAGACTTAGAACTCGTTTGAAAATACATTTAAAATGATTTAAAATGTTTTTTTTATGATTTAATTGGATTTTTACTAAAGAGTGATTTCAAAATATTTTTACAAAACATACTTTTAGTCATCTTAAATACTTCAAAACGAGCCCTTAGATTTTGATAGGGAAAATTTCTTCAAGGTATCACCCAATTGTTGGCACGATTGACCAAACTACTATACATTCTTTTTTTCTTTTTGGAGACAAAAAGTAATTTATTGAAGAAGGAAACCCAAATATAACCATTCCCTACATAATCAAAGTGGAGAGTATCTAAAGCAAAGGAGGAGTATAGTGATCCCAATTATGACAATCAGTAATAAGAAGGTCATGGCGAGCAAATGCATCGGCGACAAAGTTCGCCTCTTTGAAGATATGGCTCCTATTGTGTGTTATTTTTACTTGTGTTTTTGTTTATGGTATGTGTATATATGGCTCCTATTGTGTTGTTATTTTCACTTGTGTTTTTGTTTAAGATATGTGTGCGTATATACACACACACCCCAGCATTATGAGAAAAAAAGTCAATAATTAGATAATTAACTCAAACACATTTGTTTCTGGCAAACCCAATTTGCAAGTGAATTGCAACATAGGATGCTGCCATCAACATGACACCCGTCATTTTCAATTGGACATTACATTTTACAGCTTTATAATCAATTGCACAAATTTTTTACTGTTCTGCTATGACATGTATACTTTTTGTAATTTTATCTCTAGATTCTCTACCACTCATTCTTTTCCACAGGAAAAAAGCGCGCCATTTATTTGCTAAGCTAGGGTACACACATAATTGAAGTGGAAGATTCATATCTCTACCACTCATTCTTTTTGGGAACGGATCCCATTCCAAGCTTAAGAGGTGGAGCTTCTTGAAAAAATCACACGGATCGTTAAATTTTGATTCAACAGTTATAATTATTATAATTTTTAGATGAGCTTCCTATTTATAGTCGTTGGATCAAAATCCAACCGCCCGTGTGTTTTGCTGAGGAGACTTAGTCTCCTAAGCTCAAGAGGGGATCTGTTCCCATTCTTTTTCACTCTTAAATTAGCTTTTCCAGGATTTGTCTAGTGGATGTAAATGGGCATAGGGCAATCATCGATGTCATAATTTACAGAAACCTTACTAGGCTTGGTATGTCACTTGTGCGTATCAGTAAATTAAGATGAAATATCAAGTTGAACACAGGTTCTAAGGAATTTGTATTCTCTCCGGACTTTAGTGTCCAGATCTCAAAGAACATTGATTTGTATGAAAGAGAAATAAGAGTCATTGGTTTATGTTAGGTGTGTCAACATAACGAGTTAATGGAAACCGTTTGATTTAATTTGAGTGGTCCGGATTGTCTGGTCTTTAAGAAAAAATACCAAGTTCATCTTGTCTTCAATTATTATTATTATTATTATTTTAGGATTTTGGGTTGACATTGAGGTTTTAAGTTTTAGATGTCCGTCAAGGTTTGGTGTTAATCATTTTGGATTTTAGGTTTTAGAATGTCCTTGGATGAGCTTAGGGTTTAAGTGTAGGTCACAGATTTTGGGCGAATTAGACCTATGCCCTAAGCGATTAACGCAGTTATTTTTTTATAGGCATTTTCATATTGGTGCCTAACTTTTGAAATTTTGAGATTAAACATTCATGTTTTAGGCGTTTGATTAATATTTTTCCTACAATTTCGGTGCCTCAATATTAGATATAGCCTTTTTTGTAATGAAGAATTACCTAACTTGCCATTATATTTAGGGTAATACAAGGGAGACCAATTATTTAGACCAAATTTTGTAAACCATATAACATAGTTATTGGTGATTGAATTATCACTTAAGTATTGTTTAACGTGCTTATTTATTACTGGTGACACATCACATAATTTACAAAATTGATCTAACAAGTTGGTCTATATAATATTACTCTTATATTTAATATACCTTTTAAAACCTAGATAATATATAAAAACTCCTAAAATCTAGTAGACATATGTTGTAGTATTCAATCTTGAGAAAAAACAAACTAAATGATATCTTGAAAAAACTGAATTTGTTTACTCAACTCAATAAATAGAGTGATTGCTGTACGTTAGAGTGAGTGATAAAGAATTCATGAAGAATTCTAGTTTTGAGAGGGTCTAGCTTGATATGTTTCTTTATATGCAACATCCATCGGCCTTTAAATTGTATTATTATAATCCAAAAGTTGTAATTGTGAAAAGCATACATTGGTAAGAGAGAGTAGAGAAGGCTTTGATAGATGCTATATGCCAAGAGCAAGTTTAGGGGCTTGCAGAAAGGCAGGGCAAGGGCTGCCCAATTGCGCTTTAGCCTGAAAAAGCACTTTCATCGGTTCATTTTGTGGACGGCAATTGGTGGGCAAATATATATTCGTATAAAAACCCCGAGCAATTTGAGTTCAACCTTACGCTAGCAGGCAAGACTGATGTCAGCATGACGTTAGTTACGGTTTTTTTTTTTTTTTTTTTTTTTGTCTAGCGCGTGTAACACGCGGGCAGCTTGAGTGAGTTGGTTGACAACGTCTGCTATCGTAAGTAGGGGTGGGTTGGTTTCATTTGGTTCGGTTTAGTTTCAATTTTTTTTTTATTTTATCAATGTCGCACACTTAAACAACTGATCTAACTATTCATCTACGGTCTTGATAGTAATAAAAGCAAACCAACTTTTATCTTATCTTTTCTGTAATTGGTAACGCTGGAACAAGCAATATGACAATGACTTTTATCTTGTCTTCACTGTACATTAAGGTAGTCTTGTGTACTATGCCAATCAAATGGGGAATTTTAGCAGAAAGCATCAGAAGGAAGTTAGATATTATCTACCAATTTCAAAGCCACATGGTTGCCCATGGTTGCATTTACTTATTATTTAAGAAGAATGCTAAGATCAGTTTAGAGACTTAGGCTTAGGTTTAAATACTAACATAAAATGATATCATTTTTAAGTGTAAATGCATTCGGATTGGATCGGTTTTCAGACCTCTAAAACCGAAACCGAACTAATAATTTTCGGCTTGGTTCAGTTTTTCTTTTTTCGGTTTTTGGTTTTTCAGTTTCGGTTTGATGTTCGGTCCAGATTTTTTCAGTTTTTTATTTTTTGAACCCACCCCTAGTCGTGAGCCTGCTGTTGCAGAGCCAAATCACGGGTCACTTGCTGAATGATTGGCACAACAATAGTCGTTGGACTTCCAATAGACTAGTCATCTAGATCGTTGGATTTCAAATAGTAAACAAAAATTGAAATAGTTATTGTTGTGCCATGTGGCACGAGAAAAAATGAAAAAAAAAAGAATATTTACTTATTTCATCCTATAAATATCCAATCATCTATTTGGTTCGCCTTTTATTTTTAATTAATTATGTTTGTTGTGATGCTATGCTTTGTTTTGCATTTGAAATTAAATTATCGGAGTTAAACAAAGAGTTTTCTTTTCAAAGAACAAACTACAAAGTTCACACTTAAACATTCTTACAAGGTATAAAAAATAAAAATAAAATTATATTTATGTATGGTAATAAATCTTGTCCTTGCCAAACAGATGGAGTTGCACAAAGACAATCGCTTTTCAAAAGGCGATTAACATGCTCTTGCCCTTGCCTGCAACGAGTGAACTTGCTCTAAAGTATCGTCATGCTTCACAAAAGCTGCATATATGCTATTTCCCCTTGAAGTTTTATAACAATGAGTGTCCAAATTTTCCACAATGGGAAAATTTAGAGTCAAATATCTCAAGTACCCTTTCTCTTTACTTATAAGTGATAGGATTTGAGTTCAATTCTCGTCAAAGGGGAATTTGAACCATATTATTGCTAGGTCATTATAAGGCTTAGCCCACTCCTACACCCCTTAGTATAGATAATATCGTTTATTCAAAAACAAAAAAAAAAAATTCTCAAGTACCCTAACCGAAAACAGAGCAACTTTATAGCATATATGGAACAAGGCCAAGTAACCTTATTATTGTAATTATGAGAGGCTCCGAACATTGTTATTTACCTTCATATATATTTACATTGTAATATTGACACATTAATTAAAAGGATACATTATTCATGTTTTTGACAAAAACTAGTAGGCATGGCCAATATTCCATACCCATACAGTAGTAAATTTATTAATTAAGCTGAACTTTTAGCGACATAATCCCAAACCAAACCTGTGGAAATTGAAAAGTTGCGCTTCCTGATTTGAGTAACTATTTGGACTTTGGAGCAGCAGCAAAAGCAAGCAACATATATCAACTTTAAACAATTAAAACTTGCCAATTAAGCCGCTGATTTCTTCAATTCTTCGATGCATGTTTTTGACCCATTGTTTCTGACATCTGAATCACTCCCACAAGAACTCCGGCTCTTCATCAAGCCATGGCACAGAGAAGCGAAACCCAGGATCACTGTGATGCCCAACATCTAAAAGCAGATCAGGAAGGTCAAAAAACATGTCATCGTTGTAACTGTTTGATGGGGAAGTTGATGATGAATCATGAGTACTGCTGTCATGAACAGCTTGGCTGATCAGCTCTGTTTCGGCTTCAGCTTCTGCTTCAAGGCTGCTGCTTCTGCAGCTTCTAGTTGGGTAGGTACTTGCAGCTGCCTTGGCAGCAGCAACTTGGATGTCCTTTGGCAAGGCGGAAGCCGGAACAGGAAGCTCTTGGGCCAGCTCAGGGAAGTTGAGCACCGCAGAGCGGCCTTTGATAGTAAGAGCGGCGACATCATGTGCGCGAGCGGCCATTTCGGGGGTGGGAAAAGTTCCAAGCCAAATTCTTGACTTCTTTCTTGGCTCTCGGATTTCTGAGACCCATTTGCCCCATTGACGCATTCTCACTCCCCTATACGTTGGTTTATGAGGATGCCTCTGCTGCCTCCCATCACCATTAATGCCATTGTTAATCTTTGCTTTCTTCTTACTAATTTGATCATCATCATCATCATTAGTAGTACTAGAAGTAGTAGCTTTCTCATGACCATCAAGTAGTTGTAGTTGATTTGATGATGACGACGACGATGATGATCTCTCTCTAATTTTTTGTGCCGGAGATTCTGCAAAAGGAGAGGTGGTAGAATTCGAGTAAGAAGAAGATGTGGTCTGAGCCTTGAATTGTTCTTCTTCCATGCTTAAGTAGGTAGAAGAAGAAAGAAGAAGAATGTGGTAGAGAGCTCTTAAAATAGGGGTATGGGTTCTTCTCTTATGATTATTACACATGAGAAATGGTATATGTCATATATATATATACTTAAAAGCAGTGGCCAAAGTACAAAAGCCTACGAACACTGTTCCATTCTTGACCTCTGACCAGTTATTTTTGTTTACTAACAAATTAGATATCCATATACGCGTCAGTCTGTAATTTATCAATACAAAGAAATGATTCATAAAATATAAGCAATGCAAATCAAATGACGGAGTGAATTGAAGATCTAGTCGAAAAACAAAGAACAAAGCTTGCTGACTCAGGCTTCGGTGTCCCATTTGACCATGACTAGTCATTTTTAAGAGAATAGCGATGTGCACGAAACTCATTGTCATGATGTGGTATATGGGCCTTTTCAATCAAATTACAATGTTCTCTTAAGTGTTTTAAGATTTAAGCCCCTTCAGTATTTTGTTATTTGCTTAATTCTATTTTTATTTGGACTTCTAAGGCTTGTAGGGTTAAGTTACATTATTAATAGCACGTTTTGGTATTAGGGTTGTTCTTGTTCTTTCAAACTAACGTTGTTTATTATTTTCTTCGTCAATCTGGGTCAACAAGGAGACGAGTGTTTTTCAAAGAGTAGATTGTTAGTAATTTTGCAGCCCCATGTTAATGTTTGAATGATGTATGGTTTTGCATCATCTTTTATAGTGGCTTTGCATCTTTGGCCTCTCTCCCACGTCTTATTAAAGAAAGTAGGGCATTTAGATGTGCTATTTATAATTTAATTGGTTGCAACTTTACACTACTTAAGGAGGTGGGCCGTTCAAATAGTTGCTTATAATTGCTTCCCCAACCCCCAAGAAAACGTTTGTTTTTATCAAGCCACGAATTTCACATGGAAGCTGGTTTGAGGTGTTTTTGGCTTCATTATCTGGTCTTTACCATATGGAGCTTTCTTATAGTTACAATCATCTTAACTTCGAATTGGTTCACTAATTAACATTGATCTCTCTCCGTTGATGTTAAAAGTATGTCAAATTTCGTTCCTAACCTCAATATATATAGTTCTCTTCGATACATGGAAATCTAATTTTCCAACAAAGACATATACATGTAAGGATATTTGTAATTTGTTAGTAAACAGACTGATGCGTATATGGAATAATCGAAGTCCCATGAATAGGGCAAAATGAGCATGCTTTTGGGCGTAGCTCAAGGGATCGGTGGCCTAAAGTGCTTCATATTCCTTGAACTGTTGCACACAAATCTCCACACAATTGTACATGTTAGATGTGACTTGTTAGCGATTTTGTCTCCACAAAGCCTCATCACATAGTGCTACGGGCTACGTAGCTGAAAGGATCAGTGACCTCGTTTAATAAGTACAACACATTCCCTGAATTGTTGCTCGTGAAGTTCCATATAACTACACGAATAGTTAGTGTTTTTTCATGACTCCACCGAGCATTATCATGTTGCGCTATAGGCTATGCAACTCAAGGGATCGGTGACCTCATTTACAAGTGCAGACAACTTTCTGGCAGCGTATGTGAGACTTCATCGTGTCACACGCTTTAGCCCTTTGGGAAGTACAAGATCTCATAAGCTCAGTGTGCACTGCCCATATAACCTTGCCTCAATCACACAAATAGGTTCTCATGTTAGACAACTTTTGTTCGAGCAATTGAAGTCAACAACCAGCTTAGTAGTGTCAGGGCCACACGGTCAAGTGGCAACATCGCACAATGAACTCGTAGCTCTATGTCAACTAAAGTTTCATGAACATTCAAGGAAATTAAAGGCTTTTTAGCCAAAATGATCCTTAAATTTTGCATGACTCCTTACTTTGATCGCTGAGATTTGAAATCAATATAAGTGGTCCCTGAGATTGTCCACCATCAATCATTTTGGTCATTCGGTGAAAAATTATGTTAAGTAAGGATGAAAATGACAAAACTACCCTCAATTTAATAAAAAAAAGGTCAAAATATTTGACAAAATTTGAGGGTATTTTGGTCATTTTATCCTTATTTTATGGAGATTTTTCACGGAATAACCAAAATGATTAATTGTGGACAAACTAAGGGACCAATTATATCGATTTCAAATCTTAGGGATCAAAATGAGGAGTTATGCAAATTTCAAAAACCATGTAGACTAAAAAGTCGAAATTAAATAACGAAGATGGAGTAAAGCGAAGAAAGCAGTTTATTAAATTTCTTGCAAATTGATAAACTAGCACGAATAGCACTTTCATGATCCGCGTTCTCGCTCTTCAACTACTCATTCGCCTTAGCAAGGTCTTCATCGACGTTCCGCATCTCATTGAAGTCCTTATTCAAAAACTCATTAGCCAGTAGCACGCCCTTCAACTCCTCATCCTTGGACTCAAATTCAATGGCAGTCTTCTGAAGACAATTGATCTCATTGGTAGAAGTTATAATTTCCTATATATCCTTGGCATAACAAGCAGAACGAAGCTCATAGTTGATCTTCCCCATCTTGGATTTTCAACTGGTACAATTCTTTATCTTCTATGCAGCTTCCATTGATGATCGAAAAGTAACAAGCTTAAGCTTCGGATCCTCATTCTCTTGACAATCTGCTTCCAGCTGCAGAATTATTAGGAATTTGTATTGGTGTCGAATTTATTTATCAGCAGATTTGTATGCACGCTTCAGTTGGAGAATGATTTTTCTAGCATTCTTCTTGTCTCCATTCGAATAACTTTGTTCCTCCTTGGCTTCTTTGTACACATCACTTTAACTACTTTGTCTGCATTCGAGAGATGATTTTTATTATAGAAAAACTAATGAAAATAGCTGAAAACTTTGAGTTTTAATGATAAGGACAAAATAAAGGGTAAAGTGAATAGTACCAGATTTGACTTTTTAGTGTAAAAATGTGGTTTTTCGTTAAAGTGAAAAGTACCGTGGCCTTATCGTTAAAACTCCATTTTTTTTTATCTCATATTTACTAAGAAGGGAATATGGTTGCGAATATGTAGCTTAGCTAACATGGGTTTGCCTTCCACAACTTTGGCGTGACATGACTCCTGACTATCGAAGGTTCTCATGTCTTTGCATTCGGATTTTCTTAGAAGCTATCTGATAACCATTTCATTTTTACTTTTTTGAAAACTGAAATATTGTTTAGTAACTATTTTTTCAATTTTCAAAAAAATGATAACTGAAACCTACTTTCTTGAGTTTTTAAATTTTGGCCCTTGAGTTTTTACATTTTGATTTTCAATATTCACTTTTTTTTTAAACTAAAAATAATTATCAAACAAAATTTCAATTTAAAAAAAACATTAAAAACTAAAAATGGAAACGAAATTATTATCAAACGTCCCTTTAATTTCCTTGGAATCCAAATTCAAATGAGTGTGAGATGCAGCTTTTTTTAATGTACCTTGCATTTTCAAACTCTCTTTATTACGAGGGGGCATGGTTTATGTAATGGCTGACAGAGGCAGACTTGTCTAAAGGACCAGCTAGGCTATAGTAGATAAAAATTCAAAAGGAGAAAAACAGCCATTCAGTTGGAAGGTTTTGACTCGGTATATATGTCAAAGGGAAGAAAGATTAGTTCAGCCCAACCCACTTTGTAATCCTGGTTTCATCTCTGCTCTTTGACTACCTGTAACTTTCTTACAATGGTTATTCACTTTTCTCTCTTAAAAAGTTGGTCATTTATTTTATAAGAATCAAAATTATGATCGTTTAATATATTGAATTGGAAAAAGAGAATCTCTCTCATAATATTCAAATATTTATGTCCAATTTGATTCCTATATATCGGAATCAAATTTTATTTTTCGACCCATTGTGGAACGCTTAAAAATCAATTTGAACATTTTTTTCGTCTAATTATTTTCTTTAAAACTTTTCGTTGTCAGAGTTTATTAATAAAAATACATTCAAACCTTACTTTCAACATTTCATCATGAATTATTTGTTCTTATTTACCTAATTTGTTTATCATTTGTGTGTCTGCAATATGGTTTCTCACGTCGTTGATTTGATTACAGAGCTTGGCCTAAGTGTTCAAGATCTCGGTCAATAGTTTAGGAAGGATGGATATATAAAATTAGGTATTCAACTGGGAGTAATACTGTTTCTTTTTGTAATTGATTTGATTTTTCTATACAGTCATATTTATTCCTAGGGTGAGATGATAATATAAAGGAATATAGACTCAATTACACACCAAAACTTGAGAAATTTTTATGTGTTATCACGTGCTTTATTATTTCACGTGTTATAAGATAATTAGTAACATAATCTATATATCTTGCTTTCGAAGTATATTAATAAAAAATAAATACATGTATTATAAATTTAAATGAATTAGTAACACTACATATCTCCCCAGACCCTAGTCTTGGTCAGCGCTGGCTTTGTGCCAACTTTGCCTAATGAGTGTAACTACTTTTATTCCTGGGATATTGGATCTTCTCTTAACCCATTGTTGACTAAACAGCAGAATGATATAAAAGTATTTCATATCTGTTTATTTTTTCCAATAATATGCTGAAAATTAATGTATTTCAACATTTTGGCTACAATGCACCTACGCTGGGACCTCTATTCGAAATTTAAAGAATTTTTTTCTATATATATATGTGTGTGCGCGCGCGCGCTTGTGGATTTGGTTAGTTTGTCAGGGTGTTGTGCTTGTCCCTTGCACCCAAGTTCGAATCGTCCTTCTTTCACTATAATAGTTTTGTCTCGTTAAAAAAATTCTTAGGCTTTTTAGCTAAAATTGGTCACTGAGATTTGAAATTGATAATTTTTTCATTGTAATCTTTTTAGCCAATATCAGTGTGGACGTAGCCCAAACCTTGGGGTGAACCACGATACATCTTGTGTTATTTACATTTTTTGCAGATTCACGATCAGATTTACGTTATTCCAAGACCTCCGGTTTTGTGCATCAACAATTGGGATCTTTATTTAACATAGTTTTTTACTAAAAGCCTAAAATGATTTATTGTAGATAAACTCATGGACCACTTATATCGATTTCAAATATCAGCGACCAAAGTGAGGAATTATGCAAATCTCATAGAACATTTTGGTTAAAAAGCTAAATATTTAATACATTCAAACTACATGAGTATCTAACTACTAGGGACATTTTTTTTTTCTTCAGTTAAAAAACATCGGAATGTATGGTTGGTAACTTCTAGCTCTAAGTCTATTTTGGTTGATAGTTTGGCAGTAAATAGAACATGTTAGATGGCGTGACCAAAAAGAGCGGTTTTCCACATTTCCTCCACACATGAAACATTCCAGAATTAATTCATCAGATGAGATAGTACTGCAATCATCAAAAGTGGAATGTGAACGAATGCAAAAAATAATCCGGAAAGTGAAAGTTACCAAACATTTCAGTCTTTTAGCCATTTACTAGTGGGGTTTCAGGTTCTTGATAATTATGATTTGTTCGTTTAAGTTATAACATATGTAGATAAAATTTTAAATTCTCTTATAATTAGGGGTGGTATTGGTACAATTACTGTACCAAAATTCATGTACCAATTATCATACCAAATTGTTGGTATGATAAAATCTATTACCATTATTGTGCCAAACTTTCAGTATACTGAATTTCGGCATGCCAAATAGTTCGGTTGACATGATATGGTAATGGTAATTACCACTTTGTTTTGGGCCATTCTCTTGGGCCAAAATTTGATTTTTTTTCCAACCCAATTCAAGGCCCAAACGTGTTTTGGCCACTCTCTTTGGTTTTCTAAAACTTTTTTATTTAATTATGAGAATTTTATAGATATTCATTTAAGAAACAAAAAGTAAATAGATGGAATAATTGTTGAAAGAATCCAACATCCCTATAAAAAATAGTACAAAGATTCCTAAATTTCATCTCTACTTTCTTTAAAATTGTACAAAATTAAGTTGATAGACGAAGCCATGAAGAAAGACATCCCAATTTGATGAAGGAGAAGATGAGATGGACTACGAAGAAAGAGAGAGAGTCACCGGAACAGGAGCAACAAAGATGAAGCTGATGGCTAGATGAGTGAAAAGATGAAGAGTCGCAGTGCAAGAAGGCTTAGGTTTTTTTATTGGGAAAGTAGAGGTTAGAGGGTGAGATGATTGGATAAATGACTAGGAAAAAAAATAAAGTGCATATATAATGATAATAATACATAATTATATATATAAATGAATAAATAAATGATATAATATTAATAATAGTGGTACGGTACAGTATACCACTGATAATGGTTTTGAATACCATTGCCATACTGACAATGTATGGTACAGTACAAATACCGTACCATTACCGATGGTACAAATTTTTTGGCACAATTTTGGTATGGTATGGTTGGTAATTCGATTGGTATGGTAATTTGGCAAAAAATTCCACCCATACTTATAATTATGAAATTTTTTTTCGAGACGGCCATGGGTTGGGGGGTTTTCGTGAACATACTTGATATCTTAATAGATCGTATTGTGTCAAACCCATTAAAATTAGCGGGTAATATAACCTGTCTCCTTACCCATTAAAGAATATATATTTTACTTCAATAAAATAATCAATTGAAAAACGTTATACTAAATTAGTATCTACATACCACTTTGTCATTAAAACACATATGCCCTTCATGTGTTACTGTTGACCCTAAAAACTACTAAGCTTACGTGGCATGCAAGCCGAGTAACTAATAAGCTAACTACGTCATTCGGTTATGTGCGGGGCATGCCAACTCACCGGCCAAGCTCGGCCGGGGAGTAAAATATGTTGATGTGCCGTTGGGCGCGCTGCTGACTTCTTGATCTCGCGACTGCTACCGAGGAAGGAACATGTCTCGGCCTTTAGGTTTTAGAGCCTGAAAACAAGGCTGCTAGTTCTGCAAAGTTCAAATATCAAATTCGGCTTTCAATGTGCCGAATGTAGTAACCTGTAACACCTCACTTCGCTGAGAAGGCTGATGAGATGACCTCTACCAACAAGGACTCAAAAATCCTTGTCGACCAAGACTTGGATAAATAACCAGTCGGTCTCGAAGAAGTGATGTTTATCCAAACTGAAGATGCTCATTGATCAGCTGATTCTACGGCTCAAGTGTTGTTTATCCAAATTGAAGATGTGTTGGCAGGAAAAAAGAAAATAAAAATCTCAATGTTGTTGAGAAGTTTCGCGTATAGCGAGAGTTTGAGCAGGGCAGTTTGTGTGTTGAATTGGAGGGGTTGAATGTTGCCACTACCTCTGTATTTATAATTAACCAATAGCCCTAGGATTGCCGTCGTAAGTTACAAAATAATAGGAATATCCTCTCAAATATGCATGATCCTGCTTGGCGTGGCCTTGATGATTTCATAGAAACCAACCGAGACTCAAACTCTCAAAAGCCTAAGCCTACTTAGACTGTATATTGCTAATTATCCCAAATAGCATTTCTCAAATTGTGGTGGCGCTGTAGTTGTACAAATTTGAGTTATAAAAGATTATTAAAAAGTTTTTTGGTTACCATTTATTTCATGAACATGAACATTTTTTGAAATAGCTTTAGTCTGATGTCCATCATTTCATTTCATAAACATTTATTTCTTAGGGTGTGTCATCTACAACCCAGTTTTACTTCTCACACATCATTTTAATTTTCAGCTATCGGATCAAATAAATTGAAGAAGATCAAATGACAGAAATTAACATATGGTGTATGAGAAGTAAAAAGATGTGTGTGGATAGGACACCCTTTATTTCATATATAATTTTTCTTTCTGCAAATTTATGGTAATTTTTGTCATTTAATTCTCCAATGATTTATAGTATTCAAAGACCACAAATAGAGAGGATTGTGTAAAGAGAGAAAGTGAGCGTGTCAATATTATTTTTCAAAAATAAAATAAATTTATTATGTACATTTGCTCAAATACTGACAGTCTGACACCATCATAGAATTGCGAGGTAAAAGTTGCAAGTTTGGCATTAACATTTGGTCATCCTATTTATTGACTTATAATGATGGTCTAGTACTATAGTTTTGTGGTATTGCGGAAAAAAAGTTGAAACACTTTAGGACAATTTCAAATAAATTAGTTGTTGAGAATTGAGATGGTAAATTTATGAAAGAAGACAGGTGAGCCTAGGGCTGGGCATTAAAAAAAAAAAAAAACCAATTGAACCGCCCAAATCGTATCGACGGTTTGGTTTGGTTTTTTTTTTGTTTTAATTTTCGGTGGTTAAACCAAACCGCACCGACCTTAATCAGTTTCCAAAATTCTTAGGGTGTGGTTAACCGAACCAACCTACATATATTTAATTTTAATTTTTTTAATCATAATTAATATGTGTAGTAATATAAATGGTTAGTTATTTACAAGTTACCATGTTTCTACCACATGAAAACAACACATGATTAGTTTAAGAGTTCATTTCAAGAAGAACTGGGGCACCATTTGTGTTTTTCTTTTACCAATCACTCATATTGGTGCTATGTTCTATTGCTTTTGAAAGAGAAATTTATTATGTGTTCTCATCTTTACACAAACTAAAAACCAATTCAAACCAACCCGTCACATTCGGTTAACCGACTTGATCGATTTTGGACCTAGCTTGGTCGGTTTCGGTTTGCAATTTTGGTCAAACCGACTAGGTTGGTTTGGTTTCGATTTTGGCCCAAAACTGACCCAAACCAACCTGCACCCACCCTTAGACCATCTCCAATGGTGACTTATAACCTAAAATTCCCCCCCCCCCGGCCCACCCCAAAATCCACTCCAACCCATGACCCAAAATTAACCTAAAACCTAAAACTCATTTAAGGGTCAAATACTGGCCCAGTTTTAGGCCACAAAGCAAAATGGGCCCCACCAACTGAGACTGAAACTAGGGATGTGAAGCCCAGTTCCCTTTCCCTACTCGCCTACACGCTGCACACGCTAGGCATTTTTAGAAAAGCAACAGCCCCACATGGGGGTGTTCCCCCACTTGTCAGTGCAATAAGTAGCCCAACGGCTAGTTTTTATAATCCAACGGCTACGTTTAAATGGGCCGTTGTTTAATCCAATGAACCAGGTTCAAATTATTTTTTTTAGTTTTATATTTATGTATTTATTGAATCCAACGGCTTAGATAGTATATAATCAAATCTAATGGTAAAAAAAGATCTAACAGTCCAAATTTAAATCCAACGGCTAGAATAATTTTTAAAAATTATTTAACTTAAAATTCAACCAAAAACTCTATAAATACCTATGTATTTGTTCAAACATCCACACAAAACTCACTTTTCTCCTACAATTCTTCCAATTTTTCTTTATACCATTTCTTCTCATTTCCAAAATTTTCAAGATGGCAAAAGAGCATGTTAGAGGTCGTGATTGGACCTTTGACGAAGATATTGCTTTATGCTTGGCATGGATTTCTGTTAGCGAAGATGGTGATGTCGGCACCAATCAAAATAGAAAGGTTTTGTGAGGTAAAATCGTTGATAAGTTCCATGAAAACTCCAATGTCGGTCGAAGGGAAGTTGGTAGTGTTTATGATCGGTGGAAGATTATCAACAAAGCGTGCACTAGGGAAGCTTGGAGAGAGCCAAGATTGATATGCCTAGTGGAAGGGGCGCCTAAGAAATTGTGAGTTTCTTTGTTGATATTTTAGTTGTTATGTACATAATAGTATTTTGCAACTAATTGTTTTTATGTATTTGTTGCATAGGGTGACAAAACAATAGCAATTTACAAGACAAAAACTACACCAAAAAATCAAGCTTTTAAGTTGCATTATGCTTAGAACATCCTCAAGGATTGTCCAAGGTGGGGAACCAATGCGAATCAACAATGTGGAAGATTATTTCATAATGAAGCCCCTACCCCAAATGATGTCAATGAAGGTGTGAATTTTGCCGACAATGAAGGTGTCGACCAAATGAGCCCAACTTCTTCTTTTCCAAGGCCCCCAGTTAGAGATAAGTAAAAGGAAGCAAAGAGAAAAGGGAAGTCCCAAGATTCGATACGTGCACAATTTGCTAGCAAAATGGTAAGAATGAACAAAAACCAATGCCGTAGGCAAGAAGAATCGGCCCAAATATTTTTGGCCATGAAGGAAGAAGGGGATAGGGAGCAAGAAAGGTACAAAACTAATTTGATAATGGAGGACCTCGACAAATACACTCCATAGAGGAAAAAATACTTACGTGGTAAGCAAAAGGAAATTTTACGAAGGAATGCCACAAGGAGTATATTTCAAGATGATGATTCATCTCAAGACTATCACCCAAGTCCATCACCAAGTCAAGATGGTGGATATCATTATTAAGTTTATGTAGTCTATGAGTTTTCGATTGTATTAAGTTTATGTGGTTTATTAATTGTCTTTTTTTTTTTAAAGTTTATGTGGTATATCATGATTTTCATATATTGATGTAGTGATTTTTCAAAATTTATCGGAATTTAAATATGTTTAGGTTAAAATGTTCATAAAATTAATTTAGGATAGTCTACATAATTTTTTTTAAGTTAATTTAAAAAAAAATAGCCTTAATTCATTTTTTGATAATCTGGGGCTAAAATTTTAGGCCAGAAGGGTTGGAGTAGAAAAATTATTTTTAAGCTAAAACGTAAATTTTCTGGGCTAAATATTTTTATGTTTTAGATCACCATTAGAGATGGTCTTAGGTGAACTAAGTGCCGTGCGACTTTAGACATTATTAGCTACAATAATAGGTTGGACAATAGCTTTTATAGGGCCGGAGTCCGGACCGGACAAGGATTGTCTGCCCTCCACTTCCGGTGCCCTCCTCGTGCCCTCCTATTTATGTGGTCACGGTTAAGCCACGTCAACATTTTATATTACTATTAATTTTTGTTTTATTATATCTATAAAAAACAGACAATATAAAATGTTGACGTGGTTTAACCGTGACCACACAAAACAGGAATGCATAGGGAGGGCCACAAGGAGTATATTTCAAGATGATGATTCATCTCAAGACTATCACCCAAGTCCATCACCAAGTCAAGATGGTGGATATCATTATTAAGTTTATGTAGTCTATGAGTTTTCGATTGTATTAAGTTTATGTGGTTTATTAATTGTCTTTTTTTTTTAAGTTTACGTGGTATATCATGATTTTCATATATTGATGTAGTGATTTTTCAAAATTTATCGGAATTTAAATATGTTTAGGTTAAAATGTTCATAAAATTAATTTAGGATAGTCTACATAATTTTTTTTAAGTTAATTTAAAAAAAAAATTAGCCTTAATTCATTTTTTGATAATCTGGGGCTAAAATTTTAGGCCAGAAGGGTTGGAGTAGAAAAATTATTTTTAAGCTAAAATGTAAATTTTCTGGGCTAAATATTTTTATGTTTTAGATCACCATTAGAGATGGTCTTAGGTGTACTAAGTGTTGTGCGACTTTAGACATTATTAGCTACAATAATAGGTTGGACAATAGCTTTTATAGGGCCGGAGTCCGGACCGGACAAGGATTGTCTGCCCTCCACTTCCGGTGCCCTCCTCATGCCCTCCTGTTTATGTGGTCACGGTTAAGCCACGTCAACATTTTATATTACTATTAATTTTTGTTTTATTATATTTATAAAAAAAAGACAATATAAAATGTTGACGTGACTTAACTGTGACCACACAAAACAGGAATGCATGGGGAGGGCACCAGAAGTGGAGGGCAGACAATCCTTGTCCGTCCGGACCATTATAATGCTACAAAAATAGGTTGGACAATAGTTTTAATAGGGCCAGAGTATGGACCATTGGCATTATAATGAAGAGACAAGGCAGCAGTGGAATGCCAAATCACTTAACATAGTACTGCACTACACTATTAGTATTGTACTCAATTTTTTGGCTGATTGTGAAAGGTCTTAGTTTTACTGTTTGAGGATGTCTAAGTGGGAGGCAAATTGTGTGCCCTCCTTTTATCATGCTCTTCTCATCCCCTCTTATTTGTGCGGTTACGGTTAAGCCACATTAACAAGTTTTATTATCTCTATAAAAAAATCAATATAAAATGTTAATGTGGCTTAACCGTGACCGCACAATGTAAGAAGGGATGGGAAGGGCATGGTAATGGGAGGGCAGACAATCTGCCTTCGTCTAAGTGGGAGGCAGATTGTCTGCCCTCCTGTTTGGGTGCCCTTCTCATCCCCTCCTATTTGTTCGGTTACGGTTAAGTCCCGTCAACATTTTATATTCTTATTGTTTTTTGTCTTATTATCTCTATAAAAAAATTAGGGTAAAAGACTGTTTACCACCCTCATGTTTCGTGGTTTTCAACATTTAGTACATCAAGTTTTTTTCGTCCCAGAGTCATACCTAAAGTGTAAATTTTGGAACAGTCTCATACATCTGTTAGTCAAACTGTTAGTTCTCCCGTTAAGTGATGACGTGGCGCTCTGATTGGACGCCATGTGTCATTAAAAAATAAAAAATTTATTTAAATAAAAATATTTAAATAAATATTAAAATATTAAAATAATAATAAAATATTTTTTTTTTCTTCTTCTCTTCTTCTTCTTCTTCTTCTTCTTCTTCTTCTGGGTTCGGTTTCTCTCCTTTTTTTTTTTTTTTTTTTTCTTCTTCTTCTTCTTCCTCCTCTTTCTCCTTCTTCTTCCTTCTCTTTCCTCCTCCTTCTTCTTCTTCTGGGTTCGGTTTCTCTTCTTTTTTTTTTTTTTTTTTTTTTGGAGTAATTAGGTTTTCATCTTTATTTTTACTACTCTATTGATTAAAACCTTATTACTTTTCAATTTTTGATCAAGGTCCTTTGTATTAATAATATCATTAATTATTTCAATAATAAAATATTTTTTATTTCTAAATATATTCATTTAATATTAAAAATGTTACAATTAGTATATTTATATATATGGCTAAATTTTTTATCATATATTTTTATTTTTAGTTTGTACCCATTTTTAATTTGCAACCATTATTTTTATTTTTAGTTTGTACCCATTTTTAATTTGCAACCCTTTTTTAATTTGTACCAATTTTCCTTTCAGTTTTAATTTGTACCCATATATTAATTTCTTTTTGTGCCCATATTTTTTAAAGTTTATTTGTATTGTACCCATATTTTTTTATTTATTTGTACCCATTTTTATTTTTGCTAAATGTACCCATTTTGAAGAATGTACCCATGTTTTGATACAATAATTTTTTGGTTATTTTTTATGAATGTACCCATGTTTACACACACACACACAATAGTATATTTATATTTTAATATTTTTAATTCCACAAATTATTGTTTTTTATTTAAAATCTCATTAATATAAACAACTATAAATTTTAATTTTTAATTTAAAAAATATAGTAATGTACATAAAAATAAATTATTAATTAATTTCAGGAACTTTGATAAAAAATTAAAAACCAACAAGGTTTCAGTCAAAGATTGTTCATAACTAGGGACCGCATCCAAAGTCTCATTTTTTTTTCCTTCTTCCTCCTCCTTCTTCTTCCTTCTCCTTCCTCCTCCTTCTTCTTCTCCTTCTCATTCTTCCTTCTCATTCCTCCTCATTCTTCTTCTCCTTCTTCTTCCTTCTTCTTCCTCTTCTTTTCTGGGTTCGGTTTTTTTTTTTTTTTTTTCTGTTTTTTTCCTTCTCCTCCTTCCTTCTTAAGAAGGAAGAAGAAGGAGAAGAAGAATGAGGAGGAAGGAGAAGGAAGAAGAAGGAGTAGGAAGGAGAAGGAGGAGGAAGAAGAAAAAAAAAAGAAAAAAAAAAGAAAAGAGAGAACCGAAGAAGAAGAAGAAGAAGAAGAAAAAAAAAAGAAGAAAAAGAAGAAGAGAAGAAGGAAAAAAAAAATTTATTATTATTTTATTATTTAAATATTTTTTAATATTATTTTTATTTAAATAAATTTTTTATTTTTTTAATGACACGTGGCGTCCAATCAGGACGCCATGTCATCACTTAACGGGAGAACTAACAGTTTGACTAACAGATGTATGAGACTGTCCCAAAATTTACACTTTAGGTATGACTCTGGGACGAAAAAAACTTGATGTACTAAATGTTGAAAACCACGAAACACGAGGGTGGTAAACAATCTTTTACCCAAAAAATTAATATAAAATGTTGACGTGACTTAACCGTGACTGTACAAAATAAGAAGGAATGGGAAGGGCACCCAAACAAGAGGGCAAACAATCTGCCTCCATCTAAGTGTTGTCTCACATTGGAATTTTGGACCTGGATTGTCTGCCCTCCCCCATCTCATACCCTTCCCATCCCTTCCTATTTATGTGGTCACGGTTAAGCCACGTCAACATTTTATATTCCCATTGTTTTTTGTCTTATTATTTCTATATAAAAAATCAATATAAAATGTTGACGTGGTTTAACCGTGACCACAAAAATAAGAGGGGATGGGAAGGGTATGGGATGGGGAGGGCAGACAATCCAAGTCTAAAGTAAAGGACTTAACATGTGATTGACAATAAGTTTTGGTGTGAAAGCTCAATTTCTTTCGTATATCAGAATAGGCATGTGAGTTGAGTTGTTCACGTATTTGACTTGAGTTGAGTTATGCATAAAAAAGCATATGAGGATATGAAGTGTCCATGTGTTTGTAAATATCGTGTTGTCTTGTAACAAAAATAAGGGTGAAAACTTAGTTTAGACCGTGCCTGATTAATGTCTAGAAATTATCTTCCGCATATTTTTTGTCACGAGCAAACAGTTAAAATTTAACTAAATGAGCTATAGTTGAATCTAAACCCTTCTTTTTTCTAAAATAAGTGCAGGTGAGATTTTCTCTAATTCGGAAAAGGAAGCTCGACTCTAAATCCCAAGCCCAATATCAATAGGCCATGGCCCAATGGGTTATTATGTCAAATGAGGCCCTTGTTTTTTTGCTTATTTTATTAGAAAAACTAATGAAAAGGGCTTGAAAACTTTGAGTTTTAATGATAAGGACAAAATAAAGGGTAAAGTGAATAGTACCAGGATTGACTTTTTGGTGTAAAAATGTGGTTTTTCGTTAAAGTGAACAGTACCAGGTGCTTTTCGTTAAAGTTCCCTATTTTATTAGGTGGTTGGTGGTTCACTCTTTTCAGTTGTAATTTGTAACTTGTATTCGAAGAAAAGAGAAAAAGCAAAACCTAAGTGAACTGAATGGCTTTTAGGAGAGCTCGAGCGGCATCTTCCACCCTCTTCAGTCGTCTCCTTCACCACTCAGTCAACACCAACGTCACCACTTCCTATCGCACTATCTCCACCAACGTCACCGCCCGCAAAACTCCTCATCCATCTAGCACTAGCAAAGCCAATCAGTTTTAACTTCGACATGAATTTTCCAATTGGGACGTTGCCTGCCGCTTAGTGCTTTGAACATTGGGGCCAAAATACACAACGGTTTGAAAGAACCCTTCTGAGCAAACCCTCCTGAGCAGGATGCCTAGTGAAGTTGCCTTCCAGTGCTGAGAAGTGGATTAATTCTAAGTTCCTGGCTACAATTGGGACGATCCCAAGTGAGCCAAATCCAGGGAATGGGGAGCAGCAGCTGTATAATGCTGGGCAAAGCCAGTGGTTGGGGCAGCGGCCCAAGGTTCGAGGAGTTGCGATGAACCCCATTGATCACGCTACAAGACTGGACCCCTCAGGCGAAGAAAATAGACGACTTGTTTGGGTGACAGGAAGTAACGGGACCTTTTAACAACATTCCAACTCCCTCCAATTTACAAAAAACGAGGTTCGAACTCAAGTGCAAGAAGACGTAACTCCTAATGTTTGTGCCTAAAACGCAGACCTTTTCTTAAGCAAGCGACGATAGAAGAGAGGAGAATCAAACAAAAAACCTCATGCACAAGTAAATGCCCTCAAAACCATTTTGCAATCACATTTCCATCTTAAGCAGCAAAATTGCCGTAAAAACTTACAACATAACTTTTATTTATACTCTGTTGGCCACATTCATAAAGTTATTAAGATTACATTGTTTCCCATATTCAGGAACAAACCATTACAATTACTTAAGAAAAGTTTCACGCTACATAACTACGAGTATTCGATGTTGATCAGCAACCACCTGCTGGTGCTTTTATTGGCGACGACAAAATCCCCCATCACACTATTAATCATAGTCTTGCGTTACGGAGCTGGTTCTTCAGCAGAGGCTGGACATATTCCCGATAGCCATCGGGCACAACTGACTCATTAAGAGGATCTTTCCAAGCCTCCTCATAGAGATTCGGGTACACATTACCATCATAGCGGCCTAGAATTGAGCCAAGGTAGTGGTCGGTGAAATTAAATGCATCAACGAGGGCAATGGCATTGGGACGGAGCTACCATATATAAAGATTTAAGAGCTATTAGACAAGAGTCACCATTAAAGAACAAAATGTAGACTTAAAGCAAAGATGATTGGGCAAACCTGGGAATAAAGAGATCTAAGTTGATCATTTGCAAGTGAAGCTTGCTTTGCTGTGAGGCTTCCAGTGGAGAGGAAATCACCCAAATGCTTGTGAATAGTGTATAAAGCATAGATGTTGCAGAGGATCTCCAGCTGTTTTTTCACCCCCTTCCCCGGTATGTCTTGTTGGACTTTATCAATGAACCTATCATGAAAGAAAAAGAAGCAAGATTACCAAAGTGGAAATTAACTACGGGTCTTTCAGAATTAGATCCCGCCCGGCAGTGCCCTCGCTGTCATTTCATTGAATTAGGAAATGAAGGTACATGTGCCACACAGAGAGGAATTCAGAGCCAAGGAATTGAATTCAAGGCCGAAACATTTTAAACAAAATGATTGGACGAAACTTACTTGGAAACAACAATTAATTGGCAATGAGCTACTGCTGCCTCAGCTAAATTAGATGAGAGTTCTGCAAAGCCTGAAGCATTGGAAATGCATCAAAATTAACAAATATATCATAACGGAAGAGAATGAGCTGTGAATGACCAAGAAGATTCACTTTAAGTGAATAATTAGTATCTATCCTAGAGATTAAAATACAAACAACGAACTAAGGTCTCAAAAAGATTAGAAAATGTCTACAAAGTGTGCCATGTATAAAATTGTTCGTGAAATCCTTCCGTTTTCATCAGGAAAAAAAAAAAAAAAAAAAAGACGTGAATAAAACAAGTGACAAACTCAGAATAGAGGCAAAAAAAAAAAAAAAAAAAAAAAAACACAAACCTTCTTCTTGATTTGAAAACTTGCTAAGGTCTTGAGCACAGGCAATCGACATCCTTATAGCCCTTGCTTCAAATACCTCAAGTATCACACTAGGGTTCAACCAATCCTCCGCTGCATGCCAACATAAGTGTATATGCATATTACTAAAGCAGAATTTGTGCTTTTATGCAATGTAAAATATAGCAAACTTGTGCATGACAATGTGAAAAAGGTAAAGAAAGCCAATAGATTGGATATAGAAAAAAAAATACAACCTTTTTGAGCACTAGAACGACATTGGATCAAATGTTGAGCACGGCCCATATAAGTTGTGGTTCCAACAGGTTTTTTACCAGATGGTAGCTGAGCAACAGTCTTCATAAGAAACCTTGCAACCTAAAAGAGAAATTGTCAGAAATACTTCAGCACACAAAATATACATTCTGATAGCAGCAAGTTGAATCCACCATTGAATAAACCAAAAGTAAATTCCTCCAAATTACTACAGAATAAAAGATCTTAAACCTATTTCCAGAAAATTCAGGATGTAAAATTTTAAAAAGATGCAAACAAAATCACAAGCACAAGCACATTTTCTTAAGCAGTTAGCACAGTAGCAAAAGATGTGGCACAAGTGAGAGGCAAGTTACTGGGTCAAGACAGAAGCAGCTCTTAAATCATAGTAGAACAGGCAAGGAATAAGCAATAAGCAAAGTCAAAAGGCAAATAAAGGTCCTGTCTAACGAAAATAAGATCAGGGTTTCTTAATTCAAGTACCTGTAGAAGTAGAACAATGTTGTCTCCTTCATATGTACATGCTGGTACATAAACGGCAAATAATTCAGGAAGCCCACTGTTAGATAGATAACCATGGCCACCACATAATTTCCGGCATTCTTCAATGCCATCCTGTCAAGAAAATGAATAAATAAATAATGTGTGTGTGTGAGAGAGAGAGAGAGAGAGAGAGAAAGAGAGAGAGAGAGAGAGAGAGAGTCTGTCAATGAGATAAGAAAGTTCCATATTTGTTGTCAAGCTGAAAAGCTTCACAGGCCTCCGAAAGAAAAAAAAATGGAACGGATGCAAGGGCAGCAATAATCACGTACAGCAGTTGCAGAAGTGGTCAATGATTTCAGACCCGCAGTGCATGCATGAGCCTCGGGCAATGTCGAGAAATCATTAGCTTGCAACTTCTCTGTCACATCTGTGTATAGCCATTTCAACCACTCACCAACAAATCTAAAAGCATAGGCAGAAGCCAGCAAAGGGAAGAGCCTACTTTGCTGAGTCTTGTAATCAATGACCTAAAGCAAAACATGAACCACAACCAGTAAATAAAACATCTTCATAAGAAACAAATAAAACTGGTATGTCTAAACTCATGGAGAGAATAAGAAAACTAATGAAACAATTTGCCATCGTACCTGTGTTTCAAGGCCACCATCTTGTGAACCAAATTGTCGACGAACGGCACTATACCTAGTAGCAATACATACTGCCCGTGATAAAGCAGAGGAAGCATCAGCTACAATCGTTTGCCGCACATAAACCATAGTTCCATACAGCAGCTGTCGTGGAACATTGGATTGTACGTATTTTCCTTCTCTTGTGACCTGTGAGACCCTGGCACATTTGAAAGAAACATCAGGACAGTCTTCCTATCCATCTAACTAAATAAGTAAAATAGGCAGTTAAAAATTTTAAACATCCGAATGACATTTTGTCTATCATTAAGTATTACATACCTCATCAACATTTGTTCCCTTGGTATACGGACATGATCAAGTCTAAGAACACCATTGTCCATGGAGTTGTATGCCCCACTTCCAAATTTCATCCCAATATCGCCAACTATTATGCCTGGAAGTGGTAAGTGATCATCCAAGCTCCGAAGTTGGACAATGAAACCTAAAATCAGAATTTTATAATTAAATTCAATCGATCATTCATTTCATGAGTATCAAAATAATGTAAACTTGGTACTTACCATGCACTCCATGGTCTTGACCATCAGTGATAAGACGGGCATAAACAACAGCATGTGTAGAAGCCTTTCCTAAACCACCAGGCCACCACTATTCAAAACAATAAGGGAAGAACAATAAGAACGTAACTTAGTCACTTTGATCGTGTATGCATAAAGAACACTCTACATTATGGTTGAATATATAATATATCAATACTAAAGATATGGTAACAAGAACAATTCTGCACAACAAACTTGTATTATCATTGATATTAAAATTTCACTCAATTTAAAAATAAGAAGATTAAGCAAAACACCATTATAGAAATAACTCACTTTGCTTGATGTGAGAGTAGGACTATTAATAACAAACTCGTCAGTCTTTGGATCGAAAGTTGCAGTGGTCTCCAGCCCTTGAACATTGGAGCCATGACCAAGTTCAGTCTGAGCATAGCAACCAATGATTTGCATTTTGTATGCCAGCGGCAACCACTTCTTTTGCTGCTCCTCAGTACCTGATCCTTTAATAGCTGGCACGAACATTCCCTGAAGAGAAGACAATAAAATTATGTTACACTCGAAACTAAAAACACGTAGAGCACTTTATCATACATGAAAGTGCCCAAATCAATGTAAATAAATACTATAAAACAAGTTAATCCAAAAAGTAGAATGGCAAGAAGAGGAGGAATTGGAGCATACCCAGTGAAGATCCGTATATGCTGGTTGATCCACATAATGCCTTAACCAGTATGCCTCTTCCTCTGCAATAATAGTAGCACAGTTGAATTAATAAACAAAAACAAAAATATAGTAGTCTACGAAACGAGAACTCCCTTGTGGAGACATACCGGATAGCCGCAGCTCTGTGATCCGTTTCCAAGCATGAGCTGCTTTTTGCAGAGTGTTTTTAAACAAATCCTTCCTACTCAGCAATGTTCTGTTATCCTTTCTAAAGACCTGACAGTAAAACAATTCCAATTAAACGAATCTAAATAAATATAAAATAATATTCACGGCCTAATTGCTTTCCCCCAGCCCAAGAAATACAACTGAAAACAACAAATCACAACAAATTTTCAACAACTTTTTTGAAAGAAGGAAACTTTCAAACAACTCAACAAATTAACAATTTTTAGCTGATCAAAAGAAAAACAATCACTCATCTGTTCATTAATTAATACACATTTACGAGCTTTTTCGACGACAAATTAGAGCTAATGACATATTTCTCAACAGTAAATTTAGAAAAGAAGAAAAAACTTGGCCTGCTACCTAAGAAGTAACGACTGAAATGCGAAGCACAAATTCTGAACCATTCAAATAATTGAATTTACCACAGAAGGGCAATTATGCCTATGCATCCTGGTGCGGCTTCGATCACCACCAATTTCCCCCTCCACTAACAACCACCAATTCAACCCACTAACGCTATCGATCTACTTAAAAAACAATTGAATTTATCAGAAATGAAATGAAATTAGAACCAATTACCGGATCGCTAGCGACGAGGCGAGCAATTCGATCGGAGACTTCCAAGGTGTGGCGAGAGCCGGCCCAGATGACCTTCATCTGGTCGACATCGAACTGCGCCTTGCTCCGTTCTTGCGCCAAATGATCCACCCCCTCCATTTTCACAGAATCAATCGAAAACTCAGATTTCCGCTCTCTCTCCTTCCGCTTCTGGTCTTGTGATTTGTAAGAGGAACCGATGAGAAGAAGCGTCAGCGTCCGTGAACAATCCACTCTATATATGAGAAAAACATGGGACGATTTGCTTTGGTGTCTAATTATTAATTCGATAATTTTTTTTTGTAATTTTTTAATTTATTTGTGGTCGCGGAGGATAAGGGTTTCTTGATGTCCCCACCATTGTGTTTCCCAAAGTTCATGTTAGAAGATTGACCGCTCTCTTTTTCCTTTCCAATTTTGAATGTTTTTTCTTGACATTTTTAACACGTGCAATTACGTATGAAATCTCAGGTTACCTTAACCTTGGCATTGAAATTGATACCTTTTTTTACCGAACAGCTTTCACAACCATTAGGTAATGTTTGGACCCGATGTTACGTCAGTCGAGGCTGTTGAATAAATGGTGTTCTAGACTGTTTAGGATAATTTATAGTTATTGCTAAAAGATAATATTGTGGTCTTAACAACAAGATAATGATCATTCATCTTCCGGTGCTAGATAAGAATTTGTATTAGCAAGATGGGATTAACATGATCACATGGTGAATTGGTTATGATGGTCCTCTCCAGGTTTGGGATAAATAGTAACAAGGTTCTAAAAGACGCTACGATTTAGTCAGACGGCATGCCGAGGCCTAGCGCCTAGGAAGCTAGGCATGGCCTAGACGAGAGCCTAGGTGGATTTAAGTAAATTTATTATATTGGACAAATATATGCCTATTTATAATTAAAAAAAATACATAATTGTACATGATATAAAGTGCAAAATAAAATGAACATATAGTTTATGAAGCATTAGAACATATTGAAAAATTGGGAAATAAGCCTATAATGAGTGTCATCCAAGTATTCAACAAGTCTATTACATTTTTTTGGAAAAAATAAATGCAAAATGAAAGTTATCGGTTTTCTGTCCAAGTGAGAGTCGCGATCTAGACTAGTCTTGACATACTTTCTTAAATTTGGGACGGTGTCCAGCCGTCTAACGCCTAGGTGACGCTAGCAGGTATTTTTAGAAGAGTGGATAGCAAATTGGCCAAGAATTCGATTTGCAATGTGAGGCCACCTAATTGGAAGCATAAGGTCATGCGTCCCAGGCATGCTTTGGTGATTATCCTTTGAATAAAGGGAACTTTAACGAAAAGCTTCCGGTATTGTTCACTTTAATGAAAAACCACATTTTTACATTAAAAAGTTAATCATGATATTATTCACTTTACCCTTTATTTTGTCCTTATCATTAAAACTTAAAGTTTTAAAGCTCTTTTCATTAGTTTTCATTTGAATAAATGATAGAATTGGTTGGTCAGCAAGCAAGGATTGATAAAGATAGCTTCCAATTGTGGATCATTTTGGAATATTCACTTAAGCCACGTGTGTGATAGAATAATACTTGGTTACTCAAAGATGAGTAGGAACTCCTACTCAAAACTCTTAATGTTTTACTCACAGAGTTTTGTGCTTATGATCAAAACCGTTTATACTATGAATCACACTGTAAAGATTATCTTTGCAAAAAATAAATTAAAACTAAGGTCATTTAGTCAATCTATTGTAGCAAATACATAGACGGTTCATAATACTTTTACCAATAAACGACCTTAGTTTTAATTGATTTTTGGCATAGGCAATCTTTATATGGTGATTTATAATATGAATGGTTATGATTATAAACACGAAGTTCTATAAATTGACAACGAACAATTTTAAGAAATTTTGAGTAGGAGTTCATACTCATCTTTGAGTAGCCAATATTGTTTTGTGTGATATATTAGAAGGTGATTTTTGCTTTTATCATCAGAAGTTGATTTAAAGATCCATGGTTGGAACAACATCGGGTCCAAGTGAGTATACAACCCTATAAATACAAGACTTTGTGTTGAAAAAAAAAACCCTACCCAAATCTCGCTCTACGCAAACGTCTTGTACCGTAAGAAACCATTAATTCTTCTAACTTCGTTAACACACCTTTAGTTTGGATCAACAGCACTGTGTTAGCTTCAAATGAATCAAGCGATCGAGGAGTATCTTTAGTTTGGAGTAACAACACTGCTTCGAATTCAACTGGTTATCTTTAGTTTGGTCTTCTCATTAAAGAGATCATCTCATTAGTCTTTTCGGCAAAGTGAGTTGTCACTTGGAGTGTTCAACACTTTGAAAGCCGAACCTTGTTTGAACCTCGCAAAAACTAGCAGCCTTGTCTTCAGGTTCTAGGACACAAGGTCGAGACGCGTTCCTTCTTCGACAGTAATTGTTTATACACAGAAGTCAACAATACATCCAACATTGTCATCACATTCATTCTATTAGCCAACTGAGCTCGGTCGTAAATTGGCAAGCCCGTATTCACCAAAATGACGTAATTAGCTATTTATTACTCAATCTACACGCAACACAACATATGCTTGATAATTCTTAGGGTCAACACAACTTTAATGAGGGTAGTTGAGTCATGAAGAAATGTAACAAGTGCTTTCTCAATGGTTGAGAAAAGCAAATTATATCCCCCTCTCTCCATGGCAAAAGCATAGTCATGTAATAAGTGCCACATTCTCAACAATGTACTCACCAATTCTCCAAAAGCAATGTACTTATCAAACATGAAAACAACGATTGTTGTAAAATCATCAGTGTGTGCAATGGAATAAAAGAAACAAGACACAAAATTTAAGAGGTTCCTCTACAGTCAGTGTGATTGGAGTACGTTCTCGGAGCATCAATGGTGCTTTCATTATAATTTGGAATAATATGAATACAAAGATAACTCTCTCTCTCTATTATCTCCTATTTTTTCCCTCTTCCTCTTCTTTCCTCTCTCTCTACTGTTAGTCACTCACCTATGTTTGGTGTGTGTTGCATTTATATAGAAAACATGAGTCGTAGGGAGTAAGCTTTGGTAGACAGTGAAAGACAACCTTTATTCCCACTTGTAGCATAGTAGATTAGTGGCCAGTGTGGACATCCACCATATTTACAACACTCCCCCTTGGATGGCTACAACTCTTCAATTGACTCGTTAAAATCTTGATCTATCTTGGATGCTCCCCCTGATGAATATCTCCCCCTGATTTCAAATCATTTAGGCTGATCGTTGATCATTCTGCTTCAGTTTCTTAGCGAGAAGAGTTGCCAAAAGATATGCTTTACTTGTTGTTAACTTTCCATAGGTTTGTTCTTGAACTCGGCTGGAAGGCTTTCTGCTAGACTTGCATCAAAGGTCTGATTTACTCCTTTTATCTGGAGCGGAATTTGATTCAATGGTGGTGGACACTTGATCTTGAATCAAACTTGTAATTTCTTCAATGACCTTCGAAGCTTGATCTTTAATGAAGTTATATCGTGAGGAGCTTCACGTGGCAAGTGATCTTCGGCTTTGTCGGGGATGAATCAGCATGTGTTTGTTGTGCTTGTCTCCACATGCTTCAATGTATCATTTTCACTTGCCTTACTTGCTCCCCTTGCATAAGTAGTATTTTCCCTGGTTTTCCCCCATACATGTGTGGCATATTCTCCTGCAGTATTTGCCTTCTGATGCAGGAGTGGAATGCAACCCTTGCATTTGGATGGTTCATCACTTCTTGGTGACTGGAGACCCAGCTCCAATAACAGTTGAAGATGATTACTCGAAAGCAATGCTAGGTAAGCAATCAGGAAAGGTTCCAGGTAGTCGGTTCCTTACCGGGAGATTGAGTGGAGGTTCCGACATATTGCTTTCTTTATCCTTGTCTTTGCAGGTAAAAACAAGGACAAAGAAAATGACAGTGAGATTGCATGATATGAGATACTCTTGCTCCCGTCCCTTAATATATGAGATACTTTTGCTCTGGTGTGACTTGTTTGAAGAGGTATTCTCGGAGATGAAGGAAACTGAGTATGTTAAGGGGTTTGGTTGCAGATGCATTTTCAGTAATGAGAGAAAGTTAGGCGTTTTGGATGTGTGTCTTGCCATGAACGATGAAGGTCGACATATATAGAGATTTCCTAATAGCAAGTGGTGATGTTGTGCCTTTACTCTTGTCAGCAACTATAGTGTAATTAGAACAGTAAGATTTACACGTTTTCAACTTTGTCAGAGATCTTTGACAAAGTTGCACGCGATATCAGAAAAAGTTGAGATTGCGTCTAAAAAATGCCAATGAACATTATTCAGAAAAATCTGGCTTTTGAAATTCGGAAAGCCATGCCACTTCGATATGTTGCCTCTTCTTTTATAGAGACATCAATTGTGTTCAATAGTATGCTCATAAAGTTGTTGCTTGAGAAATTTCCCCCTTCTTGCACTTCTGAAATTTTATTTGACCTCCTTTTTCCTTCATCATTTTTGAAAATGATTTGCCCATCTAACATTTGCTTAGATTTGAGTCTTAGGAGTGATACAGACAAGCAGCATCAGGATAACATATGGCGTCCGTCCTTCTTATCTTCTAATGGTCCTTTTACGATTAGGGACTCTATGATGAAGAATAACATAACCGCTACTGTGGTAGCTAGGAATTTTCTCACTCCAAATGATAACAGAATCCTTTCAAAACGGTCTGACGAGTTAGCCATTCAAGACTCCTTGGCTTTCAGTATTCAGTGTGCAGGCTCTGTATCTAATATGGGCCAATGCCTACTTGCTCAAACTCACCACGTTGAATCATTGATGACTGAGGTGACAAGTCTTAAACAAGAGATCAGAGGGCTCAAGCACGAGAATAGAGTGTTACACGTGCTTGTAAATAATTACTCGACGAGCATGAAAAGAAAGCTCGACCAGCTGCAGGAATCCGAAAGTCGAATTCAAAGTGATCACCAGAGGTTCGTTGCTAGATTTCGAAAGCAACTGATGTCTTCCCCTTATGGTGTTTTGCTAAGTACTAGGGTACCACATGATCAATCTCCAGTGCCTCCCCCTTCTAAGGTACTTCCGAGTACTGAGGCTTCACATGAGCAACATTTGTAAAGGCTCCATCCTGTTTGTTTGTTTTAACTCATGTGTATGTACATATCTGTAATCTCTCGGAGATATTAATAGATAAGCTTTATTCCATTCAATGTATCGTGCCAAATACAATAAATACTTCACTAAGATGTGGTACTTCTGGACCAAATATCCATTTATATTTACCCTCACGAAGATAAATGATCTTTCTTAGTGTCCACATCATTTGAGTATTCAACTCATAATCTTCAATCCATATGGTTCTTTAACATCATGGATAAGATTCGTGTTGGTAGATTGTTCGATCTGCAGCTCGAGACAATATTTCTTTCAACACTTTATAATTTTTCTTGGCTCTTCAGGAGTCTTAATTTAATATCATCAACTCTTCAGGAGTTCTAATTTAATGTCATTGACTCTTGCAAGAGATTTTAGTATGTTGCAACAATATCATAATGATAGTACTCACTAAGGCAATTTATATCATCCATTGGTATTGAGTACATAATTTATGCTTTAACCTTCGGGGGCTTACTTTAAGCAATTTGAATCCTTCATGGATTTTCTATACTTTATGACACATTTTCCTTTGGAATTTCTACAGAGAAATTTGCTCCTATGTATACTTGAGGGATTTACTTATGGAGATATGATGTGGGTGACTCACAACCCTTCGTATATAATTCTCCATTCATAGGTACAAGAGTATAATTTCAGGTTTCAATTAGTAACCTTGTGTCATATCATGTGAGTGTAATTCATTACATTACAAATGCCCATATGTAACTCCCTTGGTTCAACATCTTTTGGTTATTTGTATTGTATTTAAATATATACGTCCGTTTTTCCACGTTCTTACAAAATTGTAATGGAATTGCCTTTTTCCATTTTTGGCCAATAATTTTTCCTTTTGTCAACGGAAAAAGAACGAGACTCAATATCAACACAGCTCATTGATGAATTTAGCAGCTACTTGTAAAAACCAACATTACCATTGGATATCATCAATTCGAGATCCCATATTCTCATGTGCATGCGCATACATAAAAGCTTTTCATTTCTTTTGGATATCCATTGCCTCTTCAAGGGAATTATACTATATCTTCCAGGATAGTCATAATTTAGAGAATGTGGATCATAACCTCATCTTGAGCATTATAGAGTTTGGATTTTAATCTCCACTTCCGGGAGTTGAGTCATTCGAACCTATACGTCTATCATGCTTCATGCATGAGACATCAAAATTCTCATGTCCACATATTGTCCATCTGGACCATGTATTCATGTGGCGACTATCATGCTTATGACATGCAACAGTTATGCTTCGGAAATGCAATAGTTCAGTAGTGCTATATTCTTTTTCTTTCGGAAGACTGACTCTTTTTGAGTTTGAGGGTCTGCCACAGTTCAGGCGTGCAACAAATAAATCATTTATTGTCTCATTGTTTTGTCCAACAGGGACATCAATTATTGTAGGCACATTTGCAGCAAGTATATATGTTTTCATCACTTTCGTTGCATCATTCAATTATTCATATTTCATTTTCTCATTGATTGCTTCGTGAATCAAAATAAGACAAATTCTCTTCGTTCTTCTAGAACGGTTTTTTCTTATCATTCTTCTGGAATGATATTTTCTCATCGTTCTTCTGGAACAATGTTATTTTCTCCCCCCTAATGGCGAGAAAACTGTCTTATCAAAATCATAGTCTGCAAATCATGCGGTAACTATATCCCCAGTCAAGGGTTCCAAATGTTGAATGATAGATGGTGGATCAAATTCAACATAAATTCCCAGTTTGTATTGATGCCTTATTTTAGTACGTTGTGGCAGTTTTACAAGCACATAGATAACACAACCAAAAACTCGTAAATGTTAATGTTTGGCTGGTGCCCAAACACAAATTGTACTGAAAAATACTGATGGTTGGCAACTGGTCTCAACCAAACTTAATAATAAATTATGTAAAATGGCATGTCCACATGTAGAAAACTTGCAATTTCGTTTTCATGAGTAGAGTGCGGGTAATCAATTTCATCCGCTTAATAAATGCTTCTGCTAAACCATTTTGAGTATGGACATAAGGAACTTCTGGTCCTTATTAAATAGTCTGTAGATTGAGACTCTTATGACTTTTATTACAATTAAGTTGAGGCACTGCGACACTTCAAACTTTCGATACTCATCAATGAACTTCATGTCCGATCTTGAGGATCTAGGGACTCCATGCCTGATCTTTTTGCATGACGGAACTTCAGGTCCAATCATTTTTATATGATGAGGATCAAGAAACTGCAGATTCTGATCTGATCAAGGAACTTCAAGTCCTATATATACTCATTGTAACAAAAGATAAGTACAATAAATAAATTAAAGCAATATGTGGTAATTCCAGCCATAATGAATAAATTGCATTTAAGTAAATAAAGATTGTGACAAGGGCTTTAATTAAGCATCATTCATGTAATACCCTGAAAATTTTAAATATATGAATATGTGGAGAAAATCGAAATAAAATCGATTTATGATTATGAAGAATTAAATCGTGAATATTATTGAGCTTTTATATGATTTTTCAAGAATTTATAATAAGTTTGTGTAAGTTTAGTTTTAAATTAAACTAGTGACAATGTTTAAAGTTTGGACTTTAATTAATTAAAATACGTAGACCTTTTGAGGTCAAAATTTATATTTTTGAATAGAGCTCGACCTCACGAACGCGTAGGCGCAAACCGTTCATGAAATGGAGTTAGAACGAAGAAGTTATTAACGTTTAAAGTTGGGGATAAAATTGTAAATTTACCATTACTAGAATGCTCCAGATTTTTTGAGCCAAATCTGCAAGGCCACGTGTGTGACCCAAATTAAAAGTAAGAAAAGTTAGGCGGTGGAGATGGAAGATAAAGGAGAGAAAGGAGGGAGAGAGGAGCCAATCAGAAAAGGGGAGAATGAGAGGTGACCAATAAGAGAAGAGATAAAGGAGGGAAATGAGAGAAGAAAATATGAGGGGGAAAACGGGTCTTTTGACCCGTGAGGCATAACCGGTGAGATTCATCATCTTCCGGCCAAATTCCGACGAAATTAATGTCCCCCACCACCTGAAAATTATCTCTAATCATCTCTTTTACGTATTCCACCACAAATTGGAGTTTAATTGGTTTTAGAATTGGGGAAAACACCTCACGGGTGCCGCAACCTTCTTCGCTCGAAATCCATCAAAATCTGAAACGTTTTGGTTAAATTACAACCACCACTAGACTCTCCATGAACCAAGAAACAAAGCCCATTCATTGGTTGGGGTATCGGAGTTGCTATGGAGTCGAATTGAGGACACCCAAATTCTAGGGTTCCGACGGATTTTGATGAAATTGGAGCCTTTCCAGGCAAAATTGGCCTTGGTTGCAGGTATGAAAGTTTCTCTACTCATTGAGATCCTCATTTCTATAATTTTTTAGAATTTTTAGGAATAGTTGAATTTTTCGGCGAGTCGGGCGGCGGGGGCGGCGGCGCACGGCCAGGGAGCTGACATTTGCATTGTTATATGAATTACGTTATTTTAAGTAGGTTGTTTTTGATCTAATTGTTATGGTTTAAGTGGTGTATGTGGGATTAAATGAATAGTTTGTATTTGGTTCAAAACTTTGAACTTTTGAACTACGAAAGGCTTGATCACTGTTCAGGGTACGTTCACTGTTCAGGGTACGTAGACAGTCTAACAAGACGTTAGATGCAGCCATAAAATATGTGAAGTTAAATTAATTCAAGAATAAAGGTTACATAATGGAAATTGGTCCTTACAAATAAATGGTACTAAATTGGAATTTAATTTGGATGTTTTGGAAAAATGAATAATGCTTATAAATTGCTTGTAGGATGAAGGATTTGAATTGGAGTTGTTAGCTAAGGATAATAAACTAAATAAGATTTTTATTTTGGGCCTATCATTAATATTATTATTTCTCGAAATAAAATAAATATTTCGGGACCAGGGCGTTACAATTCACATAAATCAAAACTTAAAGCAGTAGGCGGTAAAACTGTCCATGGTAAATAAATTGCTTTTAAGTAAATAAAGCTTGTGACAAGGGCCTTGATTCAGCACCATTCTCATAAATATCAAAGCTTTAAAGCAAAGGGTAATAATTCTATCCACTGTAAATAAATTGCTTTAAATAAATAGAACTTGTGAAGGGATTTTAAGCCAACACTATTCACATAAATAAATAGTATCAGAACCTTTTATTTTGCCACTTCCTTTTGTCCTTTTTATTTGTTAATTAATTTTTTCTTTCTTTCTGTCGACACCAAGCTTCAAAACCTTTTCTTTTCTCACATGTTGCACAATTCCAAAAAAACAACTTTGCCTTTTGTTTTCTTTCACATGGTGCAACATACCTTTTCAAGGCTTTGGCCCCATTTCGCTTTTTATTTTTGTTTTCACAGTTCTAAAGTCATTTTGGTTACTCAGGAAATAATAGTAACAATAGGTTCCAATTGGTGTTCCTCCTCTGTGAGTTTCGAAAAAGTCGAAACAGTTCCTATAAGTTTTGGAGTCAAGAGTGTCTGCTACTTATGAGAAGATCAAACCCTTATATTTAGTTCAAATTTTAGTATGATATGGTTAAGAGGATACCGAACAACTTTTGTGAAGAAACAATTTTGATTTGAGCTACCAAAATGGAGTTTTCGTACTCATAAGGTGCCTATCCAATTTTCTACGGAAATTGGAAACTGGTTTGGTATTTCTGGCATCTGCAATGATCTCACCGTTGGAATTTTTTGAAAATTTGTTATGTTGTAGGTACTGGGCGGACGGACAACTTTGAAGAAGAAAGTATTTCAATTTGAGATCTGCAAGTTGGAGTTCTGAGGCTATTTACATGGCTGTCAGATTCTCTATGAATTTTAAGTCTGTACTCTTTTGCTTCTGCAAAGGATGATAAACAATCATACAACAATATATATATTTGCTTCAAGAAAATCAGTAGTACAAAGATTTTAAGATGAAATGAAAAGATTTTCTTATCTGTGAGATTCCAGGCGACAGGGGTGAACATGATTTGTGGTGTTGTGCTTTCCAATGACATGAGAGCTTCTCGTGTTGATAACGTGTTGTAAAATCGACAGTGTGTGTAGTGGAATAAAAGAAACAAGACACAAAATTTACGAGGTTCTTCTACAGTCAGTGTGACTGGAGTACGTTCTCAGGGCAGCAGTGGTGATTTCATTATAATTTAGAATAATAGGAGTACAAAGATAACTCTCTCTATTATCTCCTCTCTTTTCTCTCTTCCTTTTCTTTCCTCTCTCTCTACTGTGAGTCACTCACCTATGTTTGGTGTGTGTTGCATTTATATAGAAAACATGAGTCGTAGGGAGTAAGCTTTGGCAGACAGCGAAAGACAACTTTTATTCCCACTTGTAGCTTAGTGGATTAGTGGCCAACATGGACATCCACCATATTTACAACAACGATTTTATATTCGTTTCCAACTTTTCTAATTTAGGGAATCAAACGGCATCCAAAAAGTATTTGTCGATATTTTGAAAGTTTCACCAAAACTTGTTGATTGTGTTTGGTCAAGGTCAAGGATTTTTGGCAAGCTTTAGTAATTAGCAGATATAGAGTTAGTAGTTGAGTGTAACGAAAAGTTTTGGTTTAAGCCTTGGGATGTTATTTTACTTGTAGTCGTAGTTGATATTAAATATTAACAGTGGAGGAGGAAACGATAATTTGACCTACCTTTTTTTGGGTCAGAATTTGACCTACCAGCTTAGACCAAATTATTACGACTTATTATTTCTTTCCACAAAACAAGAATATAAAAGAAAAAAAAAAGAGGTCATTAACATTAAATATGCAAAAAAAAAAAAATCATATAAGGTTGTATAATGGAGATTGTTTGGGTCCGTCTTTGATTTTACGATATTTTAATCTAAAATGTGATACCAAAATGCTCATAGAGGCGAGAATATTGACTTTTGTTGACCGTCGTGTCGTGACATATTTGACCCATTCTCTTAGTATATTTATGCAGTACTCGTCGCTATAGACGCGTGGGCGTAAGGTAATTGAATTTGGAGATACGATGTAGATTTTACAAAACTTCGAAGTTGAAGGGCACTTTAGTAAATTCACTATTCTAGATATTTGGTTTTGGATATTTTTATTATTTAATATAAAACTGGCGAAATATGCAACTTCAAAAGATTAATTTTTCAGTGTGACTTTCATACAAATGCGTGGCATTATTAATCCTCTCATTCTATAGTAAGTGCATATATTTAGTGAAACTATGTGCAAATAAATTTAATTAAGTGTGCATATCATAGCACATGAATTAGTAAACTATGTGCAAATAAGCCACCCATTGTGTTTTAAGTATACTACAACTTGTTATTTCTTATATTTCCTCAGAAGAAAAATATAAACCAAAGGTCACGGCTTCTTATTAAAATTAATAAGAACAAGGGAATTTGTACAAGGCACCCAGAAAGTTTTATATTATTAACCAAAAGAATGAGAAACATTTTCGTGTGTTACGTTCTGGTCAGTAGGTAAGCGTTCACACCTTTGAATCCACTGAAACTTGTCAAGGGTGGAAAAGTTCTGTCCATATTTTTTTACGAATTTGGCTCTTGCCAAAGATGGGCAACTTCAACTTGGATTGCTGCTCACGCGAAATATTATAATCTCCCGATGTATGACATGTATCAGGCAATGGATGGTTGGATGTGCGGTTAAAGATTCAATTAACAGAAAATTCAACAAAAAAGGATTTCAATGCATTACTATACAACGGGCATACTAGAAAATCCAGCTCACGTAACCTTTCTTCCAATATCTTGAACGATGAACTAGGGATAAGTCTCATATGCGCGAGCAAATGAACTGAAGTCACGAGAGATATTTTTTTTTTGGGTGACAAGCCTATTTAGCCTTTCAATTCCAACCTATTCCGTCTGCACCAAAGCCAGTCCGGTCCTACTGGCTTAGTGAGTACCAAATAATGGACATGAATCCAATCAAGTCCCACCCAATCCAATCCTGTCCTGCAAGTCATATCCATGCCAATTCATCACGGCCCACCAAACGTGCCCTAAAATAAATAAAAGGGTAAAGTACAAAAAACTACCTACCTCAACTATAGGTCGAACGACACTATCATACCTCATCTTTTTAAAATGATAATAACATACCTCAACTTACGAATTTATGACAATATCAAACCTCTGTTAATTTTTTTGTTAATTTATCTGTTAAGTGCTGACGTGGCTCCCATTCACTAATTAAAAAATAATTAAATATTAAAAAATTAAAAATAAATTATTTTTTATATAAAATTGTTGGATCCACCTCTACAAATCTCCTCTCTTCTCTCTCGCCTGTCTCTCTTCTCTCTCCCTGCAACCTGCATCCCTAAAATCCCTTCCCACCCGTCCCCCCACAACCTTCCTCCACCACCTACCCTATCTCTAATCCCTGCCCCAAATCAGAGGTACTTCGTCTCTCCCCTCCTCCCACAAACCCCCATCTGCCCTCGCACCAAAAAGAGAGTTGAGAGAGCGAGAGGAGAAAGAGAGGGTGGGTGATGGAGGAAGATTGGGGAGAAGGGTGGGAAGGGTTTCTGGGTTTTGGGATTTTAGGGATGCAGGTTGCAGGGAAAAAGAAGAGAGAGAGAGGCGAGAGAGAGAGAGAGAGGAGATTTGTAGAGGTGGATCCACAATTTTATATAAAAAAATATTTTTTTTAATTTTTTAATATTTAATTATTTTTTTATTAAAAATGAGTCCCGTTTCTGATCACTTCAGCATTTAATAGAAAAAGTAATAAAAAAACTGACGGAGGTCTAACATTGACATAAATTCATAAGATGATGTATGACATTGTCAATTTTAAAAGATGAGGTAGGAAAATGTCGTGAGGTAGTTTTTTGTACTTTACCCTAAATAAAATTACAAACGAGAGTAGAAGTACTACTCTTTTTGGCACTTTGGAGTAATACAGATAACAATAACGTTCCAAGAAATTTATACATTACTAGAGCATGTTCATATAAAAAAGTTGAATTGTGTTAAAGAACTTCAAATATGCATCTAAAGTCAACAAGAGTCTTTATAATTAGTGGCATGACCAAAAAATTGGCCTCAAAGAACCACCACGCACCAATCGACAAGCCAAAAGCAGAAAGTTATCGAGTCAAAACTGAACTGAATAGGGATGCGACGATTCCAAATTGCTTCTCAAAACCGGAGCGTGAGATGTGTATTACCTTCATCAAGACTGCAACCGTTTCTGAATTCCACCATGTTCAACTAATCCCTTGCTCTCCAGCACCCTGCCTAGATTGTCGAGACAGCCTGCTGGTGCCGTAAGTTATGATTCAGGTACATGCTCAGAATTCAAGCTTTCATAGTGGAAGAAAAGGACCAGTTTCAGGCATGCTTCTGAACCATAGTTGCTTTCGTACAGCTCATTGAATTAGAATTTCTCATGTCGTTAGGCATTTCACAATGTAATCAGAAATTAGCTAGAACATACACCAAACGTCCTCATCGACTCTATAATGTCCGCAATAGTTGACCCTGCAGTCCCAACAAATCCAAGAGAAGCACAACTACAAATTGTTTGCTCTATGTATAGAAGAACATCAGGCAATCCTGGAGGGCAAACCTTCTTAAACTGACCAGTTCCATCATGATTCTTCAGGACAGTCCCAAGCTTCAAGCCATGACTTGCATCCACAATTTGTTTAGCAGTTTGTATTATCAACTCGTCTTTTTCTTTCAGAAAGAACAGTTTAAACTGAAGCGAATCTTCAACCAATTCCCCCAAATAAGTTCCTGTCCAGTTACTTTCAGGAAGATCAGTCATCACAAAAATATGAATAGGGGGAGGGCTCTGTGTCAAAGCATCCAGTGTTTGTTTTAACTTCAAAAATGTAGCATTCCAGTGGTTCTTGAACTGCCCGTCTAGCAATCTGAGCTGTGCACAAAGAAAAGGAGCCTTTATAGTATCATAAGCATACTTCTTTCCTGCACTTACGATTTCTGGAGCAAATCGAAGGAATTCAATCTTGTCAATCAAAGTTTGTATCCTTCGATCACTCGGAGCTTCAGGGATACTAATGTGTAGCTGCGAACCTTTGTAAGGAGCAGTGAAAAGACTCCCAAATGCTAGCAGAATAGCCGATTCAGCTTCAGAACCAGGTCCAAGAGCGTTATATACATTTCGCCGCTTCCTAACATATGAAATTTTCTTTTTCTTCTTTAGTTGTTCATCCGGCTGGAAAGAATCCAATACCCCGTCCTCATTACCATTTTGGTATGTCCAAACGGTAGTTCTGCAGTCCTCATTAACAGCATATGAACACTTTGCATCGCCATCCATCCCAGATAGCAGAGACCTACATTGCTGTAGTCTATCAAACACAGAGGCCCGTGCATCCAACTCATTGTTGCAAGCAAAATCTACATTCACATTGCACCATGAGGATAAGAAAACCCTGAAATCTACAACTCGAACTAACGAAGAAGAAACTAATGATGATATATCAACAATGTCAGCCATGGAAACATACCTGAAACAAGAGAGAAACATAGTCGTAATTATTTAACAAATCATAAGAAGTATCCAGCCATCGCATATCAAATGAGGTACATTATATTTTATGAGTCTCAAAATCTCTGCTCAACCATTAACAGAAAACTAAAACAAACCCAATAAACCCACATGGAAATCCCATCAATATCAAATCGAAACGAATACCTTTCCAGCATCATATTACAACCCAGATAATGGATCAAGTAAAATCCAAAACTTGGAGCCATCAACATACAAATAAAAGGAAACCCAATTACACCCACATTCCAATTCCACCAAAATTCTACAATTTTGCCCCAAATTAGACCAAAAGGAAGAGAAACAGGGGAAAACCCACATACCTCCCACTACGAATGAGCTCAACCGTATGATTCCAGACCGAAATCCTGATCTCATCAGGGCTCAAAACCCGAAACTTTGGGCAACTGCCGAGAGCAACCGCGTGGTGATCGAGAACCGGAGGGACGACCAAGGTCCGGTTCAGAATGGCAGCCATGAGAAGGGCGTTCTTGAACTCAGTAAGCTGGTTGCTGAAGCCACTGTGGGGAGCGTACCAGAGGAACTTTTGTCCTCCGAGGGAGCGGCAATTTGGGGAAATGGAAAGTGAGGTCTTGAGGAAGAGGGAATCGGGAATGAGAGAGAAGAAGTAGGAGAGGAAGAGGAGGAGGGAGAAGAGGAGGGTCAGGTAGAGAAGAGGGGAGGCGGAGGAGGAGTGTCTTCTGAGAGGCCATGGTCGAGTTGTGGGTCTGTTCCTGGTGAAGAGATTCATGGCTGCTTTTCTGCAACTAACAACTTCCAAATCGGAAGTTGGTTCTTCACTTCTTTGGGAGGCCGATTTGGATCTGGCTCATCTCCGCCACTTCACAATTTGGTGAAGCACCATGACATCAAACAGAGACCAATTTTCCGCATTTGCTATTGATCTTCTTGTATTTAACAAAACAATACAAAATTGCTATAATTTTTGGCTTTTTTTTTTGTTAGCATCCATAAAATGTTGAATGCACCCTACATTAAAATTTAATTAAATTACTTATTTACCCTACTATGCAATGACAATTTTGACCTTATTAGGTATTATTTATCTTCTCAACTATCAAAACTCTCATACTCTCCATTGTTGAACAAAACCTTAACCAATGAAACTACAAACATGTTGATTGAGAAAAAATGATTTTGACGAATGGAATACGAAATTGATGTTTTGGAAGCTTCACATAAGGTAAGACTTCATATTTTTCGTTCTTTTAGGGATCACAAGGAAAAATTAATATGTTCAATTAAGATTCCAAATAGCACTTTGTTGCTAACTTTGTTATTTAAACCTACAAACACACGAAAATAGCTTAAAGTACTAAAATAACTAGAATTAAATAAGTAAATGCCAAGAAACAAGCTAACTAAGTTGCATAAATATGCTCTTATCAAATTCCCACACACTTAGTTTTTGCTAGTCCTCGAGTAAAACAAAAGAAACAAAATGAAACAAAACAAACAAAACACAACCTAACCTTCCAACATTTGCCTCAGGGATTTCCAATGCACATGACATGTTAAAAATCATCATTCCCACAGATTTTGGTTATCTTCACACTTGAGCACAAAATTGCTATAAACTTTGGCTTTTTTTTTGTTAGCATCCATAAAATATTGAATGCACCATACATTAAAATTTAATTAAATCACTTATTTACCCTATTATGCAATGACAATTTTGACCTTATTAGGTATTATTTATCTCCTCAACTATCAAAACTCTCATATTCTCCATTGTTGAACAAAACCTTAACCAATGAAACTACAAACATGTTGATTGAGAAAAATGATTTTGACGAATGGAATACGAAATCGATGTTTCGGAAGCTTCACATAAGGTAAAACTTCATATTTTTCATTCTTTTAGGGATCACAAGGAAAAATTAATATGTTCAATTAGATCCGAGTACTATTTAGATGCACAGTAATACAAAGTAGTTCTTGGAGATATATAGATCCTATACTCCAAGGATACTTTAAACGCTTTCTTTATGTATATTCTTATGAAAGTTATAAGATATATTCATATTTATATATGAAGAAGGAAAAAAGATGTTACTACATAAAGAATTTAAGCTCAGTTAAGGGATGGAGGACGTGTTCTTGGTCCCGAATAATCTGAGTAAATCCCGGGATTAGTTTTTCCATGGTTCTTGTCGCGATTAATCTTGCATGGTACATGCCAAGAAACTGAAACAAGAGGGTTAGTAGCTGGTACAACACCTGATTTTTGCAGCTGTTCATCAGTTTCTTTGCTGCTAGGGTTTTGTTGATTTTTGGGCTTTGTTTTTCTCTGATAGAAGATGTGGGGTGTATGTACAAAATATAAGGTGTATATTGAGAATGTGGGGTGTAGGGTATTATAAAAAAGTATGTGTGGTGCATTAAAATAATTTTTAAGTGAAAAAGCAAATGTGGGGTGTATTAAGTATGTGGGGTTTATTCACCAATTTATGGGGTGTTAATATAATAAACCTTTTATTTTTTTATGAAAAATCGATATACATTGACTGAATAAGAAAGATCAAATTTTGGGCAACGAGATCTTAAATAATATTAGAAAATTTTTATTTGAACTCATATAATCATTTTTTATAGGGTAAATTACATAGTAGCCCCTCAAGTTTGAGGTCTATTACAACCTCATACAACATCTTTAAAACATTTCACTTTCATACCTCAAGTACTATTTTATTTCAAAATAATACATCCGTTACATTTTCCATCCATGAATCTGTTAAGTGTTGACATGGCTGCCACATTTGTGCCACGTGGCTGCCACATTTGTGCCACGTGGCAAAAAAATATTTTTTTTATTTTCTTTTTTAAAAAAAAACCTGAATAAAAAAAATAAAAAATAAAAAACTTGAAAACGCAGAAACCCACCCCACCCCTCTTCTCCTTCTATCTGTTTCTTCTTCTCCGCCCAACACAGAAAAACACCAACCACTCTTTCTTTTCTCCCTCTCTCCTCTCTGCATACAAACCCACATACCCCCCCCCGCGCGCCGCAACCTTCTCTTCTTCCCCCCCCGGTGCCGCAAGCAAACCCAAAAAATCTGCAACCAAACCCAGAAAACTTCCCCCCCCCAAACAAACCCAGATCCGAAACCTCTCCTCTCTCCCCCCCAAAAAACCCGGACCCAGTGCTCCCCGACGCATCGCTGAGTGGGTTCGTCAGCTCGTCGGTCGGCTCTAACAACGAGGTATGTATTCAAATTTTGAATTTTTTCAGTGCTTGGTTGGTGGGTTTGGGGTGCTTACGAATGCGGTCAAAGTTCTGATTTTTGAATGGGTTAATCTCAAACCACGGAACGATGTCGCACCGAGAAGAGAGAGAGAGGGGAGGAGAGAGGGGAGGAAGGCCGAAGAAAAAGTGAAAAAGGATAGCAGGGAGAAGAGATGGAGAAAAGAAAGAGTGGTTGGTGTTTTTCTGTGTTGGGCGGAGAAGAAGAAACAGATAGAGGAAGAAGAGGGGTGGGGTGGGTTTCTGCATTTTCAAGTTTTTTTTTTTTTTTTTTATAATTTAGGTTTTTTTAAAAAAGAAAATAAAAAAATTATTTTTTTGCCACGTGGCACACATTTGGCAGCCACGTGGCACAAATGTGGTAGCCACGTCAGCGCTTAACGGATCAATGGATGGAAAATGTAACGGTTGTATTATTTTGAAATAAAATAGTACTTGAGGTATGAAAATGAAATGTTTTAAAGATGTTGTATAGGGTTGTAATAGACCTCAAACCTGAAGGGCTACTATGTAATTTATCCTTTTTTATACTCAATTTAGGGTACCTAATAATCTCGTAATTAAAACATTATCATAATCAAGATTAAAAATTCACCCTTGAAATTGAAGGCATGTTTTTCTATGCTACAAACCTATTTGAAAATTACGTTCCTATATTTTCATGAAATTGAAACATTTTCAACATCCAACAACCGAATTCAATTATGACTGATTGAAACAAGAAGAAGACAGGGAAGCTTTTGGAGACTAATACATACATTTGTTTCACTAGATAGAAGGAACTCAACACCTTCAAATTCAAGGACATTCGCTATATTGCTGCTATGCACAACTATTAGAACTACAAGCAAAGTATAGCCTCCACTCTTCACGAATGAAACGATAAGAAAGCGTGATAGTCATACAAGTAGCTAGACTTTAAAATTTTAAATCCTATATATGTTTCTGCTAGTAATAATTCTTTGAAAAAGGGATTAGTTGTGAAATCTAACGAAAAAAAATTGAATAAATCGATTCATAGCTTAATTGGAGGATTCAAAACTTCAAAATCATCATCTCCAATTCTCCATCATTCAAAAAGAGCTTGTCTTTCTCTGTGAAAACGCCTTAGAGTTTTAGATAGAATAAACAGAGGATAAAGATTTGGTGATAATAGGTTTGATTATTGGTATGGGCTTGTTGATAAATTTTAGTTTTATTCTTAATTTCATTTTGTACTTAATGGTAACTATGCAATAGGATAAAAAGACAAGTCACATTTAAAATTTAAGTTGGGTGTAAAGATAGGTTATATGGGTTCAAATAAAACTTCCCATAATATTAAGAGCTCCTTAAACCAAACTAATTAATTGCCAACTGAAAGGGCAAACCTAGCCAATCTATGTGGAACACCATTGCATGTTCTAGGTGCGTGCAGGAACTCCGTAGGGTGTAGGGCGCGCACCCTAATTTATGCTTTTAGCCAAAATAGTCATTGAGATTTTCATAACTCCTCACTTTGGTCCCTGAGATTTGAAATCAATAGAATTGGTCCTTAAAATTATTCACCATCAATCATTTTGGTCATTCCGTGAAAAATATCCATAAAATAAGAATAAAATGACAAAAATATCCTCAATTTTTGTCAAAATATTTTGGTCTATTGTTTATTAAATTGAGGGTATTTTTGTTATTTTGATTTTCATTCAAGTTTCACGGAATGACCAAATGATTGATGGTGGACGATCCCAGGGATCACTTCTATTGATTTCAAATTTCAGGGACCAAAGTGATGAGTTATGCAAATCTCAGGGATCATTTTAGCTAAAAAGCCCCCTAATTTAAAAGGAAAACTAATGATAAGAGTTTCAAATTTTTGAATTTTAACAAAAAATCATGTAATAACTTTATTTAATGGTTAGGATAAAGCCCAACTTAAATCAATCCAATCAACATTGCCCAACCAAAATAACTTAATGAGTTTCTAGTTTTCAATTTAAAATTTAAAATTGAATTTTAACCGTGTTGATGCATAAAATCAACGAGGACTTTGGTACAACAGAAAATGTTAAGTTTGTGACCTTCGCTAGATTGCTCCGGTCACTAGTGTGGATAAGTATGTAAATGGATAGAGACAGGGAAGCAAACAAAAGATGTACATGGTTCACCCAGATTGGCTACGTCCACAGAGTAGAGGAGTTCTCATTATTGTGAAGGGTTTACACAAGTACATAAGTTCAAGCTCTTATTTTGTGAGTACTAGTGAATGATTTAGTACAAATGACATTAGGAAATATTGTGAGAGAATGATCTCTATTTATAGAAGAAAGTTTCTAGTTTCATTCTGACATTAACACGTGTCGTGTTGTGATTAGCTTCTGATGTTGACACGTGTCGCGCTATGATTGGCTTCTGATGTCGACACGTATCGCGCTGTGATTGGCCTCCTAGTTGGAAGGAAACTCTTCTGGGTCCTTGACGGTATAACGTTAACCGGTGCTCAGTAGTTTCGGGATTGGTCAAGTATGGTACAAACAGTGCTCCCCTAAGTTCCCGAGTGAGGGAAGCTCCTCGGTTGGGGACTTGCAAGATCCAAGCCATTGAGTAATCATGAAACTTCTAAGTACCGAAGTGTGGTATCATTTTCACTTGTCTTATCTGTCTCATATGTAGATGTGGCATCTTTTCTAAAAGTACTTTTCCTCTATCTAGGGGTGGTATCTTTAACCGATGAAGATGCATAAGGTAATGTATCAATTTCACTTGAAGCTTACTTGTAGTTTCGGGCTTGGTCAAGTGCGATACAAAACCCTATAGTAGGAGTCACCCAAGTCGTCGAGCTAAGAGATTTGCCGAAATAGGTAACAAACAAGGTAAGCAATCAGACTTCCAAGCAAGCAACCTGGATCGGAGGTTCGACTTCGGCTTTCGGTTGATTGTTCTCCTTCTCCTTGTGTCGTAAACAGTAACAAGGATAAGGAGAAGCAAATGGAGAAAAGATGATATGACATACTTTTGCTTTTGAAGAAGTAACTTTCCATGGGCTTATTCTTGAACTGGGCTGGAGGGTTTTCTGGTTTCCTCCAGAGTATAAGGTCGACTCAAGAATTTGAGGGTCAAAACAAGTCCATCAAATCAAGAGTGCGTTTGACCTTGATGATATGGAATACTTTTGCTGTTGACGAAGTAATAGATGAATCGGCACGTGTTCTGTTGCCCTTGTATCCACATGATTCCTTGTATCCTTCTCACTTGCCCTATCTATTCCTCAGGCAGATGTGGTATCTTTTCTGGAAGCATAAGATGTTGAAGATGAGTACTCGAGAGCAATGCCAAGTAAGTAATCAGGCAAGGGGTTCCAGGTAGTCAGTTCCTGACTGGAAGCTTGATTCCAAATGCTAACTGATTGCTCTCTTTTTCCTTGTCTTACAGGTAAGAACAAGGGCAAAAGAAAAGACAAGGAAAAAGTATGATATGGGAAACTCTTGCTTTTAACCCTGATGATATGAGATACTCTTGCTCTGGTATGGCTAGTTTGCATAGGTATTATTAGGGGGAAGAAAGCTGAGTATTTCGAGAGGCTTCGTTGGGAATGCCCTCTCAGATATGAAGAAGGGTTGAGCATTTTTACAGGTCTGCATGTTCGTAGAGGATGAAGGTCGACATATATAGGAGTCTCTCTAACAACAAGTAGTAATGCTATTTCTTTACCTTTTTTGGTCGTAGCAATGTAGTGGGAGCTGCAAGTTTCACATGTTTTAACTTTGTCAGAGCACTTTGAAAAAGTGGTATGTGGTATCTGGAAAGCTGATGTTGCGTGTGAAGATTGCAGACAAGCTTTATCCAAGGAAATTTGGCTCTCGAAGTTCAGAGAGCGACGCCTCTTTGATTTTTGAACAAGCAATCATGTCGGGGATCTGGCTCTCGAGATTCGGAGAATGGTGCCTCTTCGATTTTTGAAAAAGCAATCATGTTGGGAGTCTGACTCTTGAGATTCAGAGAGCAGTGCCTCTTCGATTTTTTATAAAGTAATCATGTTGGGAGTCCGGCTCTCGAGATTCGGAGGACGGTGCCTCTTCAATTTTTGAGCAAGTAATAATGCTATTCCTTTACCCTTCTTAGTCGTAACAATGTAATGGGAGCTGCAAGTTTCACGTGTTTTAACTTTGTCAGAGCACTTTGAAAAAGTGGTATGTGGTATCTGGAAAGCTGATGTTGTGTGTGAAGATTGCAGGCAAGCTTTATCCAAGGAAATCTGGCTATTAAAGTTCGAAGAGCGATGCCTCTTTGATTTTCGAACAAGCAATCCTGTCGGGGATCTGGCTCTCGAGATTCGAAGAACGGTGCCTCTTCGATTTTTGAGAAAGCAATCTTATTGGGAGTCTGGCTCTTGAGATTCAGATAGCGGTGCCTATTCGATTTTTGAGAAAGTAATCTTGTTGGGAGTCTGGCTCTCGAGATTCGGAGGGTGGTGCCTCTTCGATTTTTGAGCAAGTAATCTTGTTGGGAGTGTAGCTCTCGAGATTAGGAGAGCGATGCCTCTTTGATTTTTAAGCAAGCAATTTTGTTGGGAGTGTTTTCTAGAATGTGAGTAAGGGTTGGGCATTTTTGCCAGTCTACCTTGCTACGGAGCAAAGAGGTTGACACACATAGGGACTTTTCAGTTATCAAGTAGTGGTGCTATTCCTTTACCCTTGTGGGTAATAGTAGGGTAGCTGGACCTTCAAAATTTATGTGTCTAAACTTGTCAGAGATCTTTGGCAAAGTTATCTGTGGTACCCGAGCAGCTGATGCTGCGTGTGGAGAGTGGTGCCTCTTCGAAATTTGAAGAGTGGTGCCTCTTCGATTTTTGAACCAACGACCTTATTACCCTTTCTTTTATAAGGGCACCAATTGTGTGCAAGAAGTACATTCAGAGAGTTATTGCTTGTAGGAATTTTCCCCTTATTTTTGTACTTAATAGATTTATTGCACCTCATTTCTCCTTCATCATTTATGAGAATGTCTGGCCCATCCGATCGTCATTTTGACTTGAACTTTGGTGAAGAGGCAGCCATGCCTTCTCAAGACAACATATGGTGCTCATCCTTTTTATCCCCTACTGGTTCTCTTACCATTGGGGACTCTGTGATGAAGAATGATATGACCGCTGCGGTGGTGGCCAGGAACCTTCTCACTCTTAAAGATAACAGACTACTTTCCAAATGGTCTGATGAGTTGGCTGTTAAGGATTCTCTGGCTCTCAATGTTCAGTGTGCAAGTTCTGTGTCTAATATGGTCCAACGCCTATTTGCTCGAACCCGCCAAGTTGAATCATTGGCGGCTAAAGTGATAAGTCTCAAACAGGAGATCAAAGGGCTCAAGCATGAGAATAAATAGTTGCACAGGCTCGCACATGACTATGCTACAAACATGAAGAGGAAGCTTAACCAGCTGCAGGAATCTGATGGTCAGATTTTACTTGATCATCAGAGGTTTGTGGGTTTGTTCCAAAGGCATTTATTGCCTTCGTCTTCTGGGGTTGTACCGCGTAATGAAGTTCCAAATGATCAACCTTCGGTGCCTCCTCCTTCTGGGGTTCTACCCAGTACTGAGGCTCCGAATGGTCACCCTCTGGTGCCTACTCTTTCTGAGGCTCTGCCGACTGCTGATACTTCTCATGAGCAACCTTTGTGAAGGCTTCCTCTTTTTTATTTATTTTGATTCATGTATATATACATATTTGTAACTTATCGGAGATCAATAAACAAACTTTACTTCATTTCAACGTATTGTGTTAAATACACCAAGGCCTTCTTCACTAAGTTCTTTGAATTTTTTCTTTTGTTGAAGCCTGTATGTTGAAGCTTTAAGAGTGAATCATGTATGTTGAGGTAGTGCTCCCTTAATTTCCCGAGTGAGGAAAACTTCTCGGTTGGAGACTTGAAAAATCCACGTCACTAAGTGGTCGTGAGACTTCTAATTATCAAGGTGCAGTAGCATATGGTAGGAGTCCCTCAAGTCTCCGGTCGAGGGAGTTGACGAATGAGGCATTTCTTTTCTAAGTGATAGCCCAAAACTCCTTTTTCATATATATTTGTTATGAAAGTTGTTAGGCCTAAAGAAGATGAGGCCTAGACAATTTTTTTTTTTGATTTTTTTTTTCGAATTTTTGAATTTTCGAATTTTAAAATTTCCAAAAAAAATAAAAACAAATATATATATATATATATATATATATATATATATATATATATATATATATATATATATTAAAGCTTTGTAGGTGAAGCTTTGGTGTTGAAGTTTTGTAGGTGAAGCTTTGAGGTTGAAGCTTTGTTGGGCACCATGAATTGATTTTGCTTCACACTATCTTGATCAAGATAGTGTGAAGCTTTTGTAGGTGAAGCTTTTGTGTTGAAGCTTTGTAGTTGAAGCTTTTGTGGGTGAAGCTTTTGTGGGTTAAGCTTTTATGGGTGAAGTTTTTGTGGGTTAAGATTTTGTGGGTTAAGCTTTTGTGGGTTAAGCTTTTGTAGGTGAAGCTTTTGTGGGTCAAGCTTTTGTAGGTGAAGCTTTTGTGGGTCAAGCTTTTATGGGTCAAGCTTTTGTGGGTCAAGCTTTTGTAGGTCAAGCTTTTGTGGGTGAAGCTTTTGTAGGTCAAGCTTTTATGGGTGAAGCTTTTGTGGGTGAATCTTTTGTGGGTGAAGCTTTTGTGGGTGAAGATTTTGTAGGTCAAGCTTTTGTGGGTCAAGTTTTTGTGGGTGAATCTTTTGTGGGTGAAGCTTTTGTGGGTGAAGATTTTGTAGGTCAAGCTTTTGTGGGTCAAGCTTTTGTGGGTCAAGCTTTTGTAGGTGAAGCTTTTGTGTTGAAGCTTTTGTGGGTGAAGCTTTTGTGTTGAAGCTTTTGTAGGTGAAGCTTTAGAGTTGAAGCTTTGTAAGTGAAGCTTTGGAGTTGAAGCTTTTGTTGGGTACCATGAATTGATTTTGCTTCACACTATCTTGATCAAGATAGTGTGAAGCTTTTGAGAATTTGTAGTTGTCCTCCATTGATGAAGCTTTTGTTGGTGAAGCTTTGGAGTTGAAGTTTTGTAGGTGAAGCTTTGGAGTTGAAGCTTTATAGGTGAAGCTTTGGAGTTGAAGCTTTTGTTGGGTACCATGAATTGATTTTGCTTCACACTATTTTGATCAAGATAGTGTAAAGCTTTTGTGAATTTGTAGTTGTTCTTCATTGATGAAGCTTTGTTGAATTTCCCAATTTTTTTTTTTCGGAAACTAGAAATTTGAAAATGTGGGAGAGACAACATATACAAATTTTGCTTCCACACTGTTGAGCAAGAGATTGTGATGCAAGCCACACCTTGTAGTAGTCGAAGGTTTGGATGAACCATATAAATTGAATTTGCTTCGAAGGTCTGAGAATTGTAGTTGCCATCTATTGATGAAGCTTTTGTTGGCAACATAAATTGGTTTTGCTTCACACTGTGATCAAGAGTGTGTGAAGCTTTTGAGAATTGTGGTTGAACTCCTTTGATGAAGCTTTTGTTGGCACCATAAATTGGTTTTGCTTCACACTGTCTTGATCAAGAGTGTGTGAAGCTTTTGAGAATTGTGGTTGCCCTCCATTGATGAAGCTCTTGTTGGCACCATAAATTGGTTTTGCTTCACACTGTCTTGATCAAGAGTGTGTGAAGCTTTTGAGAATTGTGGTTGAACTCCTTTGATGAAGCTCTTGTTGGCACCATAAATTTGTTTTGCTTCACACTATCTTGATCAAGAGTGTGTAAAGCTTTTAAGAATTGTGGTTGCCCTCCATTGATGAAGCTCTTGTTGTTGGCACCATAAATTGGTTTTGCTTCATACTGTTTTGATCAAGAGTGTGTGAAGCTTTTGAGAATTATGGTTGCCCTCTATTGATGAAGCTCTTGTTGGCACCATAAATTGGTTTTGTTTCACACTGTCTTGATCAAGAGTGTGTGAAGCTTTTGAGAATTGTGGTTGAACTCCTTTGATGAAGCTCTTGTTGGCACCATAGATTGGTTTTGCTTCACACTGTCTTGATCAAGAGTGTGTGAAGCTTTTGAGAATTGTGGTTGCCCTCTATTGATGAAGCTCTTGTTGGCACTATAAATTAGTTTTGCTTCACACTGTCTTGATAAAGAGTGTGTGAAGCTTTTGAGAATTGTGGTTGAACTCCTTTGATGAAGCTCTTGTTGACACCATAGATTGGTTTTGCTTCACACTGTCTTAATCAAGAGTGTGTGAAGTTTTTGAGAATTGTGGTTGCCCTCCATTGATGAAGCTCTTGTTGGCACCATAAATTGGTTTTGCTTCACACTGTCTTGATCAAGAGTGTGTGAAGCTTTCTACGAGTTGTAGTGTTTGCATTGTTACAGAGGGGAAATGTTTGAAGTAGATGTAAGAGGGCTGAATAGCTTGATCTTCGTATGCCATGCACTGAAGTTGTTATTGGCTTACAATAAACTTTGTTAGTGACTATAACTCTTGTTGGGCATAAGTGCTCCCCTAGTTGAGTTGTCAAGCTTGAGGGTTTTTTATTATTTATGAATGCTAGGAGTTCACATGTACAAGTTGTACGACTCGTCTTCTGGTAAGTGGAATGAATGGTGAGTTGTTTTCATCACTTGGTTGATGGTACGAAGGTGAGTTCTTTCTTCCCCTGGTTGGTGGCATGAATGGCAAGTTGCCAAATGATATTAGAGTACGGGTTGTACATTTCATTACCTGGTTGGTGGCATGAATGAGAGTACAGGTTGTACATTTCAGCACCTGGTTGGTGGCATGAAGATGAGTTCCTTCTTCACCTGGTTGGTGGCATGAGTGGCAAGTTGCCAAATGATATTAAAGTACGGGTTGTACATTTCATCACCTGGTTGGTGGCATGAATGGCAAGTTGCCAAATGATATTAGAGTACGGGTTGTACATTTCATCACCTGATTGGTGGCATAAAGGAGAGTACGGGTTGTACATTTCATCACCTGGTTGGTGGCATGAAGATGAGTTCTTTCTTCACCTAGTTGGTGCCATGAGTGGCAAGTGGCAAAATGATATTAGAGTACGGGTTGTACATTTCATCACCTGGTTGGTGGCATGAAGGAGAGTACGGGTTGTACATTTCATCACCTAGTTGGTGGCATGAAGATGAGTTCCTTCTTCACATATCATCACCTGGTTGGTGAGAATAAGGGCAAAGTGTCTAGGCACATTGTAGCAAATGTCGAATGACACAAAATATGTTGAACCCTTTTAAAGCACAGTTAGCTTATGTATGAATGTGTTGGAATGTATGATTGAACGAATATACTGTGAAGCTGTTCGTTTATTTGTATAGTCTTGTTGACATATACTTAAACTTTGTTTCATGTTAGAAGCATTCATGTTGAAGCTTTGAACCCGAGTGCTTCATTGCTAGGAATGTAAGAGGATTAGGATCGAGTTGTCTAAATCACCTATTTATTGAATTCATGCCAAATAGTCTTTGTTACATAAGATGCCGAACGGCTGAAGCTTAACACTTGTACAATGTGAGTTTACTTGTAATAGTACTTCAAGTGATCAGCGTTTCATGGATGGCCAAGGGTCTTGCCATCGGAGCTTCTAAGCTTGTAGGAGCCAGGGTAATTGATGCCAACAAATTCAAACGGTCCATCCCAGTTTGGACTAAGTGTTCCTTCACTCAGGACTCTGTCGTAGAGTAATCTTTTCTTCAATACCCAGTCCCCCACTTTGAAAGAATGAGGTTTAACCCTTGAGTCATAGTAGTTGGAGATGTGCTGCTTGTAGGCAACATTCCTCAAGTGAGCCTGGTTTCTGTGTTCCTCAACTAGATCTAAGTTGAGGGTAAGTTGTTTGTCATTTTTGCTTTGCACGTAGTTCTGGACTCGGAACGTTGCTTGCTCAAGCTCAACTGGGACAACTGCCTATGTACCAAAGGCAAGTAAGAATGGGTTTCTCCTGTTGATGTCCGATACGAAGTGCGGTATGACCAAAGAACTTGGGGTACAAATTCTGGCCAACAACCTTTAGCCTTGTTCAAGCTGGTTTTCAAAGTTCGCTTGATTATTTTGTTGATGGCTTCAACTTGTCCATTAGACTAGGGATGAGCTGGGAGGCAAAACATAAGTTGATGTTGAACTTAGAGCAAAATATCCTGAACTTATTGTTGTCGAACTGTCGCCCGTTGTCAGTAACTATCGCATTGGGAATGCCGAATCTGCAAATGATGTTCTTTCATACGAAGTCTTCTATTTTTGCCTTAGTAATGGTTGCCAAGGGTTCTACTTCGGCCCACTTTATGAAGTAGTCAATTGCGACGATTGCATAGTGAACCTTGCCCTTCCCTGCAGGCATTGGGCCAATCAAATCAAGTCCCCATTGGGCGAAAGGCCAAGTGCTGATCATAGGAGTGAGCAGCTCGGTAGGGGAGTGAGGAATAGTTGCATAGCGTTGACACTTATCACATGAGCTGGATATTCTGATGGCATCTTGGTGGAGTGTTGGCCAGTAATATCCTTGGCGAAAAGCCTTATGTGCTAGGGATCGAGATCCAGCATGACCTCCGCAGACTCCTTCATGTATTTCCTGAAGGACAGTTTCCGCCTCTGCGTGCGTAAGGCACCTCAGGTATGGTAAGTTAAAACCCCGCTTGTAAAGTTGGTCATTAATGATCAAGTAACAGGTAGCCTTGTATCGAATCTGCTTAGCTTGGACTTTGTCATTTGGAAGGGTGCCATAAGCAAGGAATCTATAAATCGGGGTAATCCAACTATCTCCTTGTTGTAAGTTGCACACTTCCGCAGCCATAGTACTTGGTGCTACCAACAATTCAACTTGAATTTTTCTCCCAATCTTGTCTTCCACTGCTGAGGCGAGGCGAGCCAAAGCATCTGCATGACTGTTTACCGCTCAAGGAATTTGGGTGATCTGGTAGTGGAAGTGCTTGAGCAACAATTGTGTTTGTGCCAGATATGCTGCCATGGAGCTATCCTTAGCGTCAAAGTTGTTGGTGACCTGGTTAACCACCAATTGGGAGTCACTGAAGATATCAATTCGTTTAACCCCAAGGTGTTTGGCCAAACGTAAGCCTACTAGGAGGGCTTCATATTCGGCCTCATTGTTCGACGCCTTGAATTTGAAACGAATAGCATACTCAATCGCCACTTTGTCAGGGGTCGTAAGGACTAGTCCTGCTCCACAACCCTGTTGGTTGGATGAACCATCAACATATAGACTCCATGCTGGGGTTGCTGGTTCTATTTTCTAAGCTTCCGAGGGTAATGAAACCACTTCTTTAGGCGTAGAGACAATGTCAACATGATATGTGAAGTCGGCGATGAAGTCTGCCACTGCTTGGCCCTTCTCAGCTTGCTTTGGTTGGTAGGAGATGTCAAACTCACCCAATGTTATCGCCCATTTAATCATTCACCCGGAAGTGTCAGGACTTTGGAGTATTTGTCGAAGAGGATGATTGGTAAGCACGATGATGGAGTGTGCTTGGAAGTAAGGGCAAAGTTTTCGAGCAGACATGACCAATGCTAGAGCCAATTTCTCAATGTTGGAGTATCGTGTCTCTGTATCTTGTAAGGCCTTGCTAGCGTAGTAGACAGGCCGTTCGACATTACTATCATTTCGAATGAGAACGGAACTTACTGCTGAAGCCGATACCGACATATAGATAATGAGAGTGTCACCAACCTCAGGTTTGGAGAGCAAATGGGCTTTACTCATGTAGTTTTTGAGGTTCTTGAATGCCTCAACACATTCATCAGTCCATTTAATATACTTCTTACTTCCCTTAAATACTTTGAAGAAATGAGCACATCTGTCTGTGGCCTTATAGATGAACCTAGTTAAGGCTGCCACCTTGCCAGTAAGGCTCTGAATGTCTTTTGAAGTTACCGGTTCCTTCATGTCGAGGATTGATTTGATCTTCTCGGGATTAGCCTCAATGCTTTGTTGGCTTATCATGAAGCCTAAGAATTTGCCAGAGCCTACGCGGAAGGCACATTTGTTAGGGTTCAACCTCATTCGATACCTCTTCAGAATGGTGACAGTTTCAGATAGGTTGGTGATGTCTTGGTCAGCATGTTTGTTCTTGACTAGCATATCATCAACGTAAACTTCCATACTCTTCCCAATCTGTTCGGCGAACATTGAATTGACAAGTCTCTGATAAGTCGCTCCTGCATTCTTTAGGCAGAAGGGCATGACTTTATAGCAATATAGTCCCCTGTCAGTAGTGAAGGCTGTGTGTTCTTGGTCCGGAGGGTTCATGAGGTTTTAGTTGTATCTTGAGTAAGCATCCATGAAGCTTAGGAGTTCACACCCTGCCGTAGAGTCTATAAGTCTGTCTATGAGAGGAAAAGGAAAGCTATCCTTCGGGCATCCTTTGTTTAGGTCGGTGTAATCGACACACATTCGCCACAAGACCTTTTGGAACAGGAGACTTTCCTTGGTTGGATTTTTCTTAACAATGACAACATTTGCTACCCACGTTGGATAATTGACTTCGCAGACGAGGCTTATGCCTTTGAGTTTTTCAACTTCTGCCTTCATTGCCTCGTATCGTTCAACATCATAAGATCTTCGCTTCTGTCTCACTGGCTTGGTCTTAGGGTCAATACTTAAGCGATGATAGATTATATCGGGTGAGATACCTGGCATGTCCTTGTATGACCAGGCGAAGACCTCAGTGTTCTCTTGCAAAAAAGAGATCAATGCCAACCGAATGGTTGGTGACAAGGTGCTACCAATCTTCACCATGTGATCTGGATAATCTTTTGAGATAGAGACCTTCTCCAACTCTTCAGCGGGATGTGCTTGCTGGGTGAAAGAGTCATCTCAAGGATCGTCAGGTTGACTGTTGCCACTGTGAAGATCCAAGTTGGCTTCGTCTAGGCTGGTCTTTATGACTTGGTCATGTATAGTGTTGATGCACAAAACTGGAGGTCTTGGAACAACGTAAATCCGGCCGTGAATCTGCATGAAATGTAAATAACACAAGATGTATCGTGGTTCACCCCAAGGTTTGGGCTATGTCCACACTAATTATGTATTTATCTGAGAGGTGAGGGAGAGAACCTCTGTAATAAGAGGAGATGTGAGAGGGGTGAGAAGGCTCCAGAAATGGCATCCCCCAATTATGAGGGTGATGGGTCCTTTTATAGAATAAGGACTCCTCACTTATTACACATTTGCCATTTCCTTTATCACATAATTACATTTAAGTCCCCCGAGTATTTGTACGAGATCTAAATACGAGGCCTTAAATATGGTATAAACAGTAGTCCCCCAAGTCTTCAGTCAAGAGAGTCTTTTGGCTGAAGACTTGAAATTCAGTCCATGTATGGGCCGAAGTAACTAGATGTTATCTTGAACTGATGTTCGATATAAGGCAGTGCTCAATCTGTAATGATGCTCAACTAGAAGTAACACATGTTGCGAGGCTGCGAGGCTCGTGGCTTATGTTGCCTTGGTTGGCTTAGCTTGTGGCGTTGAAGGTGAGGGAGTCCCTTTTATAGAATAAGGGCTTGCTCCTCAATATATGAATAATGGGTTAGGAGTGATGCTCGTGGCGAAACGGTTGCTCAGCTGGTGGCAATGCTCTCTAACGAAGGCGAGTGAGTCCCTTTTATAGAATAAGGGTTCGCTCCTCAATACATAAGTGATGGGCTAGGAATGATGCTTGCGACGAGGCAGTTGCTCAGCTGGAGGCATTGCTCTCTAACGAAGGCAATGAAGTCCCTTTTATAGAATAAGGGCTCGCTCCTTAATACATAAGTAATGGGCTAAGTCCCCCAAGTATTTTTCATGAGGCCCAGTTAAGGCCCAATATATGGTACATAATGTAGTCCCCCAAGTCTTCGGTCAATAGAGTCTGTTGGTTGGAGACTTTAAATTGAATCCATGTATGGGCCGAAGTGGCAGTTGTTCAGATATGGTATTTGTATACCTTGCACTGAAGCTTTGTAGGTGAAGTTTTGCAAGTGAAGCTTTGAAGTTGGAGCTCTGTAAATGAAGCTTTTGAAGCTAGAGCTTTTGTAAATGAAGCTTTTGAAGCTGATTGACATGAGTGATGCTCATGAATGTTTGATTGACATGAGTGATGCTCATGGATGTTGACATGAGTGATGCTCATGAATGTTGACATGAGTGATGCTCATGAATTTTTATGTATGATTGATATAAGTGATGCTCATGAATGTTTATGTATGATTGACATGAGTAATGCTCATGTATAATATGAAGTATTGGGCGTACTTTTGATCACCTGGTTGGTGGCATGAAGGAGAGTACGGGTTGTACATTTCATCACCTGGTTGGTGGTATGAATGGCTAGTTGCCAAATGATATCAGAGTACGGTTTGTACATTTCATCACCTGATTGGTGGTATGAATGGCTAGTTGCCAAATGATATTAGAGTACGGGTTGTACATTTCATCACCTGCTTGGTGGCATGAATGGCTAGTTGCCAAATGATATTAGAGTACGGGTTGTACATTTTATCACCTGGTTGGTGGTAATAGCGGCAGGTTGCTGAATAATTTTTGTAGTGTTGGACGTATTTTTGATCACCTGGTTGGTGCTATTTTAGGCTTATGGACCTTCGCCCTCCACACAACATGCCAGCCCATTTATTTTGGGCTTTGCCTTTTTTTTTTTTTTTTTTTTATCATTACCCTTTGATAGGGTTTATACATATTACCCTCTGATGGGGTTTATACAGATGTCTCCGAAAGATAAGAAAAATAAATTACATGTTTTCAGCATGTTAATGGGCATCTTGTGGTCCAACAGAAAGTGGAGACGGGAAACCTTGGTGGGCATCTTCTTATCTTTAATCATGTTATCCCGTGGGATAGTGGAGTAGTGGAATAGTGGAGCATCTTCTTTTCGGCTTTTCCTTTTCTGCTTTCTGCTTTTCTTTCTGATTTTCTTTCCGTTTCTTGACCTTGATGAATATGGCAGACAAGGAATGTAATAGATTTGATAATAAGAAAATACTCTTATCTCCTCTTTTGCTTTGCAAAAGCTTTTGCTTTCTTCTTTTCACTTTCCTCTCTTTCTGTCTCTGAGCTGTTGATGCGAAAATTAACTTAACACACAAATTAAACCCTCTTGTTGTCAAATTGTAGTATAAATGCAAGTAGGGATCGTTCTAAACCGGGGATTAAGAGGTCTTGCTAAAACCTCTAAACTGACTTAAAAGCATATAAACAAAGTTAAAAACACTAAACTAGACTCAAAGAACTTAAAACAAACTCAAAGGACTCAAAACAAGCTAAAAACGCTCAAATCTGCCTAAAAACACAAACTGGGTAGATTTGGACTCTAACACACTTTTGGGACACCTAAAAACACAAATCAAAACAGATTTTGACTAATAAAACACTTTAAAGTAAAGGGGGTTTTGGTTTTGACGAATTTGAAAACAAAACAATTAAATTAAAGAACTAATGAAATCTGCACGAATTTGAGTAAATTGAATGGATGGAGGCTAGTTAGGAGGTTCTTCTCCACACATGACATACTTGCACATAAACCAATTTTCAGTTGTTCTTTCGATCAATCATGAAACTCAACACTCTAGGTTAATTAAGTCCGCTTAAATTAACCTTCAAGTTCTCCTTACGTTATTGAATTGGATGGGAAAGCGCATACAACAATTCAAGCACTCTTCAAAAGTTCTTTACGTGAACAGCACAATAAAGATACAATCAAAGATCATTAAGCATTATGAAAACTATAAGTATTGACGAGGCATTCGTTACTATGATGAGCATGAAACTCTTGCTAAGAATTTATTTAACGCGATCGTTTAGAAGCGACGTCCACTACTTGTGAATATAAATTTGTAACTATTAGGTGAAACTCCCTTATACTCTAGCATCATATTCATGCATGCAAACTAAGTGTGCATTCTTAATAAACATACAGGAATAAGTTATCAATCAAGCAGTTAAACAAATTGAATTCATAACTTATGAAATCACAACTGAAGGTAATCAAATCATATTGCAAGCATGAACATGGTTTCGAATTCCCCCCTAGCTAAGGGGGGTTTAGTTCCTCATACTCACAAAGCAAAGATAAACAAATTTAGACATTGAAAATAAAAAAATGAAAACACCTAAAAACGCTCCAACAATCCAACTTGAACGGCAAGCACGTCCAATGGTCCTCCTTCTTCTCTTTGTTGTGGCACAAGGTGTGGTTTGACGGATGGATATAGGTGAGTTATGGTGAAGGGTGGATGGGTGGATTGTGTTCTCTCGGCCAAGGAATGAAAGTGTAAGTGTATGGAGTTGTGAGATGTGAATGTAGTGTCTTTTGATGGATCTTTTCTCCTCCCTCCTGTTATGGTGAAGGGTGGATGTATTTATAGGCTAGGGAGAGGACCACCATCTAAGGTGGTAGTGGTGTATGTTGTAGTAATGAGTGGATGTAATGGGTGTAGTGGGTGAGTGTTTGGTAATGAATGGATGTAATGGGTGTAGTGGATGGATGTTTGGTAATGAGTGGATGTAATGGGTGTAGTGGATGGATGTTTGGAGTTGTAGGTCAACACACTTGCACACACACATGCTAATTTCTAGCCTTCAAATCTTCAAAAACGTCCATCCTCATGTCTCCATGCTTGCACTATCCAATCTTGGCCCAAAAATGCTCCAAAATGCTCCAAATAGCACTTTGTTGCTAACTTTGTTATTTGAACTTGCACACAAACATGCTGATTTCTAGCCTTCAAATCTTCAAAAACGTCCATCCTCATGTCTTCATGCTTGCACTATTCAATTTTGGCCCAAAAATGCTCCAAATAGCACTTTGTTGCTAACTTTGTTATTTGAACCTACAAACACACAAAAATAGCTTAAAGTACTAAAATAACTAGAATTAAACTAAGTAAATGCCAAGAAACAAGCTAACTAAGTTGCATAAATATGCGCCTATCAAATTCCCCCACACTTAGCTTTTGCTAGTCCTCGAGCAAAACAAAAGAAACAAAACGAAACAAAACAAACAAAACACAACCTAACCTTCCAACATTTGCCTCAGGGATTTCCAATGCACATGACATGTTAAAAATCATCATTCCCACAGATTTTGGTTATCTTCACACTTGAGCACAAACTTAATCACAGTCACTACTTACTAGTTCACAATTAACCAATTAAAACAATGTTTTGAATGTAGTAACATGCCTTAGAGAATTTGCTCAATTCCTTACAAGATACTCTCTATTTTCACACACATTTTTTGACTGCACACCCTACACTAGAGACTGGGACTCACATATGTTATAACAAAGGAAGCAATTTTCTGGAGTTATTAAGCATGTTTAGATATGATCTCATGAATGGTATGCTACTACTTAGATGCGAGAACCAGTGACACCATATGCTCATACCAATTTCAAACTCCACAAATTGAAACACACAACACTCAAGATTGAAGTCAAGGGTTGTAACAGGGCTTGGGGGTAATGGCTAACAAAGAAAGGATCGGAATAACAAACGTTCTTAAAGCGATAGCAAGCAAAGCAATGAAATAGACACTTGGAATTCACTTTAGAATACAGAATCAACTTTTACATACAAAGGGAAGATTCATGCAACACTTAGGGCCGAATTCAATGTTTTGGATCCTTTTTTAACAAACAACACTTTAGAGCTCTTTTTCATACTTTTTTTTTCTTTTCTCTACCTGTGCCTTATAAGGACTTTGGCACACACAGACACAAGAATCACTTCCCCCCACACTTGCTTTCTACAATACATTGATAAAAAAAAGGAGCTCATTTTAGGTCATACTTTACTATGCTTCAAGAACAAGGGTATGGATGATCCTAAAACTAGGCTAGGTAAGGATAGTATGGGTTAACAAAGAACATAGGCTTAACAAGGCTCAACGGGGTTAAACTTAAACACATAATGAAATAGGGGCACATCAATTTGGCTTTGGTGTTCACTACACAACTTCATCTTGAATATGTGTTATGCAAATCAATAGCATGCTTTGAATGAAATAGGCATGAGTTCTAGCATTTGGAACTAAATGATGAAACGCCTTCTAAGTAGCAACCAAGCAAAGAATAATGAGATCATGCAACGACTTTAGAAAACAATGATGCACAGATTATTAACTCTCCGAATAAACGTTTAGGCTCAAGTCTCACAAGGTTGTAGCGTTCATTTGAGTTCCTTCTGATAAGCTCATATTTATATATATTTTACATAAAATTCACTTGTCTTTTCTTAGTTAGTTCCTTATATTTTTGAGCTATTTACTATGTTTTTGTGTTTTGTGTGATTTATCAAGCAAAGAAAAGAAAAGTAGCACAAGTGAATTATTAAGTAACAAATTCGTCAAAACTGCCTGTGCAGATTATCTGACTTTGGAAGCATGTTACAAACAGTTCAGAATTAATGAGAGAATGAGCCTTATATGCGTGGAAAGCTACGGATGTCTATTTTCTGGAGCAATTTACGGATTGTTAATCTAATATTTCTAGAAGAAGTTATGGGCATTGTAACACTGAAAGGTCAGAAAAGGGCTAAGCAGATTTGGCTAATAAAAAGAGAAAGGCAACACATGGGCAAAGGAAACACACACACATGGGCAGAAAATGGGTGGATTGTTGGCTGAAATAATGAAGAACATGTGTCTGCAAATGCAAAGGAAAAACACACACACATGGGCAAAGGAAACACACACACATGGGCAAAGGAAGCACACACACATGGGTAGGAATTGTGGGTGTTTGGTGGTTGAAATGATGAAGCATGTATGTGTAAATGTAAAGGAAAACATGGCAGAAAATGTGTGTGTTTGGTGGTTGGAATGATGAAGCATGTGTGTGTAAATGTAAAGGGGAAACATGACAACTCACACCCACACAAGATGCACATGCAAAGGAAATGGAGTGGTCCTCTCTCAAGCCTATAAATACCACATCCCATATTCATCAACATAACAGATTTTGATCCTTCTTTGCCTTGAGTTCTCCACCACCATTCTCTCCAAATTCAGCCAAAAATCACCCCTAGCCACACCACCCATCAACCCTAAACATTTCCATACCATTCCCCATCCATTCTACACCATAAAAACCACCCAAAACCTGTCCAAAACCTCTAATGCCGCAGCTTGCAAGGAAGGAGAAAGAAGAAGAAACTTGGTGCCGTGCCTAAGCCCAAGCCTTGGGAGTGTTGGAGCGTTTCTAGGTGTTTTCTATCTTTGTTTTTAATGTTTAATTTAAGTTATCTTTGTGTAATTGCGAGCATGAGGAACTAAACCCCTCTTAGTTAGGGGGTGATTCGAAACTATGTTCATGCTTGCAATATGATTTGATTACATCCAGTTGTGATTCATAAGTTGTGAATTCAATTTACTTATCCGTTCGTATAAAAACTGATTTGTGTATGTTGGTTGAGAGTGCACGCTTAATTTTCATGCATGAATTTGACGCTAGAATATAAGGGAGTTTCACCTAATCGTTATGAACTTATATTCACAAGTAGTGAAGGTTGCTAGTCACAATCACGTTAAGTAAATTCTTGGCATAAGTTTTATGCAAATCATAGTAACGAGTGCCTCGTCAATGCTTATATTTTTCATAGAACTTAATGATTCTTGCTTGTATCTCTATTATGCAATTCATGTAGGGAACTTGTAGGGAATGTTTTGGGTTGTCGTATGCAATCATCCAACCCAATAACTTGTGGAAAAACTGAGGGTTAATTAGTGCAATTCACGGTTAATTTGGGGCGTTGAGTATTCATAGTTTATCGAAAAGCAACTGGAAATCCTTTTGTATGCAAGTGTGACATGTGTGGAGAAGAACCTCCTAGCTAGCCTTCCATCCATAAGTTTCATTCAAATTCATTTACAATCTGTTTTGTTTTACAAAGTTTGTTTTGTTTTCAAATTCATCAAGAACCAATCTCCCATTTATTTCAAAGTGTTAGATTAGTTAGTAATCACTTTAGTTTGTGTTTTTAAGTGTCTTGAGTCAAGTCATAACCCAATTTCGTCCAATTTAGTGTTAGGTGTTCAAAACTGCCCAGAAAGTGTTTTTAAGGCAGTTTTGAGTCTTTGGTTGCTGTTTTGAATCTTTTTGTTTATCTTAGTATTTTAAAGTATAGTTTTGCATTCTTTGAGTCTAGTTTAGTGTTTTAAACTTTGTTTTTACGTTTTCAAGTCAATTTCCAAGTGATTTAGCAATCCCTCCTAATCTCCGGCCTAGAACGATCCCTACTTACATATTTTACTACATTTGATAAAAAGAGGGTTTAATTTGTGTGCTTATATATTTCGCATCAAATTTTTTGGCGCCGTTGCCGGGGATTAGCAACTTTGCTAATCCCCGGTTGTTTTTTTTTCATGTCTTTTGTTTTACTTTTGATATTTGATTTAGTTTTCTTTCTTTGATTTTAGGTACTAGAGAAGTAAGACATGGATTTTGCTAGCATTCAAACTCAATTGGCAAATCTTACTTCTCAATTGTCACAGTATGCCGAAAGGATCACAATGCAAAGTGTCCCTACATTTGGTGCGTCTTATAGGCAAGGATATCAAGCCAATCAATGCCCACAAAGAGATTGGAGTGATCATTCAAACTCTATGTGGTGGGAAGCTCAACAAGTTCAACATGAAGGATATTGGCAGCCATATGAGGAGTTCTATTCAGGACCTATGCAGCCACCACAACCTCATATACAATATGCCCAATCAAACTCAGACTTGTCAATAGATTACAATCAAATTCTTAATGAATTAAACTCTATGGTGCAGGGCTCACAACAAGAAGAATATCTGCCACCATCGGAGGAGTTCTATCACTGGCCATATCAACCGTCACAGTCACCATAACAATCTGCCCAATTCAATTCAGGTACGTCTTTGGATGATGATATGTTTAATAAGTTACTCACCTCTTTGAACCAGAAAGTAGAAAATCAAAACAAAGAGATACAAAATCAAGCCAAGAAGGCGAGTGAATTGGAGAAGCAACCTGGGCAGATTATGGAGTTCATGGCACAAATTCAAGAGCAGAGTGAACTCCCCAACTCAACTATTGAAAATTCGAAGGAAGATTTTGAAATCCATGATGCTATCACTTTGAGAAGTGCTATGGAGGTTGGAGCTAACCTAAAAACATCCAAACATAGCCTAGAAGTGGATGAGGAGCTGCTGATTGAGGAGGAGGAAGAAGACATACACACGGAAAGGGTAGAACAACCCTTGCCGTAGCCCCTTAAGCCCTCTAAACCACCCACCACAAGTAAGGACATCCCAATTTCATTTCATTCTAATGTTATTCCTCCGAACGTCCCTTTTCCTCGTAGGTTTTTGATTCCTAAGAAAGAAGAGAGTGAAAAAGACACCGTGGAAGCCTTCCCAAAGGTGCAAAATGATATTCCAATTCTTGGTGCAACAAATCAAGTTCCAGATTGTGTTGAAATGTTTAAAGGACCTTGTACACCAAGAAGAATGATTCAAGAGAAAGTAGTGGCTGGAGAAGATGTAGAATGCATCAAAGAGGATGTGCTTGAGACAACCATTCCTAAAGAAGTTGAATTTTATGACATGGGACAAGTCCCAACCATCACATTCAATCTGGCCAAGTCCAATATCCCTGAAACTTTCAAAAATGTGGTGTTTGTCATTGAGTTCTTGTCGGACAAAGCAAGTAAGTCATCTTCTCCAATTTTACATACGTTTTCCACTAATTTGCTGATTTTGATGATTCAGGCACCCATACTAGACTTTACACCATTGCTGGATCACTTCAAGTATCACTTTCCATTCGAAGATCACTTCCATGGAACCTAGGGGAATGTGACGGGAGGTATCGTCCGGCTGCAAGACGTTAAAGAAAGCGCTTCTTGGGAGGCAACCCATGTATTCAAAAAAAGGAAGATCTATGAATCGCTATACAATCAGTTGCGTTTCTAAAAACCTTCCCTTTTCTGCATTTCTATTTTGCCATGATTGTCATTTTTTATTTTTGTTGGTTATTTAATTATTTTTGGGTGTGGGTTTATTTTTGAGACATTGATAAATATGCAAGATATTCTTACATTCATTTTCATGAAAAAAAAAAGACACAAATAAACATTAAGCAAAAAATTACAAGAGGGAGCCTTCACAAAGGCTGCTTAGGAGAAGTCTCAGTAGTCGGCGGAGCCTCAGCAGTCGGCGGAGCCCCAGAAGGAGGAGGCAGCGGAGGTTGATCTTTTGGAGCTTCAGTACGCGGTACAGCCCCAGAAGACGAAGGCAAATGCTGTTGGAACAAGCCCACAAACCTCTGATGATCAAGTAAGATCTGACCATCAGATTCCTGCATCTGGTCAATTTTCCTCTTCATGTTTGTGGCATAGTTGTGTGCGAGCTTGTGCAATTGTTTATTTTCATGCTTAAGCCCTCTAATCTCCTGCTTGAGACTCATCACTTCAGCCGCCAAGGATTCAACTTGATGGGTTCGGGCAAATAGGCGTTGGGCCATATTGGACACGGAACCTGTGCACTGCACACTGAGAGCCAGAGATTCCTCAACAGCCAGCTCATCAGACCGTTTGGCAAGTAATCTGTTATCTTTGGGAGTGACAAGGTTTCTGGCCACCACCGCAGCTGTCATATCATTCTTCATCACCGAATCCCCAACGGTAAGGGGACCAGTAGGGGATATGAAGGATGGGCGCCATATGTTGTCTGGAGAAGGCGGGGCTGCCTCTTCACCAAGGTTCAAGTCAAAACGACGGTCGGGGGGTAAACATTAAGTGACTCGAGAGGGTTTGTTGGAAAGGCATTCTCGGAGATGAAGGAAGGTTATGTATGTCTGCCTTGCCATGGAGGGTAAAGGTCGACATTTATAGGAAATAATAACCGGTACTGTCCTTTCACTCCTGTCGGCAACCGTTTGAGGATTGAACAATAAACTTCACGTGTTTTCTACTTCAACAGAAATCGTTGACAGATTGCCCGTGATTTCCTCAAAGCTGACGAGGCTGAGAAAGACAGATGGTTGGAATCGGCCAAACTGCCCTTGATTTCCGCAAAGCTTTCTCTGCATGTGACAAGTGCTGACGAGGCTGAGAGAGACAGATGGTTGGAATCGGCGCTTCGACAAACTGCCCGTGATTTTTGCAAAGCTGAGTTTGCGTGTGACGGGTGCTGACGAGGCTGAGAAAGCTGACACTCTTCGATATCTGGAATCGGTGGTTTGTGAGTAAGCCCAACTTTTGAGAAAGCTGGCGCCTCTTCGATTTCTGAATTGGCCTCTTCGATTTCTGACCTCGCCCCTTCGATCTCTAAAATCCCATCGCGTGCTGATTTTTATAAAGGTATGCAGGACGTTCAAAGCACACTTGAATTTCTGCCTGTAAGAACTCCCGTTTTGCACTTCTACGATCTTGACTTGTCCGATTTCCTCTTTCTTTAACACCTCTGAAAAATGTATGGCCCTTCCGACCGTCGTTTTGACTTGAACCTTGGTGAAGAGGCAGCCCCGCCTTCTCCAGACAACATATGGCGCCCATCTTTCATATCCCCTACTGGTCACCTTACCGTTGGGGATTCGGTGATGAAGAATGATATGACAGCTGCGGTGGTAGCCAGAAACCTTGTCACTCCCAAAGATAACAGATTACTTGCCAAACGGTCTGATGAGCTGGCTGTTAAGGAATCTCTGGCTCTTAGTGTGCAGTACGCAGGTTCCGTGTCCAATATGGCCCAACGCCTATTTGCCCGAACCCGTCAAGTTGAATCCTTGGCGGCTGAAGTGATGAGTCTCAAGCAGGAGATTAGAGGGCTTAAACATGAAAATAAACAATTGCACAAGCTCGCACACAACTATGCCACAAACATGAAGAGGAAAATTGACCAGATGCAGGAATCTGATGGTCAGATCTTACTTGATCATCAGAGGTTTATGGGCTTGTTCCAACAGCATTTGCCTTCGTCTTCTGGGGCTGTACCGCATACTGAAGCTCCAAAAGATCAACCTCCGTTGCCTCCTCCTTCTGGGGCTCCGCCGACTGCTGAGGCTCCGCCGACTACTGAGACTTCTCCTAAGCAGCCTTTGTGAAGGCTCCCTCTTGTAATTTTTTGCTTAATGTTTATTTGTGTCTTTTTTTTTTCATGAAAATGAATGTAAGAATATCTTGCATATTTATCAATGTTTCAAAAATAAACCCACACCCAAAAATAATTAAATAACCAACAAAAATAAAAAATGACAATCATGGCAAAATAGAAATGCAGAAAATGGAAGGTTTTTAGAAACGCAACTGATTGTAGAGCGATTCATAGATCTTCCTTTTTTTGAATACATGGGTTGCCTCCCAAGAAGCGCTTTCTTTAACGTCTTGCAGCCGGACGATACCTCCCGTCACATTCCCCTAGGTTCCATGGAAGTGATCTTCGAATGGAAGGTGATACTTGAAGTGATCCGGCAATGGTGTAAATTCTAGTATGGGTGCCTGAATCATCAAAATCAGCAAATTAGTGGAAAACGTATGTAAAATTGGAGAAGATGACTTACTTGCTTTGTCCGACAAGAACTCAATGACAAACACCACATTTTTGAAAGTTTCAGGGATATTGGACTTAGCCAGATTGAATGTGATGGTTGGGACTTGTCCCATGTCATAAAATTCAACTTCTTTAGGAATGGTTGTCTCAAGCACATCCTCTTTGATGCATTCTACATCTTCTTCAGCCACAACTTTCTCTTGAATCATTCTTCTTGGTGTACAAGGTCCTTTGAACATTTCAACACAATCTGGAACTTGATTTGTTGCACCAAGAATTGGAATATCATTTTGCACCTTTGGGAAGGCTTCCACGATGTCTTTTTCACTCTCTTCTTTCTTGGGAATAAAAAACCTACGAGGAAAAGGGACGTTCGGAGGAATAACATTAGAATGAAATGAAATTGGGACGTCCTTACTTGTGGTGGGTGGTTTAGAGGGCTTAAGGGGCTGCGGCAAGGGTTGTTCTACCCTTTCCATGTGTATGTCTTCTTCCTCCTCCTTAATCAGCAGCTCCTCATCCACTTCTAGGCTATGTTTGGATGTTTTTAGGTTAGCTCCAACCTCCATAGCACTTCTCAAAGTGATAGCATCATGGATTTCAAAATCTTCCTTCGAATTTTCAATAGTTGAGTTGGGGAGTTCACTCTGCTCTTGAATTTGTGCCATGAACTCCATAATCTGCCCAGGTTGCTTCTCCAATTCACTCGCCTTCTTAGCTTGATTTTGTATCTCTTTGTTTTGATTTTCTACTTTCTGGTTCAAAGAGGTGAGTAACTTATTAAACATATCATCATCCAAAGACGTACCTGAATTGAATTGGGCAGATTGTTATGGTGACCGTGACGGTTGATATGGCCAGTGATAGAACTCCTCCGATGGTGGCAGATATTCTTCTTGTTGTGAGCCCTGCACCATAGAGTTTAATTCATTAAGAATTTGATTGTAATCTATTGACGAGTCTGAGTTTGTATATGAGGTTGTGGTGGCTGCATAGGTCCTGAATAGAACTCCTCATATGGCTGCCAATATCCTTCATGTTGAACTTGTTGAGCTTCCCACCACATAGAGTTTGAATGATCACTCCAATCTCTTTGTGGGCATTGATTGGCTTGATCTCCTTGCCTATAAGACGCACCAAATGTAGGGACACTTTGCATTGTGGTCCTTTCGGCATACTGTGACAATTGAGAAGTAAGATTTGCCAATTGAGTTTGAATGCTAGCAAAATCCATGTCTTACTTCTCTAGTACCTAAAATCAAAGAAAGAAAACTAAATAAAATATCAAAAGTAAAACAAAAGACATGAAAAAGAAACAACGGGGGATTAGCAAAGTTGCTAATCCCCGGCAACGGCGCCAAAAAATTTGATGCGAAATATATAAGCACACAAATTAAACCCTCTTTTTATCAAACGTAGTAAAGTATGTAAGTAGGGATCGTTATAGGCCGGAGATTAGGAGGGATTGCTAAATCACTTGGAAACTGACTTGAAAACGTAAAAACAAAGTTTAAAACACTAAACTAGACTCAAAGAATGCAAAACTATACTTTAAAATACTAAGATAAACAAAAAGATTCAAAACAGCAACCAAAGACTCAAAACTGCCTTAAAAACACTTTCTGGGCAGTTTTGAACACCTAACACTAAATTGGACGAAATTGGGTTATGACTTGACTCAAGACACTTAAAAACACAGACTAAAGTGATTACTAACTAATCTAACACTTTGAAATAAATGGGAGATTGGTTCTTGATGAATTTGAAAACAAAACAAACTTTGTAAAACAAAACAGATTGTAAATGAATTTGAATGAAACTTATGGATGGAAGGCTAGCTAGGAGGTTCTTCTCCACACATGTCACACTTGCATACAAAACGATTTCCAGTTGCTTTTTGATAAACTATGAATACTCAACGCCCCAAATTAACCGTGAATTGCACTAATTAACCCTCAGTTTTTCCACAAGTTATTGGGTTGGATGATTGCATACGACAACCCAAAACATTCCCTACAAGTTCCCTACATGAATTGCATAATAGAGATACAAGCAAGAATCATTAAGTTCTATGAAAAACATAAGCATTGACGAGGCACTCGTTACTATGATTTGCATGAAACTTATGCCAAGAATTTACTTAACGTGATTGTGACTAGCAACCTTCACTACTTGTGAATATAAGTTCATAACGATTAGGTGAAACTCCCTTATATTCTAGCATCAAATTCATGCATGAAAATTAAGTGTGCACTCTCAACCAACATACACAAATCAGTTTTTATACGAACGGATAAGTAAATTGAATTCACAACTTATGAATTACAACTGGATGTAATCAAATCATATTGCAAGCATGAACATAGTTTCGAATCACCCCCTAACTAAGAGGGGTTTAGTTCCTCATGCTCGCAATTACACAAAGATAACTTAAATTAAACATTAAAAACAAAGATAGAAAACACCTAGAAACGCTCCAACACTCCCAAGGCTTGGGCTTAGGCACGGCACCAAGTTTCTTCTTCTTTCTCCTTCCTTGCAAGCTGCGGCACTAGAGGTTTTGGACAGGTTTTGGGTGGTTTTTATGGTGTAGAATGGATGGGGAATGGTATGGAAATGTTTAGGGTTGATGGGTGGTGTGGCTAGGGGTGATTTTTGGCTGAATTTGGAGAGAATGGTGATGGAGAACTCAAGGCAAAGAAGGATCAAAATCTGTTATGTTGATGAATATGGGAGGTGGTATTTATAGGCTTGAGAGAGGACCACTCCATTTCCTTTGCATGTGCATCTTGTGTGGGTGTGAGTTGTCATGTTTCCCCTTTACATTTACACACACATGCTTCATCATTTCAACCACTAAACACACACATTTTCTGCCATGTTTTCCTTTACATTTACACACACATGCTTCATCATTTCAACCACCAAACACCCACAATTCCTACCCATGTGTGTGTGTTTCCTTTGCCCATGTGTGTGTGTTTTTCCTTTGCATTTGCAGACACATGTTCTTCATTATTTCAGCCAACAATCCACCCATTTTCTGCCCATGTGTGTGTGTTTCCTTTGCCCATGTGTTGCCTTTCTCTTTTTATTAGCCAAATCTGCTTAGCCCTTTTCTGACCTTTCAGTGTTACAATGCCCATAACTTCTTCTAGAAAAATGAGATTAATAATCCGTAAATTGCTCCAGAAAATAGACTTCCGTAGCTTTCCACTCATATAAGGCTCATTCTCTCATTCATTCTGAGCTGTTTGTAACATGCTTCCAAAGTCATATAATCTGCACAGGCAGTTTTGACGAATTTGTTACTTAATAATTCACTTGTGCTACTTTTCTTTTCTTTGCTTGATAAATCACACAAAACACAAAAACATAGTAAATAGCTTAAAAATATAAGGAACTAACTAAGAAAAGACAAGTGAATTTTATGTAAAATATATATAAATATGAGCTTATCACCTTCCTTCAAGCATGTTACAAAAACTGATTTTTCCTTTATGATTGCATGTGAATTCATAAATTATAACCACAACCAAGCATACACCAAAGAGTAAATCGATTTTCATCCATGTTTATAACTCTCTTTAACAATCATGTAATTAAAAACCAAATCCTCATCATTGTGTTGGAAGGTACCCTAAGACACAAATAAACACACAAAAACAACTCTTTTTGGGTTTTTCAAAACAATTTTTTTTTTTCAAATTTTTATGGGATTTTCGGATTTTTATGTCAAAACACACTAAAACACTCCTAAATAGCTTAAAAACACTTAAAAACAGCAATGAACAACACTGGAAGTAATGGGTGATAAACTTCTACGAATTTCATGCAAAACAACTTGGTTACCCCCCCCCCCCCCCACATTTAAATCAAACATTGTCCTCAATGTTTCAAGCATAAACTCATACAAAAACAAGCAAACAAACAAACAACGAATAAACATGACAAGTATGGTAAAGTAAAAACCAGACAGAGTAGAGTTTAAGAACGCAAATCTGGTTTTGGAGATAGATGATCTTGGCGACTTTCCACAACTTTGATCTCGAACTGGTTTGGAATTTTGAGCGAGGAATATAAGAGTTCTTTGGTTTCAAATCAGACTTCTTCTACTGGGTTGATTTGATTGTGCAATCTGCATTCTTCTCTACTTGTTTCTTCTGCACGGCAGGCAGGCAAGAGGTAGAGGTGTTGGTCTGTTTCTTTCTTCAATCTTTCCAAGTGCCCACCTCTTGCTTTCTTTCTCCTTGTCCCTAGCTGAGGATGAATTGGCAAACTGTCTCCACATGCTTCGAGGTATCATTTTCACTTCCCTTATCTGTTCCCTAGGCAGATGTGGTAGACGAAGATGAAGCATAAGATGATGAAGATGAGTACTCGAGATCAAGGCTAGGTAAGCAATCAGGAAGGGGTTCCAGGCAGTTGGTTCCAGATCAAAAGATTGATACCAAGTGTTGGCTGATTGCTCTCTTTCTCCTTGTCCCAAAACAACGACAAGGAGAAGGACATGGAGAAAGCATGATATGAGATACTCTTGCTTTCAACCTTCATGATATGAAATACTTTTGCTTTGGATGAGTTGTTTGCAGAGGTACCCCAAGGAATAAGGAACACTGAGTGACTCGAGAGGGTTTGTTGGAAAGGCATTCTCGGAGAAGAATAAGGGTTATGTATGTCTGCCTTGCAATGGAGGGTGAAGGGTGACATTTATAGGAATTAATAACCGATACTATTCTTTCACTCTTGTCAGCAACCGTTGGATTATTTAATAGTAAACTTCACGTGCTTTCTACTTCACAAGAGATCTTCGACAGATTGCCCGTAATTTTTGCAAGGCTGAGTATGCATGTGACAGGCGCTGACACGTTTGGAAAAACAAGTGCCTCTTCGATATCTAGAATCGGCACTTTGACAAACTACCCGTGATTTTCACAAAGCTGACTCTGCATGTGACAGATGCTGACACGTCTAGAAAAGCAGATGCCTCTCCGATATTTGGAATTAGCGCTTCGACAAATTGCCCGTGATTTCTGCAAAGCTGACTCTGCATGTGATAGATGCTGACACGTCTGGAAAAGCAGATGCCTCTCTAATATCTGAGTTTGCCTCTTCGATCTCTGAAATCCCGTCAAGTGCAGAGGTTGCATGTGACAAGTGCGGACAAATCTGGAAAATAAGATTGGCCGTGGTTTCTGAGCAAGCCTAGCTTTTGAGAAAGCTAGCGCCTCTTCGATTTTTGAGTTGGCCTCTTTGATTTCTGAGCTCGCCTCTTCGATCTCTGAAATCTCGTCGAGTGCTGATTTTTATAGAGGTACGCAGGACGTTCAAAGCACATTTGAATTTCTGCCTGTAGAAACTCTCTTTTTGCGCTTCTACGATCTTGACTTGTCCGACCTCTTCTTTCTTTAACACCTCTGAAAATGTCTGGCCCCTCCGATCGTCATTTTGACTTGAACCTTGGTGAAGAGGCAGTCACGCCTTCTCCAAACAACATATGACGCCCATCCTTCATATCCCCTACTGGTCTCCTTACCGTTAGGGATTCGGTGATGAAGAATGATATGACAGTTGCGGTGGTGGCCAGGAACCTTGTCACTCCCAAAGATAACAAACTACTTGCCAAACGGTCTGATGAGTTGGCTATTAAGGATTCTCTGGCTCTCAGTGTGCAGTGTGCAGGTTATGTGTCTAATATGGCCCAACGCCTATTTGCTCGAACCCGTCAAGTTGAATCATTGGCAGCTGAAGTGATGAGTCTTAAACAGGAGATTAGAGGGTTCAAGCATGAGAATAAATAGTTGCACAGGCTCGCACATAACTATGCTACAAACATGAAGATGAAGATTGACCAGATGCAGGAATCTGATGGTCAGATTTTACTTGATCATCAGAGGTTTGTGGGTTTGTTCCAATAGTATTTGCCTTCGTCTTCTTAGGCTGTACCGCGTAATAAAGCTCCAAATGATCAACCTCCGATGCTTCCTCCTTCTGGGGCTCCGCCAACTGCTGAGGCTCCGCCGACTACTGAGACTCTCCTAAGCAGCCTTTGTGAAGGCTCCCTCTTGTAGCTTTTTCTGCTTAATGTTCCTTTTTTTTTTATGAAAATGAATGTAAAAATACCTTGCATAACTGTCAGTGTTTTAAAAATAAACCCACACCAAAAACAATTAAACAAGCAACAAATAAAAATGACAATCATGGCAAAATAAAACTACAGAAAAGGGAAGGTTTTTAGGAATGCAAAACCAATCGTGGAGCAATTCAAAAATCTTCCTTATTTGAATACATGGGTTGCCTCCCAAGAAGCGCTTGCTTTAACGTCTTCCAGCCAGACGAAACTTCCATCTAAACTTAGATAAGTTATGCAAGGTAGATCCATGCATCATTGTCGTGGGATTGATTCACGTTCTAACCCACATTCCTTTTTCGCATTTTTCAACCCATTATTTGATTCAGCACCGGTTCAAGGAAGCTTCAATGGCAGCAAGATTAGCATCCATTATGGAGAGATGCGAAGTCGTGGTTTGTCCAGAAATAGTGAACGCTGTCGTATCTGGGTCCAAAGCTACATTCATGACGTGGCCCACGTATAGCCTACCATTCAAAACTCGCGAACTGAGTCAGCACCGAGTCCAGTTACAACTCGTCACTCCCAACACCCCTCCCTCACCCTCCTCATTCCCCTTGACTTAGTGTGAACTCAGAGTCCGCCATGGTCAAAGGCAAGCTCAAACTCCTGGAAAAGGCCAAGCGTATTTTCCCGGTCCGGCTTGGTAGCCTGGTCGCGGGATTTGAAAACAAAGAGGAAGAAAATGGTAGGTCTGACTTGGTGTTCGAGTCAGGCGAGGAGCTGGAGATGATTCTGCCAAACGGGCTCGGGTTTGGATCCGGCAGAGAAAGAGATTGACAAAGACGATGAGGATTTTGATGATGAGATGGTAGATAGGGAATCGGGTTTGAGGGTCCGGCAGAGACCCGAAATGAAGTGACAAGAACTGCGGGACACCTTAAGCGGATCAATACCACTATCTGTGAACTCCTTGACAGTTTCTTCCATCAATTGGATCTGCTCTGTGATTCTTCGAACCAAAGCACTATCGACCTGACGAATCTCTAGAGCGGCTTTCTCAATCTCATCTGATAAGTTTCGAATCCTGTAGGAGCCGGATGGGGATGGAAAAATGTTTGAGAGCTTTAGCTTGAATCGGTTTTGCATTGCACATGCAGAGAGTTATGGAGAAGGAGAATCGAATTTCTAGAGAGAGTGAGTTGGTTCAATTTTGGGTTTTCTGTGGAGATCAAGAAAGAGGGTGTCTTGAGATATTTAGTGGGTTTGTGTCTCACACTTCAGTTCTCTGAATTTCTACCAAAAAGTAGAGAGAGAGAGGGAAAGAATGTGACTGTTTCCATCGATGCTGCCGTGACCGAGAGCTGAAGCGGAAGACATGGGTTTTGTAGTGACTGTGTAGGTGTTTGGTTATTGGGTTTCTGCATATTCACGACAGAGGTGAAAAATTGAGAGAGAACCGACATAGCTTTTCGTGTCGATTCCCATAGACGGCGCCAAATGTTGATGCACAAAACCGGAGGTCTTGGAACAATGTAAATCTGCCGTGAATCTGCATGAAATGTAAATAACACAAGATATATTGTGGTTCACCCCAAGATTTGGGCTACGTCCATACTGATTATGTATTTATCTAAGAGGTGAGAGAGAGAACCTCTGTAATGAGAGGAGATGTGAGAGGGTTGAGAAGGCTCCAGAAATGGCCTCCCCCAATTGTGAGGGTGAGGGGTCCTTTTATAGAATAAGGACTCTTCACTTATTACACATTTGCCATTTCCTTTATCACATAATTACATTTAAGTCTCCCGAGTATTTGTACGAGATTTAAATACGAGGCCCTAAATATGGTATAAACATATAGAAAGGGTTTCCTTGGGCACATGCAAGTGTTGTTGCTTGACCAAAGTGTTGTAACATGATCGTGCACTAAGTTGATCTCCTCTGATGTAACCATTACCATAAGGGGTTGGAAATTTCATCAACAACATATGTGTGGATACCATGGCCTTAAGATCATTGATGCCTGTGCGTCCGAAGATGACATTGTATGTCGTTGGGCAATCAACCACTAAGAAGTTAGCGGTAATGGTAGCTATGTAAGAGCCTGTACCAATGGTGAAAGGTAAGTGTATAATCCCCAAAGGTTGCAAGATATCACCGGAGAAGCTTATCAGAGGGGAAATCGAGCGGTCGAGCAAGTGTTCAGCTACATTAAGTGCCCTGAAAGCTTCAGCAAACATAATATTGACCGAAGCCCCCATGTCTACCAGGATTCGTCGTACTTCAAAGTTGGCTATGTGAGCTTCCACGATCAGTGGGTCGTTGTGAGGGTAGATGATACCTCTTTCTTCATGCAGGGTAAAAACATATTGGATCCCAATTAGGCTTTTGATACTTACCTCCCCTGATGTCTTCCACGTGAAACACATGGTGGCCAGACCTCAAAGCTCGTTCACTATTTTTCATGGCCCTGTTGGAAGATTTAGTTATGGATGTGCCACCACTTATGGAATATATCACATTTACCTGGCGTTCGTTACGATTACCCCTTGGAGGGTGAAGGAGGAATTGATCAATTTTTCCTTCACGTGCCAAAGCTTCAATATGATCACGAAGGGTGATACACTTCTCGCCGTCATGGCTGTTATGCTCATGGTAGCAGCAAAACGTGCCCGTGTTCTTCGTGGGTTTGAAATCCGGGTGCCTCAATTTTGGCTTCGGTACCAAGTGTGCTATGCTGGGGTAAATGGCCATTCATGTGGCGTTCAAAGGTGTGTATGCCTCATACCTCGGGGTAGGGGCTGTCCTGACACGTGCTTGACCCACTGTTAACTGCCTGGGGTCGGGGATTATCATGGCGATACCCTTGGTT